>NC_136384.1:97325325-97983450 GCF_965140285.1 Lepidochelys kempii | reverse complement strand
ACACAGGCTCTTGGAAAAGAGCCTATGTAAAATACAGCCTGTGTAAAAAGACTCTTGATCAAAACAAAAACAAATGTTATTAAATAGAATTATTTGTTCTAAATTTTGGGTCTACATAAAAGTGTATATGCAAAAAAATAAAATAAAATACAAAAATTCCCACTTGTGAATGTAAACTGCATGGCTCACCCAGCTACAGCTAACAAAGTTTGTTAGCATACAGATGTGTGATACCTTTTAAAATCCCTGCAGTATCTTCCTACCTGCTGTGCTTAATTTCAGATTCAAGTGCTATCATTAAGAAAAAACCTGCTTTCTCCTTTATATGTGCCCTACATTGCATCAGTTTTTTTTTTCAAATATTTTCTGGGGGCCACATCTCCCAGTCCTTATTGGAAATCTGATCTTTAGCTTCTTTTGTAAATTATTTCATGCACACATCTCTCCAACATGTGAAATGTCAACATCTCTTTTCTAAATTGTTTTCTTACCATTGGGCTTGAACACATTCCCTGAAAATTTTCTACAGTAAAGTTTGTATTTAGAGCAGGAAAGAAACATATTATAATCTGGGAGGCTCCCTCTAAAGATTGGCTGCTCTCAGCCTAATTCTCATTTTGATTTATCTGACTTTGCATATGCTAGTATTAAACTAGCAAAGACAAGCAAGGAACTAAACCCTGGAGATAAATTAGCCATTGTATCTGGTCCATTAATCTCCTCTTCAATTCTAGAGAATTGTGGCTCACCCAGACCCAGAGATCAAATAAAATGCCTAATTGGGAAAATCCTAAACAAGAGTATCCTGTGGAGCTTGAATTTATTTGTCAACTGTTCAAACAACTATGTTGTTTATATGTATTTAAAACCCTGATACTTTTCCATCTCTATCTTAATCCCTGATTCTTTAAACACAGGAGGGCGATTGAGAATTGTTTTCAATTAACTGAAATAGAGAGGGACACTTATTCTAAAAAGATAGCTGTATGGTGCACATTCTGCCAAACATGCTGAGCAGTTTAGATCTAAACATCAGATCTGAGGGATGCGCTGAAAACTTTCATAACGGCTGCAACCATATATCATGGATATTGTGTTGGATTAATAGCATGATTAAATAAACAATGAATTATGGTATAAATAAATGTTATTTCAAAAACAAAACAAATATAAATGAGGACTGCAATAAAGGACAAAAATCGAAGTCTTCTCTGTTTATTGCAGCCATTATTGCTCAGTGAGTTTATGGCCATGCTAGTGCACGTCCTGTGAGATGGACCAGGGCCTGTCCTTGTTGCTAAAGGAAAATGGCCTTCATTCCCTATGGAATGCAGGATGCCTGTAGTTCTTTAAATCAATCTGTAAGGCACCTCATCTTTTCAATTTCTTTGGCCCTGGTCAATCTGGTTTAGATTTAGGTATGGCACACAAATTGCAATGACTACATCTCTTTGTAGCAATGGATGAAGATAGTGCCCTTGCTGATTTTTTTAGATCTGCCAGTACACTGACATGAATCATGAGATTTTGTTAATCTTGTTGCAAGCCTTGCATGGGTAGAGAGAATAGTTCTGCAGTGTCTATGTAACCCTTCTGCCCGTCAGAGTTGGCAGCAACAAGGGCCGGGTTCAATATCTAGGGGATCCATTCCAATAACACAATGCAAACTGGCTCGAGCCCCCACCCACTGACCTGGGACAAATATATACCACCCCCGCTGGGCGCCTCCCAGAGGCAATACTTCCCCTCTCGCAAGCACATAGTCTGAGTGTAGCAAAACGCCTTTTAATAACAGAGAGAAACAATGTGGCATTATGTTGGGGAAACACCACCAACAGGATTCATAACACAACCCATGAGCAAAAAAACCCACCCCAAGCAAATTGGGGCATGCCCCTTTCCCTTTGGTTCTTGAGTCCAGCAACCCCAAATCACCCAAAATCCCAAAAGTCCAGTGACCCAAAAGTCTCTGTCCCTGGTCAGGGCAGCCCCAGAGTTCGAAAGTTTATCTGCGGAGCTTTACCTCCCAACCTGGGTGGAGATGAGACGGGGGTAAGAGGCACCTTACATGATCTGAAGCTGACCGCCCCACAGCTCCATAGGCCTTCACTTCGCTCCGCTCCGCCAGCCGGCCCACGAACTCCTTCGCTCAGCTCCACGGCCCACAAGCAACTCCCGCCGTCCACGAACTGCTCCACCAGCTGGTTCACAAACTGCTCCGCGTCCCACCAGCAGCACCCGCTGTCCTACAAACTGCTCCACCAGCCTGTCCACAAGGCACTCCAGCCGTCCCGCAAACTGCTCCACAATATATCTTCAGGCTCCCCCACTACTTAACACAACGCTCAGTGATTTCTGCTCTTAGTCAGTTCAGCTCGTAGTAGGGGAGCCTCAGTGCTGGTGCACCATTAGCCCAAAGTGAGCTCAGCAGCCTGTAACTAGACTCCTAATGGAATCAAAATTACCTCCGATATTCCACAGTGGAGAGAGGAGGAAGTGCAATTAGCATGTAAGGCCCTCACCAAGGGGCCCATGCCACCAAGTATTAATACTTGTCCCCAACCTCTCTCAATTCACAGAGTTTTAAAACCCATGACCCTTGCCTAGCGAGTGCTACTTAGTTGATGTTGAGTCCCTCCATCATAACAAAAGGCCAAGTACAGTTCCAAGCACAGTTCCCATAATCAGGGTAACAACAATTTATTCTTCCTGCCCCAATAACAGAGACACTGGGGATCCCACAGCAGCCAAAGTGACCATTTGGGCAGCTATGGCCTCATTCTAGGCGGGGTGGGTGTGCCTATGCAAATGAGATCGGCCCCTGAAGTTCTTTTCCACAACTTGCCACACCTCACCACCAGATGTCAGGGTGGAGCTCATCTTGACACTGCTTACATCTATATTACATGGGTGACAGAAGACAGTCGTATGCAATTGTTCCTCTGGATTCTCCCCTGTGAGGTGCCACAATGGTCTATATTGTTACCTCTCCTGTTCAAGTATATGAAGCTGCTGAGTGGGTTAGTTTGTGAATGAGATTGCAATTGAGTGATGATGAACAGCTGTATGTCTGCATCATATCAAACCCCGTGTGGGATGGAATTTACCACCAGACTCAGTCTTCTTTTGGCTGGCAACTTGAAAAGCAGCATGAAAGGCTGATGTCCAGGTTTGTTCATTTGGTGACCTGGAATGAATCAAAGCTGTCCCTCTGGAGAAGGACCTTAGAGGCGAGTGGTTCATTAGATGTTCCATAGTTTGGATGTCTTCTCCACATTCATATGTTGGGCTGCCCTTCATTTTCCATTTGTGTAGTAGGTAATTGCAATGCCCATGTGAGGTTCTGATGAAGTTCACTGTTATCCTTACGTGGCATGGTGAAGCCAGATGGCTGATCTATAGGATGATAATCAGGTCTCTATTCTTAATCTTCCACCCCCTATTTTCCCCACAGCCTCTGCCACTTGCCTTTTGGTGACAGCCCTGAGGTTTTAAAAGCTCTGGCCACTAACCAGAATGGGTTCCTGGACTTAAGGTGGCATCTCAGGGGGTTTTGGAGACCTTCAGAGATAGCCAAGTCTGGGTTCATTATCACACAGTCATAATCTCTTATTATTGCTGCTTCTCTTCAGAGGGACGGTGGTAAAATACATGTGAGGACATGGAGGCAGACTGTCAGTGCTGACTTTTGCATTCCTGTGGTGATTGTCACAGCAGTATTCAATTGCATGTCAACAAGTTTTGTATGTATACTATCTGCCCATGCTGGTGTACAGCATTCAGCTACTGAGAAGATGAGGGCCAAGGTGGCTGTCCACAAGATGTGAGCATCTGCTCCCCAACTGGCCCCAGCTACTTTGTTGATTATATTGTTCGTAGGCTTTATCTTGGCAGATGTGAGGCAGTATATGAGACTACAATCCAAAACCACTCCTGGATATTTCAGAAAATCCTCATGCCTAAGTTTGGTGTCACAGAAAAAAGTGACATTCATATTTCTTTGTATATTGAGTGCTGGATGAGGAGACAAATGGTTTCTGAGGGTTTGATCAGAGTCACCATAATCAGCTGTACTTCTCCCATTTTTTATTTAGATATTCTGTGAGGTTGCATTCCACTTGGATATGTGGATGATCTTGTACTTTGTACCCAAGTGAGCACTTTCACCCAAGTTTCTGTGACTGAGTTGATGGCATGTCACTGATATAAATGTTAGAATGATGGTGCCAAGATGGATCCCTGTGAAAGCCCATTGTTCAATAGAAAAGTTCTGCTCATTTGTTCCATTAGATGTATGCAAAATGTGTGGTTGGTGAGCATAACTGTCACTAGGTGCAGTGTTCTGCAGTGTCCTATTTTGGATACTTTCTGAATCAGGCCATTCCTATCCCCATCATAACCCCAGGATGTATGATGGCCATTGAAGTCTGATCCGTATTGAACTGTGGCTGTGATTTGGTACAGCTGGTGTGGCAGACAACTTTTGGTAGCTTATAGATGCTGATGATCATAAGATTACTGATTCTTATTGTAATCATGTATGGTACTGAAGAGTTTAAAACCATGGAGCAGATGTTCCAGAGCTCTTCTCTCACTAACATTGCCATGTTTTGGGTGGTGGTGGCTTGCTGCTAAATAGTATCGTGGAATGTGACATTTCAGTTTTTGTTTGTTATCCCATAAGTGAGTCCCTTGTAGTGCAAGGACATCGATCTTCTGTTCACATAGCTGCTTAGTCAAGTAATCATATTTTGCAGGAGAGAAGCCTTCTACATGGAGTTGGCATACAAGTAGGTATGAGCTTGTTTTGCTGTTTGCTCTGAAGAGCATAATTTTTCTTGAGATTGTCACCTTAGTTGCTTTTTATACTGCAAGGCCAACAATTGGCATTCAGTTGTCAAGTTGATGTTGCATTGGTTGTCCAGAAGATCTTAGCAGGGATGACCACATGAAGGTTTCAGAGTAACAGCCGTGTTAGTCTGTATTCGCAAAAAGAAAAGGAGTACTTGTGGCACCTTAGAGACTAACCAATTTATTTGAGCATGAGCTTTCGTGAGCTACAGCTCACTTCATTGGATGCATACCGTGGAAACTGCAGCAGACTTTATATATACACAGAGAATATGAAACAATACCTCCTCCCACCCCGCTGTCCTGCTGGTAATAGCTTATCTAAAGTGATCATCAGGTTGGGCCATTTCCAGCACAAATCCAGGTTTTCTCACCCTCCACCCCCCCACACCAATTCACTCTCCTGCTGGTGATAGCCCATCCAAAGTGACAACTCTTTACACAATGTGCATGATAATCAAGTTGGGCCATTTCCTGCACAAATCCAGGTTTTCTCACATCCCCCCCACCCCCATACACACACAAACTCACTCTCCTGCTGGTAATAGCTCATCCAAACTGACCACTCTCCAAGTTTAAATTCTAAGTTAAACCAGAACATCTGGGGGCGGGGGGGGGGGAGTAGGAAAAAACAAGAGGAAATAGGCTACCTTGCATAATGACTTAGCCACTCCCAGTCTCTATTTAAGCCTAAATTAATAGTATCCAATTTGCAAATGAATTCAATGAATTCAATGAATTCATTCAACTGCTGAATTGGAATTCACTTGCAAATTGGATACTATTAATTTAGGCTTAAATAGAGACTGGGAGTGGCTAAGTCATTATGCAAGGTAGCCTATTTCCTCTTGTTTTTTCCTACCCCCCCCCGCCCCCAGATGTTCTGGTTTAACTTGGATTTAAACTTGGAGAGTGGTCAGTTTGGATGGGCTATCACCAGCAGGAGAGTGAATTTGTGTGGGGGGGTGGAGGGTGAGAAAACCTGGATTTGTGCTGGAAATGGCCCAACCTGATGATCACTTTAGATAAGCTATTACCAGCAGGACAGTGGGGTGGGAGGAGGTATTGTTTCATATTCTCTGTGTATATATAAAGTCTGCTGCAGTTTCCACGGTATGCATCCGATGAAGTGAGCTGTAGCTCACGAAAGCTCATGCTCAAATAAATTGGTTAGTCTCTAAGGTGCCACAAGTACTCCTTTTCTTTCTTCACATGAAGGTTGTCATCTTCCTTCTCACTGAGGAGGGATGATGCTGATTTTGCTTGTTTCCATACACTGGATGAGGACAGCAGGGCAGGCTGGGAGTTGTAGTCTCCAAAGTAACCATGACTACATCCAGAGTTCTTTCAAAGCCTCCTCAGAAAAGGATGGGGTGTAAAAAGATCTCCCTTTCCTCTGAAAAGACAAAGATGAGGAAAGAGCTAGAGGAATTGAGGACATTGTCCAAGTTTTGGACAAAAACCTTACCTTTTCTGTATTCACTCTGTTCGTTTTTTCCCATTTAAAAAAAATTCTCAAGAAGGACTGAAGCATATTTGACAAGGAATGGGACATAAACCACAGATAGGGAAATATTTTGTTGTCACACCCCCCTGCCCCCCCCCCCAAAGCACTCCAGAGAAGTGGTTTTCTTTGTTTGATTTGACCTGTCAGTAGTGAATTGCACACCATGAATAATGAATAAATGAACAGTTTGTGAATGACATACACACTGAAATTTGTTCCATAATCTGTTCAGACATTTTGAGAGATAATTAATGGAAATCAAGATTTGTTTTTTAACAGAAAAAAAAAGGTAGTGTTTTTTTCAGAAAACTTATTTCCAACAAATAATTGGGCCAGTTATTATCCAGTTCTTTCCTTTGTTTTCTATTATGCTATAACTATTTCAATCAACATTAATGTTTGAATTTTCAGAGCCAAATAACACACCTTGAATTTTTATGGACATAAAAATCAAGTTTTTTTTTTTTCCATTAGTAGATTATTTTCTTGTAGTGCTACTCCTTCTTTTTTGCCCCGGGTTCTGATTCCATACTTGCAATAAAAAGCATGGGTTTGTTTCTTCTCCTTTAATCTTCATAAATTGGTGTAAAAAGAAAAGGAGTACTTGTGGCACCTTAGAGATTAACCAATTTATTTGATCATAAGCTTTCGTGAGCTACAGCTCACTTCATCGGATGCATACTGTGGAAACTGCAGAAGACATTATATACACAGGACCATGAAACAATACCTCCTCCCACCACACTCTCCTGCTGGTAATCTCCTGCTGGTGATCTTCCTGATAACACCATCCTGGCCACTATGGATGTAGAAGCCCTCTACACCAACATTCCACACAAAGATGGACTACAAGCCGTCAAGAACACTATCCCCGATAACGTTACGGCTAACCTGGTGGCTGAACTTTGTGACTTTGTCCTTACCCATAACTATTTTACATTTGGGGACAATGTATACCTTCAGATCAGCGGCACTGCTATGGGTACCCGCATGGCCCCACAGTATGCCAACATTTTTATGGCTGATTTAGAACAACGCTTCCTCAGCTCTCGTCCCCTAACGCCCCTACTCTACTTGTGCTATATTGATGACATCTTCATCATCTGGACCCATGGAAAAGAAGCCCTTGAGGAATTCCACCATGATTTCAACAATTTCCATCCCACCATCAACCTCAGCCTGGTCCAGTCCACACAAGAGATCCACTTCCTGGACACTACAGTGCTAATAAACAATGGTCACATAAACATCACCCTATACCGGAAACCTACTGACCGCTATTCCTACCTACATGCCTCCAGCTTTCACCCTGACCACACCACACGATCCATCGTCTACAGCCAAGTTCTGCGATACAACTGCATTTGCTCCAACCCCTCAGACAGAGACAAACACCTACAAGATCTCTATCAAGCATTCTTACAACTACAATACCCACCTGCGGAAGTGAAGAAACAGATTGATAGAGCCAGAAGAGTTCCCAGAAGTCACCTACTACAGGACAGGCCTAACAAAGAAAATAACAGAACACCACTAGCCGTCACCTTCAGCCCCCAACTAAAACCCCTCCAATGCATTATTAAGGACCTACAGCCTATCCTGAAGGATGACCCAACACTCTCACAAATCTTGGGAGACAGGCCAGTCCTTGCCTACAGACAGCCCCCCAACCTGAAGCAAATACTCACCAGCAACCACATACCACACAACAGAACCACTAACCCAGGAACCTATCCTTGCAACAAAGCCCGTTGCCAACTGTGCCCACATATCTATTCAGGGGACACCATCACAGGGCCTAATAACATCAGCCACACTATCAGAGGCTCGTTCACCTGCACATCCACCAATGTGATATATGCCATTATGTGCCAGCAATGCCCCTCTGCCATGTACATTGGTCAAACTGGACAGTCTCTACATAAAAGAATAAATGGACATAAATCAGATGTCAAGAATTATAACATTCATAAACCAGTCGGAGAACACTTCAATCTCTCTGGTCACGCAATCACAGATATGAAGGTCGCTATCTTACAACAAAAAAACTTCAAATCCAGAGTCCAGCGAGAAACTGCTGAATTGGAATTCATTTGCAAATTGGATACTATTAATTTAGGCTTAAATAGAGACTGGGAGTGGCTAAGTCATTATGCAAGGTAGCCTATTTCCCCTTGTTTTTTCCTACCCCCGCCCCCCCCCCCCCCCAGACATTCTGGTTAAACTTGGATTTATGCTGGAAATGGCCCACCTTGATTATCATACACATTGTAAGGAGAGTGGTCAGTTTGGATGAGCTATTACCAGCAGGAGAGTGAGTTTGTGTGTGTGTGGGGGGGTGTGAGAAAACCTGGATTTGTGCTGGAAATGGCCCACCTTGATTATCATGCACATTGCAAGGAGAGTGGTCCTGTGTATATAATGTCTTCTGCAGTTTCCACAGTATGCATCCGATGAAGTGAGCTGTAGCTCACGAAAGCTTATGCTCAAATAAATTGGTTAGTCTCTAAGGTGCCACAAGTACTCCTTTTCTTTTTGCGAATACAGACTAACACGGCTGTTACTCTGAAACCTGTCATAAATTGGTGTGACACAGATACCTATGGTGACTTTTAAATCTTTGTAGTGAATCATATACAGACATACGTATTTGATGTTCTTTCTAAATGACTTGCCTTTATCTATATTGGCAGATATATCTCTATTCTGTCTCTCTATTTTCCTTAAGAAGAAAAGATTTTCATTTGCAATACCCCAAATCCTCAAATTAATTTAGTGTTATTGCATCACTTAGCAGTACAAATTGTCTTTCTTTTCACTTTTGGTCTTTCATTTTTCAATCCATTTTCTTTCTCATGCTTGCTCTCTCATAGTTTTTGAGACTGATACTAATCTTACAAGAGGGGTTTTATAAAAAAATATTTTAGAACTGTGATGCTGTAGTAAGAATAAATGAGGTCCTGATCAATGAAAATGCCAGATCTTTCTTCTCAACCTAGTCCTTTCTTCTCTTTATAAATATGTGGATGGATTCTCTCTTTTCTCCATCTTCTCCAATAATCAATGCATGTCTTCTCCCCCTCCCACAATTTGTGGATATTTGACCTTCCTTCTTGCCCAATCAGTTCAAATTCATTGATGCCAGCCAGTCTCCTGCAGCAATCAACTTTCCAATGTACTGCCCCCTACTGTTGTACCTCTGACTCACAGCTGCATTGGAGACCCACAAATGAAAAAGTTCTGATCCCAAGGTTCCAAAGAGCCTGCATTACTCTATGCCTGATAACATTTGTTCTATGAGACTGTGTTTTGCAAAATGCATTTTAATCATAATTTGGGACAGCTGAGGAAAGATTACTTGCCACAGTTCCATCCACCAGGAGTGTTACTATTCACCAGCAGTTTGATGTTGTGTTTGAAGTGAGCTGGTGGTCCCACTCAAGTTCCAAGTGGACCCATATCACTAAAGACATTGCTTCCAGTTATTCCCTTATTTTTATCCTCTTCAAATAAACCAATGGTTGAATGAGCGTGGGAACCAGAATACCCTCTTTAACCCTTAAATGTAGTCCCTCTGGATCAGCCTGAGGCACATTGGCAGGCAGCATGGAGAAGAAGCTTGCATCTCCGCACTCCGTGCTGTACCTATGCTGTGGGTAATTAGATGAATTCAGTCACTAGTGCTGTCAGTTTGGTACTGTACGGGGAGACTTTGGCAAACCAATAAAGTGCCTGAAACCACTATGGCTTATTGCTAAAAGCCCCCAAGTCAGCAGGCTTAGCTTAACCAAGGCGGTGGCGGGGGTGGGGGGAGTTGGGTGCCACAGACAGGGCAGATTGATCCTTGTCAATGTTCCTTCCCCACTCTGAACTCTGGGGTACAGATGTGGGGACCTGAATGAAAACCCCCTAAGCTTATTTTTACCAGCTTAGGTTAAAACTTCCCCAAGGTACAAACTATTTTACCTTTTTCCCTTGGACTTTATTGCTGCCATCACCAAGTGTCTAATAAATATATAACAGGGAAAGAGCCCACTTGGAAACGTCTTTCCCCCCAAAATCCTCCCCAAACCCTACACTCCCTTTCCTGGGGAAGGCTTGATAAAATTCCTCACCAATTTGTATAAGTGAACACAGACCCAAACCCTTGGATCTTAAGAACAATGAAAAACCAATCAGGTTCTTAAAAGAAGAATTTTAATTGAAGAAAAAAGTAAAAGAATCACCTCTGTAAAATCAGGATGGTAAATACCTTACAGGGTAATCAGATTCAAAACATAGAGAATCCCTCTAGGCAAAACCTTAAGTTACAAAAAGACACAAAACCAGGAATATACATTCCATTCAGCACAGTTTATTTTATTAGCCATTTAAACAAAACAGAATCTAACGCATATCGAGCTAGATTACTTACTAAGTTTAAGACTCCATTCCTTTTCTGTTCCCAGCAAAAGCATCACACTGACAGAGAGCCTTTGTTTCTCCCCCCTCCAGCTTTGAAAGTATCTTGTCATTTTGGTCAGGTGCCAGCGAGGTTATCCTAGTTTCTTAACCCTTTACAGGTGAAAGGGGTTTTCCTCTGGCCAGGAGGGATTTTAAACGTGTTTACCCTTCCCTTTATATTTATGACAACCCTGCATCCTTCCTGATAAGAATTGTGTTGAAGTTGCTGATACATGCATCTTAGAAGAGCAGGATGTGCCCCAGGAATGTCTATTGGGGCCTCAAGGCTGCAAACTCTGAAAAAACCCACACCTGGTTAATCGATATTCAGGAGGAACCTCTCACTTGACCATTAAAACTGCTTACTTAACAAGGTTGCTTTAAGGGACATGTCATTCTATTACTAATGTATAAATAAGGGAAAAAAGTTTGAGGTAGTGGGACTCTTCAGGACTGGACACTCTCTCTGGATCCATCTTGTGTTTCCCACCAGGAGACGGGTTGCCGCTGTGCCACTCGAGAGCCACACTCAGCTTTGGTAATTATCAAGGGTTGGGGGTGTTTTACTAACCTGTTGCGGACATGTGTATAGGTGCTTGAGACTAAGTAAAGTTTAGCTTTAAGTGAAAGCACTCGTGTTGTCCTCTTTGTGCCAGCCATCTCTCGGGAGGATGGCCTTGTCTCCCCTGATTTATTTCCTGACACCACCTTGCACAGAGTAAAAGTTACCAAGAGCTTTGGGTTGAAAGAACCCCAGGTAACAGTACCTTCCATGATCACTAAGTTCATATTAAAATATTCTTCTTGCTGACAAACCTGGGACAGCCAATCTTTGTTGAGTAATTAACTCAGATACTGAACACCAATCCAAAATGTGCATAATTAACCGATCAGGCTACCTGTCAGAAGCAGGTATTTCCCCTGACCCTTGGGAGGCAGTCACTTGCGAGCATTTCAAAACTTGCACATCTCTACACATAATACAGTGAACAGTTGTGACCTAACTGGAAGAGAGCCTGTAACCGTGCCTTAGTGGGTCACAACTGAGGATGCCAAATTCAGGACGAACTGTTGAGAAATAGGCAAACACAACCCAAACTGGTGGCTATTCTTTTATAAGATATACCAAACTAGCCACAAAAGTAAATTCCTGTTTCACCACACTGGCTAACAAGAAAACATAAAGGCAGTTTCCTCAGGCATTCCAGTTCTTATATCACCACCAAAACATTAAATTCAGAGATGAGTGGTTATTTACAAACAGTCTCATCAAATAGTAGGTTCTTCTGATCCCAAAGGAGCAGTCACACACCCAGGTCAATATATAACTTAGATCTTACCCAAAAATCATGCTGATGCTAATCCCTTAGTATCTAAAATCTAAAGATTTATTTATAAAAAAAGAAACAAAGGTGAGAGTTAAAATTGGTTAAAGGAATCAATTACATACAGTAATAGCAAAGTTCTTGGGTCAGGCTTGTAGCAATGGTGGAATAAACTGCTGGCTTAAGTCAAGTCTCTGGAATACATCCACAGCTTGGATGGGTCACTCAGTCCTTTGTTCAGAGTTTCAATTTTTTAGCAAAATTCCTCCAGAGGTAATAAGCAGGATTGAAGACAAAGTGAACATGTTTCCAGGGCCTTTTACAGCTTTTGCCATGTGGTGGGCATCCCATTGTTCTTAGTGTGGAAAATTACAGCAACAAGATGGAGTTTGGAGTCACATGGGCAAGTCACATGTTCATGCCCAATTTCCCTCAGTCATTGCTGGAAGCCATTACCTACACTCCAGATGGCACGTCTGACAGTCCACTCAGTGTAGATGGGCATCTCCTGTGGTCCATTTTCAACCAAGTGTTCCTTGATGAACCACTTAATTTGAACAGTCCCTCCAAGATGTGCTGGCTAGCTACCTTGTGGGTGGTACACCAGGAGCAAACATTTGAAATCCAAGTATAGAGCCAATACTTATAACTTCAAATAGAGAAATGATACATGCATACAGATAGCATCATAACCAGCAAATCATAACCTTTTCATAGACACCTCACTCGACAGTCTTTGTACAATATTTGCTGCAAATATATAAGTGGTTGCAACAATGATCTATATGGTCATACTTTAATCAGATAACATCACAGAGCCGTCATTTTGCTCTGTGAGTGGAAAGTCTATTAGATGGTGCTGCAATAGAAATTCATAGGGCTGCAATATGTCCATTAACTTTAATGCAATGGGAGTAGGTTGAATTTGTGCACATCTGCAACTCAAGATGAAACATAACTTTCCCATTTTAGGATGGGAGGGTTGTATCATAGCACAGGGCATCACAAGTTGAAATCCCATTATAAAGACAGTGCTTTTTTTTTTTACAAGAATTGAAGTCTTAAGGAAGAAACTGTTTTCTTTGTCCTTTTTTCAATGTTCTTTTACTGTATATGAGTGGATTTAGTCAAGCTTGAACAGTTCTTAATGTCTCAATGTCATAATGACAATGTTCATTAGATTGGATAAACTGCTTTGGTCTTGACCATTTGAAAGATGAACAGGGTATAGGAGACACAAGTTAGCAGCTGGATAGGGAAAATGAAATGTCACTTCTCAGGTTGTCTTGCTGTAGTGCAAGGCTGCTAGCATTTTAGTTCTGTTCAGATTTCTTTCCAAATCAAATTCCTGGCATAAACCACAATGGCGCTAACCAACTGCAACATTTTGTTCTTGAACCTAATTTAGGGCTAAACAGGGCCTTCAAGCTTAGCCCTGAGCAAGCAGCAGTGCATACGTGCTGTGTTACAGAAGAATCCCTAGGAAAGAGTTATGACGGAGATTACAGTTCCTCCTCTGTACCCCATTTACTGTTGGGGGGGGGCAGGGAATTTACTTCCCCCTTTAAATCTGGTATACAAAAGGAGTGGTGGGAGGGCAGAGTGAAGACTCCACCCACTTCCATCTCCTTTTTAACCCAACTCTTTCTACTTGCTTCTGGCTGGAGCTGTATATGCAAAGCAGCAGCTGTGCTCTGCACCAGAACTAGACAAAAGCAAAGTATAGGAGTGGGAGCTGCGGAAGGGGTGTAACCCCCTCCTTGCCCATGTAAAACAAGGGCACAGTCTAGCCCTTAGTGATTAATATTTAACCCTATATTTACTGAATTTAGTCAGTCACATTCAGCTTTAGTTTCCTTTTGTTACCTTTCCCCAGACCTTCAATGACTCTCAGCACTTTAGCTTTTTAACTGAGCTTTGACTTTAGAGAGGAAATACTCAAGTTTATTAATCCATTTGTCAACTTCTGTAATTTTCCCCTCTTTTTATCTGGGGATATATTCCTCAGGTGGCTAATATTTACTGTTTGCAAGTGATAGAGAAAATTTCTCCTCTGCCTGGTCCATTCCTAATGAGTGGTTCTACATAAAAACACAAATTGAATAAGGAGCTCTCTATAAAACCCTTCATGGTCAGGCTGTGGGGCCAAAAACACTTTAATTTGGTTTATTTAAACTGTACTGCACATCTTGATAGTCAATGGCTAACATACTAATCTTGAATAGTGCTTGATTTCCACTTAGATTGCATTCTTTTTTCTTCATCTCTTCCCAGGCTACTCACGTCAGTTGCAAATATAGAAGTATTCAAACTAACTACATGCTACTATTTCTGCCAGGGCCAGAAGTAAATGGCCAGTTATGAATTACAAGGCCAATATATAACTTGTCATTCCAGAAGAAGCATCTGAGAATCATGCCAGGCGACTATCATAGATCAGTGTCAATATTCATAATTACAGCTGACAGCAAACCTATCTCATTTTTCTGAATCTTCGATAAATTGCAAGCATACCTTGAAACAGGATTTATTTAGTTAGATAAAGATGTCTGAGACAGAGGTCATTTTTCTATATCTCTTGCAGAGAAGATCTGTAACCTTCCTAATAACAAAATAAAGAGTTAAAGAAAATAAAGGTACTGTGCTAATATTAGTGTAGTACAACTCACATGCATTATAAAGGAATATTTAAGGATGAGAAAAAACAAATGACCCCCTTCCTAACTATATTGGTGTCTAAGAGGAGGGATTCATCCAGGCAGTGGGATGGGCCAATATTGGTTTAGCTCCCCAACTCTAGAACCATCTGCTGCCACTGATATACTGTAAGCTCACTGCACAGGTCTTGTTCTTGCAGACTGAAATGTGCATGCATGCACTGTACATTCAACCATATTCTGGCCACTAATTATATATACTACTAATTTTGGTCTTTAAGGGAAAATTCCTGACCAGTTTTCTGTGCTTATGTAAGGAGAAATATCACAGTTACTCAGTATCTCTGGTACATCAGTAGGCTACACAACGGAAATCTGCTCAGGGTGACTTTCCATCCCTGTAATTTCTCAGAGAATAACTCCAGGGTGTCTCATATTGGAATTCTGCAGAGAGGGAGGGAAAAGGAAATATTAAGGGATGGCTAGTGGATCCAAACATAGCAAACTCACAATAGCGTAATGGCTCAGCCACACATTGAAAGGGAGCAATAACCTGTATCCATGACTCTTCCATAATACCTTGCAGTAACTAGATACAGGAAAGCTATATGCCTTTGAAGGCTTTGAAATACACTGTGTCTAACATCAGAGGGGTAGCTGTGTTAGTCTGGATCTGTAAACTTGGTAAAGAGTCCTGTGGCATCTTACAGACTAACAGACGTATTGGAGCATAAGCTTTCGTGGGTGAATACCCACTTTGTCGGATGCATGTAGTGGAAATTTGCAGAGGCAGGTATAAATATGCAAGAATCAGGCTTGGGATAATGAGGTTAGTTCAATCAGGGAGGATGAGGCCCTCTTCTCTGAAGTTGAGGTGTGAACAGCAAGGGAGGAGAAACTGCTTTTGTAGTTGGCTAGCCATTCACAGTCTTTGTTTAATTCTGAGCTGATGGTGTCAAATTTGCAAACGAACTGAAGCTCAGCAGTTTCTCTTTGAAGACTGGTCCTGAAGTTTTTTTGCTGCAGGATGGCTACCTTTAAATCTGCTATTGTGTGTCCAGGGAGGTTGAAGTGTTCTCCTACAGGTTTTTGTATATTGCCATTCCTAATATCTGGTTTGTGTCCATTTATCCTTTTACATAGGGACTGTCCAGTTTGGCCGACGTACATAGCAGAGGGGCATTGCTGGTACATGGTGGCGTATATTACATTGGTGGACGTGCAGGTGAATGAACCGATGATGGTGTGGCTGATCTGGTTAGGTCCTGTGATGGTGTCACTGGTGTAGATATGTGGGCAGAGTTGGCATCGAGGTTTGTTGCATGGATTGGTTCCTGAGTTAGAGTTACTATGGTGTGGTGTGTAGTTGCTGGTGAGAACATGCTTCAGGTTGTCTGTGTGCGAGGACTGGCCTGCCTCCCAAGGCCTGTGAAAGTGAGGGATCATTGTCCAGGATGGGTTGTAGATCACTGATGATGCATTGGAGAGGTTTTAGCTGAGGACTGTGTGTGATGGCTAGTGGAGTTCTGTTGGTTTCTTTCTTGGGCTCGTCTTGCAGCAGGAGGCTTCTGGTTACACGTCTGGCTCTGTTGATCTGTTTCCTTATTTCCTTGTGTGGGTATCGTAGTTTTGAGAATGCTTGGTGAAGATCTTGTAAGTGTTGGTCTTTGTCTGAGGGGTTGGAGCAAATGCTGTTGGACCTCAGCGCTTGGCAGTAGACAATGGATCGTGTGGTGTGTCTGCGATGGAAGCTGGAGGCATGAAGGTAGGCATAGTGGTCGGTGGGTTTTTGGTATAGGGTGGTGTTAACGTGACCATCACTTATTTGCACCGTGGTGTCTAGGAAGTGGACCTCCCATGTAGATTGGTCCAGGCTGAGGTTGATGGTGGGATAGAAGCTGTTGAAATTGTGGTGGAATTCTTCCAGGGTTTCCTTCCCATGGGTTCAGATGATGATGTCATCAACGTAACATAGGTAGAGAAGGGGTGTGAGTGGACGAGAGCGGAGGAAGCGTTGCTCCAGGTCAGCCATAAAAATGTTGGCATATTGTGGGGCTATGCGGGTGCCCATAGCGGTGCCACTGGTCTGGAGGTATATATTGTCACCAAATTTGAAATAACTGTATGTGAGGATAAAGTTACAGAGCTCAGCAACCAGTTGTGCTGTGACATCATCAGGGATACTGTTCCTGACAGCTTGTATTCCATCTGTGTGTGGAATATTTGTGTAGAGAACCTCTACATCCATGGTGGCTAGGATGTTGTTTTCTGGAAGATCACCAATGCATTGTAGTTTTCTCAGGAAATCAGTAGTGTCATGGAGATAGCTGGGAGTGCTAGTGGCATAGAGCCTGAGCAGAGAGTCCACATACCCAGACAGTCCTTCAGTGAGAGTGCCAATGCCCGAGATGATGGGGCGTCCAGGGTTTCCGGGTTTGTGGATTTCTGTGTCCAAGGATTTCTTCCCTTAGTCCTGCTGCATTTTGACATATTTTCCTGAGAGCAAGTCTCTTTTTACTCAGGAATTGGCCCAAAGTGTACGGAAATTTAGAACAAATTTTGGGACTGCTCAGGATAAAACAAACTACATATTTTTGAGATTCATGCAATGCTGTTTGCACAGGCTTTTTTGTTTTCTTTTCATTATAAATGCATGTGTGGAGAACATGGGAGACTCCTGTATTATTTCTATGAATGTTATGAGTCTATTTGAAAAAAATATTTTGCTTGACTGCATGAAGTTAGATCTAAGGTGGGAAACAGGAAATGAAACTGACAGAGATAAGATGTCTCTGGAGAGAATACCAAGATTTTTTGAGGAAACAATGTAGAAGCATAATTGGGAAAAGCTCACCTGCATGGCTAGGCTAGCAGGTTTATTTTTCCCAAGCACGAGTTTAGGATCAAAGGAACTTTAAATCATTAAACCTTGGCCTGAGAAGAAGGGTGGGCAGCAGCTGCTGGAGATGAGACTCTGAAGACAGATGCTAACAGAATGCTGCAGTTGTGTTCTCTTCCAGCCCAGAAATAGGGGATTGGGGCTGAGTGGAGCTTGCTCAAAACTTGCAGAGAAAAAATGAAATTTAGGTGAGATTCATACCTGTAGGCTTTGGTTAGTTTAACCTATTTCTGTGACTATTGTGTTATTTTGTTGAAAAATAAATAATACTGCATTTCAGAAAGGCTGAACTGTATCACTGCCAGGGCCAATCATACCAAAATATGACACACTCTCTCAACTTAGAGCTGCAAATTTAATCAAATAAGAGATGTGATTTGGTAAAAAACATTTTTTTTGCCACAGAAAAAGGCTAGAAAAGCATTTGTCAAATAAAAAAATATTCAAATTATATCTCACACTTTTTTTTTGGTGCTTTTTTTTTCATGTCATCATTTTTTATTTTTATTATGGCTAGGGGCCTCAAAAGCTGGAAGTGGCCCGGGCCTCTCTGGACCTCTGAGAGGGCCTGATTACTGCATACATTTTCTGGTTACAAAGCTCCCAGGAGTGAAGACTACTGTAGGGAGCCAAGCCAAACTGGCCCTGCTCAAGGAGCCATGGTGAGAAACAAGAGTGCTGAAGCCTGAGGCACTCATCAGAGACTACCCCCGACTCCCCTTTGAGTGAAGTGGAGTTCCAGGGCCTAAGGAGAGGGCATTCACAATAAATTGGTTAGTCTCTAAGGTGCCACAAGTACTGCTTTTCTTTTTGTGAATACAGACTAACATGGCTGTTACTCTGAAAGCAGAACATACTGTCACAGATCAGAGTATGTATTTTATAGTACATTCTAGAAGTGAAAGCTTGCTCATACACATAACACATGTATAAATGTTTCTATGGAACCCCCCCCCAATTAAATCCATATTTTAAGTTTATATGTAAGTTTAGAATGGAAAGCTACATCTGAAAAGCAGAATTATTCTAACAGTGTGTGTGGATGGAGGACTAAATAGCAGAATGAATGGCCACATTGGAGCACTGCCATTCACTAAAAGATTAGAGACCTGGAAAAAATTGGGAAAGTTTTAAGTGTAATTTAAACGGTATTTTTGGTGGTGGCAGCTAATGCTTGTTTCTTCACACCAGGGAAAGATTACAGGTGGTTTATTCTGTGGTGCTGCTCTTGCAGCCTGAAACTTCCAAAGCGGGGCTATCTGTGAGGATAATTATCCCCTGAATGTGCCTGGGGCAGCACATTATCTCTAATTATTAACCAAAAAAGTCACAAGTTCCTTCCACAAAGGAGAGGAATTTACCTCCTCTGAATCTGTAGCATTGCATGTTAGTTGCATATAGGTATTTCTGGCTTTTTGGTTTTTTTCCCCCTCAGTCCATTCATTATCCTGACTGTGCTCTTGTCATCAGCAGGATCACTTCATCCCCAGAGGCTGTGGGAGATTTGTGTTAATGTTACCTTTGGGCCTCATCATATTCTAGGACTGGTTGGGGGCCTGACTGACCCTTGCCCAGCCAAATTAGAGCATCCTGAGGTCTGATCTAAATTACACTGAGATGCCATGGCCCTCTAGATGTCATTGTAGCAGGCAAGAGCAGCCTTGCCTCTGCTGGTGTTTGTGGAGGTAGAAGGCAGTGTACAACCCCTCTGCTAATTATACAGCCTTGGAGAAGCTGCTGCTCTAGGGGTATTCCCTGTGGTTGGAGGGGAGAGATCCACTACCTTTATGGACACTTTGGGTGGCCTAAGGAGGCCATATTGCAACACAGAATCCTAAGACTCCTTCATAATGTAAGTGAAAAATGATAGTTGCATACAGCCCTGTTTACTGCTTGATTTCCCCCTTAAGTTGTGATCAGACTTTCATTTTTACCAGTTACTGCTTAAAGTAGAGACAGGGTGCCGCTCTTCATGATCGCTCAGTAGGTTATGGTCTTGTCTGGTATTCTTAAAGCCACTGAATCATATGATAAACTCTATTGCTAATGAGGACTATCAGATGATTTGTTTTATGTGAAGCATTTTATCTTCTGTTATATACTAGCATATATGAAAGACACAATTCATGAAAGAAAAGTATACAGGACTAAAGATGTATCATGGTCGCACAACTGTTGATAAGGGGTTTTTTTAAGGGGGGAGGAGGCGGGGGACATGGACTGATGTTTATCCTCTGGCATTTCCTTAAGACTGCTCCCTTTGAGTTATTTGATGTTATAGTTGCACTTCCATTGGCTTTTAAAAAAAAATAACAAACTTTTGGATCTTGAGGGATGTAAATTTAACTCTGAAAGTTTGTATAATTTTAATACTTTTCTAGTTGATTTGGATGAATAGTGAATACACAGTGTTATATAATAAAGGGATAATGTGATGCTATACTTACAATGTTGAACAACTCTAAGACACCAACATACTGTTAATCTCCTTTACTTTACTGTTTGCTGTGAGACAGTTTTAGATTGCATAATAAAACAAGCTGTAAAATTAGCAATTCACCAGCACAACATTAACTGTCTGAACTGAAGTTCTCCGGTTATCCATAGAATAGTGGCAGCATCCAGCACTGGCAGTGGACAGCGAAATCTTCCCTATCCCATACATACACTCCACTTCTATTATGGTGTGACAAACTTTAGGGAAGAGAGGTAAATTAGGTTTCTAGGCCTAATCTTGCTCAGAGTTGTGTGCTTCCTACAAGATATTGGCCTCATTTCCTGCTGAAGACAATGAAAGTTATAGTGCTCAGTGCCTTGCCAGGTTGGGCCCTTTTATCCTTGGCCTGTATCCCAAGAAACAAAAGTGTCCATTAATGTTGGTTTACCACCCCACACCCCACTCCAGAAAATCAGATATCTGTCCACTGACAGTGAAATCAGCAAGTTATTTCCTATAGATCACCGGAAAACAGTCAGATCAGGCCTGGATTCAAACCTGATGCTCGTAGCTCGACTACCTGAAATCTTCTATCAAACAAATGCATCATTGGGAATACTAGTGAAAGCTTCCTCACTCTATCCTATCCAGTGTGCCAGTGACCTAGAAGTGACAGACAAGCTTTGCATCCATTACCAGAAAGTCATACTTTATTCAATGAAGGCTTTTATGTTTGCTTACAACATCCCTCAATGGTGAATAAGAAAAGAAGAAGAAAGGTTTCCCTTTCAGATCTTCAGCACATTCAGGAGAGTAGTCTATATATCAAGGGACATTCTTATGGAAGTAATATGTACTGGAGTAATATGAAACTTCTTCAGGCATAGAACCAGCGGATTAGTACTACAAATTGAGAATAAAGTGTCACCACTTGTACATTGTAATAGTCACAACCTGTTCTCAATTTTTTTTTAAAACTCAGGAACATTTTAATAAAAGAAAACGTTACATTTGTTTTCAATGTGCTTCTTTGTAAGTTAAGATAGGCATGTGCAATGTACTTAGCGGCCACAATTATTATTTTCTTGCAAGCATCATTTTTCTAGTCATTACCTGGTAGTTTGTTCATTGTTCTTTATCATCTTCATTTTATTAAGAAACCTTTTGGTCATCCACATCTAGCTTTACCCAATATCTTAGTGATATTGTATGTATACTCATGTCAGCCTTGGATTATTATGTTTTCAGTGGTGTCGTAGCTATATTGGTCCTAGAATATCAGAGAGAGAAGGTGGGTGAGGTAATATCTTTTATTGGACCAACTTCTGTTGGTGAAAGACAAGCTTTCAAGCTCCACAGAGCTCTTCTTCAGGTCTGGGAAAGGTCTTGGGTTATAATGGCCACACTGCAAATGGGGGGCAACAGATCTTGCATTATATCTAAAAATTCTAAATTGCCAGCTAACACTCACCTTCTTAAGGAAGAACTCAGCAGATGGTTACTTCACATGTGATTTAAAAAAAAAATCACGTTAAATGATTACATAAAGGGTTTTTTGGTGTGCTTTTTAATGTAAAATGTAAAAGCCATTTTTTGGAAAAAATCATTAAAAAATCCAACCATTAGGTAAAGTTCAAGACTTAGCTGTTTCTCTCTGTTTAATTGGCATACAGGACCTTTTTAAAAAAATATATAATGGATTGTTTTTCATACCTATTATGACACTCTCCTTCAGCACATCACCATCAAATGGCTCACTTCAGCCCACTCTTTCTGTTGCCCACTGGCTCTGCTATCACCCCACCTCCCTCATCTGTTCATTAATGTGTTCACTTCTCTCCCTATCTTTTACCCATCTTCTCCATCCCTCTCCCGTCTGCTTCTTCCCCAGACTTTTTCTCCTCTTTTTCACCCTTCACCATAACTTTTTGTTTGTTTTAAAATAGATGGTAGAAGGGGTGTGTGTGTGTGTAATTTAAATATGAAATATGCGTAAGTGAAACAAACCAGTTTACAGGATACTTGTGTCATAACTAGATCTGTGTGAATAATTGATTGTTTTGGTTTGCTGACAGTTCTAGAAAAATCAGGGAAGAAAAATTGGTTCAGATGAGTGCTGTCATGACTGAGCTAAAGGTTATAAGGGGTGCATCCCCACCGCCTGCTCCAGCTCCTCAAATGGTAAATATCCATGTGAATCTAGCTTGACAAATTGAAATGTTTCATTTTGATCATGTTGAAATGATTTCTTGTTACAGTTTCCACATTTTTTCTTGTTTCATTTCAATAGAAAAAAATTGTTGAAATCAACATGAATTTGCAAAATATTTCAGTTGCCCCAAATCTGCATTTTTTTGGTGGAGTTCAGTCGAAAAATGTCACCCATCTCCAGTCTTAACAGTTCACCCCATGATCGACTTCTTTTTACTGTCTCCCTTGGGACCCAATCTTGCAAGCTGCATTGTGCCTCAGGAGATGAAGATAAAGTTAAGGGGAGTTGAAAGTGCACAGTGTCTTGTATTATTGGTCTCTCAGGACATGGTCCAGTGCCCATTGAAATCAGTGCAGGTACTTTCATTGATTCCAACTGGTGTTTGAGAAGGCCTTCTTATTTGAAATCTCTTTGTGGCAGAGAGTGTGTCAGTCTTACATAGCTGTCAAACACATGCACATCTATAGAGCTGCATAAATAACAATACATGCCATTGTGTTGGGGACAGAAGAAATGTTATTTCTTATTCTAGAATTGGTGTCTATTGTGTTTGAAGTAGAAATGAAACCACATCAAAGTCCTAGATCCATATAACACCGTGGAAGTTTGTTTCCAGATCCAGATTCAAAACCAGCAAGTTTGAAGTATAAATTATATGATGGTCAACTCTTGGAGTTCTTCACTGATGTGAAATATTTCCTTTACAATTTATTTTAATTCTCATATTCCATAAGGATCCAAGCAAGCACAATGAACTTTGGATAATGGCAAACTGGCAAGTACAGGTACAATTTATACAGCATAATGTAAGAACTATTCAAACTAATAGATGTGATAACTGAGATGTCAAGGGAGAATTGCCTCAAGATAGTTGACATCTCTTTAACAATAAGTGAACTAAAATTAAGAAACCTTATACAAGATACTTGTATTTTTCCATCAATCCTTGAATATAAAGTGTTGCTTCATATTTACACCTGAAACAGTTCATTCTAAGCGCCACACTTTCATTTTCAGAACACAATGAACAGACTGTCTCAGAATGCAAGCTTTTTGTACATCGTTTCTTTTAGGACCATGGTATTTTATTACATAAAACTATTGCCAACATTGAACTGGATGAGTAACACAGAGCTACTGCTGCTGTTAATTAGTATTTCAAATATTGTTTCTGGCACTTCCCTTACATGGCTATTGTCCAGTGCTTACTGTACTGTCTATGGTCAAAAAGAGAAATAAAGTTATAGTATTGGTATATTTTCATATACAATTTCTTTGTGTTGCCTCATAGATGCATCTTTAACTTGGGCTCTTAGCTTTCCAAACATTTCTGAGTGTTCTCTTCATGATATTGCAATCTATGCTGTCATAGACACTGGTGTTGTATTGAGATTTATGGTGAAATCTAATAAGATCGCACAGTAGCCGTGACTTACCGTTTAGGACCTGAGATCATTAGGAAATAATTCACAACTAATGTCACACTTTTCAGTGCAGGAAAAGGTGGCATTATTGTCTATCACAAAAGATAAGTTGACATCTGTTTTTTTTGTTCCTCTCTGCTACTTTATGTGCTCTTCCCACTTTTTACACTGGCTACTTTTTCTATTTCACACAAAGAAACTCATGTTAACTAGTACAATTCCTGTGCAGACTACATAGTGAAAGGGGCTTGGAATGACTTTTCTGTGAACAGAGCTTCAGGCATTAAAGATTCCCTGTCAGATAACATTTCCTCATCTTAAACTGCTAAGAAGTCAGGATTAAATAATAAACATATAATTATATGTTACATATTTGCTAATAACCCCAGGTTATAATAGAAAATTTATCTGCAGTGTTCACATATAAAATTACCATTGACATTTTACTGTGACTGAAAATGTACAATTTGGAATAAATGGGCTGATTCTGGATCACACACACAAAGCCAGTGCTGCAGCTGAGGTTCCATAAGTAATTCTAGGGTGACTAAATTACACCATTTGGATTCCTCAGGTGTTTTTTTTTTCCCATTAGACATGCACAAATGAAGACACGAACTACTTTAGGTTGTGGGAAGAGCCAAAGCTGTAGTCTTGCTGCCATACCTACATTACTCCCTGTTCAACCTTGTCTCAGCAGCCCACAAGGATAGAATAATCTCTTAACTAGAGAGGTGTTACCACATAACGGAAATTGGATAGAACCTGAAGTGAAAATCCTTGAGTCCTGCAGCTGTACCCTGCACCATGTTACAGTGGTTGCACTTTGCTGGTTCTGGTAGTGTTCTGGGGAAAATTTTGGAGCATGCCCCAAGGCTATAAAAGGGTCTCAGTTTGGCATATATGAAAATAAGCACAAGCAGTTTGTAAGTCAAATGAGATACATATCTGCAGAGGAAATTCCCTGCTGGAAAAGTTCTGACTGCCATGCCACAGCCAATGCAATATTCTCACCCTCAATGCTTGTCCCAGTACAGTATATCTATATTAGCTTGCATAGTGACCACTGTCCACTCCACAAACAGATTGTTGATGGACCTCCCCTGCTAGCTATTAAATATTCCCAGTGCCTTGTTTTCCTCATTTCCTGTCTGCTCAACTCATCAATGTATCTCCTATACAGGATCTGTGGAAATATGGCCTGGGAAGGTGATGCCTTTTTGTATTTAAAAAGGCAAGTATAATGCAGTTCCCATGGTTTACATGCCAGATAAGTATAGTGCAAAAAAAATGCACGACAGGAAGCATGAAAAGGGACATATTTTAGCAGCTAAGTATTTCAGTGAGAGCCATTGCACTGTCAGATATTGTAAGTGAGTGGAATCCTTGAATGGTCTTTTTGCATTTAAGATTAGTACACTGGTACCCAGGCACCCAACTGAAGAATAAGCCCTGTAGATTTTTGCTAAACTTCATGGCTCATCCATGCCCTTTCAAACTTATATGTTTCTTCAGTCAACTGGGCTTGCAACTGGGCTTGTCTTCACTTCAGTTACAGCAACTACACCTGTTGTACATAATGGAAATACCTGTGGGGTGGAAAGTAGCTGCAGTTCACACATGGGGACATTTAATTCCCCCTACTTGCTAACTTTACACAGGTGTAGCTGGCTACTGTTGCAACGCAGCAGAGAATAAATGTTCAATGTGTAAAACTATACTGTTAGAAAGGCAAGAGACATTTTGGAACTAGGTTTTAAAACCCTTTACTTCTGTTTTACAACCTTCCTAACACTTTTATGAAGAGTTTTTTTAGTTTGGCATTTGGCACTCACCTTCTATTACCTTACAAAGTGTATACTGTAGAATTCTTCATAGAGTAGTTAATGAATAAACCATATAGTACTTCACCCTAATAATATGGCAGAATCCACTTAATTGGTCCCCTGATAAATGACATGCTGTCTTAACTGAGACTATTGGCAGGGAACAGAATCAGTGCAATGTCTTTTGGTGTCTCTAAACAATGGTTAAATGGCTCAGCTAATCTGTTTAAATGGCACACCTGTTAAAGCTCTTTACAGTAGTTTGCAAGTGTAAAATGGTATTTTCTGAAACACACTTCCCACTTTGTATCCCTTTGCTGTCTTCATGCTGTTACCTACTGCTAAATGAGATCTTAGCACTGATTTTTTAAAAAAAAAAATTATGTTCCAGTGCTTACTATATTGCCTATTTTTAAATCAGGTGTTACTATGAGCCTCTGATAATCTGCATGATCATTTAATGGTCACACTTGTTTTCAGCATGGTGTGCCAAAGAAGAGGATTTAATAAAGATAATGTGGAGTTTATAGCTCTAGGACCATATTTTCATATTTTTTCTGTGAATTACACCTTTGGCTTACAGACAATGCAATAAGATTCATTATGGATATCTCCCTGCTGAAAACATTGCTTGAGTCCTGTACTTTTATTTTATTACGCAAGGTCTCCCTCTAATTGTATATGGCTTACTTGTAGTGTTTATAATTGTCTTGGATAATTATTTCTCAGAAAAAAATGCAAACCCTCTGGCTTCCCACCCCCATTAAATGCAAGGTCAAAATAAAGCAAAAAACATTAACTACTAAAGCAATAAGCAGAATGTATTCTGTGTTAGTAAATGCCATTCAGAGTCAAAATGTGTCTATTTTCAAAAAGTGGCTAGGTCAAATGATTGATTTTGATTTTCTCGGACACTCATTTAGCTTTGAAATGAGCTGATATCTACAAATGCACAGCTTTTTATTATAGCAACACTCACAATTTGTGCATAAGAACAAAGAAAAATCAGTTTATTTTAATGTATGGCTCTTGTACTCTTATAAAAGTATAAAGCAGCATACAACTAAATGAGCAACTCTTCCCTCCTTTCCTCTACTAAAAAATAAAAAGCCATATCATGAAGGGTATTGAACAGTATGGTGGATTGTGTATTTGTTTATAAATCTTTGGAGACTGAAATTCTTCATACCTGATGCTGGTTTACGCTTCATTTAAACAGATAATGTTCAAATCTAGTAAGGGGCTTTTGAGCAGGCTTCCCACACAACTCATCAGCCCAGACCTCCCCCACTCAAAAAATCAACCTGTGAAGACAGACCTTTATATAATTCCGCTGGGTCATATGACACACACAGCACTTTAGGGTGCATACATCTGCTTTTATATACCTGAACCTTCATCCCAGAAAATCAAACTCTTTACTATCTCACCTAGCAGTGAACAATCTCCTTTTCAACACTGCCACACAATGCACTCTCAACAATGGACATTAGTAAGATTGTCACATTTTCAAACTGAGATGCACTCTCACAAATGGTGTATTTGAAACTGGGTGGGGAGCGGGAGGAAATGTACTTGAGTGGTGGGACAATAATTCAAAAGCACTCAGCCTGAAGTGCACTTACAGTGTGCATATACATTTGTCCTAGAAGGTTTAGAGGTACTCTTTTTAAGCAAGGAACATCCAGTCCATACTACGTGGCATTACTAACAGCATGGGTGGTGAAGAGCACTTGTTGCAGACTGCAAGTAAATGTCGTGAGCACTGTGGGAGGTATATAAAGTGCCTGGGAGCCCTCTGCAAGGTTAACAAGGAGCTTCTCAATCACTCATGTCTGTAGTGACGAGCCCTGTTCTTTTCAGTGCAGTAGTTTGTGGATATCACATTAGGGTACCTACACTGGATTTCTGCTTCTCCCAAGTATATTGCTAACATTTTGAAGATATTGCAGCAACTCATAGCTTAGTAGTTTCCCCATTTCTATATGGTAGATTTACATTTCTTTGAAGCTTTGGGAGATCTAAGTTCTGAAATGCAATATTTATGTTTTTAGACCTGAGAGAATATGGGACATTTTCACAGAGATGATTGCTCATATGAATACATCATGTACTCAATCCTATGGGTGAACCATCAGGTCTTTGGAGGTTTGGATAAGCGTCCAAACTTTCAAATCCTTATCTGAAATCAGCTTGGGAATTCTGTGGAATAAAGTTTCCTTGCTAGAATTTTTATTCTACTTGGTTTTTGTGTGGGCTATATATATATTTTAATAGCTACTCATGTTATTTTGGTATGCACACTCTCAGTAATGACCCAACCCAGACAGCGCAGAGGTTCAAGGAAATTAAAACAAAAAATGGCTTAGGTTTGGGGAAAGCCTGAAGTCAATTAGTTTATCTGAATGAGCTTTCTATCCCTACTTGTGGCATCATCATATCCTCACATAGTTGTCTGACTAAAAGGTTTTTAGTGTTGTCATTGTCACAGTTAGCAGGTGAACTACACCTCTGACCCTTCCTGGTCTCACTGAGCACACTGCCCTCTGTCTCAGGTCTCTCACGGTCACCTGTCTCTGAGTGGAATCAGGCAAATTTCCTACGCTCAGCTCAAGGCCCAGATTGCAATCCCCAGGCTATCAACCATGATTTTACTTCAGCAGGTCTGACTTATGTCCAGAGCTGAAATTCTGGTCCCTCCAGAGCAATGACCATGGTACTCAGTGACCAAACAGCCTCCAAAATACCAAATATTATTTATTTAGAAACAAAGTATTTCAGAGAAAACCTATCTTAAACATTAAGACAGACTATTCACATATCTAGCTTTCCCTAAGGATCATCAAAAAATTTCTTAGACTCCTGCCATATCAGAGACTGGGACATGGGCAGTCATGCCTAGTGGTTGAAGTAGGAGTCCATTACCAGGAATAGGAGCACAGGGTCAGAGGCAGGAGTGAGGTGAGGCAGGTGGAGAGCTAAAACAAGGCAGGGACAGGAACTATTGCAGCCATGTGCAAATACTTTGAGCAGCCACTTAACTACAATTGCTGCTGCTCCTCGTAACAGCTGATCTGCTACTCTTCCAACTAATCAGGCAATCTACTGCCAGCTGCACTTGTTGGGTTGCCTGGAGACTGGCACTGCTGCAGGCCCCACTTCCTGACATTGTCTTTCTCTCTGTATCGGCCTCAAGTATCAGGGGGTAGCTGTGTTAGTCTGTATCCACAGAAACAACGAGGAGTTCGGTGTCACCTTACAGACTAACAGATTTATTTGGGCATAAGCTTTCATGGGTAAAAAACCCACTTCTTCAGATGCACCTGAAGATGTGGTGTGTTTTTTTTTTCTTTGCCCACAAAAGCTTATGCCCAAAGAAATCTGTTAGTCTTTAAGATGACACCAAACTCCTTATTGTTTCTCTATCAGCCAGGCTCCCTCAACGTTTTCTGATGAGTGACCATCTTCTCCCCCTAAGAAAGGCTTTTTAACTCTTTTAGTGTTCTTTTGAGCTCCAAGCTTTGGCAGAATAAGGCTTGCAACTTGTTAGATTAGAGACCAGAGACAGGATAGTTGAACCCAATCACTTGCCCCATTTTCCTTCAAGTGTATGCTTGGGTGTTCTCATCTGGGAAACTCTTATGTGACCTTCATACATAGACCCCATTGAATTCAAGCATTCAGTGCATACTAGTGATTGAAAGCCCATGCTGTTGACTGGTTGTAATCTAAAATTCTGTGCAGAAAAGCCCAAAGTAGGGGGCTCTTGTTTTCATGAGCTGTGGTATAGTGACCAAAGCTACTGTTTGTACCTGTTCTCCACAGTCTGTGCAGAGAGGTGCAGTGCCTGCTGGCTGGAGCACACCCACCTCTTTGTCACTCCAGGCACCTATTACTCCCACCTTCAATAGTCCAACCCCTGGCCCACCACCGAAGCTTTGCCCCCCAGCATTCCATCTGGGTCTCACAGGGTGATGACTGAACCTGGTGATATTCTGAACAGAAAGAGCTAGATGCCATGCTTTTAGCTGTTTCCATCACTTCACACTGATTCAGACACTCTAGGCTTCAGTGACAAGCCTGGAATCTTATGCAGAAAATAATCATTCCACTATCTCCAAGATACCATATGACCACTCATTGACCAGGTCATCTACAGTGTTCTCAAAATTATTGCATAGCAGGATTCATAACAATATTGCATATCCGCTCCAGGTGTGTCATAGCCAGTGTCATAAACTGGAAACAGCAACTACTACCTATGGGAGACAGATTAAGTACAAAATTATAGGATTACTTAACCAAGCTAAAAGCTGGATACAATTAACTTAGGCTTGAATAGAGACTGGGAGTGGATGGGTCATTACACAAAGTAAAACTATTTCCCTATGTTTATCCCCCCACACACACACACACTGTTCCTCAGACGTTCTTGTCAACTGCTGGAAATGGCCCACCTTGATTATCACTACAAAAGGTTTTCTCACCCTCGCACCCCCCCTCCCCCGGCTCTCCTGCTGGTATTAGCTCATCTTAACTGATCACTCTCCTTACAGTGTATATGGTAACACCCATTGTTTCATGTCCTCTGTGTATATAAATCTCCCCACTGTATTTTCCACTGAATGCATCCGATGAAGTGAGCTGTAGCTCACAAAAGCTTATGCTCAAATAAATTTGTTAGTCTCTAAGGTGCCACAAGTACGCCTTTTCTTTTTTCAAATCTTCTTGCTTATTTTCGAGGTTGTGTATGTATATTCTTGTCACTTTTGTCAGTAGAATTAAATGTACAAGGAAGGAACACAGCTTTGACCTGCCAACAACCAAATGTGACACTCACCTTTGAAATGAACAATAAAGACTCCAAATAAAATACTCAGAAGAAATAATAAAGTAGGGAACTTGAAAAAAGAATATAGGATTCTTTTCTTTTTACATATATATTTTGTATGACAAGTTTGGAGAGTTCTCTTTTCTGGTATCAGTAATTTACAGTGATATAAAGTGAAATAACACTAGGTTTGTGTGCAATTGTGGAATTACCAGGAGGCGTGGACAGGAATTTCCTACCTGAGTGACAACTATTCTTCTGACCCACTGCATACATAATCTTAGTGTCTCCTTCCCTGAAACATCCCAGGCGTAAGGAAGTCCTGCCATGTATTCCTGTATGTTATTTCTATAACTGGTCCTTTCGCCTCTTTGTTATCCTCTTAGCTTGATCACTGTCATATTTTCCTGTCCAGCCTCACCACCTGTTACTTCAGCCATGTCACCTGCTCCTTGAATCCCTTCCCGGGCTGCTATCCTTGACAGTCAAATACAATCTCATCCTCATCTACATCTGTGTCCACATTTCTTTCTTCCCTTTGTGCTTCCTTCATTCCTCCCATTCCTGTTCCCTTTTGTTTCCTCCTCTTACTCTTGCTTTTTTTTTAATCTTTCAGTCCCCTGATTTGAACAATTTCCTATCCCCCTTCTCTTTCTCCCTCAGATCTTTTCCTAAAGACCATTTCTTAGAATCATAGAAATGTAGAGCTGAAGGGGACCTCAAAAGGTCATCTAATCCACACACACCCACACTTTGAGGCAGGACCTTTTATACCTAGCCCATCCCTGACAGGTATTTTTTTCCCAAACTGTTCTTAAAAAAACAACAACAACCCTCCAGTGATGGGGATTCCACAACCTCCCTAGGTAACTTGTTTGTTCCAGTGCTTAACTATCTTCACAATCAAAGTTTCTCTAATAACCAACCTAAATCTTTCTGGCTGCAAACGAAGTTGATTACTTCTTGTCCTATTCTCAGTGGACATTGAGAACAATTGATCACCATCATCTAACATATTTGAAGACTCTTAGGTCCCCACTCAGTCTTTTTTTTCTCAAGGCTAAACATGCCCAGTTTTTTTACCTTTCCTTATAATGTCAGGTTTTCTAAGCCTTTTATTAATGTTTGTTGCTGCCCTCTGAACTTCGTCGATATCTTTCCTAAAGTGTGGCTCTCAGAACTGGACACAGTTCTCCAGCCGAGGACTCATGAGTGCCAAGTAGATTGAAACAGTTACTTGCCATGTCTTGGATATGACACTCCCATTAATACACCCCAGAATGACATTTGCCTTTTTTTTAACAGCATCACACTGTTGATCATTCAATTTGTGATCCATTATAAGCCCAAGATCCTTTTCTGTGGTGTTGTTGCCTAGCCAGTTATTCTCCATTTTGTATTTGTGCATGTAATTTTTTCTTCCTAAGAATAGGTCTTTAAACTTGTTTTTTATTGAATTTCACATTGATTTTAGACCAACTATCCAATTTTATCAAGACCATTTGAATTCTAACCCTGTTGTGCATACTGCTTGCAACCTCTCCCAGCTTGGTGTCATCTGCAAATTTTATAAGTGTACTCTGTATGCCATCATCCAAGTGGTTAACGAAAAACTAAATAGTATGAGATCCAAAACAGAGTTCTGTGGGACCCACCCTTGATATGTCCTCCCAGTTTGAAAGTGAACCATTGATAACCACTGTTTGAGAATGGTTTTTAAACAGTTTTTCACCCACTTTGTAGTAATTTAATCTAGACCACATTTCCGTAGCTAGTCCCACATGACATTCTCATAAACAGTCTCAGAAGCCTGACTAAAATTAAGATAAATCATGTCTACTTCTTCCTCCATACCCGCTAGACCTATAACCCTGTCAAAGAAGGAAATTAGATTGGTTTGGTATGATTTGTTCTTGAGAGTTGGTTAGTTATTACATATCTCGTTATTCTCTAGGTGCTTACAAACAGATTGTTCAAAATTTGTTTCAGTATCTTTCTGGGTATCAAAAATTAAGCTGTCTGGTCTTAATTTCTTCCTTTCCTCCCCTTTTAAAGATAGGTACTATATTTGCCCTTCTATAAATCTTTCATTTATGGGTCCTCTAACCATTGATTCTCCCACACCCTCCATCATTTGAACCGCTGATTCTAAAGTATGTGCCAGATTCCCTGGTCTCCTAACCACTTTGTGCAGTGCAAATTTCCTTACACAAGGCAGACAGTTCCATAGAGAATTCTCCTTCCATAGGGGGATTCTCTATTGGTTAAAAGCTGGTATAGCCACCATTTATGGATTCCAAGGTCAGCAGACCATTGTGATGTCTGACCTTCTGTGTAACACAGGGCATAGAACTTCCCCAAAATATTTCCTCCAGCAGATCTTTTAGAAATAGCACATAATCTTGAATTAAAAATTGTTAGTGATGGAGAATCCACCATGACCCTTGGTAAATGGTTCCAATGGTTCATTACCATCACTGTCAAGAATTTACACCTTATTTCCAGTCTTACTTTGTCTAGCTTCGACTTCCAGCCATTGGATCATGTTATCCCCTTGTCTACTAGATTAAAGAGCCCATTGTTCCCCAGGTAGATACTTACAGACTGTAATCAAGTCACCCCTTAGCATTTTCTTTGAGTCTATCACTATAAGGCATGTTTCCTAATTCTTTACTCATTCTCATAGATCTTCTCTAAATCCTCTCCAGTTTATCAACATTGTTCTTGAATTCTGGGTATCAGAACCAGATACAGTATTCCAGCAGTAGTCACACCAATGCCAAGTACAAAATAACCTTTCTACTTTGACTCGACATTCCCCTGTTTATGCATCCCAGGATCGCATTAGCTCGTTTGGCCCCGGGTCACATTGGAAGCTCATGTTCAGCTGATTAGCCCCCATTCTGTAAGTATGGTGTACATTCTTTTTTCCAGATGCATACATTTATATTTTGTTTGCTTGCACCCAGTTTACCAACCAACACAGGGTTGCTCTTTATCAGTGACCTGTCCTATTCATTATTTACCACTCCTTCAATTTTTGTGTCATCTGCAACTTTATCAGTGATGATTTTCTTCCATGTCCTTGATAAAAATGTTAAATAGCATACAGCCAAGAACCGATCCCTTCGGAACCCACTGGAAACACACCTGCTTGATGATGATTCCCTGTTTACATTTTGAGACCATCAGTTAGCCAGTTGTTAATCCATTTAAGGTGTGCCATGTTAATTTTATATCATTCTAACTTTTTTAATCAAAATGACATTTAGTACCAAGTAAAACGTCTTAGAGAAGTCTATTACCTTTATCAATCAAACTTGTAATCTTATAAAAAAATATCAAATTAGTTTGACAGGACCTACTTTCCATGATCCCATGCTAATTGGCATTAACTACATTATTCTCTTCTAATTGTTTATTAATCAAGTCCTTTATTAGCCACTCCATTATCTTGCCCAGGATCAATGTCAGGCTGACAGGATTATAATTACCCACATCATCTCATTTGCTCTTTTAAAAATTGGCACAATGTTAACTTTCTTCAAGTCTTCTGGAATTTATCCAGTGCTCCAAGACTTATTTGAAAATCAATATTAATGGTCTAGTGATCTCCTTACCTAGCTCTTTCAAAACTCTTGGATGAAAGTTAACTGCACTGCTGATTTTAAAATGTCTGATTTTAATAGATCCTGTTTAGCAACCTCCAGATATGCCAGTAGAATGGAAAGAGTGTTATCATATAATGAGACTATATTGTCTGTTTTTCCCAAATACAGAACAGAATATTTATTATACACTTCTGCCTTTTTTGCATTATTATTGATAATCCTACCATTTCTATCTAGTAATAGACCAATACCATTGTCAGAATTCTTTTTAGTCCTAATATTAAAAAAAAACATGAGGTGTCCGGTGTCACTTTAAACACTAACAGATGTATTTGGGCATAAGCTTTCATGGGTAAAATACCCACTTCTTTTGATGCATGGAGTGAAAATTACAGATGCAGGGATAAATATACTGACACATGAAGAGAAGGGAGTTACCAGTGCTGACAGGGCCAATTCAATCAGGGTGGGTGTGGTCCACTCCCAATAATTGACGAGAAGTGTCAATGCCAAGAGAGGGAAAATTGCTTTTCTAGTGAGCCAGCCACTTCCCAGTTCCTATTCAAGCCCAAATTAATGGTGTTAAATTTGCAAATGAATTGTAGTTCTGCAGTTTCCCTTTGAAGTCTGTTTCTGAAGTTTTTTTGTTGAAGTATGGATACTTTTAAATCTGTTATAGAATGTCCAGGGAGACTGAAGTGTTCTCCTACTGGCTTTGGTATGTTACTATTCATGATGTCTGATTTGTGTCCATTTATTCTTTTCATAGAGACTGTCCTGAGATTGTTCTTAACTCTCCTGGCCAGAGATTTCTCCTTGGGTCCCTTTGCTTCCTTTATCAGCTTTCTACAATTTCAGCTTACTTCAGCTGCCAGTGCAAACCAAGCATATGAGTGAGTGGTTGGTGGAGCCAGAGTGTATGGCATTAGCTGATTTTTAGAATAGGCCCAAAGAAGAATCAGGAAGCCACAACCACTTTTGCAGTCACTGCTCTCCACTGTGTCCACACACATCTAGTGGAGACTTGGGACCTCTACTTGTGTGCACCCATGTGTGTATGTTAGTATAAACTAGGAACTCTGAACTAGGGAATGATTTACATATTATTTTTGTTACAACTGTGCACTTGCAAAGAGCCAGATTATTGTATGTGAGGAAGTGACCCTGCTTTATAGCCTCTGAGAAAATCCCTGCAGGGATTATATTATTTCATTTTCTCAAGACTAAAGTGGAGCCCTCTTATTCCTTCAAAGGAGTCTCCATTGTGGCTGGTTTTCCATGCAATTAATTGTTCTAGAAATGAATACTTTTATGATCAGAAAAACCCCCAAACAAATCATGCACCTGGTTGTCAGCACACACAAAAATAATCTGATGGATTTGTAAACTAAGTTGGAAATGAAGAGAAGAAGGAGGATGTGTTGGTGAAAGAAAAAGGTCAAGGTAAAAATCCCTTACTGCTATTGCTTCATTTGTATTAATGTGAGCATAGCAGTAATGGCTATATGTATGCAGCCAAAATAGACAGTTGTATGGCAGAGAGGCCTTAATGTGAGTAAAGTCGCAATGCACAGAGAGCTGTGCTTATGGACTAAAGACTCATTTAATAGGTAGGAGAAAGGTTTCTGTCTAATGCATCAAAAAACCACTGATTTCACAGCTCCTTGTGTGCTAGAGAAAGTGGAAAGGAGTGTAAACTTCCCCCAAATTACATGCAATTTGACAACAAGAGGTGATTTGTAGAGCTGCATTTTTCTGGCTTTTCATCTGTTGTATATGGTTCAAGATGGTCTGCTCAAGAGAATTGTTTTAGTACGAGTCAGTCATTCTTGCTCATACCAAAGAACCTTTAAATCAGGAAAGGGAAAAAGCTTTTTTTGCTTTTCTCCAAACACAATATATACAAACAGCTACATTTTTCTGTGCTGCCTTTTGCTTCTATCCTCCCCGCAGTAATCTCTGAACATCTGGCATGTCTGCTTTACTTACAACAATGAACATGCTCGGGGACTTAGGTTATCATTTATTTCAGCTTTGTTTTTTATTATATACTAAAAAACTATATTAAAATACAATTAAAGAACTAGATTAAACTGACAAAAGCTAGAAATTTAGAGTGAAGGATTATGTTTCATCCTTAGCCCACCTCAGTATGCCTGAATCTTATAGAGCTTTCTCAACACCATATAATTTTATACTGTCCAGTATTGGTAGCACAATGATTTGATTTACAGGCAAAATTTCAGCCATACTCCAACCTGTTTGTGTTATGTTATTTTTAGATTGATTTAAATTAATTTTAAGTCTATCTTAATTTTTTAAGTTTTATATCCTACTTTACTTTTTTTAAAATTCATTTTTTTTATTTTCTTTCTATTTTAATATTTTCCTCTTTCTTTATGGTTTGCCTTAGCAACCTAATTCTCTCAGATTTTGTGGGACATCTCAGATTTCATTGGGGTTCTGCTATATCGTTCTGGTCCCTGTTGTCTTGTCGGGTCAGTTTTGTCCCCTTCCTTTCCTCCAATCCCTGCATGTGCTACATCCCCTCAGGGTGGAGAGAAGAGCAGAAATCCAGTGGGACAAAGCAGAGAGGACCCAGTGGTTATTAGAACAGCATTGAAGTGCTCTCACATCACAAGAACAAGGAGGAGAATGAATGTGGGGGATTTGGGGACAAAGAATGCAGAGGGGATTGAAAGGGAGCAGGACTAGCAGGGTCACATTAAGACGATGAGATTTGATTACTTTACAAGTGAGAATGTCAAGGATTTTAAATCCGAGAGACGATATGGTTGGGATACCATTTGATGAAAGTAGTGAAGAAGCATAAATTCTTCCCACCAAATACTTAGAGACTGTGCTGCAAAGATCATTGCTACACTGTATTTATAATCAGAAGATATGTCAGAAATGACCAGAGTAAGCAGGAGTACATCTCCTCATCCAAGGAGGAGCTGGCTAAGCTCTTAATCAATGTGGTGGGAGGTGTCAGCTCTGAAGATTGGGAGCACTCTAACAAGGGTTGCCACCCAACCCAATCAGCTATTAAATGTTACAGGATTCAAGAGGAAAAACAGCATTATGTCTGGATCCCAAAGAATGACAAGACCACATGTTCCTTAGTGAAAGACACAATCCTCTTGCAGGACACTGACCTTGTTTTTTAGGATATCCAAAATGCTGATGACAGCAATCGTGCATTGACAGAAATAACACAAACCCAGACAGCCACTGACAACATAATCAGTGAAAATAATGCCTGACTCTGTTACCCCCTTCCTGCACCTAGAGCAGTACTGAGGGGAGGAAGGAGCAAAGATGGCTGCAAGACATGTTTGTACTGTCTGCATTTTGGGGCTGTGCAGAGGCCTGCCAAGTCCCAAGTATAGGGACTTGTCTATACAAACATCTAGTTTGTGACAAGCTATGATGTCAATCTTCCCTGCACTACCCTGCCATGAATTAACTGTCTGTGTGGACTCTACTGACTTGCTCTAACAGTTCAGTAATGCACTTTGCTATACTCCAGTTTAATATGGGAGTAGATCAAAACATGCTAATGAATTATTAGTGTGCATCAGCAGAGTCCGTAGGGACAGTTATTGTACGGCAGGCTAGTGCTGGGCAGATTCACACCCCAGCTTGCTGCAAACTAAATGTTTGTGTAGACAAGCCTTAAGTTAGAGCATCCTCTATTTCCCAGGGTTCTGAGAACAGCACTGCACAGCAGTCACACTTCCAGTCCAATCCCTACACTGTGGACTCAGAGCTGGTCCAGTATGGAGCCTTTATGACAGTTCTAATCTGACCAATGAAGCACTCTTTGCAAGAGATATTCTCATTTCTCCCACTTTAAGGCTCTTTTATGGTGCCAGGGTGGCAGACAAGACATATAGAATCAGTAACCCACAGAATCATGCCCAGTCTCCAGATGGCAGATCCACCTCCCAGGCTGAATGTGCTATAGCAGGAGGAACTATTTGGAGAGCAAAAATGATCATGTGGTGAAAAGCTATTCGGGTTCAGAGGTGGTAGTTATAGACAGATGTCCAAAAAGAGACAGAATAATCCTCTCATCCATCAGGGGATACAGATTGTTTATTGTGACCTGCATCCTAGACCTCTCCATTTCTGGGTTTTATTCACTGTCTGCATTTGGTTTGCAGTTGTAATGTTAGCTGGCATTATGTTATCTACATATTTTTAATAGAGTAACATATAGCCAATGGATACTGACCTGTCATGTGACAAACACATAAGGTAGGTTGTCACTCTCACTGGGGGCACACTTGCTGCACCAGCCAAGGAGAAGTGGAGCTGTAGGAAGCATTGCTTATGCAAGCAAGAGAGGGAAGGGGGAGCGCTCCTCTGGGTTTGGCAGAGGAGGGGAAACTGCATTTCCTCCTGTACCCAATTACTTTAACTGCTTTAAAATGTTAACCTTTATTTAACCCTGACCCCAGATAATATATAAAGACTTCTACCCAGTTCTCCTAAGTATTAAACTATTTCCTCTCCCTCTTTCAATTTCATTTACTTACTTCTCATTCTCCTTCTATTCCTCTCTCCGAATTTGCTCCTCCCTCTTCTTTTCTCTCTCCTTTTTCCCAGTTACTGTTTCCCCTACTCTTCTATTCTCATGCCCACTTTCTATTTCCCTTTCTAAATCGTCCTATTCCCTCCTCCCTCCAGCCCCTTTCCATGACTTTGCTCTCCTGTTTTATCCTCCCTGGGTCTTCCTGCACTCCTTTCTATGAGGCATGGGGGTTAGATATCTTGGTGCCTCTGTGCTGCCTTTATGCTTCCATGTAGCCCACCCAAAGAAGAGAAGATGGGCAGCTGGTTTGAATGGAGCCCCCAGTGCCAGCTTCTTTGCTCTCTGGCTTCAGTCCCTCCTAGGAATGTTCCTACAGTGGGCCTGAGCGTATGGCAAATCCCCACTCCTATTACTTCTCTCCCACAGTCTCTGCTGGTTTTTCCTGCTGCTAACTCACCCCTTTCTCCAGTCTTATGGACACCTATCAGAGATGGGGGTAGGACCCATATGCTCCTTTTATTTTTTCATTGCTACAGCCTCAGACTGAATGGCACCTACAATCTCATTGGAACCATCATACACGCCCACCCCACTTCCGAAACAGACTTGTCCCCCTTTAGGGGCCCTCAGGTCAGGAATCACTGGTGAAGCAGTGACCTTTCTGGGTGTCCGCTCCCTGATTAACTGAGGGAACTGTCAGTAAAAGATAATTAACCGGGCTGAAATCCAGCCCAACATGGAATGGCAACGTTTTACCTGGACCCCAATTGATCATTGGAGCATTTGCTGGCTCAGTAACTCCACAGTGGTTCTAAAAGCTCCAGATTTAAATAGGCCTCCAGAAACTTCATGAAGAAGCCTTAAAAGTAAAGCCCAAATCTTTTTCTTTTCTTCTACAAATACCTTTTGAATAAAAAAAGTGAAGTCATAAAGCACAGTCACAGGATCATAAAATCATAGAATATCAGGGTTGGAAGGGACCTCAGGGGGTCATCTAGTCCAACCCCCTGCTCAAAGCAGAACCAATCCCCAACTAAATCATCCCAGCCAGGGCTTTGTCAAGCCTGACCTTAAAAACTTCTAAGGAAGGAGATTCCACCACCTCCCTAGGTAACGCCAGTGTTTCACCATCCTCCTAGTGAAAAAGTTTTTCCTAATATCCAACCTAAACCTCCCCCACTGCAACTTGAGACCGTTACTCCTTGTTCTGTCATCTGCTACCACTGAGAACAGTCTAGATCCATCCTCTTTGGAACCCCCTTTCAGGTAGTTGAAAGCAGCTATCAAATCCCCCCTCATTCTTCTCTTCTGCAGACTAAACAATCCCAGTTCCCTCAGCCTCTCCTCATAAGTCATGTGTTCCAGTCCCCTAATCATTTTTGTTGCCCTCCGCTGGACGTTTTCCAATTTTTCCACACCCTTCTTGTAGTGTGGGGCCCAAAACTGTACTCCAGATGAGGCCTCACCAGTGTCGAGAGGGGAACGATCACATCCCTCGATCTGCTGGGAATGCCCCTACTTATACATCCCCAAATGCCATTGGCCTTCTTGGCAACAACGGCATGCTGTTGACTCATATCCAGCTTCTTGTCCACTGTAACCCCTAGGTCCTTTTCTGCAGAACTGCTGCCGAGCCATTCGGTCCCTAGTCTGTAGCGGTGCATGGGATTCTTCCGTCCTAAGTGCAGGACTCTGCACTTGTCCTTGTTGAACCTCATCAGATTTCTTTTAGCCCAATCGTCTAATTTGTCTAGGTCCCTCTGTATCCTATCCCTACCCTCCAGCATATCTACCTCTCCTCCCAGTTTAGTGTCATCTGCAAACTTGCTGAGGGTGCAATCCACACCATCCTCCAGATCATTAATGAAGATATTGAACAAAACTGGCCCGAGGACCGACCCTTGGGGCACTCCACTTGATACCGGCTGCCAACTATACATGGAGCCATTGATCACTACCCGTTGAGCCCGACAATCTAGCCAACTTTCTATCCACCTAATAGTCCATTCATCCAGCCCATACTTCTTTAACTTGCTGGCAAGAATACTGTGGGAGACCGTGTCAAAAGCTTTGCTAAAGTCAAGGAACAACACATCCACTGCTTTCCCCTCATCCACAGAGCCAGTTATCTTGTCATAGAAGGCAATTAGATTGGTCAGGCATGACTTGCCCTTGGTGAATCCATGCTGACTGTTTCTGATCACCTTCCTCTCCTCTAAGTGCTTCAGAATTGATTCCTTGAGGACCTGCTCCATAATTTTTCCAGGGACTGAGGTGAGGCTGACTGGCCTGTAGTTCCCAGGATCCTCCTTCTTCCCTTTTTTAAAGATGGGCACTACATTAGCCTTTTTCCAGTTGTCCAGGACTTCCCCCGGTTGCCATGAGTTTTCAAAGATAATGGCCAATGGCTCTGCAATCACATCCGCCAACTCCTTTAGCACTCTCGGGTGCAGCGCATCCAGCCCCATGGACTTGTGCTCATCCATGGGGATGTATTTAGATGCACAAAATTTCTGCTCAGTCTGCACTACTCACAGATGCCTTAGCAGTGACCTGACTTAATAGAGAGCTAACAAGTAAATTTTTCATTGTTTTCCCTTGGGATATTATACCAACCAGTATTGATTCTGGCAGCTCTGAGCTTCTATTACAATGTCACAATTTTATAGCTAATAATTATGTCAACCCAACCGAGATCTGTAAAGGTAAATTGGAACTTCTAAGTAAGGTAGTTTAAAATGTCCCCTGCTATGACATGCCTAATGCATGTTGCCTTTTCTTTTATTTCCTGTGCCTCCCCCATCCATTGGATGTTGGAAAAAAACATAAATATAGATATTACTTTTTGTTGCATTTGGTTGTGGGGGTGTTTCTTGGATGGATCTGGTTTGGAAAGGCATTGATTTTGCTATTTTTGGCAGTGTGATATGATGTAGGAACTTGATATGACTAGCTTAATGCAGAGTGATGGGTTGGAACCCAACTACTGATGTGGATATGATGTGATGTGAAGAGAGGGAGAGGAAAATGGAGAGAAAGAGGGAGAGAGAGAGCATCTGAGAAAGAGCAGATGAGAAGCCACACCCATGGGTGCCTTTCATAAACTGTTTTCTGTAGTTAAATCATCCCATTGCCACTTTTAAAGAGATCAGTGGTAATTAGAAACAAAACAAAACACCTACATTGATTAGATACGAGATGAAATCCTGGCCTCGCTGAAGTTAGTGGGTGTTTTGCCATTGATTTCAATGGGGCCAGGATTTCACCTGTGTTTTTTAAAGTGTATGATTCTATGCAATAAACAGAAAACAGATTTTTGTGTGTGTTTACATCTTGCAGAAAGTGCGGAGATACCATGGTGATGAGCAATCTTATAAAAGCCCAAAGGGAGAGAGATTGAACTGATGCCTTACCCTTTTCTGGTGGTTGCATACATTTCTCTATTAACCTGCATCAGTGGCATTATGGGACAATAACACTGGTAGACTTAGGCCACTTTTGTTGCTCGGGGTGTGACCCCCCCTGAGCGACATGTTTTGCCAGCATAAGCGCTCGGGTACACAGCACTATGTCAGCAGGAGGCACTCTCCTGCCAACATAGCTACCATTGCTTGTTGAGCTGGTTTTATTATGTCAAGCTCTCCGGTTGGCATAATTCAGTACAGCTGTGCCGCTCTAAGCTTGTAAGTGTTGACATGGCCTTAAACACGAGAAATTTTCTGTCACCCTCTTGTAATATTTCCAGTGTAAAGGTATGTAGGGAACGTCACCAAGGGAAAAGGGTGAGGCCAGAGTATTGCTGTGATGTGGTTATTCCCAGCTCCTTTTAGGCCCGAGGCAGCCAGAGATAAATCTTGTCTGTTTCTGTGCCAACTCCAGTAAGTTTAGGGCACAGTTCTCCAATGTCTTGCACCTCACAAGGCTATCCATGGTCAGATGGCCAATTTGTTAAAAGCAATCTGATCAAAATGGCAGCCTTTGCATTGTTTGCATTCACTTTGCACAGGGCTAAATGACTACAAAAGGTGCAAAGCGGAGGATAATCAAGTGTAAGTAATATGGCTGCTCAATTCTCCAGAACTCTTAAAGTACTCAGTAGCCCCATGCCCAGTGTCCGAGGACTAGAAAGCAAGCACTGAAGGCAATAGACCTGCTAGGCCATACAGGTGCTATCCTTGGCTGGTCCCAGCAGCAATTCAGATACATGATTCAGACACCAGAAGGATACTGGTAAATTAGAAAGGGTTCAGAGAGGAGCAATGAGAATGAGTAAAGGACTAGAAAACATGCCTTATAGTGACACTCAAATAGCTCAATTTAGCAAACAGTAGGTTAAGGAGTGACTTGATTACTGCCTGTAAGTATCTACATGGGGAACAAGTATTTAGTAATGGTCTCTAAAGTCTAGCAAAAAAAGGCATAACATAATCCAATGGCTGGAAGTTGAAACTAGATGATTTTCAGACTGGAAATAAGGTGCTAATTTTTAATGGTGAGAGTAATTAATTTGTAGAGGCTGGTAGGGGATAATATGCCGTGAGAGAAACAGAGCCCTGATTAGGGGGCAGGGCTTCCCTGATTGGAGGGGCAGGGGTATATAATAGCAGCCAAACAGTCAGCCAGTGGCACAGGAGCAGCAAACAGAGCTGTAAACAGGGGAGTTTCGGGTTCGGGGTGTGTGGTGTTCTCATTTTCTTTGTTTTTTGGGGGGGGAGTGTCTTTGGTTGTTTTCTTTTGTTTGTTTTGTTTTTCTTTGTCCTTGACAGGCATTGAGGCAGGAAGGCTATGACAGGTATAGAGCCTGCAGTGGTAGTGACCCAAGCCCTGGAAGAGACAATAAAGATGATTGGATGTGGAAGCTGTGGAGTGTACATGATCCGAGAGTGGGTACCTGAAAAGAACTTTGTTTGTATGAAGTGCCACTTGGTAGAGCTGATTGAAGAGAAGATCCGAGTCTTGGAGATGCAAGTAGAAACTATGATTGAATTTTGAAGGGGGTTCAAGAAGATGATGGAGCAAAGGCAAGAGGAGGTTGAAGGGAAAAGTCAAGACTTGCAGATGCAATCTGGACTGAAGAACTCAGAGGGGAGACTGCTGGGTGAGGAAAGTGGTCAGTGGAAACATATTACTATAAGAACCAAGTAGAGAAAAAGACGCAATAGTGAAGGAGAAATAGAGCTCAGGAACGGGTTTGCTGAGTTGGAAAGGGCACAGCAGGCTGTCACTGAAGGAGGGAGGGCCAGAGGCTTAGATTGTTAATTACTGCCAGCCCAGCCAAAGGGCTGAAGGCTAAAGGCTGTTCAGTGCTCTCCCACCTGAGGGAGGGCGAGAGCCTCAGACTGTTACTGCTTGTTTGCCTCTGCTAGGTGGCCACAGAACTATAGACTGCTTACGGCTCAGCCCTGCAGGTAAGAACCAAGCCCGAGTGCTTTTGCTTGATGCAGTGGGGCAGAGTAGCTTGAGGGCGAGGCACCACGACAAGAACATCTAGGTGAACAATAATCGGATAAAATACAACATGGTTTTACAAAAGGTAGATCATGCCAGACCAACCGGATCTCCTTCTTTGAGCACATAACTGACTTTTTTAGACAAAAGAAATGCAGTAGAGCTAATCTACCTGGATTTCAGTAAGGCATTTCCCACATGGGAAATTGTTAGTTAAAGTGGAGACACCAAATACCAGGGCCCTGCTCAGTCCCATGGCATAGCAGAAATGCTTCTGGGGGTGGCTGGGCAAGTCCATTGGTATGCTTCAGATGCAGTAAACCTGAACATATTAGGTGAACATACACAATAATGGAGTGCAGTTACCTGGGCTGTTATGTCTGTGGCCTGGGGTCCTCTCTGAATGGCACTGGGACTCAGTCATGTGTGGTGTCGGTCAGGCTGGGAGGCCTGTCAGTGGACTCAGGGTTCAAGCATGCCGTTGTCTGGGAAAATGGGTTTTTGGCAAAGAAGATAGGCCGTCACCTCCCTATACTTGTATCATGTGTGCATGGTGAGATGTGGGTCTATCTACGGCAGAGGTTGAGCAGGACCAGAGAAGCTGATAAAGGAACTTCCATGACTGGTGATCTTGGGAAGAGACTGTAAAAACTAGTGGAGAGGAAAGGTGACATGAACCCAGAGTAACAGTTTAGGATGGGGAAAATCAACAGTCAAGTATAAAAGGAGTGGAGAGAGCTGGAGATTCAAACTGAGACAGCCAAGAGGGGCTCAGAGGAAGCCTTTGATTATCTTCAGAGCTTACAGTACCGGCCGAAAGTTTGTCAACAAGAGCTGGAGGACATACACACTTCCCTGAAGAAGATTATTGAACAGATAACAAAACTGAAGCGGGAATTAGCACAGTCCATGGTGGAGGCAGAATGCAGAAGAGAGCAGTGCTTTATGCTGGAGCTAGCTGTGCTCCAGGCAGAGAAGGTGCCAGGGAATGGACCCTCAGGATAGCTACTGAGCAGTGTACAGTGGGGACCCAGACCAGACCTCACAGAGAAGCAGGAGCTGTGTGTGTGATTACAGCCCCACAACAGGTTTCTGGGGCCTCGGTAGGAGGCCATGTGTGAAAGTAGTGTTTCTTTGCAGAAGGGGAGTCCCATAACTTGCCAACTTAGAGTTAAATAATTCTAGTTCTATCACGATGACCAACTTTACTTGCTCAGGGGCTTAAACTGAAGCCATTAACATGATTTGACTTAAAGTTTACATCAGACTTAAATTATTGTCCCAGGGATGAACACTTACTTTGTGGACTAAGATACTCATAGCTCCTGAAAAATGAAGATTTCATTCCTATCTCTTGAATTCTGCAGTGTAACTAATACTGTGTGAGAAAGTGAAATTGTTATTCCTCCAGCACCACCAGTACACAGACAATGATTTAAGTGAACAACATATGTGATCTGATGAGATGACATGTAAATTTCATTTTCATCAAGAGGAGACCACTCAGGTTGAAGTACTTTATAGTTCTCCCGTGCATGATTCCTAGTTTTTTAGTGAAGTGTCAGTAAACAAGACTTATACCTCTTTTGACAGCTCTGGAAGGCAGCAGTTAGCATGTTTGAACTATGAGTGGATGTATTAAATGATCTGTTAGGAAATTGTATTTATGGCAACCTTTTCACAAAGGCACTAAAAATGCTGAATTGTTTCTCTGCAGATTTAAAATATCATTTACTAGCAACAGAAAAGCCCCTTATAACTTTGCAGGCAATTTACTGAAAATATTTTTTTGCCTCCTTCCTTTATATGTTGTCATGCGAAAAAGACACTATCCTTTTGTTTAGAAAATGCACCAGTATTCTGGAAAAGAGAGTATGTAACAGACTGTGCTGACAGTTTGATTTTTCTTAATTGCAGAATGCATATATTTTGGGAGAGTTATACTTCCAGGGCATGCGTAACTAGTGAATTTGTATAATGTGGAAAAAGGGAATCTAGATAGGATTAGGTTCTGATTAGAATGTGAACTTCTGTGATAGTTTCTTCCTCAAAGAGAACCAAACACTGACAAAGCCCCTCTGTGCCTCTGTTCATTAAATATAAAAAGGTCACTTTTTGGCAAACTTCCAAATTAATGCAAGCATATTCAGTCTCTTGGTTCTGACTGACTGTGATGGCAACTGATCATATTCAAAAGATATGCTGCAGACTTTCAAAGATGGAGTCTTGGTTTTTTTCTGGTCTCATGTAAATGATAGATACACTGGAGTTTAAGCAAAGATCCCTTTATACTCAATTATGAGTATTTTTATGAGTGCTACGTATCAACAATTTAGTGTCACAGCCATAAAGTCATCTTCTGTTTTTCCACTTAGAATAAAACAATTTATAATCAGAAATCAGAAATTTTGCTTTACTCTGCATGCCATTCCTTCCACTTCTACCTCTTCTACAGTATCCCGCAACGGGTCTGTACTATTATTTTCAGCTAAGGTACAATAATTGGATAGCTTACTTAGCTATAATGCCAAACAAAATAGGTATCCACTAAGTTTTTGTTAGGGTTTTAAAAAACAAAACAATTTTTGACTTTCCAAAATGTCTGCCAAATTGCAGCAACACAATTTCACTAGATGAAGATTTGAGCTGTTTTTTTTTCCAGAGGCAGCATGGCCTAGGGGAGGGAGCACAATGCTGGGACTCAGGAACACCAGAGTTCCACGTTTAGCTTTCGCCCTTCCTTTCACAATGTGTCCCCTGTATATCCTTCCTCTGGACATCTCTTACTGTACCCACTTCTTATTGGCTTTCTTTGGGGAGGAGTCCAGTGCCCTGGGGGATAGCAATTGGCCTCTTACCCCATTGGGTCTTTATAAAGAAGGACAAAATAGACTGCTGACTACATCTGGGTCTGAGTAGGATGCTACCCATTCTCACCCCACCTATGTCCCAGGGAGCAGCTCTGTGCTGAATAGAGGGAGAATGCTCCTTCCTCCATGATTCTGGCAACTAGGGTGGACAGTGGCCCTTCTTCCCTGCTCTTTAAGGCCCAGGAATCAGCCAGCCAACTCCCTCTGCAGACATCATAAGAGATAGGACATCTAATAAGGAAGGGGGTAGGCCCCTGCATGGAAACAGCACTGCTTCCAGTAGGAGGAGGGAAGCATCTGTGTGAATCCAAGAACAGCAGATACAGTGGGATGTGAAGGAATGCAGGAACTGGATTGAGATGAGCATGGCCAGGTCTGTGTGTATAATATATATAAGAGCTCCCCTTAATTTCAAGTGTTTCCTGTGCTCTCCTAAGTGAAAGACGAAACAAATATCTTTGTGCGCTTATTCTTTTCTTTACCACTACATTGACTTCACAATTCCTCTTGCTTTGTCCTTCTACAGCACAGGAAATATGGTCACTGGCACTGTCATTCAACTACATAGTTGCTAACAAAACTAGAGGTTATTACCAAACTTGCTCACCACTTCTATATTCTCTTAAGACCTGTCTCCATAAACACACACTGAAATTGGGTTTGGAAGAATCAGGCTTTAGAACTAAGCCTAGTTCTTGCTAGTAGGGCACTTTGGTTTCCTTTACTGGAATAGACAGGAAAGGGCAGAATCATATTATAAACTGCTTTACAAATCCATGGGATGGAGGCCTACTCTATAGTATGGTCTTGATAAATATAATAAAATAATTCTTCCCTGTGTACAATGGCCAGGAAAAAAAACTATGATCAATCATCTAGCAAGGTCTGTTTTAAATAACATTCCCCTTCCTAATATACATAGTTTGTCTGAATGTAGAGTGGGCCTTCTTGCTGAACTGCTCATTAAACTGGATATATTTTTAGTAACTGGGAATAAGGAGGGAGATCAAGGAAGAGTCATTCAAGTTCCCTATTCCCACACTTCCCCAATGGGGTTGCATGATAAGATCAAAAGGCCAGATTCTCAGATGCTTTCAGTATGCTTCTATTTGGAAATTTCAAACCCCCTTGTTAAAGTGGATCCCACTCGATGCAGAATAAGCATACAGCTAGGCATCAGAACTTCCAGAGTTCTAATTTGAGCTTTGCAACTAACTAGCTTAGGGCAATACCCTTTGCTTCTCAGTTTTCCAAACTGTAAAATGGGAATAATAACACTTATTTAGTTGCCTCAGAGGGCTTCTGAGCTTGAATTAGTTAATATTTATACAATGCCTAGAAATGCCACCCAGCCACATCAATGGGTGGGGGAAACTGATGGGACTGGTGCTGAAAGGGGGACAGTCCTAGTAGCAAGGGAGGGAGCAAGGACAATAAGTAGCTCCTCCCATGGGAATCTCTGGCACCAGTGGGCAGCTGTGGGAGAGGGATGTTATTTGGCCAGCATTCCCCCGCTCCCATGATGTATCTCAGCTCAGGGGCCATGTGGAACTTCTTTTGACTCCATTCCAGCAACTCACCCTACCCACCTGAACTAGGAATGGGAACCCAGTGTGACAGACACTGTGGGTTTAGCCTATTGCCTGTTTTGGAGGTCAGGAAGGAATTTTTATTCTGATGGGCCAAATTGGTGGAGGACCAGGGAGTTTTTTGCCTTCCTCCCAGCACTTTCAAGTCACAGTGGGTTAAGTAGGAACATGCATGGTACCCAGCTGAGCTGCTGGGTGATGTTGCTTACTTATCGCAACTTGTGGCTGGTTTCCAATGCGGTTAAGAGAATAAAATGAAAAGTTCGCAGTGGTAAAAGACCTGGGATTTTGGTGATGGGCCTTCGGCTCAGATCAGAGGGTGAGACCTTGTGGTCTTTGTGGGCTGAAGTCAGACCTTGTGGCACTAGCGGGACGAGGTCCCCACCCTGCTGCACCCTCTGTCCTCCTCACAGGGGGAGGGTAGGGTGTTAGGTTTCAGAGAGAGCTGTGAGGTAGGATGAGGAGGCCCTACCCTGCGTTATGGATTATATGGAAAGGAGCCCTGTAACCCTGGTGCCAGTTACAGGTTATATGGTAAGGAGCCCTGTAACTCCTGCCCTGGAACCAATCAAATGCCTGATGTAGGAGAGTATGGGTGATGGGTGGGAAATGCCCCACCTTTGTGCTAAAAGTTTAATTAAAGTTGCATCCTGCCACTTAATTCCATTGTCCTCATATTGCTGCTGTGTCCACATCAACATGTAAAACACTATTAATGTGTGTATTTATATTTTTCTGTGGATTACTATTTCAAATGCAACTCAGGAGAGTGCAAGTATGAGCCTTTTGAATGTCATATTTACAGCTCTGAATGTGATACACCATTTGTGAAGATCTGAATGTGTATGCTACAAGATAGCAATCTCTGAAGTGGCTTCAAGTGTAATAATCTCACCAGCATAAGACTTGTGTTTTGTATCACATTACAGTAACAGAACAATGAAACTTTCTCAAGCCAGGCTGATACCTAAAACTTTTTAATTAACTCAGGTTCACTCCTTGGGACCATGTCGCCTTAAAGTTAAATAATGCAAATGAAATGTGCCTTTGTTTGTTCTAAAACAAAAGCAGCTGGGAACTAAATATTCTCAAATGGCAATGGTAAGTAACACAGAGCTGCATATTACATGGTGCTGGGCAATTGGTTATATCCAAACTGCTGTTTCCTTGGAAATCACAGAGTTGTCTGCTTATGTGTACCCTCTGTGGTTTTTACTTATTGTATCACACATTCGTGACCTATAGACCACATAGTTCTACAAAATAAAAGCAGGTCCAGAATTATGCCAAAGAACCTTGCTGCATACTGTCATTCTCTGAATAACCCTCTCCACAATTTATTAGATGAGGTCAGTGGTTGTAACAAATGATCTATAAAACTACTGGGTTTGAACAGTCATGCCTCAGTGTAATTTGCTGCTCTGTGGGATTCCAGGTATGGGAGTGCCCCATGCAAGAGAACAACAGGGATTCCATAAGCATTCCATCTAGTCTCTTTACCATGTGAGGGAATCCAGTCTTCTGTGCTCCTCCAGTGTCAGTGTGGGGAGGTGGTATCATGGGTTGATGAGGCTGTTACAGGGTCCCTACAAACATAGGGTCACAAGCAGTTGCCTTTCTGACTTGTGCTTAAGGCTGGCCCTGTGTGATTGAATGTAGTTCTTTCCCTCCTCAGTGCAACAGAGCTCTGCTAGGGCTCTGGAAGCAGGTAAGAGGTGATAGTTATTTTGCTTTTTTCTGCAATGGGCAGATTTCAGAGCAGAAATGGAATTAGCATCAGAGAAGGCCACTCTTCTTGTAACCTGGAGGAAAAGCAGCCTAAAAAGGAGGTTGCAGTTTTAATGGGAATCTTCAGGATCTCCTCAGAAGTTCCCAAACAACATTTGTTGCAGCAAGAACTGGAGAAAGTTGCTTAATAATTTAGAGTATTTATTCCTCCACTACTGATACAAATCAATTGGATTGATGGCTGATTTTATGAAGCTGTTGTGTATTTTGCAGTCCTTAATTAATTTGTGACAGCCTCATTCCACTCTCCACATCTAGAGCTCTTCTGCCTACTGCAGCACGAGCATTTTTTACTTTACACTAAAGATTTTTCTATGATTTATAAGTCTCCTCCAGGGGGTGTGGTTATCATAAAATAATCACACCCTTGGGGGATTAAAACCGCTTATCTCTGGATCATGACTTGTAATACCCCAGGGGTGTGATTATCTCAGGAAACTCACACTCTCTGTCATGTCTAATTGCTTAATTATTATAGCGGTGAATTCATTCCACGATAAAGGAGTTAAGGTTGTGTCAGCACTTCAATTAGAAATCCTGGTTTCTTGGAGTTTGTAAATCTGCCACAAAAATCAGCAGCAGGCTGAAACCTGGCCCACAAGTTTCCACCTGGAAGTAAACATTTCTACCTGATTTCTAAAAAAATGTTTGAATATGTATTGAACTATGTGAAATGAAATATAAATACAAAAAGTTAATTGTGTATTTACACAATAGCTGATGCTTGGGCAGATATTTGGGGGTAAATAAAATAATACATGTTTAAAAATATTTATAAGTATGTATACATCCAATTGTCTGGAATAACTCTCAAGCTGTCTTGGGTAAAATTGTGCAAGTTTTGGAACCCTCTAATAAAGGTTTTTTTTCTTCTTTTTAAACAAATACAATCAAACAAAGGATGAATAAACCACACTATGTGCGAAATGCTGAAGAGCCCAATCTAGTTGCTATTGAATAAGAACAATGGTAATTATGAATGAGTAAGGCCTGGAGGATTTAGCCCAGTGTCTGGAATATTAAAGTTGTGCCACAGACTAAAATCCTTACTTGCACAACATTCAGATTTAAGGCTGGTATGATAACCCTTTAACCCTTGCCAATTTACCTTTGTCAGGGCTTCAAATTAAGAGTTAAGTACTGTAGGGTTCAGTTACTTGGGGCTAAGTAGTACTCACAAATGATCTGGAAAAAGGGATAAACAGTGAGATGGCCAAATTTGCAGATGATGCAAAAGTACTGATGCAACTTATGTCCAAAGCAGACTGCAAAGAGTTACAAAGGGATCTCACAAAACTGGATGACTGGGCATAAAAATGGCAGATGAAATTCAATGTTGATAAATACAAAGTAATGCCCACTGGAAAACATAACCCAACTATACATAGAAAATGATGGGGTATAAATTAGCTGTTACCACTCAAGAAAGAGATCTTGGAGTCATTGTGGATAGATCTCTGAAAACATCTGCTCAATATGCAGCAGTAGTCAAAAAAGCAAACAGAATGTTGGACATCATTAAGAAAGGGATAGATTATAAAACAGAAAATAATATATTGCCTCTATATAAATCCATAGTACACCCACATCTTGAATACTGCATGCCGATGTGGTCGGCCCATCTCAAAAAAGATGTATTTGAATTGAAAAAGGTTCAGAAAAGGGCAACAAAAATTATTAGGGGTACGGATAGGGTGACGAGATAGTAAGCGTGAAAAATCGGGACATTTTAGGTATGGAACAGCTTCCGTATGAGGAGTGATTAATAAGACTGGGACTTTTCAGCTTGGAAAAGAGATGACTAAGGAGGGATATGATAGAGGTCTATAAAATCAAGAATGCTGTGGAGAAAGTGAATAAGAAAATTTTATTTACTCCTTCTCATAACACAAGAACAAGAAGTCACCCAATGAAATTAATAGGCAGCAGGTTTTAAACAAACATAAGAAAGTACTTCTGCACACAACACACAGTCAACCTGTGGAACTCATTATCAGGGTATGTTATGAAGGCCAAAATTATAATGGGGTTCAAAAAAGAATTAGCTAAATTCATGGTGGACAGGTCTATCAAAGGCTGTTAGCCACGATGGTCAGAATGCAACCCCATGCTCTGGGAGTCCTTTGCATCTGACTGCCAGAAGCTGGGAGTGGATGGCAGGGGATGGATCACTGAATGATTGCCTGTTCTGTTTATTCTCTCTGAAGCACCCGGCATTGGCCACTATTGGAAGACAGGGTACAGGGCTAGATGAACCATCGGTCTGACCAGTATAACCATTTTTATGTTCTAGTAGTTTTAATGTTGAATTTCCTGGGATTTTTGTTATATAGCTTTAACATTTATAAAATAGTAGTAAATAATATTTCCTTATGTGACTATGAAATAACTTCCCTATTTCACATGGGAAGCTGAATTTTCAAATGTGCCTCAGAATAGGCTCATGTCTATTTTATGCCCCTAAATGTCTACTTGATTGTCTGTTGTTTTCGTTTGAGCAGATCTGTTAGTGGGCTTATTCCTTCACCCACTTACTTCCCTGGTCCTTCTCGCATGAACAGAGAGCAACAATACCTGAAGTCCAAAGGTGCAGACAATTTGATGTTTATTGGGGTGAACTTCCAGCAAGTATGATTCCAGTTTCCTTCCTTAGTGTCCCCCTTCCCAGCTCTGACACCACAGAGCCTTACCTGTGTCCCTGTTCCCATTCCCCCCCTTAGCAAAACATGATTCCAATCTCCCCACACCCATTCCCTGTTCCCATTCCCCCCACCCACACTTCCTGATTGACTGCAGACTATACAGTAAAACTTGAGTTCTGCTTAGCTATACCTTAACCAATCATTTACTGAAATTTAACTAACCAATCCTAACATATTGTAACATGATTATTTAACCAGTTATATCCCACCACCTTAATTAGTTCACACCCAGCAAAATTAATTATACAGCAGACAGAAACAATCAGAGAACCAGACAGAGTTCATGCAAATAAACAATAGCAAAGTGGGAACTATAATGACAAAACAATACAGAAGTGAGGATTTTACAACTACATCCATAAAGACATGAGGGTTTCCCAGCTGTGTCTATTGATAAGTGAGTTCTTACCAAACAGAAAACTATCAAACTAAACTTTCTTTTACATCCTCCAGGCTCTTCGTTTTCTCTGGAGGTGATAGATCAGATCACCCTTCTAACAGCCCCAGATTGCCTTATTTCAATGTAACTAGTTTGGAATGTGAGGATGTGACCAGTTGCTTCCAGCTTATGGCTGCCTCTGCTGCTTAGCCAAAGGCCTTAGCCTAAGAACAGGTCCTCAGACTGTCACAGTAAGAGAAGGCCCTTACACCAGCAGGCAGTGATTTTGATTCTTTCTTTTATACCTCTATAACTAGCTAAGTGAGAAGAATACATCTAAATTCTTAGAGTATAGGCCTTTACAGACAGGCCTGAATATTTATATCCTAACAAGATCAAACAGCATTTGTCAAACACTGATAACAGATTATAAACTCATTTTTGCTTTGCGAAGATTCACAGATCAAGCCCAGTTTTTGTGACTATATTTGGTATTTGAATATATTTGATAAATACTAAGAGCAAAACATTGGAAGTCTCTGCAGAACATGACAATTATTGAGAGTTGATTTTCTCTATTCATGCTTGTGAAACTGATCTCCCAAGTTACATTGTGTTGTGCCTGTTCATCGATTGGAAGCCCAAAAGTTTATAAGGAATACTACTCTCTGAACACAAGTATATTTAGTGTTGAAAATGTGTATTCACCTACAGCTTTCCATGCTACCTCCAAAGCTTCCAATGTCTTCATTTCCAACAGAACTTTAACTGCACTTTAAAATTCTTTATAGTTCTTTGGGGAAGGGACTGCCTCTTTGCTGTATATCTGTAGAGTTCCTAGCTCAATGAGGCCTCAGTTGGACTGAGAAGTCAAGGCACTACCAAAATACAAAAAATCATTAATAAAATCTTGCTATGGGATGTCTGTCTTGTTTTTTAAGTAAATAATAATCTTTTTACATTTATTTCCTAAATCATTGATTCTCAAAAAAAAAAAAAAAAAAATCAGAGATCCCTGTGGTTTGTCAAGCCTACTGAAAAAAATCATTTGAGAGGGGTAAGAAGACGTTTCTCTCCCACTCTCCTACAGAATGTCCACCATACTGTCAGAGGCTCCTTTCAGGATGGCCTGCTCACCATTTTTTATGATTAATTTTCTACTTCAGTTTTAGGTTCATTTTCAAACAATGAGTTGTTTGAGTTTAGCCACCTGAAATACTGGCACACAATGATTCCAGCTCACCAAATAATAGATTTCTGTAAAGCTTCTCCACACATTAAAACTTGAATCCTTCATGCCTGCAGATATGCAGTCTTAGAAAGAGTTCTGAATGATTAGGATGGCTGACCATATAATGCTTGTCCGATGCTGTGGAAAAAGAAAATGAAATCATTTCTTTTTCTGTTTTGTTTCTTCCTTTTCTGTTCTGTTATTTCCTACCTGTCATTTTTATCTTTAGAGTATCTTCCACCTGGAAGGCTACACAGTAATTATACACATGTTTTGGCAGCCAATGCGTGGTGAACAGTGGGGAAAAACATCTGGTCTTTTGAATGGCAAGCTCAAGATGGTTCACGGGAGAAAAAAAAAACTTTAATGAACATTTAACAGTTGCTAAGTGAAAGGATAGTGAATGTCTTATCCAATATATACTTTCAATATTGCTAATGCTTTGTGAAGTAATGTGTCACAAGAAAGAGGAGGAGAGAGGTAGGACCATATGGTGTAGAATATGAGAACAAAGAATTAATAATATAATAGCGAACAAAGAATAGAAAGGGATATAGGCATAAGTATACCTATATAGGGCTAAGTTGGTTTGATACTTCAGTTCTGGGTACATTACAAATGTCATATTTAGGTGGATAGAAAGATACCACAGGGTAATGCTATAAGTGGAATATGGAGGTTTCCTAGCCAATATTGGTGCATAATTATAGTCAAAGCGCTCTACTCTATAGGCCACAGGGGTTACACCTAAATAGGAGGCCTGATTTTCAGAGATGCTGAGCTTCAGATGCTGCTGCCTGCTCAGCACTTCTATCAGAGCACTAATTAGATACCTAAACATAGTTTTGGAGCCAAATGTTAGAGACACTTTTTAAAAAAAAATCTTTGAGTTTTGTGCCTCAAATTTCCCACATCTTTAAAATGGGAATAATAATATCTGCCTCAAAATAGTGTTGTGAAGCTTAATTCACTAAAGTGTGTAAATCACTCTGAGATAATTGGATAAAAGGAGGACAGAAGTCCAAAGTATTAGTCGGAGCAGAATAGTAGTATATATCCTTCTAGTACCCTGGCTGGTTGAAAAATGAAACAAATTTTCCACAAATATATAATCTCATATGTGTATCATTTTGCTTTAGTCATGCTTGTCTCCTTTTCAGTTCCTAAAACACTTATGCACTTTTACTGGAGCAAATTTTTCTGGCACAAATGTTTGGTCAATTTCCAAGTCACATCCATGAGTATTTGCAAAATGATTACTTTAACTTTGCAGGTCCAATGATTTTTTTTTAAGGTTCATCCAATAAAGGAAGAAAGACAATCCTATCAGATTTACCTGACTAATCACAGCAAATCAATACAATTCAACCCAAGAATATTGGCTACTAACAACTGCTCATGCCAAACCATAGAAGTAAAACCACTTTAATGGAAAATTTTTCAAGTAATGGCTACATATTAGGAAATTGCATTCCGAAGGTGGATATTCCTCAATCAGAAAAAGAGGCTACATGTATACGATAAATCTTTTGTGAATAATTTATCAGCTCCACAACTGGGAGTGTCCAAGAGGGCTCTGAGATTATCAGATAGATTTTGCTGAATACTGTATAATAGGGAATTGACACAATGATCTTGAATGTGATCATAATGTATTTCATGGGGCTCAGTTTTAGCTGTAAGAAACCCTTTCCCGAACTTCTACTTGCCATGGTCCTTTTATTTCTTTCTTCATAACACAGGGACATGTACCAGTTGTTTATGTAAGGCACCTCTGTGTATAAATTGTCATCTACAAATTGCAGTCTCAAATATAATGCCTTTGTGATTAGTCCTGTTCAGGCATGTCTAGTTCCATGTCATCCTCTCTAATGAGAACTGAGCCTAGATTAATTAATTATCCCTTCCAGATTGTATAGTCCCCACCAGGACATAGGGAGACCCTATATGGTGACATTAGGTAGCACAGGCTGTGTTGCTTAATCGGTCTGGGATCTTAAAATCTAGAGAGAATTACAGTCTGTCTATATTAAGTGACTTTTTTATCATGGAGGAGTGGTAATGACATCGTAGTTAAGGATTGGTTAGAGTTTTCATTCCAGTAGGACTCTTAAAACATCCCAAATTTATTCACTAATACCAAGTCTTCTGTGATCAGGGAGATAAGATAAAGTTCATCTGGGGAGATGGCCTATCTGTGAGGCAGAGTATGATCTAGAGAGGACGGAGCTGATGGTGGGGGCTGGGAAGGAAAGACTCCTTGGGCATCAGCATGATAGAATTTTGATAGATGTACGCCCCTGTTAGCCAATGCCAATACAGAATATACTGCAAACACCACAAATGTGATGAAATTTTGCAAAATGCTACTGCCTTTGAGGAATTTTCACGCATGCAAGATATAATGCAATATTGCTGTGAATATTTAGTTCAGCTTTGCTGCAAAGTTGGAACAAAACAAAATCTGTGAGTATTGGGCCAACAAGGTCTTAAACTGCACAGTGCAACTCAAGTAAGTTTAGAATATTTACTCTGATGTCCAAGATAGTTTTTCTTTCCTGAATTTGTTTAAAGCCAGCCTTTCTCAAGCAGGGATGCAGTCCTGGGGACACTTTCATCATGAAGGAGCAAACATGACAAAGGCATTGGCACTTGCACAGAGGCTCGAAGTGCATGTCTAGTCTGTCAAATAACTCCATGCCTTTTGCATTTTGTTTTAGGGAACTTTATTTAGATGGCAGCAGCAGCAACTCCAAAAATTTTGAGATGATGTATTGTGTGCGACAGGCTTTATCTAATAATGTATGCACCGTGGCAGGGACAGATACTGTGAGTGTCACCACTTATTAATGCACTTGTGCAGCTCACAGAGCCTAAGGTTTGAGGGACCTTCTGGGTCACCTAGTCCAGGCCTCCACCCAAGGGTAGGATTTTTTCTACCATATTCCTGCACAGTGTAACATCTAATGTGCACTTGAACACCTCTAGTGATGGAATCTTAGTGACTTCCTTGGTAAATTGTTGCTTAATGCCCTTGTGGCTTAGAATTTTGTCCTAATATCTAATGTGAATATGACTGTTTCTTTTTTCAGTCTGTTATCTCTTGTATAACCCCACATTTAATTAACCTGAAAAATAAATCCTTTTATTTTTTATTATTTATCTCTCGTAAGCGATATGAATATCACACTGTACTTATCATCCAGAAGTTTTAAGACCAGTTTTAAACAGCCAGAAGCCCCTACAGACAGTACTGGGATTGTAGAGTGGTACAGCCATCTGAGTCTCTGACTGATTGAATTTCAGCAGCTTGCTTACTAATATTATTAATAGGAGTTCCTTGAAGACAGTATTTATTGGCAACAGTTACCTGATTCTTCAAAGGTTTGTGTACAATTGGCACAAGAAATGGGATTTGTATGATTAAAAAAACCAAAGGGACTTGCCTACTAAACTGGTATTACAAGAATATTTTTTGCCTTGGAGAATTTATGGCTGAGTAAAGCTTTAAGAACTTTTGTTCAGAAGAGACCTTAATATGACATTAGACTAAAAACAGCAGGGATATCTGATAATCTCCCCAGGCCTCACTTGATTTATAAGCTAGCATGCCAATACCTTCTAGCTCAAGCAGCTGGAGCATAGACCATCCCCTCACCAGACTCAATTGATGCACCCATTACTATTATATCACTTCTTTCACAATGTGCCTTTTAAACCATTTATTGTTTTTGCTGCCCTTCTAATTTATTAATTTCCCTTCTATTGTGGAGAAGTATTTGATGTGACTACACAAGTACATTCACACTGTACAAATAAATTATTGCCTTCTTTATATTTATCCCTTTAGCTATATCCCTTTACATATATCCTTTTCTTCTGAGAGGCAAGGTAGGTGAGATAATATCTTTTATTGGACCAACTTCTGTTGGTGAAAGGTACAAGCTTTCAAGCCACTCAGAGCTCTTCTTTTTTCTGTCAGAGTTAAAATCTTCTAGGTCCCTCTCACTGTCACCTACAGAGTTTAAATTTTCCACAAGTAGAGGTTGTATATGTAAGGATAGTATACATATTTTTCTTCATGGGTGCACAATTTGGGTAGTATTAGATTCTCATCACCTATGAGGCACCAAAGTGATGGTTGGAGCCAAGACTGCCCTTTTTCCATCCCCATTTCATGAACACGGTGAAATGGTTTCTCTCAAATGTAGACTGGACTACAGTAACCCACACCTTTGTTATCTGCAATGCACTGCTCTGGGACTATACATCATAACTCCGAAAGGACTAACATTCCTTCATAATCAGGGCTAGACTGTGACATTTAGATACTTCCTTCATAGGGGGAAGACCACTTTCAGGACCTAGCCAGAGACCAACCCTAGTGACACTCAATCTGAAAGGAGGCCACGTCCCTTTGGGATTTGCCATTCTGATGATGGTCCAAACCCTGCACAGAATATCAAACTGTTCATTTTCTCATGAGCTTTTCTTTGGTGCTTGTCACTATTTTATCTGAGTGATTCACAAACAACAATGAATTTATTTTCACAACAACCCTCTGGTGGGGGGTGGTATTATCCCGATTTTACAGATGGAGAAATGAGGCACAGAGAGATTCAGGTCGAAAGTGTTCACTAATTTTGAGTGCCTAATCTAAGACACCTAGGGCCTGATTTATCTGAGTACTTAGCATTTTTATAGCACTATATATGTTCAAAACTCCCATTATCTTAGTCCTTGAGCACCATCCATCCTGATTTAGAGAGAGTTCCTGTGTGGGGGAAAGGTAGTATGTGATCATATAATTGAAGGCTATATCATAATGCATATATACAAGAAGGGCAAATTAAGATTGAACAGGCACTCTTAAATCGGGCATTTCCTAACTTCTGAATGGTTGACTTGGCAACTTCAACATTCTTTTAATGTAGATTTTTTAATGTATTTTCCTAGCAAACTCAAAAGCAGAAATTCCATCTTGCTGAAGCATATTGACTCTATAGATGGTTCAACAGCAGGGTTAGAATATTTGGATGGCAGACCCTGTGCCACTTGAGCTAATGGAGTAACTGATGGAAGTAGTAGGTTTTCATCCCCTATGTGAACCAGTCATTAGATGATAGGAGGGATACGTTTAGTCAGTGAGTTTCACAACTCTTTGCTGACAATAGCAGAATGTTGGGAATCTTTGATTGTCTTTCAGGTTCTGGAGAAGAATGTTTCCTAGGAGTATAGACTCTTCTTTCCCTGCCTTAATCCTCTGCCCCGTCCATAACATGTAGCCCCTGCAGCCTGTCACTGCCCCCCACTCCTTCCAGGGCCCCTATTTCCCTCAACTGTATCTTGTGTCCATCTGATCTCCTCTTCCCCACTCCTCTGAATTCTAGTTAGGCAGCTATCTCCTTATTTTCAGTACCTGCAAAGTAGGGGGATTGAGAGGACAAAACCAAACAGTCTCCCTGCTTTCAGTGCCTGTCTCAACACTACAGTTGGCTTTGGTTGCTAGGAAAGTTCTGCTCAGCTCCTGTAGCTCTGGGTTGCGAGCATGACCAGAACAGCTGATTGGAGAATTTATCTGCCCAACTCTAACAAGTTTCTACTGAGCATATGCTAAACTGATTTTCTGAGAGGCTAATGATTTGGCTAAATTTGGGTACATTTTCATGGTGACAGCAAAAGGTAAAACCCTGATACCCTGAACCCAGAACGACCTCCTGCAAAATTTAAGTCCGTGCCCCAAATCAAGGAGACATGATAGTCACTCAATTAAATAGTTGTGAGATTGTTTTAACATGGGTAAAACAAGGTATATTTTTCTAATCTCATTCTGAGAAATGGCTGAACCATTCTTGCTGAAATGTTAACATATCAGCCCTAGGCAGACAGCTGACATGGAAAATTTCAGCCCAAATGGTTGAAGTTTGACAAAAGATATAAGCAACTGAAAAAGGATGTTATAATGGAAAAGTGTTATGCAACTTTAGCCATAGGTATCCAGCTCTGATTATAATATAAATATGATGACCCCTTACCTGTGAAGCATACAGTTCTGGAAAGGGCTTTGAGATTGACATGTAGATTAAGGGCTTTCAAAAAATCACTCTAAATGGGAGTGAATCCATTGGTCAGTGCTGGGTGTGCTTTGAAATTCCATGTTGTCAATATGAGTAATTTCACTGCAAAAGTCTCTTTGAGGTTCTATTAATACTCAATACCCGAGTGTCCTAGTAATAAATAAACTATTTTAAACATGGTTAGAAGATGGATGGCTTCCCTTTAAAAATACTGTTGCAGTAAATTAAATGGAAAAATGAAATCTTAATGTAAAGAAAAACAAATGACACTTGATTTGATGCTTAACATTTCTGTCATAGGAAGAGATGATTCAATTAATGTGCTTTATTAAATCATGTAAAAATATTGGGACTGCACTAGGAAGATGTGCACTGCATAAGCACAAAGATTTAAGGATAGAGGTTAGATTATCTTTCTGCCAAGGTAATACATTAGTGATCAAAGTTGACATTGACAGCTATGGGAAAGAGATAATGTACTTAGATATCTTACAGCAAGAGATGTGAGCTCTGTCCCACTTCCTCCTATCCATTTCTGCTGAAGGGCATTTATAGTCTTTTCCCCTGTTGTTAAATTTGCCAGTCGAAATAAATTCCAAGCATAGACGCTACTGTGTACAGTACATTCATTCTGTATCTTTTCATTCATTGTAGGTTTACCTGAAAACCTGCCAGAGCACTAATCAACTATCAGGTGTGATTCCTACAGGATTTCTTTGGTTAGGCTGGTCATTGAATTTGAAAGTGGGAAATTAGACGGGAGGAAATCCGTTGCACGAATACAGGCGCACCTCTTGGCAGCACCTTTATACAATACCAGAGTAGAAAGTGATGGCTGAGGAATTTGACAAGCAGGGTATAATTACAGCTAAGGTAACCAAGCCATCCTCCACAGTGAAAGCAAGAGGAAACATACATGCTTGTACATATATGCGTTTAGATACATAATGCACCTATATATATATATACATATAAAATCAGAATTTTTGAAAACTGCAATATTTTCTTTTCAGGATAACACATGAAGCACTGCCACTGCGGTAGTTCATTTTTACTTGGGCTTGTTATAAGTAGGGCTGCGTACACTCATTTTACTTAATTTTGGAAACCATTTAAATATCATTGGGTCAAAAGTTTGACTTAAACACAGGTGTTTTTGAATTCTGTTTAAGATAATCATGAAAAAGGGACAGACGAAAAGAATCAATGAAGAAATTATATGAAAAACAGAGCTAAGGGCAGGCAGAGTAAAAAACAAATTTGGGGAATATGAAAAAAGAAACAGTGAGAAGTAATGTTTTTAGAAAAACTAGATAACATAAAATATATACTTTTCCTCTTGTAAAATCCTTTTGGTACTTTTTGGTTTATTGTAAGTATCCCAAAATGCCTCACTGTGTGGCAACACAGATTAGCCTGGAGTGTAATGAGACTTCAAAATATGACATAACATTTTTTTAAAAGACTCAATGCAATGCATGATATCTTTGATCTCACGCAGTAGTGTGTTTTAGGATTATTTTCAGTGAATGAGGAAGTAGAAAATAGTTTGCACTATGAAGAAAAAGAAGTTTAAAACCATTTTCTGTGTTGAATGCTGTTCAACAACTGGATAGCAGAGACATTTAGCACAGAAGTCTGTTCCTAAATCTGTTTTCATTTTTGATTTACTCTTCACCTTTAAACGTATCTGTTGACGACATTACAAGTGGTACTCTAGTAACAGGTGTCACAATTTCAGGGTAACTGCATCTTTCCCTGCCACATGGTTCATTCCAGAAGTGCCCATCCAGGTCTCAGGTCTTCAGTGGTCACCTGTGTCTGGGCAGGGACACTTGTCTCACTCCCTCCTGACTGAGGGTTTTAAGGCTGAACAGCTCTCTGCCTTACACTGTGATATCCCCAAGAAGCCTAACAGCCAGCACCCCTACTTTGCTTTCTCTCTGAGGACTCTGAACGTTGTATCGTCAGCAGTTACAAGTTCCGACACAGCTCTTTCTAAGCAGGCACAATAATTTTTAAGGTAAAAGTATTACAGAAAAAATAGAAAAAAAAATAAATGTAAACACACTAAACATACCACGAGCCACCTATCTTATGGGGTCCTAGTAGGCCAAAATAATTCCAGTCCTTCCACAAATTTACTGTAGGTATATTAGACTTTCCTGTATGAAGGTATTTTCCTAACTTAACAGGGGGCTGCTGGAAAAACAAGCTGGAAAGCAACACAATGGCTGGGGATAAGCAGCCTCCCAACAAACAGTTGACAGGCAATTCCAAGACAATAGCCAACTACAGGTTCTGAAGTTACACTGTTTTGTCAAGGCTGGGAGCTTAGAGATCAAAGGGACACTAAATGATTAAAAGGACTCTCTGGAGAGAGAGGAAGGGGGAGTGGTGCATGCTGTTCCTGCTGAGAACAGACTGAGATACACCACAGATACAGTTCCTGTGGGAGTGTCTGAAAGCAACTGAAGCCTTTCCGGGGCTCCTCAGAAATGGTAGTAAGCTTTAGGGAGAGACTAAGCAATAGTATAGAGTGTTTATTGTGTTAAGGTCAGTTTTCTCTAAAATGCTTTTTTTCTAAATAAACAATACTTTGCTTTAAGAAGGCTGTCTGGTGACTGGATAATACTGGGACCTGAAATGCAGGTACTGAAAGCAAGTCAGGCCTGCTGAGGTAATCATTCTTAGCATCTGGGTACTGCAGCCCAAGGCACAGTCAAGAGTGTGATTCCATCCCAAAAGAGTTTACAGGTTGAGGCCTGAGAGCAAGTGCACTAGAAGGACTGTAGGGGTAAGAAGTGAAGTTAGCCTGATAACTGATGTCAGTTATGTTGTATTTGTCATTTAGTAGAAGCACACACATATTTGAACAAGCAAACATTTAGGCCCAGACCCACAATTGCTAAAAATAAGCATAGCTCCTTTGATGTCCATTGAGCTATGCTGATTTACTTCAACTGAGGATCTGACCCAATGTTTTTGGATGTAATCAAACTTTCGGGCAATATGGGAACAATCGGAGGAAACAAAAACAAAATGAGGAAAGAGTATTAATGAGTACAAATAATAATTATGGTAAATTCTGTATGTCCATTTCTATTGATTTGAGCTATCTGTTTTTATTTTTTTTTCTGCCCAATATAATTTTGGTTTTATTTCTGCATTTTTTTTTTTAAATTTCAAGGGTTTCTCTTGACTGTTCTGTAATTTTCTCTTCCATTTTGGGTGCTTTATTATTAACCTTTCACATTTTTATTTGTGGATGTAGGTAAATCCCAATCATATAAAGGTTTAATGGGACCTTCATACATTAAAAATAATTTTGATTTTTAATATGAATTTCAGGTCTGGAACTAAATATGAATTTTAATAAACACCTCTCTTTCATTAAACTTGGATGGTACAGTGACTGTGTTTTCCCAGTGCCTGGATAAGAAAGGGGCTTAGATGAAGTCAAACAGGTTGATACTCAATCCCGATAATATGAAAATTATTCTGGTTGGCTGATACCAACCAGAGCAACCAAGGTCACAATGTGCTCCGTCTGTCAAGGTGCTTTGGCCACAGCATGTCAAAGAGGCTAGCAGTCTGGAGGTAGTTCTGGACTCTCTGTTGTTTCTGGATTCAGAGGCAGCATCTGTGGCAGAGTGATATATTTTTCTTTTATCTGTTCTTGACACAAATATTGTATTTCTCTCAGATGTGGACCTTGCTGTACACAGCTGGGGCTTTATCACTTCTTTCTTGGATTGCTGTAATGCAGCTACATCAAGCTATGGGTGAGAGCCGCAGTCTGGCTGATAGCTCCCTTTCAGTCTTTAAATTAGAACTGGTATTTTAACTATCTCACTCCATCAGGTTTCATCTTGGAAGCTGCTGCCTATGGGTAGACAAGGGCATTCTTGTGGGATCCCTGATGTTAAGTGGAACCCATGTAGCTATAAGGGTCTGCTTATATGGAACAGTTTAAAGGACTGGGGCCATACCACTGACGTGCTGGCTGCTGTTCTCTTTGGTGTCATCATTACTAGAGCGACTGCAGATACCATCAGCAATGATGTCAGAGCCAGTGGCTTTCTATTCTAGTCTAGTCCAGTTTATATGGAGTTTTACATGGTGCTCATCACCATAGTATAAGAGCGCCTTCCAGTACTGCTTTAAGCAACATGACTACACATCTGTCATATGTTTGTTTTCTTATCCTCACCTCAAGGGATGAAGCATGTGCAGTGGAGTGTATTGTTTTGATAGGGTGTTTTGTTTTGTGTTTTCGGGGGTGATTTTTATTTGCTTTTTGTTGTTGTTTTTGTTTTATATAAATATGCATGTTGCTATGTATTTATGTTAGAGAAGGCAAGGTAAAAAAAGTGCTTTGCCCTTGCAATGCAAGGTGCTGAGGTTTGTGGTAGCCCTCAGTTTCTGGTGGAGTTCATTCCAGAGTCTTGAGGAAGTTCTGTCTCCTGCACAGATACACTTTACCCTTAATGTAGATAGTTCTGCTGTGCCCAAGGAGTGAACTTATTGACTCTTGTCTTTATTCTGAAGCTTTAGGTGGTCTTTTAGATGTCCCAGGTCCAGGTTATGGAGTGACTTGGAGGTAAGGACTGAGACCTTGAACTTGATTTGAAATTCCTATGAGAAGCCAGGATACAGAGTGCAGGAAAGGTCTGGTACACTGGTGCTCCTGGTACCATGTGTTCCTGAGGAGAAGTGCTGCAATGTCCTGTGATAGTTGGAGTTTCCTAAGCACTGAAGGCTTCATGCTCACGTATGTTGCATTACTGTAGAAATTTCTAGAAATATCACACATAAATCACTGTATTGTTTGAGTTAGCAGTAATTAGCTGTAATATATTTCTGCTTAGATTTCATATAATATGAAGAAAGCTGGGAGAGGTTGTCCCATATTGTTCCATACAAATACCAGATGATCTGTGTGAAATATGAATTTATCACAACGACAATAACAGAAAAAGCTACAACTGCTTTAAGCACTCCCCTTTCTCTTTGGATATGTGATAAATGTTCTCCTCTAGAAATGAGACCCTGGAAGATTGCTTGGGATGTCCCTGAACAATAACCTCTAGAGGTTGGTGTAACTGGCCACTAGGTGTCACGGTTATATCACAGAGGAACTTGTCAATCTATATTTATCTAGCAGGTAAAAATGTCTGACACTGAAGAAGGCAGTTTGTATATGAACCTTTCATAAAGCTCATGATGTTGATCCATCCACTTATAAACCTAGAGTTATCATGTTATGTTGCAAAATGGAAATGATCCATATAGTGTTTATTGGGGAGTGTATAGATAATAACTCAGTGTTCTGTGTTTTCTAGATTGCATTATTTAGCATTTAGTTACTTCCCTTCTCTACCATTATGAGAGAATGTGCAGATGGAAGTTAGCAATGCTATCAAGTATTTCTCTTATTCTGAATTATTTCCAGAAGCAAATGTGCCTTCCATACATGTGCTTTTAAAGTATTAAAACAGAAGACTTTTTAAAGACACTTGACTGACATAGCTAAAAAAAAGACGTATAAATGACACATTAATATAAACTATATTTGAGCTTTCTTTTTATTCTAAAACAAAGTCTAAAAGAACAAATGAAAACCTCAAGGTAACAGGTGAAACTTTTTAATGGATTAGCAAGAATTAAAAAAGATTCTTTGTCCGAGGAAATAACATAATTACTACTTCCACCACTCTGTAAGATATGTTATAAATTTACTTTGCCCTCCCCCCCAGCAAAAAGAAAATAAACTGCTTTCCTTTTGCGAACAATAGAGAGAAGCTAACGAAAGCTAATGATAGTTTTCACCATTGCAATCTCTCAGGAGTTTATTTTCAAAATAAATTAGTCAAATATTGCAGCAGGAAGTGTGAGAACTGAGAACTTCTCCAGTAGAGCTCAGGCTCATGTGAAAGCACCCCCAGAACAAATACAATTAAAAATGATAGGATAACCTTGACAGTGGTTCAGTCCAATTTGCACCACAGTCAGTTGTTATTGTTAGGTGAGGATTTTTTTAACCCTTTTCTTTTCGTCACTGGGTTCTCAGAAGAATTTGAAGCTAACAATTCTTGATGGATGGTAGTAACTTCCCTTTCCAACAGCCACATTCTTCATGTAGAAACAACATGCTTTGTTTAAGAAGGTTGAAGTGCAAATGAAGAAATGCTATTCCCAGACAATGCCGAGCCTGCAACTCTAAACGGTAATATTGAGCTTTCTCTGGTACAGTGTAGACAGAAATCCTTTTTTGTTTTTAAACTGAAAGTTTGCATCCATTAGCTTCAAGGTTCGTAATTAGTGTTTGGGCCAAACAAAGAGTCAATATGATGTCATGTCTAGACAACATGTAAATTAATATGAAAGCAATTTAGTTACAAATTCTATACTAATACAAATTAATCTGAATTAAGTTTAATCCACAGTTATTAACTGATTAAATGTGGCTGTTGGTAGCTACAGGGTGCTGACTTCCATCTGTGATTATTAGGGGCACAGCTTAATCACTGATTCTGTACTGAAAAATATTTAAAGCAAATGTCATATAAACTGACTATTCATGCTTGTTCACTGAATGGAACATCTACGGATGCAAATCTGAAATCTACATTTTAAGATATGTAGAAAGCTTTTCTTGAATTTCATAATTAGCTTTTGGTTAGAGGGCAGCTTAGTTCTTCTTGTGTTCTCCTGGCTCATTTGCCATCTTCCTTTTGAGATGCATACAGCTGTGCTAGAGAAATTCTCTGCTGTTGTGAACATTCAAAAATACTAACATAAAAATCCATATCTTTCCATTTATTATTATTCAAAATACATGAAACCTGTTGCCAGAAATAAGCAGGAATGTGTGTGACATAGATCCCACTCAGCTAAAGCTGCTTACATTTCAGAGCTGGATATTCACTAATGTAAACAACACAGTGACAGACTTGTCCACAAAAATTATGAAAATGTTGATAGTAGCTGACAGAGCGAGGGCATGAGCGAAATATATTCAGTCATGATTTTTATATATATATATATATATATTGGCAGAAAAATGAAATTTTCCTTTCCCAAGCCACATACTATTCGTAATATTTACTATTCCTGGTAGGTTTTTAGTCCAGATAATAAATAGAATTAAAGTTTTTTAAAAATTGAAAATAAAGATATAAACCTTAGTTTTCTTGCATACAGATAATTCCCATGATATATCAACAAGCCCAAACTGCTAACAACTACCAGATTAGTTTTCTTTTTAAATTAAAAACAATTAAAGATGTTATGGAAAGTATTCTCTCCTCCCTTTTTGACTGTGAACAGCTAGATAACTCATAAGAAAACTCTCAAAGTTTTTTCAAAGCTTTGGAATCTATTATGAATCTATCATGTAGTAGGTATAGCTGATAATTATATACTATGTGATATCAAAACCAGGGTCATTGTATTGTATAGACTCTTTAATAGACAACCTACTCATTGCCATAATAACAGAAGCTGTCATGACCGTGGTCTGTGCCTAGCATGAAGCCCTAAACAATTCTGACAAGCTGCAGCTCATTAAGGGACAGTCATTTTGTTGAAATGTCTATCAGCTCTCAGGGATGTACCAAGATGAATAGACCCAAAACAATAGCCCCATTTGTTAGAGCAGTAGCTTCTCTAATACATGATGAGACAATCAAGCCAAGCTGCCTTCAGCACAAAGACATAATTAATCAAATGGACAAATGGTTCAAAAATTGTTCTAGTATATTCTGTAGTGGACAGAGGTTTCCATGGAAACATTGGTGTTTGCATCACACTTAATGACCATTCTGTGCAATGAAGTTCTAAAAAAAAAAAAAAAAAATTTTCCAAATAAATAAATAAATAAAATAAGGAGCAAGTGGTAACTTTAAGGAAGAAGCTTCAGGCATAGCTCCCTCATACCAGAGAAATTAATGACTGCATTTTCATAGATTCATAGATTTTAATGCTAACCTGCACTCCTGCATCATGCAGGGCAAAGAACTTCATCTAGTAAACTCTGCATCAAGCTTATATCTTCTGTTTGCGCTAGGTCATATCTTTCAGAAAGACATCCAGTCTTATAGACTTTAAAGTCATGGAATCGCCATCATTTGAAATTTTTAAATCATATCCTTTGGAATTTGTTGCAAGTGGTTAATTATAGTCACTGTTAAAAATTTTTACCTTATTCCTAGTCTGAATACTCCCAGCTTTAGCTTGCAACCATTGGATCTCGTTATGCTTAACTCTTGCTCTAATTGCTAGGCATGACTGCCCATGTCCTGGCCTCTGACATGGCTAATCTGCTTACAACCACTGTAGATGAGAGTCCTGCAGTGTGCCTCAAATGATTACAAATTAAAGTGTAAGGAAATAGAGACTCTAGAAACTTTTGACTGTGGAGAATTCCAGTGTTTAGTGACTGTTTACCCCAAATTTTTCTGAGCTGTTTACTAAAGTTGGTCACCCAACTTGAAACACCTACATATGTTTCCGCCTCCACACCACAGTCAGTTCATTCTTTCTGATTTAACCTGGCTGATATACATTTAATTTTCTGTATAATTTTTCCAATGTTTTCCTTTTTCACTTCCTCTTCTATCAAAGAATGCAATTTGTGGCGGCTTGTTCTCCAGCAGGACTTGGCTCCTACTTTAGTTCATCATCACTACAAAGAGCTCTTCCCACAACCCCCACAGGCTGTGCGTGTTGTCTCCATAATAATCCCAACCCCTTGTGGTCTCTGGAACTTGGGACCTGAATCTCCATGATCCTATTGATTTCATGGTGCAATATTAGCTTCCAACCGAGTACTAGGTATGAACAAAAGAAGCACAAGAGTTGGTCAGGTAGATTTAGTATGAAATATTGTAAGCACTGAGCTCTGTGAGTGGAAATAAAAACTAGAAGTTGTAAGGGTGCTGTTGTTTGTGTTATGGCAACAAAAGTATTTCCACTGGGAAGGAAAAACAATACACTTCTTGGGTCAAACCCTGAAGTCTTTAGTTAATACATCCATGACCATTATTGAAGTTGTTATCTGAAATCATAACCAGATTTTGATGTTAATCTGCACTCATGGAATTCTTTTTAGAATTATATAAATGTATGCTTGCTTTTAGTTAACTAGAATCATTGCAAATTCATCTTTATTGGGAGGATTGCCTCTAATATTTAGTTTACTTTAGTGATTTCGACTTCACGATAAAGTCTCATCTCACTGTGTGTCAAATGGAAACCACACACATCAATTCTCCTGGACTGAGATAACATAGCCTTACTAGGGCCAGGATTTTCTTTCAAATAAATGACAAAACTGGACATCCTTTCCCTCTCTCTTTCCAAAGAGCTCACATAAAGGCTGATTCAATTTTTTAAAAACTGTCCAGATTTCTGCTTTGCATAACTGTCTGAAGTGTCTATATATTTTCATAACATACAAAATATGTGTGCATATGCATGAGGAAATTATATACGCAATAATGCACTGAAGGTTCATTATTTAACCTGGATTATTACTTTCACTCTCCATTCATCATATTTTTGTATGCTTAGTTAGGTGGTATTCTTTAACAGGACTATTTTTTGCTTTCTTTCAAGAGCAGAAAAGAGTATACTGCTCTGAGTAGTCAAAATTCAGCAATCTCTGCCTACATATTTAACTCTGAACTGCCTTTCACCCTTCCCCTGCAGAAGTCCTTATTTATCATGTCTTTATCATGTCCCATGTCAGCCATTACAATTTCATCTTTTATGGTCTTCCTAATTTCCTGCTCACTAAACTTCAGGGGGTCCAGAATTCTGTGACCAGTCTACTCTTACACTCCAGGAGATATGACATTCTCACCCCTATCCTTTATCACCTGGACTGGATTTTTATTCATTTCAGAAGCCAATTCAAAATTGCCCTCTTGCTTCAAAACTGTCTATGAATTTACTGCACCCTACTACACTTCTCTGCCCTTTTCTCCTGCCAACTCTCTCCATTCTTCTAATCTTGATCTCCTATTTTGTATTTTTTCTGTGACTCTCCATGGTTGTGTGTCACCCTTTTACTTGTGCTTCCACATCTATCTGGAAGTATCTTATTTGGAGTCACCACCTTTCTTCAAACCTCATCTCAAATCCTCCGCAGGCTTGGTTCCTGATCACTTTTTCTGATCATTTATTCCTCAGGCCAATTAAAGACTGAACTGCAAATGAAGCAACCTCCTTAGTTCCTGATTGAAGGGAATATCTTATTGTGACCCTAACAACATCCCAATGCAAGAAGGCAAGGGTCTCATGGTATCTGATAGGGAGTTTCAGCTTCACCCCAATTCGTTAATATCATAACCTATATCTGATATGTGTCATGTAAGGTATAATTGGAAAACTAATAATGCACTGATCATTAATATTATTGTGTGGTATATGTATGGTAAATGCCCAAGAGACCATACAAATATGAAGTAAATATGGAAATAAAATGTGTTTACCAGACAAGCCTGGGGAGTATGTAAACCATTTTCTCTCAAAGGATAGGCCAACGCCTCTAGCCAGGTGTCATCGGAATCGATTAGCAATCACATCAAGTGGCCATTTATTTGCATCGGGAAGGGCCTGAACAGATCAATTTGCATTTTAGCTAACACTAGTGGGGGAAGAAACCAGCATGGAACTTTGTTCACCACCAGAATCCATGTCTCCTTCCTCACAGTTTGACTGAACTTTACTTTGGGGAGGAGAGGGGAGGGTGCCGGGATCTTCAGGAGAATCCATTTCAAAGCTTCACTGGACTATAAAGGAGAGAGGCAAAGAACTGCAAGTTATCTTTGACCTAAGAACACAAAAGAACCGAGCACTTTGGATTTTGTGAAAGATCCTGACCAAAAGGGTGGTCAGCCATCTTGCTGGAAGGTTGTGTGGTAAGAATCTTACCTTGAACTAGGATTGTAATTTTGTTAAGTGTTAGTCTCTAGAAAGTTTTTTCACTTTTAGTTGCTTCCCCAATGATCCTCATATCCTTCATTAGGATGACTAGCATTTTCCTGTTTCAAGCCGACATCTCTCCATTCATCCCCGTACATTGTTAGCTTGCTCTGACTATTCAGTCAAAGCTCTTAGCTTACAGTGTATTATCCTATATACAGTTCCGTGGAGTATTTTGAGATACTTTCCATGCAACTATTTATGAAAAAATCTAATAAAATATTCCACAACTTTCTCTGGCTATTTTTCCTTGGTGATAACAAATATATTGGGAGAAAAAATCTTTTAAACCTTGTAAGTGTGACAGTATCTTATTACATTTACTCAATACACTTATCTCATAGGTAGACTGTGCAGAAAGAGTGAAAAAGTTTCTACAGAATCTAATTCAGAGAAAGTAGGGAAATCTGTGTTGGAAAAAACGACAACTATAAACAAAATGGAAAACATTGTGGGTAACCGTGGGAAAATGCCAATAAAAATGAAATGCAAATATGGAATATTTTCAGAGACTAAAAGGCTTTGATCTGGGTGCAGAATTTTCAGGCCTGGTCTACACAGTATAGCTATGTCAGTTAAGAGTGTTAAAAATCAATCTCTAACCCACTTAGTTATGCCACCAGAAGCCCTAGAATAGGTGCAGATATACTGGCAAAAAGTCCTTTTGCTGGCATAGCTTATTTTGCAGTGGGAATTGGTATAAACAGTACAGGTAAAAGCACCCTTTTGCTAGTATATTCTGTGACTCCTATAGAAGGGGTTGTTGGTATAGATATACCAAAAAAACCCTTTCTATTTTAGAGTAGGCCTTAATATGAAAGTAGTCTCTTTGATATCAATGTGAATGCTCACCTGCTTAAAATATTTTGCTCGATCAGGACCTGTAAGCCACTTAATTTTTTTTTGGAAGTATAATAATTTTCTGGCTATGGTATGTAGCATTACAGTAATGGGACTATTCAAATGCTTAAAGTTATGCACATGCTTCATGTTATTTGATAAAGGTAAATGATGGTGCCATGCATAGGCGCTGACACCATGGGTGCTCAGGGGCTCAAGCACCCATGCAGAAAAAATAGGGGGTGCTCAGACCCATGGAGTTGCCCGGGGCTGCTGCTCTGATGGCCTTGGGGCTAGCCACCAATCAGCTATTCAATGACTGGCCCTAGCTCCCAGCAGCTCTTCAGTGGCTTCCCTGCTGATCAGCTGTTGAGTGGAGCTGCCCTACTCACCCTTCTTTGCTCCCTCCCCCACTCACTGCCCGTAAGGCAGGAGGGGGCAGAAAGTAGCAAGCAGTGAGCAGGAGGTGCTCAGGGGAGGGGGTATCGGGGAGGGAGCTGGGGCAGGAAGAGATGGAGTGGGGGCAGGGCCTCGGAGATTTTCCTGGATTTTGTTACAAATTTGAAATTCTATCCAAATTCATAAAGACTTCAAATTTTTTAGATTGACTTAGGGCCCAATTTTAAGTAAATGTGGGCCAGCTTAGTTTGTTTACACTGTGCTAAATTTATGATTTTTGCATGGTTGGAATGTAAAGCAAGAAAAATCTTGGCCAACCTTCAGGTTTTTAGGTAAACTCAACTAGAGATCATACTAGTGTTATGCATCCTTGTTAGTCTATTAAAAATGCAGCTTGCCTATTGCAAGTTCAATTCTGCAGTTATCACTGTGATGGCATTTGCATCATAAGGGTATAATGCAAACCCCATCACCCAGAAAAGCCTATATTCAAGGACCCCACCCCCACAATAGAGTGTTGTTCAGGGTCAGATTCAGGTTTGCTCTATGTTGTTGTTAACCAAACCAAATCTCCAGCTTCCCCACCCCTAATATGTAACCATTTACTTCTTTAAACATTTAAAGGTATGACAGACTAGAGTCAGGCCTGGATTAAGATAATGGAGGCCTCTATGCACACCACAGTGTGGATTTCCCCCTGCCAGAGATGTGCCCATGTGCCCTGCTGTGGTAGTTTCAGGAGGCTTCCCTTCCCTCTCAGAGAGGAAGAGGCAAAGGTGTGAGATCCCCTTATTGACTTGATAAGAGCAGCATAGGTCTCCAGTCTTGCCCTCATCCTGAGAGGCAGGACTGTCAGCAGGGGAATTCCCCCATCATTTACCCCACCAGTGCATATGCATGGGTGTGTAGGCTGGGCTTGCTTCACTCATCTTCTGTCCAGAGCCCTCTGGAGGGATGCGGTTGGCTTGTCTGCTCAGAGCAGCGGGTCTTGGAGCTAATGCTCAATTTAAGTGATTGGGGCAGGTCACATCTCTTAGAGCTGCTGTTTTAGGCAGTCAACAGACCCGAGGCGTGTCTATGCTGGAAGCGAAGGTGTGATTGTAGTACAGGTAGGCATATCTATGGCAGCTTTAGTCTAAATAGCACTGGTAACATTAGTAGTGTAGACACAGTAATGCAGGCTTTGGCACAGACTAACAAACACAGTATGTACCCAGTGGGCTTGTACTTTGGACGCTACCTTTGTGCTGAAACCTGCGCTGCCTATGCTGCTATTGTTACTCGTGCCAGCTAGACTAAAGCTAGCATAAATATGCCTACCTGTATTACACTCATATAGTCAGCTGCCGTGTAGACACAGCCTCTGGCATAGGTCATTGCCTCCGTGACACATTTTCAATCTTTTCTTCAAAACCTGGGGGCTACAACTCTGCTTTTTTAAAAAATAAAATAAAAAAACAAAAGATAGAGCTAAGATTCTGACTCCGTAACATGACTCCAGCACCTGGGCTTTGAACACCAACCCATCACAGACCTGCCTTAGCCAAGTCCTGACTATAGGAACTTGCATGGCGTGACAGAAAGGATGGGATTTGGGTGTCACTATGAACATTTTTACTTTTCTTTCCAAGGTAAACTTTTTCTGCATTGCTATCTTGGCTGTCTGGATTTGACTGCCATATAAATGACTTAGAGTGTGTGTTTAATATCTGTCTAGAAATGATTTTCAAGTGTATTTTACTTCCGTGCCATAATAGTTTGATAGTTCTTAATTGTTTTGAATATATACTGTGGTTTTTAGTGTTGAACTATTTTCACATATCTTGTCTCTGTGAATGCATTAAACTCCAACCAGTGAGTGCTTTCTGTCTATTTAAATCTCAGCTATTTGTAGCTGGAATGTCAAGGCTGAAACTCTCTGAATTTATTAGTACAATGGTGCTGAAGGGGGAATGAAACAGTTTTCTGTGTAACCAGAGAAACTGTTATATAGCAGGTACATGGAATAAGTGTTTGATTTTGTTTTGCTGTGTGATTAACTCATTGTGATCTCAGTGATTAGCAGCCCAATACTGCTCCCAAAAAAGTCAGTTGAGTTTTTAATCACTAACTGCAGTGGGGGTGGGAGGGTCTCTAAATGTTTTGGAAACAGTATGTGGACCTGAGCAGGGAAGGGCCTTCTTTTAAAAGTGGGTTCTTCTCGTGGTTTCCACTCTGACCGCCGCCTCACAAACACCTCACATCACCCTGGATAATGAGCTATCATAGCATTCAACATCATTTGGCTTCAAGTTAGATGGGAAAACAAGGTATGGGGCTAAACATTCATGACTGAGCATCTGTAAAAATGTGCATGCAATCCTTGCACTCACAAAAAGCTGGTTCTAATGGCCACATTTTGAATAGTAGTTGGGTGCCTTGTTATCCCATTTGGTCACACAAACTGCCTACCACTATTTTGCCCCCACATAAAGGTTTATATACAATGCCCAGTGCCTCCAGCTATATTTATTACTTCAGGTTCTTCGTCTCCATGACACAATCTGTCCTATTAACACAAAGTTCCAAGGTATAATAACTAATGTTTTGCTTGCAGTAGTTATAACTTATACACAGCAAGGGCCCAATTCAAAGGCTGTTGGAGTCAAGGGAGATTGTCCCAGGTGTATATGTGGGCTTTAGTCTGGGGCCCAATAAATGTAGACTGAACCTCAAACAGACTATACATTACTGGGAATTGTGGTCAGCAGCTTAAAACCTGCATCTCACTAACAATAAACATTTATTTTAAGAGTTTGCTACTTGTACATTCAGACAAAAACCAAATACTATCTGTGTTACAATCTGGCAGTTCTGAACAGTTACAATAATACATCTGAGCAGTTACATATGCTATTCTTCTCATTACTACAGTAGCTATTAAAATTGGAACTGTCAGAAAATTCCAATGGAAACAATCTTGACCAACAATAAAATAAAAAAACCCAACTTCAAAGAACTCTTACCTTCCAACTAGCACCAGTGAATATCCTTCTACTCATTTATATATATATGGGAAAATGAAAGTGCAGAGGGGTAACATGACGTCCCAAATGTCTCTCACAAAGCCACATAAAGCCTGGAATACAAATAAAGGGTTCATTCTACCCTTGCATCCTCTTGATCCTGAGCTGCTCTGGGGGCTGGAGCATAGTTTAATATATTTAAACCTCTCATAAGCTAAACTAGGGAAGTTTAAACGCTTAGTTTACCTACAGGGGGGAAAAAAGAGAAGTGAATAATTGTCACTTGAAAGCAATCCCTGTTTTGAGCCCTTGCTGATCATCAGACCAGTATCCCTTGTTGTTGTCTAGATACCAGCTCTTCACTGCATCTCTTCCTAGGGCCTGTGTATCAGACTCCTGCGTGCGGGCTATCTTGTTGTGTTCAGATGTGCTAACATGATCTGAAGCAGGGCAACTCCCACTTTCCAAATCAGTTTTCTCCAGTTACCTACCCACCTTGAAGACTGGGGCTGGGGTGCACTCTAAGTCCTTATCGACATTTGAAATGATGGGTAGGGTACATGTAGCTATATGCAGCCTGCCTTTGACTGTAGCATCCGCTTTCACGGTGATGTGCAGCTACATGTGGTGAGGAAAAGCTGTGTCTGGGGGAAGAGAGGAGAGGGGAAGCAGGGCACTACACGGCTAGCTTTAGCAGTGTACATGCGGCATGTAGAGAGCACAGTTTGGCGTATAGACCCCAGGGTTCAGGTGTGTAGGGTGTTCTACTCTACTCACCTACACCATGGCTCATCCTCAATGTTTCTATTTATACGCATGCTAGCTGGGCGTGTGGAGTCTGTACTCTACTTCTGCTGCAAGTGTAGACTTACCGTAAGAGACGGGGCTGCTGAGTATACAAAGCTATTCATCATCATTAAAAACTCTGTCTTTTTAAATGCTGTCTTTTTAAATGACGGAGGTGGGGGCGGGGGGAGGAGCTCACTTTTATGGACACCCAGCCAGCCAGTTGGCTATAGAGTCCCTCTTGGTGGCTGTTCTCTGCTTGCTTTACCTGTAAATGTTAAACAAGCCCACAGGTAAAAGGAAAGGAGTGGGCACCTGATCAAAAGAGCCAATGGGAGGGATAGAACTGTTTAAAATTGGGGGGAAAACTTCCTTTTGTGTGTGTGTTGTTGTTCTCTGGGAAAGAGAAATCAGTGTGCATAAACTCTTTGGCAACTGTTTGCAAATAGCAAATGTGTTAGCAGGATGAGGATAAGGTTTGTGAATGATTTGGGACGAGAAAAAGAAAAGCAATATTATTCATTTAATTTATTTGCTGTGAAAATTTCAACCAGTTCAAAGTTTACAGATAGATAAAAGCCTTTCCCCCCACCCTGAAAATGATGGAACAATTCAGGTCCACACGAGCTTCTGTGACAAACTGACTATGTAATAGCATGAATTGAGAATTTGCTAGTGACACCTATTGATGGAAAAAAAAATGGACAGACTTCTTATTAAAACAAATGCAAAATTTGCTTGTTCCAACAGGCATTCTCTAGAGTCACCAAGTGATACTAGGTAATTTGCATGGTACTTCAGAAAGGAATCGGAGAAGAATAACGACGGTTAGTCTGTTTAATTATGTGAAATTATATCAGCACATATGTAAATTTATGTCTGAATGCTTTTACTTAGGATTCATTTTAGATAAATGAGTTTACTTTCAAATGTCACCATAACATGCACATTTTAAAAATATAAGACATGAAGTTTAAATATAAGACATGAAGTTTAGCACTAGTATGCAATGGATATTCACACTGGTATTGGCAAAGTGCTTTTCAGCAGGCATTAGCACTCTTCTGGAATTCTTTTCCTGCATAGTGTGTCTTAGACTGTTTACCTCTGCTGATTACCTGGTTCTGTATTTGTTTACCCTTGATTTTTTAAAAAAGCAAGTTTGCAGAAAATTCTAGGATAAGCGTTCTCCTTGAAATCCCAAGGAAAGTCTAATAGGGACATGGCTTGTTTTGTTATAGTATTCACAATTGTAGCTTAATGATTATATTAGAAAACCAACAGTAGTGTAGGTATTAACACTCAAAGATCTTCGTCAATATATAATAACATGACACTGTACTTTTCCTATACATGGTTCTGTTTCCATATAATTGTTGCAGTGAGCATAAAAACTTAATCAATTTGTTTAAAATTGTTTCCAAATATCATTTTGGAGAGAGAATTCTAGAAATAAGGACACTTACTGGGAGTCCTTTCCCTAATTATAAATGCTCATTTTGGCGGCAAAACTAAAAATACTGCCTTTTTTTAAACTTGGAGCTACCTTTTGTGAGTGGTGTTTGACAGAGATGAGAGGTTAAAGGTGGTCACGACATTTTCTGTTCTCAGATTTTCCCCGCAATAACGTCTTTACCAAGCAGGTGGCAGCACAAAACTCAATTGAAGGACATGCTGTACTTATACTCAAAAGATGGCTCCTTCAATTAAAAAACATCCTTGTCAAGAAGGCAAGTAAAAAAGGGAAATAAAATCTCACTGTATAACAAATGGAGAAAGGGGGAATTTGAAAACAGTGATTATAAATTAGCAGTTCTGAAATGGAAGATTGTAAGGGAAGCTAACAATCACAATGAAAAATATAGCCCATAGGGCTAAGTTTAATGAGGAATTCTGTAACTATAGCAGTGGGTGGGGGGGTGGGAGAAATCTTAGCAATGGCATAGGTTCATGATTAGATAGAGGCGGTGAAATTGTCAGTAATGATGCAGAAAAGGCCAAAGTTTTCCATAAATATGTCTGTTCTGTATTTGGGAAGACACTGAATCACGCAGTCACAGGTTGTAGTGATGATGGACTTTTCTAGTCCAACAGTAACTAAGTAGGAGTTGCTATTTAACAGCCTCAAGTTAAACACTTCTAAATCTTCAGAACCAGATAACTTGCACCCAAAAGTATTGAAAAATTGACCGAGGAGCTCTGTGAACCATTAATATAGACAGTAAATAAATCATGAACATTAGAAAAGTTTCAGAGGAGGGCTGGGGAGTGGAGCCAATGTCATGCTGTGTTGGAATGTCCACCCCACACAGGACTGAGTGGGGTGAAGGTGACTGGGTAGGCCAATTAACTCCACAGGCTGCACCTGGAGCAGAAGCCAGGGAGGAGATTGATTAGGAACAGGCTCAGCTGTGTGGGAACAGGCAGGGTCTATAAAGCCAGGTAGCATTAAAGATTGGGCTGCTGAGAAAGGGAAATCACTTTGGGGGGAGGAGGAAAAAGAGTGTTTTGGTGACTGAGAGAAGGAGAACCAGTTACAGGAATCAATCCAGGGAAGGAGCAATGAGACCTAGGAGAGGAAAGCCCAGGGCTGCTGAGCTGATGGTCCCTGGACTGGAACCCACTGTAGAGGGCAGACCTGCATTTTCCTATGCACCACTGGGGAGTGGCCAGGGCGTGGGAGATGTCAGACAGCCTGCAGATCTGGAAAGACTGTGAATTCTCCAGAAGGTGAGAACCTTAGTGACCTGGCCGGAGACTGGATCGGGGAGTGGGGAGATACCACTGGAAGGACAGTGCAAGTGGGCAGAGCTAATACCCAGGATGGCCAGCAGGAGGTGCCATCCCTATGGTGAGTGGAGCACTTTGTGACATGCCAGTATTTTAAAAAGCCAAATAGGATGACTGAAACAACTGCAGACCACTTGGCTTGACCTCAATCCTGGGTCAGATGATGTAACTACAGATATAGGTAGAGGTAGGTGAGAACTGGATGTTCTATATCACAGGAAATTCTGTGACTTTAAAGTTTTTGGGGGGAAAAATGGGGAAAAAATGGGGGCAGGGAGCCAGAATTTTGAAATTTCCAATGAAATTAAATTCTGGAAAAAATGTCTTAGTTGATCAAAATCTTTTGATCTTTTTCAAACTTTTTAAAATATAAACAATGAATTTCATTTTGAAAAATTGTTTTGAAATAAAAATATTCCATTCTGAAAATGTTTAAACAGGATATCAGCATTATCAACACTTTACTATGCTTATTTTTCTAAACAAAATATTGTAAAATTATTTTGAATTTGATTATCAAAAATACATTTTCATTATGACAAAAATTTCCAGCCAGAGTGAAGTATGGCATTATTTAGTGAAGATTTAAATGATGGTAGCATGATTAATGCCAATCACCCATGGTTTTATGGAAAATAAACAAAGCTGATATATCGTTTTCTGAGATTACAAGTTTGGTTTACAAAGACAACTGTTAACAAAAATCTCGGTATATTATGTCAATCATTTGACTTAGTGCCACATGCCTTCTATTTTTTTTATTAGAATGTTGAACAGATCAAATTATTCAAAATGGTTAACTGATCTTAAAATTGTAAATGAGGATAGTCAAACAGATGTTTCTAGCAGGGTCCCACAGAAACTGGGTGTAAATTGCATGGGCCTCCCTGATTCAGGCATTTTCTAACCTTTGGGCCCTAGATTTTTGCAACCGTAAAATTCTTTTAACACAGGGTGTGTTTTTGATTTTGTTATATATGTAAGCATCTCCTGGGACTGGATGCCAAAGTGGAAGACCTATAACTATGTATTGTTGGTAGAGTTCAAAAAGTGTATTGATTTGCAATGAATGACACTTTCATTTTAATATTTTATTAATTGCTAATTTATTGCAACTGTGTGTAGTTCATTTCATGTTTGTAATAGGAAGAGACTGGATGTCAATGAGGCTTACTTAAACCTGAAATATTTAGGACAGCATTAATTGATACTACAGTAGAACCTTAGCGTTATGAACACCAGAGTTACAAACTGACCAGTCAATTGTGCACTTCCTGTTCCAAATAAGGTGTGTAATCAGGCAGCAGCAGAGGACCCTCCCCCCCGCAAAGGCAAATACAGTACAGTGTTGTGGTAAATGTAAACTACTAAAAAAAAAAAAGGAAAGCAGCATTTTTCTTCTGCATAGTAATGTTTCAAAGCTGTATTAAGTCAATGTTCAGTTGTAAACTTTTGAAAGAACAACCATTCAGAGTTATGAAAATTTCAGACTGATAAATAACCTCCATTCCTGAGGTGTTCGTAACTCTGAGGTTCTACTGTAAATCGATAATTTGGTTTTAAAAAGTGCTTGGCACGATGCAAGATAAAAAGGAAGACTTAGTTCTGTCCTGAGTAGCTGAAATCATAAACAACCAAAAATCAGACACACAACACACTGCATCACTCACAGGATGACTATGTTAGAGACAAGCATTTTATTTTTTAATTTAATGGTTGTCTGCCAGTGGTCTTACTGATGTGAATGATCAGTGTTGGGCTTTGTAGAAGAAATTAATAGCAAGGAGGGCTCTAAATTTTGTATTGCTGTTCTAACCAAAGTGTAAAATTCAATGCAGCTTTACATATGGAATTGCAACCAGCTTCTTCATAATGAAGTATTCTATCTTGCTCTGTCAGGTCAATGACACTGTACATACTTCTCTTAACATAAATATGCTCCATATTTAACAGCTAAAATTATAATTACTTATGGCAGTTATTAATGAAAGTGTCTGTAAAAACATAATAGTTATATCATGTCCAAAATTCATCTCGGCGTAAGGGATTTTCACAAGACTGGAACTCTCTGGTGTAGTTACACATTTTATAACCAGTATTTATAGACCACAATGCTTCATTCACAAATGTTCTGTTCTAGCATTCTCTTAATAGAGACCTGCAAATCATGGACTATGTTTGCGGGTGGATGAGGAGCCAAATTTTATATCTAGAACCCTGCAAATCTGTGGATATCTGCTTTATATCCGTGGACCATGTTTGTGGATCTCAGATTGGTTGCAGATGAGAGTTAGGTCTGAGTTCTGTTCCTCCTGCTTTATGGCTTTGGGTAACTTGTTTCATTTCTGTGTCTTGATTTGCATGTTAGACAAGGCCCTGTAAAAGCTATGTGTTGCTATGATCAAGTCTTTGTTCATAGTGAGAGAAATGGAAAAAGCAAATAGAATTTTTGTTCTCCAATTATTTTGTTTAAAATTTACTCCATTTAATATGCAAAGTTGCTACGCGTCAAAGTGATATTTAAAAAGAAACGCTTGATTATCTTGACAGTCTTCCTTTAGCATATTAGGTGATGTCTCCATGAGTAGATAAGTGAAATCTAAGCACTTGACAAGATTTATTACTTTTTTTATACTGAAATTACTTTTGTTAATTTTTTGTACTTGTACAAAGGCACTCTTTATTTTCAGATTCTTGAAAGAACTGTGAAATGCACTAGAAGTTTGGTTCTAATGTGCATCTGTATCATTAGACAGTGTAGTAGACAAGCTCTGCTTTGCTTTCGTCAAATTATGTGAGCTTTGGTATAAGGTTATGTAAAAGTTTTATATTGTCGTTGCCTAAAGTGGCTTTGTGTTTGAATGCTGCATCTTTCCATTTAAAGGTTGTATAAATTAGGCATCAGTGAATTAGAGTGCATTTTATACGCAGTATCAGGATGGAAATTAGGAAAAGGACAAGAGAGAGACTTGACATTAACAGCCAGTGAGAATCACCAGACAAAGAGATCCCTTATTTATCTTCCAAACCATTCACAGTTTGGTACTGAGAGGGGGTTCTGGAACTTCTGGATTCTAAACACAATCAGACTGAGCTGATATGGAAACTGAAAAAAACCTCTTAAGTAACTGAAAGCCTTGTGCATGTGTGACCCATGCCTGCTTTATGTGGAGCTCTGTCCCCCTCTAGTTGTATCTAGCCCAGCTAGAGAGTGATGAGTCTGCTACAGCCTTATGTAAAAAGCATAATTTCTAGCTCATGCAGTAGAAGCTCATACACTAAGCTTCACAGGTCCTAGGTTCAATCCCAGCAGCTGATGATCGGGGTCTATCAGTATTACACATGCAGAAAAGTTTTTTGGGTGTGAATTTAAACTGATAGTTATGCTGGTATTCCAATATAAGTGTCCACACAGGGGATTGTACTGATATAATTATAGCTGTAAAACATCCAGTATAGACAAGACTTAAGTGCGTATTCTTGTCTAAGCCCACAAGTTGTACCACTTTAATTAAACTGGTATCATTAAATCAGTACAAACCCTAGCGTGGGTACAGTTTTACCATTATCAAGTTGCCTAGAACAGCATAGCTTATTCTTCTTCCCTTATGGGAATGCTAGTCTAAGGGAACAATCTGTACATCAGTATAACTTGTGCCCACACTAGGGGTTTGTACTGGTGTAATTATATTGCTTTCAAAAACAAACCCACACTTATAATAGAAATAGTTACACTGGCACCCAAATTATTTGTTAAAGCCTAACAGGAAAGCCAGAGCCTTAGCTGATATAAATGGGCAGAATTGAAGTCAGTGAAGCTGCTGTGACTCATGCTAGGCTTAGGATCTGGCCAGAGACTAGAACTGGAAGTGTATGCGTCACCCTCAAGAGTTTCATATCAGTATAACTGCTGATATTTCAAGGTAAAAGGATTAGAAGAACATTAGGTTTGATTATGAAAATCTTGACTCCCACAGATCATATTTTGAAGCTACTGAAGTTTAAGATCAAGTTGCTCTTGTCTTCCTGTGGACATATGCTTTTAATTAACAAAGCTGAAAAGTTCTATACTAAACCTAACAAACAGGTGCCCTTAAACAAATCCATAAAAGGGGTAAAGATCAAATGTTGCAAACACATCTTTCATCTTCAATTCTGATGTATTTATCATTTATTTTCTCCAAGCGCATAGTTATATTTCCACACACACGTTCATATAAACACGTGCCACCAAGGAAGAGGTAAGTACCACCTGACTCTGCTACATCACAAACCTTTTCATGGAGCTGTTCATGTTTGTCTCCACACCCTCTCTTGAGGCAGTTGGACCATGAGGTAAAATTTGCCTTTGGCCTGTCTCCCTGCTTGCAATAAATGTGGTGGTGATAGTGGGGTGGGATGGGGAAAATAGATGAACAGTTGCTCTGTCCTACCCACCAAAACATGAAAGGGAAGGGGTGACTGACTCCTGGCTCCACTGAAAGAAGGCTTCTTTTTTCATCCTGATCTGAAAATACAAGGACCTCCCTACTTTACAGTTTCCTTGATTACTCCTGAGCTATCTTGCTTCCTTCAGTTACAAAAAATGGAACCTGTTTTCCATCAGAAGTTGCATTTTGAAAGGAATCAAAGTAAACCTCATTGTTCTTGATTTGACTCATATTAGTCAAGCTTTTGTTTTATTTTTGTCTCAGTTGGTGGGGTTTGAATAAGGTCACTACTGCTTTTACTCTGATTGTTTTGGAGGGTCTGCTCTTCTAGAAGGTAGAAGAACATCGCCAGAGAAATCAATTATTATTAAGAACAAATGTATAAATGGCACTGCTGAGAACATAACAGAGGCTCTCTGTTTCATTTGTCATAAAGACTGAGTCTCTGTCTTTGTAGTGAACAAAATTAAGCTCTTGCAATCAATGAAGATTACATGGAAAGTGAATAACTGCAAGCCGCCTGAGGGGAAGTGGGAGACAGCCTTTTAAGTGTTTAATACAGCTGAGTGAACAGTGGTGAAAAAATTCTGCAAATGTTCATTTGAATTCAAAAGTTAATCTTGATTTGACTGTGCTCATGTTACTTTCCATGGATGCTTGAGTTCTTCAGCTATATACCAACAAAAATATTTGCCAAAAATGGTTTTACCTTGAATGCCCAAATATTTACTAAAGGCAAATTTTGAATGGTACACTGTCTAATTTACAACTGACAGTTTTTGCTGGTTGGTTGGTTAAACACATCATCCAATCAGGATTCAGGGACCAGATACTAAGCAGTAGTGTGTATTTATTGGCAATTTACAAATAACAAACTGTTCATAGATAATCTGCAGACCAAGAATTATTCAAGGAAAGATTCTACCATTTTTATTCATGTTGAACTGCAGTTGATTTCCATGCGATTACTGAGAGAGATGTTAGTGAACAAAGTGAAGGATTAACCTCAGGCTACTTGGCCTCCCATCTGATGCAAGTAAGGGGGAAAATAGCTTCTTCTTTTTTTTTTTTTTTTGAAAGTGGGGTTGCAAAAGTTTTGCAGCATGTTGTCAAAAATGGTCTGTTGAAAACCTGCTGATTCCCCTTTGATTAGTAAAAGTGAAATATCCCTAGTAGGAGGCTCTGCTGTAGTTAAACTCTTAGATCTGAGAGATCAAGAAAGGATCTTCAAGGGCACACATGAAATGTGTGACTGTCTTCTTTTTTTTTTAAACAGTGTTTTCTTTCCCCTGACTGAAGCCTCTCATGCACCCTACAAGGTCCCCCACAGACAAGGATTTCAGTGTAAAGTAACTGCTGAGCAATGTGCATGTTGTCTAAAGGAAAGAACACATATTTCTAAAGGAGAGCATTGACGTAGCCACCAGGAAGTAGAAATATGATAGATCCTCAAGCAAGGCCTAGAGGAGTTGATGGTAGCTCTTAAACACGGCCATCAATAAAAGTATAATTTAGGGCTAGGCCATTCATAGATTCATAGATACTAAGGTCAGAAGGGACCATTATGATCATCTAGTCTGACCTCCTGCACAACGCAGGCCACAGAATTTCACCCACCCACTCCTGCGAAAAATCTCTCACCTATGTCTGAGCTATTGAAGTCCTCAAATTGTGGTTTAAAGACTTCAAGGAGCAGAGAATCCTCCAGCAAGTGACCTGTGCCCCATGCTACAGAGGAAGGCGAAAAACCTCCAGGGCCTCTTCCAATCTGCCCTGGAGGAAAATTCCTTCCCAACCCCAAATATGGCGATCAGCTAAACCCTGAGCATATGGGCAAGATTCACCAGCCAGATACTACAGAAAAGTAATTCCTTCATCTGAGTACCTGCATGGGCATAGGAAAGAGTAAAAATCCTCCCAGGGGCATTACTGGGCCTTGGCTTCAGGTGCACAGGGGTAAGTACTAGGGCTGGATGGAAGACAACACTCCATTCTGTGAAAAATGTCAAGGCTTTGAAATGTCAAGGCTTCATTCATTGCAGAATGAAAATGATCAGATAGATCATGGATTTGAGCATGACTGCCCTAACCACCAGGCTATTGGCTGTTGCAGTCGGGGGATGGAGTTCTCTCATTTGCCGGGGGGGGCGGGGGCAAGGGGGGTTGACCACAGAAAATGACCAGAAATTCTACCCTGGCTCTGAGGAATCTTATTATCAAGACAAATATGTTCTGGTGGCACTTTTTGGCTTTGCTGAAAATGTGTGTTTGTTTTGTTTTTTGTTTTTTAAGGGTCTGGTTTTTTTAAATAGACTTTTTTGAATTTTCATAACTGCATGAGCAAGTGATCAGTTAGATGTGCAACCAGAAACTTGTGTGCACAATTAGTCTGTTTGAACATACAGTTTGGAGAAATTGTGCACACAGATGTGCCGTCTCAAAAATGAAACAAAATTTGACACTGATATACAATTACTGTTTTTAGGATGTTAGATCTGTGATTGTGATATCAGATACCCTATTAAGATAAATACTATGCATTAAATTTAAGTTCAAAGCTGTTCTCACATATACTCTATTTAAACAGTTTAGCAATCTCTGTAGAGAAGTGTAGATTCTTGGTTCAAGCTTCTCAGTAATACTTTTCTTTGAAACAGTAATTGCAAGACAAAGTTCATTTGTCTGTTTCATAAACACCATTTCTAATAAGTAACACTGTATACTTTTGCCTTAACGATTTTCATTCATACAGACACTTATTACTCATCTCACAAAACCTTCTTTTGAATCTTTTGTTTTATCAGTGAACAATTTAAGATAACTTGCGTGTTTACAAATAGGTCAGACGTGAGTCCTGGTTATATTGAAGAACTGATGTATAAAAGAAGACTACTATAGTTAATAAACAATCCTTGTGTTGGGCTGAAAACTTCTTCTGATACTATTAAATACTAACTTACTATTTGTTTACCTGGTCTATGAATAATCAATGCACTGATATCATCTAGGAGTTACAGAGCACTTTTCTGACATAACTTGCAAAGTGCGACTGATAAAGAAATAGTTTTCCAATTCCTGTTTTAGTGGATATTTTATATAGGAATAGGTTGGTATTGAAATACTCAACTTGTTCATTAGGTTGCTGGTACATTATAGCAGACTATTCATAACACTAGGAGGCCACTTTAACTTTATAATAATCCTTTGGGGTTTAATATGGCAAGTTTTCTGAGCACTGATTTCAATGGGAAATTAAAACAACCTGCATGTGGCTTTGATTGTACTTTCCATGGCATCAGCCAGTTAGCTATTTCTGTGGTCTTCCTGTAATATGGTATTACTTCTGAAGAGCAATGCTATTCCAGAGGTTCTAACTTTCAAAAGTGAATTGGAGGTATGTTAAAATGGCGGTACGAGACTTGAAGACATTTGTAGTGCACTAAACTGGTTTGGCTCAACTCTTAATTTTGTATGCATGTTTCTTTCCCTTTGGTTTTACAGATGCATTAAAATGTAATTGCATTGGAGATGTGCAGCTAGTATAATTAACACAGACTTGCTTCAGTTTTTTCACTAAGTACTTATATGGTGTCCTGCAGAATGGCCTTGGCCTGAATGAGACCTCCACTGAAGTAGAAATAACATTATCTTGCTTTTCACAAGTAGTAAGCATAATAAATAATATTCTGAGGAGATGTGGGGCCATATCCACAGCTGCACTGTGGGAAAGATTGGTAAAAGGTGGTAATAAGCCACTTTGGGGCTTTCCTGAGCTTGAGGTTGCTTAAGGCCAGAGTAACCCCTGGCATGACTTAAAGAAGCCAATTCATGGTGGATGTTAAAGCACAAAGAACATTCTTTAGAATAATGTTAAAGGTTTGACAAACTCACTAAGCAAGGAAATTCAGAACAAAGGCTGAATCTCTTAACTTTCCCTATATTTTCAAAGCAGCTCTCCAAGTGTTGGCTACACACCTTAGCTACCCTGTTGCTACTTGCTATTGCAAGGTCACAGAGCAGTGAACGTTACATTTCATACAGCACATGATGAAATTCTTAGGCCATTAAAATTGCTCTAACATAGTCTTTCTGAGTTCCCCCCTGCACTCCCCACATTTAAAAAGAAAAAAAAAAAGGTGGCTTAATGCAGCAAACAATTTAAAAACATCCTCCCTGGAAATGCATGAGTTTTGAAAACTATTACTTTTGTTGGCGGGAGAGAAGGGAAATTGGGAGGATCCGTTACATCCCCCTAATTTTTCTTTACTTTCCCCACTATTTTCCTAAGGAACAATGTCACAGCCTCTGGCTTGATTGAATTAGACGCAGTTTCTTCCACAGCCCATCCATGCTACGGAGTACAGCTGTCTGTGGTCCTGTTTTGATCACAACATGGGCCTTTAATGAAATAAAAATGGTTTATTAAAAGAGAGAGTATCCCCATTTCATTTACATTTTTTGTCTAAATTATTTCTTGTGCCTATCTAAATTAGTGCTGTTCTCATACACACATAGCAGCAGCAGAGTTTATGAAGCCCTGTTACTCTGAAAATTCTGTATGTTCTGATATGGCTCAGCAGCATCCCTTATGCCCTACTGGGAAGGAGGGCAGAGCCTAGCACAGATTCTTGGGGTAATATAGGAGATATATCTCCTCCTGCATACATGCAGAAACTTAGATTGGCATCAAGCTTTATATGTAGACTTGAGTTTCGTTGCTGATTAAAAATATGGCCTGAATTTGTTGCTAGGCAAATTCCAAGCAATCTCAACAGTCAGACACTACCAAACACACGGTGGTTTTTGTTGTTTTTGGTTTTGTTTAAAAAAAAAAATAATCCCAGTGCCTCAAATAGACATCTGAAATGTTATAAATGGAATGGCCAGGATATTGCACTGTTCTTGGCAGTATACTTTCTCTCCATTTGCTGATGTCACACTGAGGTGTCAATTAAAGATGATATGTGCAAATCGTTTAGGGTTATAAAGGGCTAAAAGAAAAGGTTACAGTACACAGGGTCATGACTTGGCAATTGAAGAGGCAATACATGAAGATGATTTATAGAGGAAAATTAGAGCAGATAACAATGGAAGGCACTGGCTATATTCATACATTTAAAACACATTCTGCTTAGATACTAGTTAAAGGCCCACAGCTGCCCATCTGTAAAAGTTAATAATACACCATAGCCCACATTACATGTGCTATATGAGCAATTCTTCAGATGAAAACATCTCATTTGAGTTTGAATCCTATATTTAACTGCCTAGAGGGACTTAGGGCTTAGTTGTGAGTCAGTCTAGGTACCTGCACAGGGGAGTACCAGGGTGGTAAAATAGACATGTCATGGATCACAAAGGGGGAACAGCTGCCAATGGATCATTAGTCCCCCTCCCACAGCATTGGGCAGGAAATGGCAGGCAGCTGGCGCAGAGGAGAAAGGAAGCTCTCAGAGCAAGGGAGAATTGAGTAATGAATACAGTCACAATTTTGTTCCTGCTATGTTCCTAGAGCAGCACCATAATGTGCTGCCCCTCACTCAGGACAGATTGTAAAGTGTCAGTCTAGCCCTTAGGACATTTGTTTCTGGGCTGTGCACTAGGATAGAGATAAGGGTCTACATGCCAGTGAGGAATGTGGGAATGTAGTGGAGAAAGAAACCTCCTGCTAGACCGCACAGTTCTAGCGAACCTATTCTACATCTGCCACTGCAGCTTCACGTAGTCCTCTACAGGGAAAATGACAATATGGATCTACATAACTTGCCCCTCCTGAAGTCCCACCAAACGGTCAAACCCTCAGCCACACTGCATGGCAGGAAGCTTGTGCACAGATGTGTTCTGTGGGCTACACAGGGTATATGGATTCCGTGCCCAGCTCCATGAATTCTGGCCCACCCACTGAAATTTTAGTGATGCCCTGCATTCAAGCCTTTCCTATTTGCACAGAGGGTAGCTCTGCAATGACCAAGAACAACCTTCCTTTAAAAAGACAGACACTATAAGTGTTTGTAGTAAAGGCTTTTGCTGACTGAAAATAGTCTGTAATGTATAGGTATTTACAGTGAAATAATTATATCATATACACAATTTTGGAACTTTCTCACAGATTAAGCAACATAAATGGAACTTACAAGACCCATTTTACAAACTGTGAATATTAACTTATTTTCTTCCCTATTTTTAAGAGGTGAAGATCCTGATGCCTTGCTCATATTGAGTAAAACCTTAGGCCCCAACGTGTTGTATTACTGCTTCTGTGAAACCCTCTGGCTTCAGTAGGGTTCCACATGAGCACAGAAGTCCCACTGATTTTCAACCAACGAGGAAACGTTTTTTGACACATTAGTGTGATTACAAGTGAATGCTATAGATGATATCTCAAACAGTGCATGCAAGTTTTTCTTTTCAGGTTTCTTAAGGAAAGGAATAGGGCTCTGTCTTAAGAACTAACTCCAGGACAAACATTCACTTGTAATAAAACTCGTATATACACTTACATAAATAGGAAATCTCTCTTCCCCTCATAAAATCTAATGTTTCTGATAATAAAAAAAAGGTGTGTGGTGATGAGGTTTGTGTGCCTAAGTATTGCACATTTTTCTCCCTTCCTCTCCCATAGATGACAAGCTATGAGCATATCTTGAAGAACTAGCAGTAATAACTTTCAGGCTTCTGTGTTTTATGTCCCATGGTTGGTGTATGACTTAACCTGCTTGTTTCATCACCTGAACACTGATTTTGCTTCTTATCAGCTTGTGAATAGGATGTTGCCTTCTGAGATCTTCACATTCGCCCCCATTTAATGGCAAATCTGCTCACAGTACTTAGAGGCACTGACATACTATATTAGTGCATATTCTGTTCTTCACACTGAGCTGCCTTTTGGGTCAGGAATAAAACCTATTGCTTCTCTTTCATACAACAAAACTATAACTTTTAAACTCTGTGCAGAAAAAAGTACCCATTTCTTTATGAACAGAGTTGAAACATAAAAGAATTAGGCTGACATGCATGTTCTGAGTTCAGTATTCCTGCATAATCAAAAGATGTACAGTGTCTACTAATCTAGCATACAGGATGTCTCTGCCTTTATGAAAGAATTCTTAACAATAAGAATTGGGACATATATGTTCAGGGAAATTTGAGTCCACAGGAGATGAGCATGAGAAGTTATAAATGTGAACTAGTAACAGTAGTTGTATCTCATATCATAATTCCAAGACATGCAATTTAAATATATATATATATTGTCTTGCAATGCATACAGTTTAAAAACCAGTGATTGATTCAGAGAAAATAATAAAGGGGATGCTGGGATACTCTTGATTGTGTATGATTTGCTTGTTCATAGCCTGAGGTATCAGGATAAGAGAGTTTCTTTGGTCTATTCAGACCAGGATCGTCATTTGTATAGTCAGTGAATGATAGACCAAGGGCCAGATTGTGAGATTACTCACATTGACTGTGATGGGACTGCTTGCATGATCAATGGATTACTCATGTGAGTAACTGCTCCCTAGTGTGGGGAAGGGGCTCTCAACCTGGTCTCTAGAAATTGAGAAATAAGTAGTTCTTAGAGTCCATCAGCTTGAAGCTTTCACTGATATCACAGTGCATGGCATCGGTTTCATCTCTGTGACGCTTCACGCACAGGGATGTTTTAGAGGCAATGTTTTTTGGGAATTATGATAAAACATAATATCTGTTGGCATGGCATGGCACTACCTGGAGAATGACTATAAATAAACGTATGGAAGGCTGTGCAGGACAGCTATGTTTAGGTTTGGCAGAACTTAATTTTTATCATTTTGGTAGATATCAATATTTTAAACACTTTCATTTTTACTTATATTTCCATAGTTGTGGGAAATTATGGGGTGAGCAGATAATTTAATGACAGTAAATGCCAAAATTTGAAAGTTAACATTCTATAATCGTTACAAAAATATCATGTGAAAAATATACAAATATCCTTACATCAAACTAAGTTCTCAAGCACCATTTTTATTTACTGATCTGTAAATTTCAATGATTATCAATGGAATTATTTTTTGTCGGTTTGTGTGTTGAAATTGACATTTACCAGCCTTTACCAATACGAATCTAATCCTTCTAAACCTAGGTATGCTGCATCTTAGCCCATTTCTATTTGGAATAAGTGATTCAGAAGAAACAATTCTGACCATAACTTCATCTCCAAAAACTTTAGCTGAATTTTCCAACCTAAAACCACCAGCTCAAGTGAAAACCTGATCAAAAGATAAGCAGAACTTTTATGTTCTCACAACTGTGGGTTTTGAAAACCCACTTGGATCAGTTATCTTGCATGATTGTGTATCTGAGCAGCTACTTTTCACTTTGTATCAGAGACAGCTATGGTGCAGTGTCATTGGTGGATGAATTAGCAGGATTCTTTTTGCCTGCAAAGGAAGAAAACAGGGAGGGGAAACAATGAACCTGTTATTACCATGGAAAAGGGACAGTTAGTATCCAAAAATTATCCATGCAGTTGGAGCAGAAATCTGTGGGGGCTGTATGATATAGTCCCACAGGTCTTGGGCTTGAATTGTATATAGTCATTTACAATAAAACTGAAAATTTGGTCCTAAAGAGCCAAATGGTGGTCACCAAATTTACAGGACTTGTGACAGACTTTGCATAGTTGAATAGCTAAGAATTGTCTCTTGGATAAGCCACTGGATCGGGATCCAGGATATCTGGGTTCACTTTCTGGCTGTGCCACAGACTTCCTGTGTGACTGTGGGCAAATAACTCACATCTCCTAGCCCATTAGCTGGAATTTTCAAAAGGGCCTAAGAGGTAGGGACCTTCACTGGGAGCTGGGGGTCCATTTCCTTGAGGTGCTGCTAAAAATCCCAAGCCTCCAGTTGTGAAATAGGGCAATAATACATCTCTACTTCACAGAAAGATAAATTTAGTAATCTTTGAGATTCTCAGAATTTATAAAAAGAAAAGGAGTACTTGTGGCACCTTAGACTAACCAATTTATTAGAGTATAAGCTTTCGTGAGCTACAGCTCACTTCCTCGCTCACGAAAGCTTGTGCTCAAATAAATTGGTTAGTCTCTAAGGTGCCACAAGTACTCCTTTTCTTTTTGCGAATACAGACTAACACGGCTGTTACTCTGAAACCTGTCAGAATTTATAGTTATGGGAGTCATATGTACATCTACCCTTCATGCAGATTATTCCATTAAAAAAACCTGTTAAATCAAATAAATATACAGTTAATTTTCCTAACTCCTTAATATGACCTGGTGGTGGTCTTGCAGATAAATAAATCTCCCCCTATCCAACCTATATTTCTAAACATGGGTCCTTTATATCTCCTGTGATAGTCTTCCCCTCACTGGAGGAATATTTACACAGACTTGTGCACTTGTGTTTATACTACAAATTTTATAGGGGGTAGGGTAGAAAATATAAGTTATCATCCAGGGACCAAACCTTCACCTGCATTTCATATGAGTCATTTTCTATCAAGCTACACAAAGCAGTGCTGAACATCTACATTAAAGTACAGAGATGTTCATCTTGTTTTTACCAAAGGTGATCTTGATCTTTCCTTTAGCTTGTCCACATCTCTGATAAGACTGTCAGCAGGAGTTCTACTGTTTCTAGACTAATGGCAGAGGAAATAGAAATATTACAACAGCTGCTCTGCATGTGGTAGTCCTTTTGAAATGCTGTATTTCAGATTCTCACATTGAGCTTTCATTGCAGTTCCAACTGAATCAAACAATAAGAATATCCATGGGGCTGTAATAACTTTTTTAAAAATCAGTATAGCCGAAATTCTGGGGCAGATGGATGAAGTAGATTGATTATTTGTTCATTTTTATTGAAATATGGGAAACTGTCTTTTTCTTTTTAACATGTATAAAGGGTTTTTCCTGCAGACGATGCCTTCCAATCTTTCTGCATTTCTCCAAAATCTTCTATTTTGGACTCCTTCTCGGGCATTAGAAAATTCTCCTATCCATGAATTCAGAAGAAGACCTCACACGCAGAACACTAGGAGAAAGAACACTTTTTGATTTCAGTGGGCACCAAAGTACATCTCAGCTCAGTGATGTGTTCCTGTAGCATCAGTTCTTCTTTTAGTCTTTGTTTCTTTAAATGCTATCATTATTACTCTACTTTAATCTGTAGCATCTTCATTATTAATATTCCCCTGCTGTGCATGTGCTACATAATAGGATTACTTGACTGTTCAAAGTGTTCTTTCAGTATAGCCCATTAATGGCTTTAAGCCTCTATACTGCATCTTGACACTTTGGCCTTTTAAGTCCAGTTCAGTCTACTTGTAGGAACCAACCTCTACACTAGATGGACTATATTTTTGTCCAATAATAATGCTTGTACCATAGCCTTATCTTGGAAAAAAGTTCACGTTCTCTGTGGTCATAGGACTGATTTATGCATCATAGGACTCTTTATTCTTCTGGTAGCTGGGCCTGATTTCACAGTGATATTAAACAAGTGTAACCCTTCTGCCCGTCAGAGTTGGCAGCAACAAGGGCCAGGTTCAATATCTAGGGATCCATTCAAATAACACAATGCAAACCGGCTCGAGCCCCCACCCAGTGACCTGGGACAAATATATACCACCCCTGCTGGGCGCCTCCAAGAGGCAATACTTCCCCTCTCGCAAGCACATAGTCTGAGTGTAGCAAAAGCCTTTTAATAACAGAGAGAAACAATGTGGCATTATGTTGGGGAAACACCACCAACAGGATTCGTAACACAACCCATGAGCAAAAAAAAAAACCCACCCCAAGCAAATTGGGGCATGCCCTTTTCCCTTTGGTTCTTGAGTCCAGCAACCCCAAATCACCCAAAGTCCCAAAAGTCCAATGCCCCAAAAGTCTCTGTCCCTGGTCAGGGCAGCCCCAGAGTTCGAAAGTTTATCTGCGGAGCTTTACCTCCCAACCTGGGTGGAAATGAGATGGGGGTAAGAGGCACCTTACATGATCTGAAGCTGACCGCTCCATAGCAGCGCTCTGCTCTGCCAGCCGCCCCACGAACTCCTTCGCTCAGCTGTGCTCCGCTCTGCCAGCCGCCCCACAAACTCCTTCACTCAGCTCCACGGCCCACAAGCAGCTCCTGCCATCCACAAACTGCTCCGCGTCGAACTGCTTCACCAGCCGGTCCGCAAGGCACTCCAGCCATCCCGCAAACTGCTCCACAATATATCTTCAGGCTCCCCCACTACTTAACACAACACTCAGTGATTTCAGCTCTTAGGTGAATTCAGCTTGTAGTAGGGGAGCCCCAGTGCTGGTGCACTGTCAGCCCAAAATGAGCTCAGCAGCCTATAACTAGACTTCTAATGAAATCAAAATTAGCTCTGATATTCCACAGTGGAGAGAGGAGGAAGTGCAATTAGCATGTAAGGCCCTCACCAAGGGGCCCATGCCACCAAGTATTAATACTTGTCCCCAGCCTCTCTCCATTCACACAGTTTTGGAACCCATGACCCTTGCCTAGCGAGTGCTACTTAGTTGATGGTGAATCCCTCCATCATAACAAAAGGCCACATACAGTTCCAAGCACAGTTCCCATAATCAGGGTAATAACAATTTATTCTTCCTGCCCCAATAACAGAGACACTGGGGATCCCACAGCAGCCAAAGTGACCATTTGGGCAGCTATGGCCTCATTCTAGGCGTGGTGGGTGTGCCTATGCAAATGAGATCGGCCCCTGAAGTTCTTTTCCACAACTTGCCACACCTCACCACCAGATGTCAGGGTGGAGCTCATCCTGACACTGCTTACACAAGAGTAATTCCATTGTAGTATAATTTAACTGACTTAAATTACACCAATACAGTATAGATAAACTCCTAAACAAATACTTATGTTATACCTATATCACCATTAGAACTGGTTGGATCATTTTTGACTAAAATGTCATTGAATTGTGCTCTTTCATCAAAACCAAAATTTTCCATGGAGATGTATCAGTTTCAACCACGTTTTCATATTTGAGCATAAGCTTTCATGAGCTACAGCTCACTTCATCCGATTACTCCTTTTCTTTTTTCATAGGGAAGGATGGAGAACAGGCATTAGTCACTCATGTTCTATAGCCTGGTGATTAGGGCGCTGGCCTGGGATCTGAGAGATGCAGGGTCCAGTGTCTGTTCTGATGCAGTGACTAAGAACCAAAAAGTGCTCTGAATCAGTCAGAGTAGAAACTTAATGTAGGTCTCCCACATTCCAGGCCTGTTCCCTAACAACCAGGCTATGGAGTGATACATACCTTCCTGAATCAAAAAGCTCAGGTTTCAATATGAAAATGGAGGTTTTGACACAATTCTGTGAAATGAAAACAAAGTTCAAAACCTTGAAATACTGCAAAACAGAATTGTCATCTTCTGGTCAGCTCTAATCACCACTGAACTCAGAGAGGAGCAGTGATACCATAAAAAGCATTATGTAATAAACCGCTCTAATAAAAATAATTTAGTTGAATTGTAAAGCCATAGGGTTAGAAGGGACTGCATGGATCATCTAGGCTAGGGGTAGGCAAACTATGTGGCATGAGAGCCACATCTGGGTATGGAAATTTTATGGCAGGCCATGAATGCTCACAAAATTGTGGGTTAGGGTGCAGGAGGGGGTGAGGACTCTGGTTGGGGGTGCAGGCTCTGTGGTGGGGCTAGGGATGAAGGGTTGGGGGTGCAGGAGGGTGCTCCAGGCTGGGACTGAGGGGTTCAGAGGGCAGGAAGCAGATCAGGGCTGGGGCAGGGGGTTGGGGCATGGGAGGGGGTCAGGGGTGCAGGCTCTGGGCAGCGTTTACCTCAAGCAGCTCCCAAAAGCAGCAGCATGTCCCCCATCCGGCTCCTATGTGGAGGCGCAGCCAGGCGGCTCTGCGCCCTGGCCAGTCTGCAGGTGCCACCCCCGCAGCTCCCATTGGCCATGGTTCCTGGCCAATGGCAGCTGTGGGGGCAGCACTTGGGGCAGGGGCAGTGTGCAGACTCCTGTCTGCCCCTACGCATGGGAGCATCAGACTGGGGCTGACGGGAGCTCAAGGGCTTGATTAAAACATCAGGAGGTCCGGATGCGACCCCGGGCTGTAGTTTGCCCACCCTGATCTAGTCTAATCCCCTACCAAGAAGCGTTGTTTGAGAATGCTTTCAGTCATTAAATACACCTACAAACCTTCAGCATAATCTCAGATTTTGACTCCTCCATAGATTCACCACTATCTCTTTGTAACTTTGAATTTTTAGATAGAGAAAGATTCAGTGGATATTGGACTGGCTGTCCTTTGCTTTCAGGATTTAAAAATGTGTTTCCAGATAATCAGTTAAATGAATTTGTGGTGTCATTTAGTCACTAATGAACATATAATTTTGCACAGTTGGGAATCCCAGAGATGTTTAATGACTTCAAAGAAGGCTAGGAAAAATATTAAAAGGGTGACACACCCTTAAGAGGTTACTACCACTCCCCATTTAATATATAGGTTATTCTGTATGTATTTATATCTACATGTGTACCAAAAATCTAAGCATATACACTAAAAAAAATAAGAATTGAGACCTATTTCTCTGCATATTGATATGTTTGCTTACTGAAAGCATTTTCACTTTTAAGAATAAGACTTCAGGCAACATGGAGCTATGATATTAACGTGGTTGACAGCCAAAGGTGACATTGCTAGACCACTGTAGATTACTTTCATACAATCTGTACTGGTAGACATGAAGTCCCTTGTTGGTCCTGGGGTTAGTGTTGGTATTGTGGCAAATAACCATTTCTTATCCTGCATATGTTTGGGGATTTTTTTTCTTCGACTAGCTGAATATATATATATATGAAATATTTTGAAGACAGTACACTGCTTTCTAAATTTTGTTATCATAGCAGAAGCACAACTGCAGATTATCATGTAATCTATGCATAAAAGTAGAATGAAACATTTTTCAGCACAGTATTAGGATAAAACTGTCATTCTTTCTTGTCAGCACAGATGAGACCAACTATCATTCCAGCAAAGTTAATGGGAGATTTCCTTTTGACTTCAACTGGATCAAATTTGGCTTGCTGTGTATGCTTTCATGAATATAAATACTAGTCAAGAGTCCCTAGTAAATCACTGAAATTCTAGTATCCATTATGATGGGTTTTCTCCCTCTTTATAACCTTTTAGTAGAGAGGTACATTAACTGAAATGGTGATATTGAAATGTGCCCTCCATTTATTCCCCTACTGTTCCTTCTTTCCAGATGTCAATCAGTTTGAAAACAAGCTTTGTTTGATTTGTTTAAGAAAAAATAATTCAAGTATTTCCCCTCTTAGCAGTTTAAGCAACATATTGGAGATCTGGATAATTATTTTTTTCCTACTTGAAGTTCAGAATCCTGTGGTGTGAAGAGATGTGATGAGATCTAAATGTTCACTTACCTTAAAAGCTGCAACCACATTTTGCCATTCAAGAAGATTAACTGTGCAAGCATCATTTGACTATGACAGAACCAAACAGACATGGTTTTAATGTCACCACACCCTGAAGATAACAATTTACCTATCTTTTTTTTTTTTAAATGAATTTTAGTGCTTGGGAAAGGCCATCTCTCATTTAAAAAAAACTTAACAGTGTTCACCAAGTGTTAAGTTGTTTATCTGATGGCTATTATGTTGCCTATGTGTAATGATGCAATGGCCTCAGTCTAGTTACTGGTGTAGACAACACAAAAACTAGCTCTACATTTGACAGTAACTGGCATCCTTGCTCCCTGACTTTGCAAGAAGACCAAGGGTTGAATGGACATGTAGATTCCCATGAATTTCCCACTGCCTGCTAAAGGTGGTGAGTGTGTCTCTCCCTCCCTTCAGCTGTGGTTCATTGCTAAGGCAAACTTCCAGAGCTGGCCTACTCTGAGAATAACTAATATATACTTGCTTATTTGTATCCCATTATAAAAACATTGTGCAGACAGCTGTACACATAGCATGGAATCCTTTGAAAATCTTGCCCTAGTTGTTTTTACCATTATAAAAGGAAAATATGATTCTCTGGTACTAACCCAGAAAACACAGCTGCAAGTATTTTCATCTTCATTCCTTGTTCAGTATTGAAGATGGACATTGTGGAAAATTGCTGGTACGATTATGATGGGTCCCGCGCTTCCTCTTCTTGGGGGGAGGGACAGGTTCAGGGTGCAGTTTCCTGCCCCTGAACTAGAGTATCTACTGTCCCACTACTAACCCAGAGAAGGGGAGTGGAGAGGGAGGGACCTGGGCCCACCCTCTACTCCGGGTCCCAGCACAGGGAACCTAGGGATAGTGGTAAACCACTTGAACTAGTGCTTCCTTCCCCTGGGCTGCCTCCATCTCCTGCTTTTCAGCTTGTGGGGCTTCCTGCCCTCTCTCTCAGACAAGCCGGGTGTCTCTTTACCTAGGGTCTTGGTCTTCTAGCCAGCCACAGCACTTCTCCAAACTCTCCTCTACTTCAACTCCTCCAAACTGCTCTCTGCTCCAACTCCTTTTTCTGGCTGATTGAGGCAGGGTTTTTTTTTCAGGTGACTAGCTTCATGTGCTCTAATTGGCTTCAGATGCTTTTAATTGATCTATAGACACCTTTCTTCCCTCTACCGGCAATAAGGCTTCTCCTCATCCTGGGACTTACATATCTCTCCTATTCACTCTCCTGCTGCCTTCTGGCCATGCTGTATCACAACATATTAAATCAAATCTGGAGTATGAACCTCACAAAATGCAGAGGTATGTGGGTGAATGTTTGGGGTTATCTCCACTCAAGAGTTTTAATTTTAATATTTTGATATTCTGTTTGCCTTTTAACAGTTGGTAGTTCATGGAATGAGATCAGGATCTTTTTCCAAACAACTCAAAAGCTCTTTTGAATTGTTGTGATAAAAGTTCTATAAGGAGATGTTTCCCTGAGGGCACTGACAGTGACGTTCCTTTCAACAGTAATGTTTACATCCCTAGTTTATTATTTATAGGCTGCCTCACAAGAAGAACTCTGCAGGGAAAAAGCTGTTAAGTAGCATAATAATTAATAGTGATTTCATAATGAATATATAACATTTGGTACTGTGGGTACAATGAAGTAGTGTATCTATCAGAACAATTGGAAAATTGTCCATGTTAAGATAATAGAAGAGAACACTTAATAACAGGATGTAAGTTAACAGTAGAATTCACTCATTAGAAGTGTTGTCTTTGTCCCAAACAATTATAATTTGTATCTGAGGAAGACCAGGAAGAAGACAGATTCTGATCTCTGTTACCCTAGTGTAAACCTAGAGTAATTTCATTGACTTTAATGGACTTACACTGCTGTATATCAAAAGAGGCTCTGGACCACACTACATCATGTTGTAATACAAATGTATAGTGCTTACTGCTTTTACTCTTAGTAAGTATTCCTCATCATGCTTAGTGTGTGTGTCTAGGTACCTCGAGCTGAAAAAATTGTGGAATGTGGCAACTGATGAGCGCATTACAAAGATGAAGTGCAATAAATCAGTAGCAGCAACAGGGACTGCTTCCATGTCAGTGGAAAGGGAGCAATGACTGTGCCCTTACAACTTTTAAAAACTTATTTAAAGTTGTATAAGTAGACATCTTGAGCAAATGGGCTATGCACTGAGACAAATGCATTCAGAAGGTGCAAGACTGAGGAACAAAAAAATCTTGCATAATGACAGGTTTCAGAGTAACAGCCGTGTTAGTCTGTATTCGCAAAAAGAAAAGGAGTACTTGTGGCACCTTAGAGACTAACCAATTTATTTGAGCATAAGCTTTCGTGAGCTACACTCACTTCTGAGCTGTAGCTCACGAAAGCTTATGCTCAAATAAATTGGTTAGGCTCTAAGGTGCCACAAGTACTCCTTTTCTTTTTGAAAAAAAATCTTGTTCTCAACCTGTATTAGCTACCATTCAGCTGGGAAATGTGAAGTGTGGGGTGGGGGAGGAAAGTTTAGCAAACATGGCATTCTGGTTTTCTCTTTATGAAGTTTTAGGAAAGTGGCATTTTTACTATAATGGGTGATTTTGTTCTATCCCTGCCACTCCTTTGACTTTTCTCCATGATACTGCATGGACAGCCACCAGGCAACGTGGTTCCATGGTGCACACAACTCTTCTCTTTCTGTATTTTTATTCAGCCAGACTGGGGAGCCAAGGTTTGCTCCTAACAATGTATGCAAGGTATGCGAAGACACAATATGCTCCTTAACCTCTTTCTAAAACTACCATTTTCCCCCATTGCATGTGTCCCTTCCATCCTCAGGCATTTTTAATCATCTCTTCTATAGTATTAGGGGCTTCCATCTCCCTTGGAGATACTGATGAAAATCTCCTCATGCACTTGATGCAGAAAAGAAGACAAGCACAACTTATGTTCAATATGTAATTGAATACTTCACCCAATATACACAAATCAGAACACCCACAGGCCAGACCCTTTCTCCCCACATAACTCACACTCTTAGCACCCTACCTCACAATGCAGTTCTCGTCTCTCACTCCTAATTGCTTACATATCTACCCACGATCATTGCAAGCTCTCTGTTCCACAGTAGTGAGAGCTGGGTTAAATTAGCTGCCACTTTGTGTTGGAGCTGGAGGGCATGGCCTTGTTTTTATTTTATGCTTCCTCTCTGCTCAGACTTGTTGGAAATACTGAGTCAAACAACATTACTCATTAATTATTAGCAACAATCACAACTAGCTTGTAAAAATTTCCACTTAGCTCTTGATTTGGTATAGCTCTGAAATAACTACCAAATAGAATCAATATTTGATACAGGTAGAAATGTTACATAGCCAAAATCTCATTCTATTACATATCATTTTATTTATCAAGAGCTATCAGTATGCTTGTCACTGAAAAAATCATATGTAACAATTGTGTGTATACCTAGAAACAACAATATTATACTTCTGAGGACAAGGAAGAGAATAAGAAACAATGTTTCTACTTGTAAAAGAAATTGTTATACTCAGTGATAGTTTTACAATGGGAAAAAGGCCTAAAAGATCAAGTATTCACTGGTAGAAAACTGTGGAATTTGTTTTTTATTTGCAATGCAGTAATACCTACAGGCCCCATCTGAGATAAGGAACCCATTGTACTGTATGTTGTACAAACATGTACCAGAAGACAGTCGATCTATAAGCTTACAGTCTTTGATAGACAAAACAAACAAAAGGTAGGAAGGGAAACAGAGGCTTAGAGATGTAGTATGGCAAGTAAGTAAGTGCACAGTTAAGTCATTAAAAGAACCTTAAATGAGCCCCACAGTGATGTGATGGAAAAAGGGGGGGGGGGAATGTCTTCAAAAATTAGTTCCAACTAATCAAGGACTGCACTCTTATGTACTAACCATAACTGTATGGTTATTTCATGGCATCACAACAGGGCAGAGTGAAGGCTCTTTGAATACTTTAACTGTGCATTCCGTAAATGAACATGTGTGGATTGCTTTTATATTTAACTTAACTCTGAATATTCTGGTTTAGTAATACTTGATTTTTGGGATAATTACAACATTCCTATAATGTTTTTACTATGAAGTAACTGATATGTACTTGACCTGAACTAGTGTTTAACATAGTTTTTATTGGGGAATAAATATGTATCTTCTAAATTACTAATAAAACTGAGCAAAGTACTTGTAGGAAATAGTGTATCTGATTCCTACCTTTGGTGCCTTTATATTGTGTCTCCTACTAGCCACCAGGCTTTTCTTGTATCTTATTGACTACAGTCAGAATTTGGGGTAGAGGCTGTGTTTTACCATATGACTTTTGGCCAAGTGTCTGACAAATACTTTTCACTTCTTTCTATCTCTGGCCAGAAATCAGACTTTCTGATTTCTGAGACTGGACTGCGGTGACACACCCCAAAATGGTCTGAGACAAGTATTTTAAGGAAAGCTAAGTTTATTGGAACAAGTAAGAAAAAAAATCCTATAAAAACAGTAGGTATAAAATCATATCTGGTCTCACACTGGATAATATTGTCTAGGTAAGTAATTCTCTTTAGAGTCATAGGAAAGAGAAATCGGATAATAGAATAGGCCAAATATGGGAATGTTTGTGTCAGTTTCTCAGTGGCTTTTCCTCCTGCCAGCATTGCAGCCTGGCGACTCTATTAAGTGTCCCCCAGGTATCGGGCCTCCTTGGTCCAGAGATCTCCTTAGTATCAGGATTCATTTGCATAAACAAAATTCCCTTCCCAGCTCCCTAACACATACCCAGTATCTGCCTAATGATATAATATATCCTTGAGAGTCCTCTAAGTTGGAAGTGTTAATTTGCATTTGTCATTTAGCTGTGACATTCTTTGGCTGTGTTCATATAGAAATAATTACTACCGACTGAAAAGTCCTGTCTTCAGAAGTGATCTCTATCCTTTCTCATACAGTAGCCATTCTAAATTGTCTGTGATAATCACCCATCCCCTTTCCTAGACCTGGAGTTATTTTTTTAATTTCCTCTCCTGAAATCTGACAGCTCAAATGCTCCTTTGATCTTGCCTGTACCTTGGTCCAGGGGAAAAAAATCTGTTCAGGTGATTGGGATTCTTCATTTGCATGTTAATGGCCTCTTTTCCAGAGGGGTTTAGTTATGTTTCCCTGAAGTAGTACACAATAGAGCAATCATTATTCAGTCATAGCTTTAAAACTACAGTGGTAACTTTTTTTAAAAAATAATTCCAGTGTAACAAGAATTCTAACTCTGCAAACATGATTTCTCAACAGCCACTTTTAGTCCATCACTACATCAAATTTAGCTTTTTTTTTTCTGTTTATGAATTATCCACAAATATTTTGATTTTTATTCATGTACCCTTTTTCCTGTAATTGTTTTAACACTTTATGCAAGTACATCTCAGTTTGAGTTGTTCACAAACCATTTGATTTGACTGTCTTTTACTATTCATTGTCTTTGTTGTATGTGATTGAAGTCATCTACATCAGATGGAATCATTGCTAATCGTTGAGTGAATGACAAATGCTATGAACAGAGAGTCCATGACAAAATGTATATTCTTGCAGATACCTTTTGTTTGCATGTGGTGATGGGAATTCAGATAAAGGACACACATTCTGCAATACCTGTAACAAAAACAGGTTTCACGGAAAAGCAAATAAAAAAGGATGCAAACATGGATGCATCAAAAAGCAAGTCAAAATTTGTGAAAATGGGGATAATTGTTCACACTAATGATTAATTTCTAGTTTATATTTTTTGTGATGGGATTTATTGACCCCACACTGATGAGGAAGGCACCAGAAAGGCCCTGTGTGAAGGGTTAGTCCTACCCCTCTGGCCCCATCAAACATGTATGGTAGAGAGATGGCCTTTAAAAAGCAGGAAATTGCAGTCAACTGGGGGAAGAGATCAGCCTGAGCCGGAGACTGCTGGAGTGACTCCTGAAGACAGAAGTGGAACTCCCATCCAGGAGAACTCCACTCCGACCCTACGGGGGGTGCAGTGAGCTCCAAGAGTAATTCTGACACAGTGAGCCCAATTTCATAGGCCAGCCAGAAGGACTCCTCAAAAACCGCTAGGCAGATGGCCTTGAAGTAAGAAAGTACTGCTTAGCCTTTTTTCCTTTGAGGTGGCTCTGGGAAGAAGTTATTCTTGGGTGCACTGGGGCATATAATTTTTCTTTTGATCCCCCATCAGAAAAGACTTAAGAAGGGCCACAAAAGGCAGGGTCCCATGTCACAAAATAAAAAAAACTGGGGCATGTGTATAAGGCACCCAGAAATAACTGGGCATGGATGGGTCTTCCATCATCTGGGAATAAAATGTAAGGGGAATCTTTCATAACCTTTCTATGGGTATCCCAGCACACATTCTAATTCTATGTCTAATTTGTATATGTCACTTTCACTGTATGATAGCTGGAATAAGGGCTACTGTCACTGCTGGTCTTCTGTGGGTCTGAGGAGATTGTGCTCAACACTATAGGGATCTTTTGTTCTGTGTTTGTACCCTGCCTACACAAATAGGGTCCTGGTCTATGACGGGGTCTCTAGGCACTACTTCAATAATAATAGTGAAGGGTGTACATATAGTAAGTAGTAATCAATAACATTTCCTGACTTAGTGATTTTAGCCTATGTCCATTATGGGCCAGATCAAAACCTTGCAACTGAATTATCCCCAAATTTGAGGAAGTTCTGATTCAGAACTGAACTTTGCAACTTGGGCCCATCTGTAAATGTGATCATATACAGTACCCACACTGACTGTATGGAGGGAACTTCTGAAGAAAAGGGCAAGATTAAACTAGCTAGAGACATAAAAGATAACAAGAAAACATTCTACAAATACATTAGAAGCAAGAGGAAGACCAAGGAAAGGGTAGACCCATTACTCAATGAAAGGGGGGCAAGGGAACAATAACAGAAAATATGGAAATGGCAGAGGTGCTTTGACTTCTTTGTTTCAGTTTTCACCAAGAAGGTTGGTGGTAATTGGACGTCTAGCATAGTGAATGTCAGTGAAAATGAGGTAGGATCAGAGGCTAAAATAAGGAAAGAACAAGTTAAAAATTACTTAGACAAGTTGTATATCTTCACGTCAGGGGCCGGATGAAATGCATCCTAGAGTACTCAAGGAGCTGGCTAAGGATATATCTGAGCCGTTAGTGATCTTTCTTTGAAAAGTCATGGAAGACGGGAGAGATTCCAGAAGACTGGAAAAGGGCAAATCTAGTCCCAGTCTTTAAAAAGGGAAGATAACCTGAGGAATTAGACACTAGTCAGCTTAACTTCTGTACCTGGAAAGATAATGGAGCAAATAAGGAATCAATTTGCAAAAATCTAGAAGAGAATGAGGTGATAAGTAACACTCAGCATGGATTTGTCAAGAAGAAATCGTGTCAAACCAACCTGATAGCTTTCTTTGACAGGGCAACAAGCCTTGTGGATGGAGGGAAGTGGTAGACATGGTGTATGTTGACTTTAATAAAGCTTTTGTTACTATCTGGCATGACCATCTCATAAACTAACTAGGGAAATTCAACCTAGATGGAGCTACTATAAGATGGGTGCATAACTGGTTGGAAAACCATCACTAGAGAGTAGGTATCAGTGGTTCACAGTCATGCTGGAAGGGCATAACCATTGGGGTCCTGCACGGATAAGTTAGAGGTCTGGTTCTGTTCAATATCTTCATCAATGCTTTAGATCAGTGGTCACCAACACGTAGATCGCGATCGACTGGTAAATTCTGGAGCCTCTGCAAGTTGATTGCGACCTATGGTCACTAAAAGTCCGTCAGTGCAGCAGGGCTAAAGCAGGCTCCCTGCCTTCCCCAACCCCATGCCACTCCTGGAAGTGGCCAGCATGCCCCTGCGGCCCCTGGCAGGGGCAAGGGTCTCCGCATGCTGCTCCTGCCTGCAAGCACTGCCCCACAGCTCCCATTGGCCAGGAATGGGGAAATGTGGCCAATGGGAGCTGCGAGGCCGGTGCTTGCAGACAGGAGCAGCACGCAGAGTCGCATGCCCCCCCCTTGCCTCCCAGGACGTGTTGGCCATTTATGGGAATAGTGTGGGGCTGGGGCAGGCAGGGAGCCTGCCTTAGCCCCACTGTGCTGCCAACGGGGAGCCGCCTGAGGTAAGTGCAGCCTGGCGGGAGCCCGCACCCGAGCCCTGACCTCCCTCCCAGAGCCAGCACCTCATACCTCCTCCTCCACCTCAACACTCTGCCCCAGCCTGGAGCTCCCTCTTGCACCCAAACTTCCTCCCAGAGCTTGCATCCCTCACCCCCTCCTGCACCACAACCAGCTGCCCCAGGCTCAGCCCAGAGCCCCCTCCCACACTGCGAACCCCTCGGCCCCAGCCCAGAGCCTGCACCCATCCCCCACCCCCAAACCCCAACCCTCTCTCCCAGCATGGTGAAAGTGAGTGAGGGTGGGGGAGAGCGAGTGATGGAGAGAGGGGGGATGGAGTGAGAAGGGCGGGGCTTTGGGAAAGGGGCAGGGCCTCAGGGAAGGGGCAGGGTAGATCTGGGTTGCACTTAAATTCAGAATGTGATCTTGTACGTGAAAAGGTTGGAGACCACTGGTTTAGATAATGGCATAGAGAGTACACTTATAAAGTTTGCGGATGATACCAAGCTGGGAGGGGTTACAAGTGCTTTGGAGGATAGAATTATAATTCAAAATGGACAAACTGGTTTGAAATAAATAGGATGAAATTCAATAAGGAGAAATGCCAAGTACTCCACTTAGGAAGGAACAATCAGTTTCACTCATACAAAATGGGAAATGACTGCCTAGGAAGCAGTACTGCAGAAAGGGATCTGGGGGTCATAGTGGACCACAAGCTAAATATGAGTCAACAGGAGTGTTGTAAGCAAGACACGAGAAGTAATACTTCTGCTCTACTCCATGCTGATTAGGCCTCAACTGGAGTATTGTGTCCAGTTCTGGGTGCCACGTTTCAGGAAATATGTGGATAAATTGGAGAAAGGCCAGAGAAGAGCAACAAAAATGATTAAAGGTCTAAAAAACATGACCTATAAGGGAAGATTGGAAAAAAATGGGTTTGTTAAGTCTTGAAAAGTTAAGACTAGATGGCCTATCAAGGTCCCTTCCAGTCCTACAAATTCTGTGGTTAAAGTGAGAGCTGGTGAATGGCCTTGTCCCATTATTCTGAAATGGATTTGGAATTTCAGTAGATTGATTGGAAATCATTTACCACTGATTACCATGACTATTCCTTGAACAGATAATGCACAATGTGAACGGTAAGTATTTTCACAGTAGGTGCAGACTTCCCAATACTGCTCCTTTGAACAGTCCCTGTTCTTTTGCCATATGTGGGTTAAACAGACCATATAAGTCCACTACAAGAATTTTTGTACATATAATCAAGGTAAAAAGAGAGTCCATAACGGAGTGGCTAGGAAAAAATTGATTTTTTTTGCAGAAAGTTTTGACAAAAATGAAAAGAAATTCAAATGAAAACTTCTTGGGTTTTCAGGTTTTACAAAAAGTGTATTTTTGATGGAAAGCAGACCCTTTCCACAGTATCTGTTTTGTCAAAAATCCAATTTTCCACCAAAAAACAGTTACAACAGAAATTTTAACCAGTCCTAGTTTGTGGCACATTTAATTTTGGGGGAGATAAACCTGCAGTGGTAGTAACAGAACAAACTTTTTTTTCCCTGGGGATATTGTATCTCTTTCTCCTGATAATTTTCTGCAAGAGGAAAGATAAACATTGATTGTTGTTGTTGTTAACAACCCAATTAACACGAACACCTTCAAACTAGTACTGCTTTTATTTTTTTTCTAATTAAATGTTCCATAAAGACTCTGGCTATGGATTACTAAATGGGCAAAAATTTGCATTGATTCTGTGTAGTTTCATTGACATCCATACGTCAGTCGGTACATGCTCTAAGCAAGCAATGAATTTAACTCATTGTTTGCAGATGGAAAGCATCATATGGATTTTAAGAACTAATAATATATAAAAAAAATAAGATACCAAATGGGTTATGTGCAGTGTAGTTGTAGCCATGCCAGTCCCATAATATTAGACGGACAAGGTGAGCGATGTAATACCTTTTATTGGGCCAACTTCTGCTGTTGAGAGAGACAAGCTTTCAAGACATGCAAGAGATCTTTAGGTTTAAAAGCAGCAGTAGTTTGAAGATATTAATGTTAATTGTGTTAACAACTAACACTATTTATCTTTCCCCTTGCAGAAAATTGTATTGGGGTCCAGAGTCAGGCCTGAAGAAGAACTTTCTAACCGACGGAAGTTGGTCCAATAAAAGATATTACCTCACCCACCTTGTCTCACCAAATGGGTTGTTAACCAACATGGAATCCCCTTAGCTTTCAGAGGCTGCTATGGGTTTGACAGCCCTGGGGAGGGGGCAGGAGCAGAGAGAGAGAGAGTAACATAAGTCTGTACATGGCTTTGCTGCTTTTTTTTTTTTTTTTTTTTTGGTCAGCATCTGTTATAAGTAAGAATACATTACCACAGATCTCTCAAACCCAGACCAGACATTTGAACTGTCATTTTCACCTCTGATTTCCATCAAGATTCACAAACCTTTTTATAGGCACACAGTAACACATTCTGTATATCAAGATCCAAAGAAAAGGCAGCACTTCTGTTCTATGGCAGTGAGACTCTTTGTAGTCCACAACTATTGAGTTCAAAAGCACCAACAAAAGACTTTTTCGACAACTTTTATTCTGAGTAAAATGTATTCAGTTAACAAAGAATGAGAAATAGTGGTCTTAAAACAATTTTCATGCCAGAAACTGGATTTTCAGTGATATAATGAACTCATGTACTGGAAAAGGATGAAAACAATTAGATCAGGGAGAAATGTAATTGATCTGTATTTATGAACATTTTTTCTATAATAGGACTTCCTGGTTACTTTAATAATCAATCGAAAAAGCCAATCCATGATAAAATTGGTTCCAATTCTACCCATTTGTGTGCTGTGAACGGGCAGCTTACAGTTTGGATGAGACCACTATATTCCAAGAATTTGGAAATTATAAAAAAAACTGGTGCATTTTGGTCCAAATTTAGTCAATGGAAAAACTCAAGTGCTTAAAGTTTGGCAGATGTTGAAGTTCTTTGCTGACCTGAGGCCTTATTTTCCACTTCAGGGAGTGGAATGGATTGATGGCTTATATTAAAAGCGAGAAAAATCAGGAGAGTGGCTTCATCTCTCCAGCACCTCTTAATTGGGAAACATATTTGTTCCCTAATTTTAAAATACAAGAGTTGCTGTTCAGTCAAATATACTTAACATTAAAGAGAACCTAGGATGCAAGTCATTACATACTGTAATTACAAAGCGGTATTATAATTCCTTAGACTTTCCTACCTGCTTATGAAAGTAGTCTGGTGCTAGGACTGGGAAGAGACTATCCTATTGCCTCACATTACCTCATGCAGGCACCCTCCCCAGGTGTGTCTCATTCTGGTAGTTGCAGTCCAAGTTTTAAAGGATTTTTGTGGATCTTTATATTGAAAAAGAGAGACTGGGGAGGGATGAAATGGGGGGCCTTGGATAGAAAATGCTTAGAAACACCTAGCTCAGGATTAAACTCAGCCCGTGGTTTGTTTTGTTGTTGACCATTGCTAAAGGCCACCCTGGAAAGAGTGTGTTGAGCATAAGGTGGGGACACTGCCCAACTATGCTGCTACTGCTATAACTACTGAGTCTACATTACAAATGTGAGGCACTACACTTCTATCACTGTTGTGTAGACACTTCCTACATTGATGGAGGGTTTTTTTCCCCAGTGATTTAGTAAATCCACCTCTTAGAGAGGTGCTAGCTAGCTTGGTAGAAGAATTATTCCATTGATCTAGCAGCATCTACTCTGGGGGTTAAGTCAACCTAACTAAAGTGCTCAGGATGTGAATTTTTTCACAGCCCTCAGTGATATTGCTAGGTTGATCTAATTTAAGCGTAGACAAGGCCTGAGTAATGGCTCTTATGGCTTGTGAAACAGAGCAAGAGAGAGAATAGCTCCACTAGCTAATTATTTTGAGGCGGGACACGCACCTGGGCTATCACTATTAGTAACCAGATTTTTAAAAGCTGTAAACCTTTTGGTTATTCATCAAATATTTAACCTTTCTATGGTCATCTGAGCCCTTGGAGGCCTTCTTTCATGAGTGTTTTGGAAGCAGCATGAAACAACAGCACTTTCAAGGACATCACAAGTATTAGCAGTAAGAACTTACTGACCCTTTGATGTCATTCTGGGAAGTATTGCTTTCAGGTGGCGATGGCGAAAGCTACATGGCAGTGCCCATGTGGTCAGAGACAGAAAAAGTCGTGAACTGTGCTTCTAAAGCATAGGCTTTTTGAAAACCTCTGCAATTAGAAATCTGGTCTTGCTAAATATGTCCATCATCTCTCTATTGTAAACCAGACAAAACAGTATAGAAAATGTGATACTGTCATCACACTAGTTAATAGGAGTCTTTGGGAAATTTTAAATGTATACTGTCAAACTATTTTTGAATCATTTATTTATTCACTGCTATTCATATTCAGACCTTGGTAGTTTCATACAGCGAATTTTCTTCTTTAATCATATTTTTTCTTCTATTGCATGTACATTTTATTATGGTACAGTTGCTGGTGAGGTCAGAGCTGCAACAAATGACTTTCAAAGACAAACACATTCAGTGCTGAAACAATTGTTTTGAAGAAATAAAACTGCACACACAAAGAACGACACCAACTTCACACACAAATAAAAGAAGAAAACCCTCTCAAGTGAAAATAAAAATTAAAAAAATAGAAATTGTGCTGGTTGTTAGTATACAAACTACAGGTAAAAGTAGAAAAAAATCCATGAAAAAAATTAGGGACCAAACATTAGCTTTGACTTTTGTCTCCTTTTTTTAAAAAAAAAAGAAAAAAAAAGACAATAATATGATCACATGGAATTAAATAGTCAAACTATACTAGAAAATGTTCTTAATTTAATAAACAGGCATTATTCTAATTCTCTTCAATGTGGAAAGAAATAAAAAGGGATATTTTGTATTGGAATTCATACAGAATTGGTTTTATTTAATTTATCAATTTACCATGATAATCTAAACTTAACAGCTAGCTTTTTGTACAACTTTCAGAGAGCTTGTTTGGTCTTTACCAGTTCTGAACGGTCTTGCTACCCATTTCATCCTACCATTCCAATTTTTAGAAATAGGAGGGAAATATCAAAGTTTTGCTACTTTTCCCTTAACAACTGAAAGTCAAAGTGCACATGAACATTTGTTGGTGAGACAATCTATGCAATTTGTAGACTATTTAATGTCGATGATTTCTACTATTTCAGCATGTAAATTAATCTGCAAAAAGATGTTTAGAATGTACTTATTAAAGGTGTGGTTCCTGTTATTCATTTTTGGTGAGAGGTTGTCACGTCTTCCTTTTCTGATCTCTTTGAGACACTCCTCAGTCTCCTTCGTGTAAATTCTGGTGGTCTGTTAGGGACTGATCCATTACCTATTGAAGTAAATGGAAACAATCTATGAGAATAATGGATCCTGAACACTTCTGAAAATCTTGACATTTCATTGTGGTGCCTTAATGACAGCTAAGCTCTTTGGGAAATCCAGCAAATTCTCACCCTCAGTGATAAACAGGCTAGCAGATTCTTAAGGCACAAATTGCCTTGGCTTTCCCAGGTTTTCATACACAGGCTAAAGATTCTTCTAGACTGGGACCATCACTTCCCACTGTTCAATCCTTGCCCCTCAAGTGTTTTCAGATGTGTTGTTGCAGGGAGAGTGAGGTTCCATCATAATGTCATTGTTTCCCTTTTATATCTTCTCATTTGCTGAAAAGTTCTTTTGCTGTGACCTGGGTCAAACAGTTCCCATTGTGTAGTGTTATCTCTGAGAGGTTTCTATTGTACACAGTTCCTGGGGTAGCCCTTGTGCTTGTGTGCGTTTCCTCAATAAGCCATTAACATTGTTTGGCCTCTTTACTGTTGTACCTAAAAGGCTGCTTTTGGGTGTTTTCAACCTCACAACATGTTTCAGTAACACACACACACAGCCTAACTTCACATACAACAGCAGCACATACAATCCAACAAGATATTAATGTCTAGCAGATCAAGACTTTTAGAATGATACCTCACAAGACATATGTTGTACAAAACATATCCTAATTACATGACAGTGGTGAATATTGGGGTGAGCTCATTTCATTTACTTTATCATATGACCAATTATATGAGACCCTACTCCTTTGAAAACAATGGACAGTAATGAAAAAAGTAGTCACAATGGCAAGTGGTGAAGCAGGTACTATAGACAACAAAGACATCGCATCTTAACTCTAAACAATGTTCTATATTTTGGTTTAATTGTTTATAACTTATATTTGGCAGTCTTTAAACAGTTGCAAGAAAAAAAATCTTTGGTACATTTCAAATGAAAATACAGTCCTTGGAGAATTCTGAGAGTAAAGTCTGATTAGGAACAGAAATTTAACACCCAGAAATTCTCAGTTCCATTTATTAATGTAATAGAGGCTAAAGTTTATACATGTTTTACGGTGAAACAAAATTTATGTATTTCTCAGGACTTTCTTTTGTCACTCTTTTTTTCTTATATTTTAGCAATGAGCCTCAAGTCTGTAAGAAACTAATATCCTTGTCTCTGATAATCTGAGAGATTTTTCCTTGATGGAAATAACCCATAATTTCCTGATATGATGCATCATATTAGGGGCTCCCTCCTCTTTCAAAATTCTTCCAGAGCGCAGTTTGTTGCTATCTGCAGGTCCTTGCAATGAGCTCGAGACACTACATTTTAATAATAAAATCAGGGACAAAATTAGATCAATATGGGATGGAAGAAAATTTGTATCCAAAGTGTGTGAAGTTTTATATAACGAATAGTGTATATAAAATATTTCAGATGTATTAATTCTATGGTAACACCCTGCCATTAGATTATTTCAGACTGTACCAATTCGGTGAAGTATGTCATGGGGGTACAGAAACTCTGACTTGCGTTGTATGGCACTTACACAAGTAGCTACACTGATTTCAGTGCTACTATTTGCATGAGTGAGTATGTGTACATTGCAGTTAGGCACCTGCAGCTGGCCCATTCCAGGTGACTGGAGCTTGGGCTAAGGGACTGTTTAATTACAGAGTAGCTGTTTGGGCTCAGGCTGGAGCCTGAGCTCTAGGACCCTCCCCACCTCATGGGGTCCCAGGGCTTGGGCTCCCAGCTCAAGCCCAAACAGCTACTCTGTAATTAAACAGCCAGAGTCAGTTTGTATGGGCCAGCTGCAACATAGATATACCCTGTAAGTACTATCCAACGTGAATCAGGCCCATAGAAATGGAGAAGGCCCTACCAGTGACTAGTTATTCCCAAAAAGAACATTTTCTACCACATTGTCCAATCTAGTTTTAAACATTTCCATATGCATTGTTGCATATTTAGTAAAATATGGTAATGCCCTTCAACATCATCTTTGGTCTCCAAGTAAAAATGCATCGGGTATTCCTATATCTTGTTTTGATTGTGAAGTATCCTATGGTATTAGTCACACTTAGGTGAAATATGGAGATAATTTATTCATTTAATCCACTACCAAATTAGTTTTATTTTTCTAGCTAACTCCTCTCCCCCCAACCCCCTGCCCTGGTTACTTGTTCCCAGTGCTGTTAAACAGTTCAAGATAGAACCTCACAAAACAAGATTGCACAATATTTCAGAACCCATAATTTCATCTGGTTTTGTACTGTTATGTAAAATTTTTACCAGTGTCTTGCACAGCAAGATGACAACTATTAACAATATATTTCTCTAAACTGTTTGTGCAAAGCTGTTATTCATGAGGGTTACAACAGAGTTAACTTTCAGAAAGAGTGGCTTGAAAGAGGTCTTGGGCTGGACTGTTTATGAACATGGCCTTTTCTCTTATTTCTAATTAGTGTGAAATGGTTCCAAACAGGAGTCAGCACTGCAGAAGTCTGTGCTGCACAAAGCCAGCCTTGTTAAGGGACACAGGGAGCAGTTTGTTTTGCTGAATAAACAACTGCGTCATAGTGCCTTTTCAAAAGGAATGCAATCCGGTTTACCAGCTGCCCTCTAAGTGTTGAATGTTGTTGATGTGCATCTGGATATCTTTCCTGCGGATTGCATATCTTTATTCTTGCTTAGAATGCCCTAGATTAATTTAGTGACAGATTTATGCCTAAATATGTTTTAATAATCATCTTTTTCAGACCTTTGTTTGACAGGGTTGAATTCATACACGGTAGGCTACTTTCCCTTCTAAATCTCATGTTTTCAGCGACTAAATTTAATTTGGCTCAGATAATCCATAATCTGTATGGAACATTGGTGCACCCTGATTCTGACTTGGTGTGTAGAACATAATATTAGCTCAAGTCATAGCATAAGTCTTATGCTTCTAAGTTTTATTTCATATAAAAAGTATTGACTTGCACTGCTTCAAAATGTGAATTGGGGTAGATTCTTGCAGCGCAACTAAAAGAAACAAGGATCCACATTTTTAAAATGAAAAATATTTTTCATAGTTAGACCTGATCCAGAACATTAAAGGGAGTGCATATTTAATGACCATCACAAAATATGAAATATGAATAGGTGGATTTAATGCAAAATGTTCTCTTCCCTCTTCCCCCCCCCCCCCCCGCTTCTTTCTGTCAGACTCTCTGAGCAGATGTCAGCATCAGTGTAAAGAAGTGTGGTGTCATTATTATACATTTGTGCAAATTCTTCTTTTTAAACATCTATATCTGGTGAGGGCAGTCACAAATTAATCCTTGTAAGCCTTAATGTAGATTTTTATTGGTAAATGTCAGTAGATGTCAATTTCACAGTCCACACACACACCAAGGAAAAAATATTTCCATTGATGATAAAAAAAAAAGCCAAAAACCTTACAGATAGGCAAAGTTAAAACATACACAAAAAGATACTTGAGAACTTATTAGAGTTTAAAGATATTTATTTTATATATTTTGATGTGTGGTATTGACAAATTGTGTTTAACAGTTTGTAAACCTTTAATTTTTTGAATCTCAATATCTGTCATAAAATTAACTGTCTACCCATCATTTTTCACGACTGTGAACATTTAAATAGATAACATTTATTTTCAAGCATTTTTTATTTGTATCTGTCCAAATTATAATAAAAAGAAAAAAATCAAATTCAGCCAAGCTTAACTATATCATGTGTGTGTTAGCTATCAAACTTTGCTCAGTAATGTGGGATCATCATTCAGTATAAAATGGGGACCATATCCAGAGACAGGGCGTAATGGGAGCCCAAAGCCCGTACCGTTTATTGAAAACCCCTCTCTTCCCTAGTCTTAAAAGTGAATGTGGGTCAGGAAGTGAAGTAGAAAATCTAGGGTTGCACCAGTGCCAATAGTGTTGATGGGTAGATTTTTTGTGTGTCAGTTGAGAAGCTGATTTCAGAACAAGAAAAGGAAGTGGCTTTTGGGTGCCCTTGTATCACAGGAATATTTTAACTCCTGGGTTTTGCACTTCAGCAACGGGATCAGAAGAGAAAGAAAGAGCACACTGTGAAATCCATCCTTTCTTTACCAGCAGGATAAAAAAGGGGAGGTAATTGATGGTGTGACTCACCATCTATGGCATCTTGTGATCCCGCAATTGTAAAGCCCTCCTTCTATCCCTTACAATTACTTGCCCACTTATAACAGTAAAGAGAAACAAAACCAATACCTGTGTGAGGTTCTATGGCCTGGATGTTTTATTTCTAGTCAGACTAGATGATCATCATGGTCCCTTCTGGACTTGTTAGCATTTCTAATAAAAGAAGTATTGAGAACAGATTTTCTACTATCAGATAAAATTAAATTAAATTAAAAATAAAGGATTCTTTTCCTTTCCTTTCCCTGCGGACAACTTCTTGGTGCCCCCTCAGCAGTCCATGCTTTCTTTTGGGGAAAACAATCAGACCTAGTGATAGAAAATATTGAAATGAAAAATGTAAAATTCAAACCAACTATCATATTTGAAAGTAAGGAATATCTGTCCCTTGTGGCATAGATAGCATGAATGAGTGTGAAAACAATTGTACAGTGGGGACCAGAGAGGGTATGCTGTCCCCACTTCCACCTCCAGCAACTCTAGTGGAGGCTACTGTGATGTCTATGGAATAATTGTGGCACTGGGCCATTGTCTTTGGAGGGCACATCTCATCATTAATTTGAAGTGAATTCTAGTTTTAGGATGTTGGTTTTTCATATTCACTGCATTACTCAGCATTACAGAATGCTACTTATGTAACAGCCCAGGTACTGAGAAAAACGCTCACATATCTGCGCGTGTGAAAGGGTTGTGGACTCAGACAGGAAGGATAGTCCAGTGGTTAGGGTGCTAGCCTGGAATTTGGGAGGCCCAGGTTTAACTTCCTTCTCTTCTACAGGCTTCCTGTGTGACCTTGGGCAAGCCACTTAGCCTCTCTGTGCCTCAGTTCCTGAACTGTAAAATAGGGATATTAGTACAACCCAAACTCACTTCCCTGTTGTGAGGATAAATACATTTAAAAAGATTGAGGCAGTCAGCTACTAGGGTAATAGATGCCATATAAGCACCAAAAATACACAACATTTTCTCCCAGCTTATGCTATCTAAATAACCAAATATGATTATCTTGCTTTGGCCTGCATATGTGCAAGCTGTGTAGTTTAAAAGTACCTACAGAGATTTATATATTTCCGCTCCCTGATTTTCTTGTATATGGTGATTTTCTGACCTCCCTTGTGGTTTTGCCCATTTCTCTATTGCACCAGCTGAGCTTCAGTGTGCACAGCTACACCAGCCAAATGGGGAGAGATTGGAGAGTCAGAACTCTAATTTTCCATTAAATAGAAAGAAGGTTAGAACTATGTAAAATGCAACTTGTAAGACCACTGAAAGGCAAATGTTGTGGCATTCAGCTTTGCATTTCTTAGAATACTGAAAATACCAAGATTCTATCATGTAACATCTAGAATGCAGTTCAAATGACATATACAGTTTGCTTTTCTGGTCACTTTAAAAGATATATTTTACATAAATCCGTGTGGCTACGTTTATAGGGAAATTGGAATTAAGATTTAGACATAACTTGTCGCTTGTTCAGTTGAAGAAAAAAATACATCAATTGCTTCCCTTCCATTCGTTCCAGCATCAGGGTGTAATCTGCCTGGAGCTCACAATTTCAAAGTCTTGCTAATGTAAAGTGTGATTCATTTACTTTTAGCATGAAAAAAGTGAAAGTCAAGCACTAGAAATCTTTAACATTTTCACAGTGAAGGGGTCATAGATGAGAGATACCTCCACCTAATGCTCCTCCCTATACCATATGATTCCCTTACCTGTAGTTAGCCTAATTAAATTGAATAGAGGACTGTTCTTAATTGGTTCCCTGCTCTATTAAGTAATGCAGATTACACAATTTAAGAAATCTGCATATCTTGGAATCTAAGCCATCAACACAGTACTCTTTCCTTTCCCTTTAAATACCTGTGAGTTTAGGGCTCCTGAAAGTTGTCATGCTGAAAGCCCTGGAGATTGTTGTTCCTTGCTGTCTTCATGACCACTCTGTTCTTGAGACAAGGATAAAATTTAGCACCAATTGTGGTGTTGGATTTTGTGGTGTGGGCTCTTGCGTACTAGCAACTGGACTGAAAATCACCAAACTTTAGGCCATCAAGCAATCATCAGATAGTAAGAACTTTTGGTCACTACCCTCATTATGCTTAGAACAACTGACTATCTTAGTCAACAATGTAATAAATTATAGAAGCATAGAATCTGGAAATGGAGACAACTTACTGGCCTTAGATAACTTAATCCAACAGCTGCTAATGCAGTAGTGTCCCCTATAGAATATTTTCCAGTGCCTTGGTCAATCTGGTTTTAAATAACTCAAACTGTGTAATTTCCTCCATTTCTCACTGTGAGAATGGATGTTTGTATTTAGTTTGCACTGAATAGAGCAAGTTAAAAATCCAAAGGCTTTTTGTTTGGCATTTTTTGTCATTATTGAGTGGAGAACCAGAATTTTGGCTAAGATCTGGAGGAAAAAGTCTTTTCAAAGGCTTTTACCTCGCTGCCTGCTATCATTTCCCAATGCTGTGCTGCATGCAGGACCAGCTCTAGGCATTCTGCTGCCAATGTGCACCTTCTTCCCTGCACCATTCTAACCTCTTCCTCTCCTGCATTCTAGGAACTTTATTTCCTTCCTCCGTCTAGTCACCTGTCTCTTATGCTCTAATCTCTCCCTTATTTAACGTCCATTCTTTCCCCTCCTCTTCCCCTGAGCTTTTTTCTCTTCCCTTTGGAGGGTTAACACTCTTCTACTAGAAGGGCCCCATCTGTCTCCCAGTATCAAATCCCCCGGTCTCCTTTGTCTTTGAAATACACTGTTTCCCCTTCCTTCCTCCCAAATTGTTGGTGTCTGTTTTACCCCTCCCCAAATAGATAAGGCTTCCCATTGCATCCATTTGCTCTCTCCTGCCACTTTGTTTACACAATTGTGTAAATGAGTGCATACAGGTTGCCCCTGCGTTTTTAAATGACAGCACCTATTTGCATGTGTTAAAAATGGGGCCCGTGGAGTGTACCAAAAGTACAGTGTGCTATTCCACTTTATATCTTTTTTATAACCATTTATTTTACAGTTGAGAAACCTCAGGCATCTCCTGTGTATAAAAGACCTTGATGTAAATTGTAAAAGTACCATATTCCCTTTTGTGTCCCTGTTAGTGATTTGAGTTCTTGCCATTATTTCAATAGAGAAATGTCTTAACAAAACATTTAATGATTAGGATTCGTTTCTGAGTTTCTTCACTAAGTTAACAAACTTTGAAGAGATTTCTGAAGGAAAGGTTTCTAAATCTGATAAGATAATTACTGTACAATGGCTTTTATTTCATCTGGCATTACTGAATTGCTAATGATATAATTCTGAATAGGTATGGTATCTTAAATCTTAGTTCAGTGGAGGGCAAGTTAAAACACACACATCGTCGTGCAGTTTTGAGAAGAAAAAAAGTATTGGGATTGGCAAAAGGAAGACATTTGTTTTTGTTACAGACAAAAGGATTCTCTTCTGCTAATACAATTCAAATGTGAATTTAATGGGTAATTTTATTATTTCAAAAATGTGTAGTCAATTCAGTAACATTACCCCAGAAAGGAATTTGACAGCATTAGACAGCATGGGAAGAGCTCATCAGTTACACCAGACATGTAGTGCATCCTTGTGTTAAAGAATGACTTAATAATGCCCAGATTTAAATAGCTTCTCAAGGATGATTAATAAGTTTTAAATACTCAGTATCTTGACTGAAATGAGTATGTATACTGAACAAAAAGTGTCTGTGAGATTAGAAGATGGAAATGTGAACTCGTAAGAGCTGGTCTAGGAATGTGTTTTACTTTTTTTTAATTAAGAATCAAAACCTGCAAATACTTTAACATGGTTAAAAATGAACGTCCCAATCTTTTGCCCTTACTATCCGCTTCCTCTTTTCAGTAACTGTTGTTACCACCATTCCTCTCATCACCTAAACTGACAACTTTGGGGGCATCTTTGTCTCTTTTTTTCCCTTCTTCCCTCCTATTGAGGCCTTTTGGAAATCCTGCCACTACTTTTACACAAACATCAGCAGAATTAATCTCTCCCTCTCAACAATGACCTCTGGTAGCATAATCATCCACATTCACAGACTTAACTTCTTTCTGGCTTACTCCACTCTCAACACACTCCCACAGCCTCCAGTTAACCCAAAATGCAACTCTCATTATTCTATCCCTTTGGTTTGATCATGTCTTTCCTGAGGACCACAACACCATAATGTATGTGTGAAAATGGAAACAAAATGGGTATGGAGAGAAAAATACTTAGTGCAGGTTTGTCTCAGTAGATCCCTTTTATTAATACAGTGTTTATTACCACAAAACTACAAGCAAACTATTTCAAGTTCTATTTTCCAAACTATCCTCACTTTGCTTTCACTTTCTGTGGTGTTCGTAGCTATCTAGGATTCAGTTTGCATTGTTCTGACGCTTCAAGTGTCAGAATTTGCCTGTCTTTGTGACAGGCGGCAGGACTATGAGGAGACTTAAGATGGAGAACATTTAAAGAGTCAGATGTATTCTGCTTTCTTTCCAGTGGAGACCTATTTTCCCCTGCCTTCCTTACCCTAAAATAAAAGTAGACAGAAAGTACCTGGTTTTTTTGCTATTTCTATATGGAAATGCTTTCCTGTTAACATGTTTTTACCCCAGCACTTGTCTATGTTGCATTATGTGCAGCTATACTGAATGGAATAGTACAAGAATATATACAAAGGATAGAAATAAAAGAACCTAACAGCTAAACTGGTGCAAGACTAAAATAAATGCCAAGTGAAAAATCAGGCCCCTAGGGTGCTATCCAAAAACCATTTGCTGGAAAACTAATTTGGTAGCCTTGCGCCATATGAATTATAGTCCTGATTTACACAAGTGCACTGTCTAACAAACTCAAATTGCTTATTACACAAATTGTTCTGCTCACAACACAGAATGTGTTTTCCGTTTGTCCCACCACCATTAAAGGATAGAAATGTCTCTGTTTTCTTTGCTGAAGAGCAAGTGAGATGCATGTTTTAGTGAATCGCTACCTTATCCAAGAATTATTTGGTATTTATGGAGGATCTACATAATTTAGTATAGAACATTTCCTGTTCTTAACATTTGATGGATAGTTTAAGAAATGGAAGAGTTTGTTCCTCTCATGCATATTTATTTTTAGAGTGGACACTATGCCTCAGTAATTGGAAACTATGAGCCAGATTAATCACTGTACTTATCACTAGGGAGGTGATATAAGGATTGAGGTGAGGTAGCTTGCACCTCCCCTATCCTGCTGATGCCAGAGAGCTGCTTTAACTTGTGACACTACTGCCATAGTCCCTTTCCCTGGGGCGTAAGAACACCTGATCACTTTCCCCTCCAACTCCTGTCATACCCCTGACATGCCCTGGAACATATTTTTTGCTGAGGACTAATTAATTTTTTGCTGTGGGTTTGCACAGAGCTAGTGGAACTGGCTCAGTGACTGGCAGGGAAAGGGCATGTTCTATACCAGGGGAATTCATCCATGTAACTGGTATATATGGACTATAGAGCATCCATGACTTGGGCCCTATGGATTTCACACTGGTGTAACTCCATTGAATGCAGTGGAGTTACCACTGATTTACCTCAGTGGAAGTGGGAGGCTGATCGGGCCCAATCTTCCTCAGTTGGCCTTTATTGCTTGTCCCTGGGCTTGTGTCCCCTTTCCATCATAGGGGTGTATACTGTATGCCTTTGCCAAGCTTTCTTCTTTTTCTCTTTTGTCCCCCCTAGTCCCAGTTATTTGGTGAATGTCAGTAAAAATAGAAGGATTAGAAACAAAGATTAGAGGATTTTTTGTTTACATGAAGGCCACAAAAGGATTAGGTGGGTGCTACTTTGCCCCATGGAGCTGGCTGGCTATAAACTATGGTAAGGTGACAAGAAATCCTTGTTTGTATTTCTGATTCTTGTCTATTACAGACTTGGTGTCTCATTACAGACTTCTTTTAGTATGTCTATTCTGTCTTCCTTCAGTTCTGCCATTTTTTTGTCCAACAGAACAGTTCCAAGTCCAACAATTACTATAACTTATTTGCAAACTTGGACTTCCCCTTGAAACCCTTACAACACCCATGACCTCATCCCTATCTCTGCAAGATCTTTCTGGGTTCTTCTCCCCCCGCTCCCCAAATAGAACAAATAGATCCAGAGAGATCAGAGACCTCCTCCTCTTTTTGCTCTACCTTCTTTCCTCCTGCTCTCTAATGCCCCATCCTCTTCCTTCCCTTTCACAAACACACAGGTTTCCTGCTTGCTGGCTACCTCTGACCCCTCCAAAGTCCCATTGCCTCTGCCTTCCTGTGTCCCCATTCTTACCTTCTTTCTCCTTCATCCATAAGCTTTCACAGTCTTCTAGTTCATTCCTCTCAAAATAAACTCATACTCTGGTTCCTGCCATTCTCTGAAAACCCAGTCCACTGAAACGGCTCTTAGTGAGGTCTCCAACCTCTTCATGGTCAAACCAGGGCTTCTACTCCATCCTCATCCTTCTCAACTGCTCTGCTGCTTTTGAGACTGTTGATCATAATCCACCTTCATGAAATCATGTCCTTCTGGCTTTGACCATTATGTCCACTCTTTGTTCTCCAAGTTGTCAGGCATCTCTTTTGGAGGGTCCTCACCCTGCCCTCCCCCAAATTCTCATAGGGGTCCATGGCCCCTCCTCTGTTTCCTTCACATACATTTTGGGTGGTCTTATCTACTCACATGGCTTCAACTACAGTCTCCATGATGACAACTCACAAATCTACCATTCAGTTCCTGTCCTGATTCCCTTAATATAGAGGCCTTTCTGACACTTCCTCTGAGGTGTCTCACTGCCAGACTAAACATAACATTTTCAAAACCAGGCTCCTTATCTTTCTTATCAGGCACTCCCCTTATTCTAAGTCAACGTTGATAACACCAGTTCCACTCTATTACTCAGACCCTTAACTTGGAGGTCAGTTGTGATTCCTCCCTCTCTCTTGCGCCAGAAATCCAGGCTGTGTCCAAATCTCACTCCCTCTTTACTGGCCATGTCTTCCTTCAGCTGTTTCCCCTTTTTCCTTTACATCAAGTTTGAGTTTCTTGTACTCACTTTCAAGACCCTTCCCAACACTGCTCTTTGTACTTTTTTCTACTCTTACTGCATCACATTCATCCAAATCCTATACTCTGCCAATGGAGACAACCTCAGTATTTTGTCCATTTCTCATGCAACACTCTCTGTGCTTTATTCCATACCATCATCTCATCATAGAATGCCCTCCTATAACTGGTCTTTAAGTCAGGTACTCAGAATTCATTCAAATTTTCTCAAACACCCACTTGTACTATGACACCTACAAGAAACCAGCCACCTAATAATGATTAGGTAAAGTGGAAATGTGGGGAAGTTGATACACATTTAAACTGACATGGTAAAAAAAAAAAGACTTTTTATACTAAAAACTGTCCTGACCACTTTGGGTATGTGTAGAGTTGATCCACAGAAGGAAACATTTTCACAAATAAATTGTTTTCAACATCATTCTCATTTGGAATAGAACTTAAAAAATCATGAAACCTTTTTTTGGGGGGGGGAGAACGGTACTTTCACCATTGGAGTGACAAATAGAAAAATGCAATAAATTAATTCATGAATGCTAGAAATGTAGGACTAGAATGGACCTCTATAGGTCATCTTGCTCAGTATCCTGCACTGAGGCAGGATTAAGTATTACCTAGATCATCCCAGACTGGTAGCTGTCTAACCTGTTCTTAGACACCTCCAGCGACTGAGATTACACAACCTCCCTAAACAATTTATTCCAGTGCTGAACCACTCTGACAGCTAGAAACCTTTTCCTAAGGTTTGTCCTAAGTCTCCCTTGCTGCAATTTAAGCCCACTGCTTCTGTCCTGTCCTTAGTGGTTGAGGAGAACAATTTATAACCCTTTTCTTTATAACAACCTTTTATGTATTTGAATAATATGTCCCCCATCATTCTTTTCTTCTCCAGACTAAACAAACCCAATTTTTTCAAAAAGAAAAGGAGTACTTGTGGCACCTTAGAGACTAGTCTCTAAGGTGCCACAAGTACTCCTTTTCTTTTTGCGAATACAGACTAACACGGCTGTTACTCTGAAACCAATTTTTTCAGCCTTTCCTCAAAAAGGTCATGTTTTCTAGACCTTTCATAATTTTTGTTGCTCTTCTCTGGACTTTCTCCTATTTGTCCACATCTTTCCTGAAGTGAGGTGCCCAGAACTGGACACAGTACTCCAGTTGAGGTCAGATCAGTGCTGAGAAGAATGGAAGAATTACTTTTTAAGTCTTGCTTACAATACTTCTGCTAATACATATGAGAATGATGTTTGTTTTTTTTTCCCCAACAGTATTACATTGTTGACCCATATTAAATTTGTGATGCTCTATAACCCCCAGATCCTGGTCTGTAGTACTCCTTACCAGGCAGTCATTTCCCATTTTGTATTGGTGGAATTCATTGTTAATTCTGCAGTGTAGTATTTTGCATGTATTCTTATTGAATTTTATCCTGTTTAATTCAGATCATTTATCTAGTTTGTCAAGATCATTCTGAATTTTTATCCTGTCCTCCAAAGCACTTGCAACCTGTCCTCCCAGCTTGGTATCGTCTGCAAACTTTATAAGTGTAGTCTCTATGCCATTGTCCAAATCATTTATGAAGTGAGTGAATAGAACTGCACATAGGACAGATCCCTGCAGGACCCCATTTGATATGCTCTTCTAGCTTGGTTGTGAGCCACTGATAACTACTTCCTGAGTATAGTTTCCAGACAGTTGTGCACCTACCTGAGAGTAGGTTTGTCTAGGCTAAGTTTGTCTAGTTTGTTTGAGAAGGTCATGTGAGACAGTATCAAAAGCCTTATTAAAGTTGAGATATATGACACATACTGTTTTCTCCCCATCCACAAAGCTTGTTACCCTGTCAGAGAAGGATATTAGGTTGTTGTGACATGATCTTTTTTCTTGACAAATCCATGCTGAGTTACTTATTTCCTTATTTTCTTCTAGGTGTTTACAAATTCATTGTTTTGAATATTTGCTCCATTATCTTTCCGGGTACCAAAGTTAAACTAACTGGTTTATAATTCCCTAGGTTGTCCTTATTCCCTTTTTTACTATATTTTCCCTTTTCTAGTCCTCAGGCATCTCTCCTCTCCTCCACGAGTTCTCAAAGATAATCACTAATGGCTCAAAGATCTCCTCAGCCAACTCCTTAAGTAGTCTAGGATGTATTTCATCAGGCCTTGCTGACTTGAAAACGTCTACAACTTGTTCTTTTCTTATTTTAATTTCAGATCTTACCCCAGTTACACTGATGTTCTCGGTTAGTCGTCCAATAACTGCAAACTTTTTTTGGTGAAAACTGAAACAAAAAAGACATTTTACACTTTGGCCCTTGCTGCACTTGCTGTTCTTGTCTTTCCCTCATTTATTCATGGGTCTATCCTATCTCTGGTCTTCCTCTTGCTTCCCATGTATTTAAAAAATGCTTTCTTGTTACCCTTTATATCCTTAGCTAGCTTAGTCTCATTTGGTGCCTTGGGCTTTCTGATTGTGTCCCTATGTACTCGTGTGATTTTTACTGTATTCATCCTTTGTAATTTGACCTAATTTTCACTTTTTGTTTTTTTTTTTTTTAGTTTCAGGTTGTTGAAGATCTCTTGGTTAAGCTAGGGTATTCTCCTACTTGCTATTTTTTCTAAGCATTGGTATAGTTTGCTCTTGTGCCTTTAATAGTGTTTCTTGGGGGGGAAAAACCTGTCAATTTCTCCGAACTTTTTTTCCTCTTAAACTTGCTTCCCACGGCATCTTACCTACCAATTCTCTGACTTTGCTAAAGTTTACCTTCTTGAAGTCCATTGTCTTTATTCTGCTGTTTTTATCATTGCTTAGAATCAGAAACTTAATATTTTATGATCACTTTCACCCAAGCTCCCTTCCTGCTTCAGAGTTCCTGTTTGTCAAATCTAGAATAGCCTCTCCCCTAGTCACTTTCTCCACTTTCTGTAATAAAAAGTTGCCTTCAATGTATTCCAAGAACTTGTTGGCTAATCTGTTCCCTGCTGTGTTGTTTTCCCAACAGATGTCTGGTTAGTTGAAGTCTGCCCTCAGCACCAATTCCTGTGTTAGTTTAAAAAGTCACATCCACTTCTTCTTTCTGTTAGGGGGTCTTTAGTATACCCCTGCCTTGACATCCCCCTTGTTTTTTACCCCTTTTATCCTTACCCAGAGATTTTCGACAGGTCTTCATCCCACTTCTATGTCAACCTCAGTGCAAGTGCGTGCATCTTTGATATACAAGGCAATACATCTTCCCTTTTCCCCCTGCCTGTCCTTCTTGATCAAGCTATACCCTTCTGTACCAATATTCAAGTCATCTGAATTATCCCACCAAATTTCTGTGGTGCCAGTTATGTCGTAATTGTGATTATTCACTAGTATTTCTAGTTCTTCCTATTTATTTTGCACACTTCATGCATTAGCATGCAGACATCTAAGATGTTTATTAGATTTTTCCTCTATATTTCCTCTTGTCTCACCTTTGTACCTACTGGATTTCCAGTGTTCCACCCAGATTTCAATGCTTCACCTAGGTCTCCATGTTTTGGGCTTACCTGTGGATTTTTGTATCCTGCCCCCATCAAATCTAGTTTAAAGCCCACTTCCCTAGGTTAGCCAGTCTGTATCTAAAGATGAGTTTATCTTATTTATTTTTAAGAGTAATATTAAATAAAATAAAGTAGGGAAACTCCTCTCTTCTCTTCTCTCTCCCCCCTCCCCCCAAAAAAAGATGGATATTCTATGGCATTGAGGAAAAATGGGGTGGGAGGGTGGGGAAAAATAGCTTTCTGAAATATAAATAATTTGAAATTTCAAAGTTAGAAAAAATTGGGAAAAATATAAGCTTCTCATAAAAATTTCAGGTTTACAATAACAGTAAATTTTCTTTGGAAACTTTAAATGAAATATTCCATCAGTATTTAACTGTGTTTTCTTTTTTTTTAACCACCCTTTCTGTTATCCTGAATGTCTTTCTATGTTTTTTTTACAGTACCTAGGATGTTTTATGTACAGCTGTAATATACATAATGCATCAATATCCTCTTTGAACCAATTTTTTAGGAAATGTCAGAACTAGTAAGAGTAACCCTACAAAGGTTTTAGGGCAACTGGAGCTGTTAGATCCTTTGCACTTTTTTGCAAATCATCCTGGTGCCTAAGCAAAGAACTTAGATTTCCAATTTTAAAAATGTTTTCCCCACACTATAAATGAATCTTATTTTCTAATTTGGTAATTTTTTTTCTAAATAAAGCAGGAGGCATAGGGTTGGAGAGATGGAGGAGGGAGGTTTAAGTTTTTAGCTGAAGTCCTTTTCAAACTGCATTCAGCTTCTTGTACTCTGTGTGTGTGTATATCAACTTTTTTTTAAAAATAATAAAACTATAATTACCAACTAAATCAAGATGCATATTGTTTGTTTGAAAAATGTGTAAAAGAAACAAAAAATTCATTGTGGAAGAGAACAAAAGATTTTTAAAATACTGACAATAGTGAAGCAGATTATTTAACATGTGCAAAAGTGTTTGTTACTGTTGTCAGTGCCATTAGCTGTCAGTTTATAAAATGGGTCAAAAGTCTGCTTCTTTCACTTTTCAAGTGAAATCTACAGTGATTAGATGGTTTAGGGAAATGTTTCCATTAAAAGTAATATAACAGCATTTCAATAGATGTCTGTATAAGTTTATTAATAATAAAAATAATTAATAATTAATAATAAGAAAGTCAGCATAATAAATCAGTTCCGTAAATAGTGAGAGTAGGATTTTGGGGTGTGTGTGTATGTGTACAAAACATTCTCATTTCTGGATGACACCCCCCCCCCGTTTCCAGAGGAATAGGGTTGAAGTAATTCTATTTTTTTTCAAGACCACTAAACATAAATCAAATCCTGGGTTATTAAACCTTTACTGTGTATAATATTGTTGCTAAATAGGAATTATGAGTGCTGTCTCTTCAGATAGTATACTACAGGAAGAAAGAGAGTGATTGGTTTTTATTAACTTTTTTCTACGGTTTATGAAAATGAAGGCCATCTTCTTTGGTAGTTCATAGGAACAATTTACCACTTTATCTGTAAAATGAATGGACTAGTAATGAAGCATAATCTGACAGATGATGACAGGAGGTGGGACTAAGGAAGCTGATTCTTAGAATTAAAAACCACACAATTCTGCTTCAATAACAGAGTAAGTAATCAACTGGGCCTCACATTTAATCTGATTTAAACCCTTCTTTTATGAAATGGCATGAAAGAAACTCCAAAACGAAATCTGAATGAGCAATGAAAAGTGGAAGGTCTAGATACCCTAGGAGGTCCCTCCCAAACCTAATGTTCAAATAATGCTCTCACTTATACCAGTGTAAATTACAGTAACACCACTGGCTTCAGGAGAGTTTATTCTGAATTTGCACCACTGTAGAAATTGGCCCCATGATTCCAAGACTAGTGTAGCTTTCCAAAGGTCAAATAGATGTGACTCACCTAAATAAAGGCTGTACCAAGATTCCAAACTCTGCATAATCATTAGATGTGTTTTTATATCTGTAAAACACCAGGGTTAAAATTTAAAGCATGTCCTTCTGAGTGGTTTTATATTGTTTCATGAAAGCATTTTGCTTCATATATTACAGCACAGAAACACATTTTACTCTTTCATCTTAGTGCCTATTAGAAGTGCTGTGTAAAACTGCTGCACACAGCAAAATGTGTGGACTTGCATAATATGAACCCCATGACAAAATGAGTTGGGATTAGTAATTTCCATTAGTGCTTAGTGTTGGAAAATCTCAGCCACCAGTGCCCAAGATATAATTCCACTTCATAATGTGTACAGATAATCATAAATTAATCAGTAGCTCACAACAGGGCATGTGCTACCAAGCAGTGTAAAGTGAACCTTAAATGGTCAGAATTTACGTTCACCCAAAAGTTCAGGTACTTATGTGAAAAATCTGAACCTCTCTTTGTCTGTACAGTAATGCTGAAAATCTCATAAAAGGCTTTCTTGTGATATTTCAAGGAAAGAAAAGCAAAAATAAAGTAACGGGGGAGGAGGTGAAATAACTTCAGTTTTGTGAACTTCAAAAAAAAAAAAGGGGGGGGGGTTCAAAACTTGGGTGAAGACTTGGGAAATCCCATTTTTTCCCAAGCTGTTTCACCCATCCGTATTACCAGACTACTGTGTGTTACAAAATACAAGGCAAAATATTCAGCGCCAAATTCTAATCTCATTTATCCCCATGCCATCCCACTTCAGCCAGTTGGGTTGGCAGATGTGTATAGTATAAAATTTGTCCCTGTGTTTGCACATCTGAAAACTATACAATGGCTCCAGTTCTGTGCTGTATTGAACGGTACTGCAAGTTCAGGGTCTGGGGTAAGTTGGTCCAAAAATAGGTGTAAGTAGCACAGTAGAATTAATTGCAACCATTTATCATACACATGAACTTGCAAGTGAGGGAACAGAAAGGGAGGGTAAAGTCCCTGGCAGAAGAAGGGGGCATTGTCAGCCAAAAAAGGGAAATGTCAAGAGAAAAGTGACACGTCAGAGGAAAGCTAATAACAAGGTATAAATAGGTCACCCAATCCCCTTTGTTTAAGCAATATTAAACATCACTAGCTCTCCTGGCAGCTGACACACAGCCTCGCAGACCGCCCAGTATTCCAGGGAAGTCTTCTGTCAGAATAAATAGTATCTCAACACTAATCGTATGCTGTAAATAGTGTTAAATTGTATAGTGCTTATGAATGATTCTCTGCAAATGTCGTTTTAGGGGTCTGTGTTGATTCTTTAATCATTTCCATTTTCAATGTGCTCAGTTAACAAGTAAGAATTTGTTTTTGTTTTGGCAATTAGAAAAACAAAACTGCAAATTCACCAAGACTCTGACAGCCAAGCTGATTCTTCTAGGCCATCATATCCTCTAATGCAGGTTCTGCCAGTCACATTAGGCCCTCACTCAGTTATACCTGTACAGCCCTATTGTCTTCAAATTATGCATTCAGTGGCATCTGTGGAATCTTATCATTTCCAGTGAGTTTCCACAGGTGTGACTGTGTAACCAACATCCATTAATGTACATGAGCATGTGAACAGCATTTTTTCTTGCTACAATAACTGTGCTTAAATAAATGGCTCTACAGTATTTCAAATATATGATGCTATAGTTCCATAGCTATTTTGCGAAATATATAATGTTAGACATATGCCCGAAGCAATGATACATTATCTTTATTTTATTTTTCTATTCATATACTGATAACATATTACTCCCGATATCAGTTATCGCTAACCCTCTGTTAAAACGTATGTATTGTATAGCCATACACATTCCGAAACAGAAAATGGCTATCTGAGTGAGAGGGAGTGTGTACTGGTATATTGAATACAAGACTAGGGGCCTAACCATGTGCCTATCGAAGTCAATGGTGAAACTTCTGTTGCCTTTCATGTGCAGTATCAGGCCCTGCACCACCACTGACTCTTTACATGGTCTTGAATAAGATACTTAAGCTAAAATTTCCAAATATTAAGTGATGGATCTTAGCCAGTAAAAGATGGAAAAGGAAACTCTGGGTAAGAGAAACCATCTTGAACAGACTGTATCTTGCTAGTTTTTTAGTCTTTTGAGAAGCATGTTTTCACTTTTATTTGCTTGTAACCATTTCTACCTTTATCCCTTTTACTTGGGATTGGCTAATCCATGTTCTTTTGTTACTAAACTTGTTTTGCTCTCATTCTAAATTATAAGTGCTGGGTAAGTTCAGTGAAATGTCTTTTTCTAGAAAGCTGGCAGGATGAAGTGTTTCCCTGTCTCTGTAGAGGCACACTTTTCTCTGTGAGGATCCAGTGGGAAGGATGGGTCCCTACACTAGGATGACTTGGGGGCAGCACTTGCAGCTGGAAGGGTACTATGGCCAGTCTGGAAGGAGTAACCTGTTTGGGTAAAGCCACGGTGAGGCTTGTGGGCTGCTGGTCGAGTCAGAGCTCCGGACCAAAGCAGCACCGCCACAGGACAACCATGGTTACAATGCAGATGGTGGCCAAACCCATTACTGATTTGGGTGAACCCCAAAATGTCACAGGTAAGCGCTTAAATCTGAATTCACACCCTAACATAAGAAGTCTGATTTTTTTTTTCATTGCGTTAGGGAATTCTGGCCCATCTCTTGCTGTTTGTTGGTCTTACATTATTCTTAGGTCTCATTTCTGCAAATACTTATGCATGTACAGAACTTTACTCATGTGAGCAGTCCCAGTGGACATCAACAGACTGACAGCTCACATGAATAATGCCAAGCATTACTTGTACTTTTCTGAAGGATCAGGGTTTTAGTCTGCACAACAGAATCTCTACTTGAATAATACACCCGTGAATATGGCTGATTTACATTTATGGACTTAGACCCAGATCCTCAGAAGTATTCAACTGCTTAACTCCCATTGATTTCAACAAGAGTTAGGTGACTAAATACCCTCGAGGATCTGGGGCTTAATCTGAAGCCTTTTGCCCATTTGTGCAGAATTTTGCACCATGCACCTTATCAATAAATGGCCATGGAAAAACCACTGAAAAAGAAAATGTGATGTCATCCAGGATGGAGCTCTTTGTAATTTCACTTCCCCTTCTACTTGTTCAGTTAATGGGAAAGATAGAAAGGGAAGGAGATCTTCTCTAGGTGAACATGCTCTCTGTTACACCAGCATGTATTATTCCAGAATTACCATGGTGTCACTCAGCCTGACCCCAAATCCTGAGGTGCTTATCCAGTTTTTACTCAGCCTTTAGTCAGGAAAAAAGTTTGATATGCTCATCATTGATGCCAAGAAGACTCCTCTAATGAGTAAAGTTAAGTATGCACATAAGTGTTTGCAGGATCAATTTTTACTTTACTTACTTTATTCAAGCAAAATTCCCATTGAAATCAGTGGGAGTTTCCTGAAGCAAGGAATGAATATCAACTGAGAATATCCTCAGAATTTGGCGCAAATGATTCAATACCTCTACCTTAGACCATAAGTATAAAGGCAGTAGGGCCATGGAGACAATTTCCCCATATTGTCTCAAATGAGGGGAACTTCACAAGCAATTGTTAGTGTTTCAAATTCGCTCTTTTAGTCAGTTAAGAAGATCTAAATGGGCTCAAGTAGAAAAACAATTTTTTCAATAGATTTTCATCACAGAGTATTAGCACCTCCATATAGAATAAGTGATATTTTACCATAGCAGAACAGTCTTCTGTCTTGTTTTCCCTAATACGATGTGAATATTGAATCATGACAAGTAGTTTGGGGTTTCTTCAGTACTGATGAAAACATTTTTGTTCTAATTAGTGTGACATGGAGGATTATTCATCAGCTATGACTTTCAGATATTTAGTAGCTGAGCATTATTTCCTAACTATTCTAGCTTATTTTTCACCATAAACGTGAGCATATAAATGATGTAAATATTATATACTCATATGGGAGCAAGAAGCAAGTTTTGTCCTAGTGTGGTACAAAAAGAGAGCTCCCCAGCTCACTGTTACTGTATATTTATTTCCTCCTGTTTAATCAAAAGCCATAGCCATAGATAGGTTCAAATCTAAGATACACAAGTACAGGGCTTCTAAGGTTTAGAATCTGGCAGGTGGATGGTGACTGTCTTTCTTTTCCTCACACATGTAATAAATTGAGGAATCATGTAATAAATAAATTTTCATCCCATGGTTCAGCATTTAACATTTACCAGCTCACCTACCTTTTGCCCATTATCCAAATAGCTATAGCCATTCAAAGTAATTTGCAAGCAATATGTTAGCTTCTTCTGCCCCTGCAAATTACAGTAAGTAATTTCACCCCCAAATTACCATGGCCTGTAGTCCAGAACAGGCAACATTAAGTCCTGAAGCAGTGAGTATTATGGTCTGATTATTTGGGGCTCTCTAGGGCTAGAAACAGGAGTTTTATACTATTGCAGTGGGGAGATTCCCAGCGAAACTCAGTTCTTTTCTAAAATATTAAACCTTATATCTGTGACATTTTGAGGCACAAAAACGCTATTTCAGGACATTTAAAGAGGTTTTATTAAGGCTCATTTTGAGCATTGGACTAAAGAGAACTAAATGGCTTTAAAAATTGAGGGACATAAAAATAATCCCAATAATGTTTTTAAAAATTCTTTAACTTGTCTGTCTGTGTGTCTCTCTCTTTAAATTCATGTGGTATACACTAAATACAAATTTGTGTTCTGTGGCTGAAAGATGTCATCAGCAGGATCCTGTGTGACTTTTTCTTTCACACAGATGTAACAATTTCATACTTTCTCAAAGTACAGAAGTATAGTATGGAAAAAATGAAATTTCTGGATTGCCTTCAAAATACATAGCATATATTCATCATAATACAGCAGATCACCTCCAATGCCATATTTCAGCATTGCACTAAATAATAGTGTTTGCATCTGAATAATCACAATGGCTGTGTGAATAGTGAGTGTTTTTTACACACACACACACACCTCCCCCATTGACTGCAAGGAAAGTTTTAATTCCCACCACATAATGGTCCATTTGCCTCGAGTGTTTCAGAATGGTTCAATAATCACTAGCCATGTGTGCAGTTTGTTGAATTATTTAAGCTTATTTCCAGGGGGAAAAAAGACAGGGAGGAAGGCAACTGATTCAATGCAAATGAAAAGCTTTTGAAGCTCCCTATGGTGAAGATGTGATTACAGTCAGACAGTTAATAACCTAGACTTAGAAAAATCTGAAGGTTTTAAAACTGTCTGGCCAGTCAGTAAATGAGGTTTTTCCACACTATCAACCAACTGCCTTGCATTGTAATAGTTTCAGATTTGTTTGGAGTGTGAGTGGACCCACAAATGAGGAAAGGACCCCCTGCTTCATGTTTGAGAAAAGTATTTGGTAAACCTCAAAGAGTTTTTTTTTCTTTTTCTTCTTCTTCTTTTTTTTTTTTTTTTGTCTTTGTGATCAAGCTTTTGGCCTACAATACAGTGTTCCTTATATTAGACTTCAGGCTTGGTAACAGATTATCCAGTTCTAGATTTTGTAGAATGAAGTTGTTTTATTTTCCATTTTCTCTCATGCTTTGACAAACCCACCTCTCCTCCCTCTGTCGCACATACATGCACTCACTCACCCCTGCTTCCTGGCACATACACATTGTTGTTGGCTAAAATCCTGCAGATTAAATACATCTTGGCTAATTGGGAGGGGAAAAATTGCAGAGCTAACTCTGTTAATGGGTGCAGAGCCAGCGCTCCAAAGTCCCATAAACAGCAATGGAAAATGTCTTATTCCCAGGGTGCTGCACTGAGTCGGCCCCACATGGAGACTTCCCCAGACAGTCTTACTAAAGAAATGCTGATATCTAGCATCCCCTGTCTATTGGGCTCCAAATGAAACTTGGCTACTGTGGTCAGAGTCTCATCTCCATTGAGCTCCTGTATAAACTGCCTGCCCTGATCATCCTGCCCAGCATGCAGCAGTGTAGAAAGGCATAAATAGTGCCAGCTGTGCAAAATGGCAGTAAGCAGTACAAACAAATATTTACCTTTATGCTTATACAGGTACAGAGCTGCCTGCATGGAAGGATGCTTCAGATGGCACAGGTGGTGTGCTATCATGGAAGGGGTTGGGGGAAGAGCATGCATGTCCTTTGAAAAAGTGGGTGTGCTAACAAGGGCCCAACCACTGCAGTATTCTACATCCATGCCACAAGTGTAACACAGGGTGCAAGCAGGCACAGGTATCTTTAAATTGGCTCCCAGCTGTCTGGCACATAATAAGCAACAGCAAGAAATCCAGTGTATATTCTCATCAGACTAGATAATATAATATCACCATCCACATATCAGCAGGGAACATTTTCTACCTTTCCATTCACTGAGCGTATAGCATTCTGCAGAGTTCTCCCATGAGGCTACTGATCTATATAGTAATCTTTATTTTTGTCAAATATGATTCTGATGTTCCTATACTCTTTATTTCCATGTTCCCACTATACCCAGTCAAGGACAGAGGCATCCAGTCCGGTCTAACCATGGGTGCTAACCTGACAGCTTGGTTTTGTATGCTAGACAATGGGTGTACTGTTTCTCAATGGTATGTCTGCAAGGGTTCTCTTTTAAGAATGTTCCCCCTTTCTGCCCAGTTTTGGCTGATTTCACAACAATACTAAGATCTAATTGGTCATGCCATGCTCTTTGATACCAGGAATGATATAGGGATGATATTGTGCGCTATATGCCTGTATAAATGTGCAACCTCTTGCAGTGTTTGCAGTAAGACACTTTTGAGCACAAGGGGACAAACTCCCTTGTCCCTCCCTCCTTTTTAATATACATGCTGCCTGACATAAAAAAACCCAGCATTGGAATCAAGACAAAAAAACACATAAAAATTCTTCTCCCTAAATGGATTATTAGTCCTTAAATAATATGTGTAAAGATAAGCCTGACCTCTTATTTTTTATACCTTATTTCCTTACCTTTCTACTGTTAGTCAAATAATTATAATATCTTTGTGATGTCATAAGCAGAGCTGTGCAAACAAGTGACTTTTTTGCAGAACTGCAAAACTAGAAAAAAAAATCGGGCCACCCTGAAACTAACTAACTAACAAACAAATAAAAAGTGACTTTTTGGTAAACCAAAAAAGCTTTTAAAAACTTTGCTTCAGGTTGAATTAAAAAAAGTCAACCCAAACTAAATGTTTTGTTTAACGTTTGAGGGTTTAAAACCTTTTAAAAACAAATAAATTTACTGAAAAGTTTGTTTCAAATCAAAATATTTTCAGTTTTTGGAATCTTTTTCTGACCTAAACAATTCTGTGAATTCAACACAAATTTTGTGAAATGTTTTGCTTCACTCTAATCAGTATTTTTCAGCAAAAACAAAGCTTTGTTCCAAATATTTCATCCAGCCCTAGTCACAAGTAGTTGTGAGCCAAACATGAACTATTTATGATTACCTGGAATTTTGTTGGCCCAGTTAAAAGAGGAACAGGTTACAAATAGTCCCTGGTTTCTAATTTTGCAAAGAATAATCCTCACTGAGCTGGTTTTTCAAATCCAAAACTACTCATTTGTTGCTGTCTCTGTTTGAAATGGCTCAAAACTGGAACTGCTTATCTGCACCACTGCAGTATGTGTGTACCGAGATCAAATCTGAACCATCATTGTTTTTTTTTTCACATAAAAAAACTCTAACTGACAAAGTTTTATAAAACCCATACCAAAATCAACCCAATGTAACCAATCACTAATCACAAATATATCTTACCAATTAGTAGTTTGTTTATGTATAACATGCAAGATAAAACTTAATAGGGCCAGAATTTCAGCTAGTGTGAATTCTTGTATTTTGCTATAGTTGAGGATCTGACAACAGAATGAAGAGAAAGTGGAGGAAAAGAGATTAATTTATCTTCATACCATTTAAAGAACAAAGCAACTATAGACACACTCGATTAAGTAAACAGTGCTGAATGGACCATACATATAAAAATATATGCATGGTTAGTTCATTGTTTCTGAAAATTTATACAGAGGTGAGTTGAAAAGGAAAAAAAAACGCTCAAATCCTGTGTCATGTGGGTGAGTTTATACAAAGCATCATAAAATATACAGTAAGAAAAACTACCTTTTTGCAACTCCAACAAGGAGATCACAATATTAATATTCCTTAAAAGTTACATTATACTTTTACTCTGCAAATATTCATTAGTGAACATTTGTCAGATTTGAATGTAGATGGGTTAATGGCATGTTCAAATTAGAAGTCGGGCATGAAACCTTTCCTCTCTGTAATAAAATATTAATGTGTTTGTAAATTGCAGCTGGTTTAAAAATTAAGAAAATATGCAAAAGAAATGCTTTTTAAACAGAAATTGTCTTGTGTGAAATATAGTAGAAGAGAATAGAGGAACCTATGAAACATACCACTACTCACATGTAGAGGCAGCATGGGTTGGAGGACTGAGAGTAGCATTAGACATAAGGAAATCTTGAGTGCTTGACCAGCTGTGTGACCTTGGGCAAATCATTTAGTCTTTCTGCCTCAGTTTCCCCATGAGTAAAAAGGGGTTAATTATACTTCCTTACCTATACCTTAGGGCATTGATGAGAATTAATTGTTCATTTTCTGTGCAGTGCTTCAATATGTGAAATGCTAAGTATTGTAGTCCTGTATTTATAAATAAAATTACCGCCCACCCCCGTTATTCGCCGCCGTCAATAAGTACAGAAGCTTATGTGATCTGTGGTTGCATGCTCCTTGTATGAACAATATGATAGTTAGCTCTTATATGATGATGAAGATTTCACTGAAATGATATTTTAAGTGCATAGGGTAGATAATGAAAATAATTTCCAAAACATAAACTTCTAAATGCAACAATGTCTTTGAATAAAGGTTCATTTTGGCCTGAAATTTTGTGGGTCTCCTCCAATAAAAAGGTATTAAAAATTCTGTATTCCTTCTTTTTCTTGGGGATGAATATCCTACTTGCAAAGTCTTACTCATATGTGGAATATGCTGACTGTGTTAATTTTAGTGGTATTTCTCATATGAGTTAGACTTGCAGAACGGCTCTCTAAGAGAGCTCAAGACATGTTCTTCCTCCTATGTGCTAAGTACAGTAAATTGCATGTAAACCCAAGGTAAATCCTGAAAGGTACTGAATGCTTAAATCTCCCTCTGAGATTTCTGAGTTGCTGATTGCTGAGCACCTTTCAGTGTTTAGCTGTTTGCATTTTGGGCTGCACATATTACATTGATCACCCTATTTTTCCTTTTAAAAACATGATTATTTATGATTTTTAGTTTTTTAGTTGTATTTCCTGTGTTGAAGTTAGGAATGTTCCTTTGACACCGCCATTTGTTTTAACTGTGCACACATTGAGGGCATACCAGAGATATGTCAGCTAAAGCTCAAGGTCATACTCCTTGCTTTCCACAGAAACAATGGCAACAACAAAATGAGTCTCCAGTTGAATATCTGCCATAAATTTCAGTTTCACAGAGAAATGGGCCTGATGGGCGCATGACTGACTGATCCAAAACATTAGTGTATAAACAGAGGTGGAGAGAGTCACTCTGAGCAGTAATAGAGCTTTCCCAGTGACTGAATAAACAACCCCCAAATCTTGAACAAAAAGAAAGTGGTCACTGAATGTGGAATTATTATTGCAGACCATGTATGAGGAGCAGTAATCTTTTAAGAAGGATAAAACATAAAGATTTATAAATTCAAGAAGACAGTGTAAATCTCCATAAACATTTTTTTAACATAAGAAACAGTATGCATATTTCTATCTTTTAGCAAGCATTCCAGCTGTAGCTAACGGTACAGCATTAAAAGTCCAGATTGTTCTTTATTAAAAGAAAGGAAGAAGGGAAGTAATTCTGTAAACCAACAAGGGATTCCAAGGGAGTTTTATATTAGCCAGTAATTAAATAATAGTTCATGTTGCCTTCTTTCACTGGGAATTACATCCTTTTCACCTCTCCTCTGCTAAAGCAGAGACATCCATTACGATGAGTAGCTACAACACTTGTCAGATCCAATCAGCTCTAAACGACTGAAGGCCAACTGACGTGTGCTCTCTTAAAGCATGGCTTCTTCTCCCCCAAAAGCCCACTGTCCTTTCACGTGCGTGTAACAGTCAGAAGAGATCACATCACACAATGAAGAAAAACAGAAGCATATGGTACTAAGGGGCCTCTGCAGGAGATGGCTAAAATGCCAAGGCTTGCACATAAACAAAACGTATGCAAAAATGTGTTCATATAGAATGCCAGATACAGCCAGATGACAAAAGAGCAAAGGAAGGCAGAGTTTTACTATTTCTACAGTTGCCTAGGAGTCTGTATTTTCACTTTAATTTTTCATTACTGTATAAAAGAGGTGCACAAGAGTTAGCTAGTCTCAAGCACTTAATTATGCATAAGCAGTTGCAAAGTTCACTTTTGCTGTATAATAGAGAGGCACATAGTCTTCATAGTACATTTTGCACATACCTAGTGCAGGCTTTCACATGATAAATGAATTGCAAACTGTAAGTGACTTCACTGGCAACATTCTTTTCCTTATCCTGTTACTATTAAATAGTGTATGTAAAAGCAGGGTCCATAAATTCACTGCATATTCTTAACAGGCATGTAACTCTCTCAAGGGACATATTTCATACAGCATCTTCTAAACCAGAGCACAGAATATTCCATACAAAGCAATCTACTAAAGTGTTTTGCAAAAACATTAATGTGGTGAGGCTAATAGGTCTTTGACAGACCTTGTCCTCTCTCTTCCAGTTGTTACATATTTTAAGATGCTATTGTCATGCTGCAATAGCTCTGCTTTAGACAACAGACACAGGTACAGTTTTATCATGCTACTGTAAACTGAGGCAGCACTTGTATATGAAGCATGTGAACTGTATAAGCTGAAGGTTTGCAGTGCTTGTTCAGATCATAACTTGACTAGAAGCTTTAAAATGTTATTTTCTCAAGAAGAGACTGGTTTTATTTGTAATTCTGTAATGTAACGTGGTAAAGGGACTAGGGAATTTGTGATGACAAGACTTGCCAGCAGAGATGCTCTTTGATCCATAAATTCTAACTGAATGCAATTTTGGTGTGAGTGTTAGGTGATGCCATTGTTTAATTCCTAGATGGAAGCATAGAAATTACCAACTAAATGTTGCAGTGCAGCATTTAATTTCAGCTGTACCTATGTTTGTACAGCTTCTAGTTTATAAATCTTTGCACCTGCTCTACTGTAAATCAATATACTTATCAAAGCAAAAGTGATAAAAATCCTAATGGAGTAAATTCTGAAGGTACCATGTTTCACTTATAGTTGTTTACTACAAGATTTAGTGATGCATTTTTTCCCTTCATAAAAAATATTGAGCCTTTCTATAGCAGTTATGATCCCTTTTCTAATTCAGGATCTTTTAAAAAAAATCTGTATCATTTGCAACCATCTGTGTCGATTTTCACAGACTACATTTCTTTCATTTATAAAATGAAGTTGAACAGTGTATCTTTAAAGGTAGTTGTGTCACATCAGCTAATTTTAATTCCCCTTCTTGCAAAGATGCATTTGATTGTGTAGGATTGCCTTCAATTCCCCCCACCCAACCCCCAAAGTGTCAGTGAAACCAGGCTGCTAGAAAACAGCTGACAGGTACAGCTATTCCAAGGAAAAATAAACAAGGAAAATAAATGGCTAATCCCACCTCAAAATGCTCTGTGCCGAGTTATCAATCTTGTTGACTCATTTTGTTAAAATATAAATTAGGATGCAGGAACACAAGGAATTTTAGGAGGCTAAAGTAAAACCCTAGTGATGTCATGAATAAATCTAAGATTTGGCTGCTTCCAAAAATCAAATTGCCATTGAGTCAAATTCGTCCATGGTATAGCTCCATAGACTTCAAAGATATTACTCAAGAAGTAAATTGGACTCAAAATTTCTAATTTGGAGTTAGGACAGGTACTTTTCCATCTGCTTTTTTCAACCTGGGGGGTGGTGTGTGTGAGTGGGTCAGAGAGAGTGTGAGTTTGAGAGGTAAACTTTGGGCTAAAATATGCTCTCAGTGTACAGGTGTAACCTGTTACCTAATAGAAGGTTCAAATTACAAACATTTTTTCCACTGAGAGTTACCATTTCTTATTTTCCATTTCCTTTCCCTAACTTTGTTCCACTCATTCTCTATTTAACACTTTTAACAAAAAGAAGGGTTCCCGTGAATTCTATTACTGGCAATGTCTGGAGAAATCATACTTCCTCTGGATATGGAGTAATGAAATGTAATGTATGAGCTGACTGGAAATGGTGATTCTTTCACAATGAATTTTTTTATTTTTATTTTTTAAGAAACGTTGCCATTCAGAGGCATTTGGGTAAGGAAGTAACTTGAAGAGAATTTTTTTAGTAAAAAGAAAATCTGCAAAGATTCACAGGTTTAATGCTATCATTCAATCTATAAGAGCTGGTGGGGGGAAAAAAACTTGTTCGGGTCAAAATTTAAAATGTCAACAAATGTACTTCACATTTTGAAAAACTATAACTCATTCTATAATTTGACCAAAAAAAAGGGGGGGGCAGTGGGGGAAGAATATCAGAATTTTTACTGGCACACCTCAGGGAGTGAGAGAACTGCAGAACCCTCCCATGCAAAAGGCTTCAAAATGAAACCCCACTCTGGGCCTGTCTGAGACAATTCCTAGGATCTGCAGACCTTATGGGGCAAGAGTACTTTGCTCTCTTATTTGGTCTGATGGCTTGGCACGAGAACAAGCACAACTATTCAACGTAGCAGGTGCCTCCTGCCACTTCCCAGACCCTGTTTCCATTTCTTTCTCCTGTTGTCTCCTTCTCTGGGTCACTTTATGACTGTGCTTTCCCATGTCTTGCCCTCAGCTTGGGACTTAATTTAGTTCTAGCTCAGTTTCATAAAACAATATAGTTGAATAGAAACTGAACACGAAAAATTAGCAATTTTGAACTTTACATGGACAAACTACATTTTTATATCCTATTGCTGATTTCCAGTAGTTACTAAATAAAAATAGCACAGGTTTCACCCTGGGACATTTTTCGGTTGTAGCAATACATCCCGTTTTTAAATTGAGTATTTCTGTAGGCTACTACGAACATTTTTGAGTAAAAAAAAATATTCATGCCTCTTAAGAACCAGTTCTCACATTAAAAAAAAACAAAACCCATTTTTCCAAGCGACAACAGGCTTAAGGCACCTGAAAATTAAATCTGTCTTGCATTTTCCTGTATGGACCTTGTGCTATTAATCCGGGGAATTGGAAAATACTGTAACTATTTTTCAAAGAATATTTGATGGCTTAGAAGTGGCAAAGAATTCCAAAAGCTGGCTATGGGCAAGTGACAGGGAGTTGTTGCATGTATTTTATGGGACTTCATGATATTACAGCTTTTGCCATCAGCCAGAGCATGAGCACAGAGGCACAGCTCGAAGCACGATTGTATTCTTCTCTAGTGATGTGACTTTACTGAGAACAAAACTGAACATGCCATTCTGTGCAGACAAGATCTTATTTAGCAAAAGGGAGCATACAAAGAAGAAACACCAGAGTGACAGTTGTGAAATGAAACTGTTTTCAGCTTTGTAATCCTGAAAATTGGTGCACTAGGTCTTGGATGTTTATAGGTTAATGGAAAATAATAAAATAAATTATATAGATTTTTTTTCACCTGAAAATTAAGCAGTAAGAAATAACAAGGCATGTGTTATTATGAGATAACACATATTGTACCTCAGGGGTTTGATGGGGCAAATGACAAGCTAAACAAAACTGAGACCGCTTAGAGTATAGGCTATCAGGCAAACAAAACAAAAACCAGCATATATTTTTCATAACATTAGTGCTTTTTCTCATTAAACCAAGGGAGTTCTCTTTAGTTATAGCATCCTAATCAAAATTAATTAAGCTTTTTCAACAGATTCTCCTTGTATCTTGAATTTTATTATGGGGACAGGCTATAGCAATAGCAGAGATGGTTGAAACTTCCCTAACAAAGCATTCTGTTAAGATTCATTTACCTGGCAAGTGGTTCAGCTGACATTTGTCAAGTTCTGCAGTGGAGTATGTGATTTTATGGGGCTGGGCTCGGTGTGTGGCTTGGGCTCGGTCTCTCTTTGAGGTTTTTAATTCTTTTGAATTCGGAACTCAAAGTGAAACACAGGGGTGTAAATCAAGGGAAAAGAACACCCCTGCCCCCTTGGGGATCACTTTATACTTTGCAAACTGATACTGCCAAGTTCCACATGGTCCTGACTGCTGATGTCCCCAAACTAGGGACAACCCCAGATCTGCATGCTGATACAGATCCAGATTCTTTAACCCAAATCTATCTCTGTATTGGGGTGACCTGTAAACCCCACAGACTGTAGGTAAAATCAGATGCAGAAATTATTCTGGATCTTAACTTGGCTACTCATGTTTTTTCCTGGTTCTCTCCAAGAGCACAAGTCTAGAGAAGCCACATGGCCCAGTGGATAGATGCTGAAATAGGAGTCAGGATACCTTGATTTTATTTCCGACTCTGACCTGCTGTGTGGCAAGTCACTTCACCTCTATCTCCCATCCATCCTTTGTCTTGTTTAGTTACGTTCAAAGTACTTACATTCTTTGGAGCAGGGATTGTCTCTTAATTGTTTATATATAGCACCTAGAATAAGGGGGCCCCGACCTTAGCAGAAACCTCTAGATGCTCTTGCAATACAGCAAAATCAGTAATAATACAGAGAATACCTTTATCACTTTGACCCCACTGTAGACTAGCATAATTCCGGAAGCTGGTCAATATGGTGCAATGTGATAAATAATTTTTCCCTAATGTCTATATAGTTTATGTGCATCCTTACTACGAACAAAGTATTTTTTCTGACAGATCTCAGAACAAAGAGCTATTAAAAAGTAACCTTATGTTAAAAATTGGTACAGAAAAAAAATGAAAATATGGACAGAAAATTAGGTTGAATTTATTCTACATAATATCTAGGTAATTTTGGGGTTTTTTTTACTACAGATTCAGATTAAAATTTCCTATGTTTAGCCTGAAATAAAGTGTCAAAATTTTGAAATATTGAAGCTCCAGTACTTAATTTAATTTGTTTTTGTAGGAAAGTATATGGATCATGTGATAGAGCTGCTAAACAGGGTGCAAACATGGCACTTGACATTTTAGCCTGATAACAAAACAATTGCCGTGAGAACCCCTGGTTTCAGTATGAGATGCTTACAAAACTCCCACATATTACAGTGTCGAATTAGAAGTAATTTGTATAAATCATGTATGATCTATATCTGCAAGCTGTCCAGTATGAAGATGATTAAATTTAAATAGACGATACGTTGTCTACACTAATCTAATCTATCTGTATGATTATCAGGTATGATAGTCCTGTGGCTAGGGCTCAGATCTATTAGTCAGGAGATCCAGATTCTGTTTCTGTCTGCACAACTGACCACAATGGGCTCAATTCTGCAAGGTGCTGAATATTTTAGCCCCAATTCTGCAACGCATGTTAAGGATATGAACAATCCCAGAGTTACATGCTTTAAGTTAAGCATGTGCTGAAGCGCTTTGCTGGATTGGGGCCACAGTGCTCAGCATGTTGCAAGATTAAGCCCTATCTGACACTGGGCAAGTCATTTATCTTCTGTACATATATTTCACTATCTGTAAAATGGGGTAATACAATCCTTTGTGAAGCACTTTGAGATCCATGAATGTACAGCATGATCTACATGCTCAATAGTATTATATATATGTTTCCAAATGGTTAAGAAATGTTTAGATTGTATGTATTTTTAAAGTAAAATAAAGCAGAATAGATCTATTCTAATTAATTATGTATAGTTATTGTAGTTTCACAACCCCTACTGTTTCCACTTGACAGGTAAATGGTTGAAGACAGAAGACTTATTATAGATTTTTGCATCCAGCCCATGAGGATTTGGACCAGTTCCATTGAGCAAGTTCAGGTCAGCTAACTCCTTTCCTTCAAAGCATCCTGGGTGTCTCTGAGCATCATTGCAAGCTTGTTCTGGCAGTAAGCCAGGCTTCAAAAGCCTTTCCCTATGCAGTCACTGACTCACTAATGGGCAACTGCAGGCTTTCTGATTTTCCTTTCGTTTCATGTGTTCATTTGACATAAATTTAATTAAACCAAATCTGGTGTTAAAGCAAGAAGAGATAAAAGTGATATGTCTCAAATTAAAGAACTGTGAAAGATACAGGAAACATGACTTTTTCTGTTTCTGTAAAATATTGCCAATTTTAGTAAGCTCACTACTTAAAGTCTGCAAAAACTGTATGGGTATGCATTATTAAGAATAATGTGCATCCAGGGTTAGATGAAGGTCTCGGCCCCATATTCTCTGTAGTAAAACCTTTCAGAGAATTCTTATTCTTTCTTTCATACCCACACTTCAGGTAGTCACCTCTGCACAGGATATGAGACAAGTTTGCCCTTCTGCCGGCTACATATCCATAGTTGTTAGACAGCTCAAAAGCATACAACAGCAGAAACATGAAAAGATCACATATTAAATATAAAAAATCATCATTTTTCAAAGGTCTCTTTTAGTTTTTACTTAAGGCTAAAGAGGTGATAGTGAAAATGAAAAAGATCATGCTGTTAAAAAGGTTTCATTTAATTGCTTTGAATGTTGCTTTAGGAAACATCCAACTTTCTTCTTATTCTTTTAAAAGTCTTTTTTTATTATTAAAAGAAATCTCAGCCTGGAAATATACGAATGCAAACTGAAAGAGTATTTGCAAGCTGCCCAGAGATGTTCTGAACCAATTGTGTTCCAGGGGGCTCCAATACCGTCACTTCATAAGAACTATATTTCAGTTAAAGCATTAGCACCATGGGCAAATACATGAGAATTGGAAAAAGCCTCCAATGGACAAAACCAGGCAAAACCTCCCAGTTTGCTTGCACATTATGTATGTGTCCCATATAGAACTGATGAGTTGTTTCACATAGGGTACAATTGCTTGGGGATAGGAATGGATGCTTGAAATGTAACAATCCTTTAGTTTTTCTTCACTTTGCCAGATCTCTGTCCTCCTTTTTGTTTTTACAAAATTGTAAAAGTGTTGTTTTAAATCAATCATGCTTCTTGCCTAGACGCTGTCCTCTTTTACATAATGTAGAGGACCTGGGTTGCCAGTTTTTGAATTGCACAAAACCAAACACCCTTGCCCTGCCCCCCACTCCCCCTGTTGCTTGCTCTCCCCCACCCTCACTTTCACCAGGTTGGGACAGGGGGTTGGGATGTGTATGGGGGAGTGAGGGCTCCAGTTGGGGGTGGGCCCAGAAATGAGGGGTTCAGGGTGTGAGAGGGAGGGAGAGCTCCAGCTGGTGGTGTGGACTCTGGAGTGGGGCTGGGGATGAGGGGTTTGCGGTTCAGGAGGGGACTCTGGGATGGGCCAAAGGATTGGGGTGCGGGCTCTGGGAAGGATTTAAGGTGAGGGTGGGAGTTCTGACCTGGGGTAGGGGGTTGGGGTATGGGAGGGGCTGAGGGGTGCAGGCTCTGGGCAGTGCTTACCTCAGGCGGCTCCGGGAAGCAGCTGACATGTCTGGCTCCTAGGTGGAGGGGCCAGGGGGTCCTGTATGCTGTCCATGCCTACAGGCACTGCCGCCACAGTTCCTAGCCAATGGGAGCTACGGAGCCGGCACTCAGGGCGGGGGCAGCACACGGAACCCCCATGGCCATCCCTGTGCCTAGGAGCCAGACATGCTGGCCACTTCCAGGGAGCTGCATGGAGCCAGGGAAGGCAGGGAGCCTGCCTTAGACCCACTGTGCTGCCGACTGGCCTTTTAACAGCCCAGTCAGCAGTGCTGACTGGAGCCGCCAGGGTCCCTTTTCAACCAGGCATTCCAATTGAAAACCCTATAAAGGACAGACCTTGTGGAAACTGGTCTTGGAAGTTGTTGCTGAGGGGAATTATGGTATGATCCTTTAGCACTATCTAGTCTTCCCCATCTCTCTCCCAAAAATCAGATAAAGTTGGACATCCACATTGAAAAGGGAATGTGACTTTAAAGTATGGAAAGGAGTCAGAAATTGCTGCTCTACATCTGCTCCAGACATGGCAAAAATGATGCCAGTAAAAGACACACAATGTAATGTCATCTGAGCAATATTAACTCTTTGCACTGCCTGTGAATTCCAGCTAAAGAGTTCCATGTTCCTCTGCCGATGAGACAGTGATATCATAACCACCACAAACCGAGTTCATTCCCAGTCCTGAATTGCACACACTCCCAAATTGTTGCTTACAGGCTAAAAATCTTCATGCTTACAATAGTTTTAGCTCAATGATAAATATTTTAGTAAGCAATTCGTCAGTTGACTTATGTGAACATGAACATTTACACATAAAAGAGACTTTTAACTTGTCTAACTCAAAAAGAGGTTAGTTTTAAACAATTTGCCACCCACCTAGTCCTCAGTGAGGATATGTATAGCATTTGACAAGATTGAGTTAAGACATTTAGGGTGGGTTTTTCAAAAACATCTAATGGTGGCAAACTCCTGTTCACTTGCTATGTCACTAGGAGTTGGGTTCCTAAATCTTTTAGCCATTTTTGAAAATCCTATCCTTCATTTACAAATAAAAGTTTACAAGTGATTGAAAATGAAGACAAGATTGAAGATGAACTACTGTGCATTTCTTAATCCCATTTGGACTCACCACAAAACCACCAGATAGTTTGGCATTAGTGATAGTCCTTGCTCAAAAGATTGGCAGTGTTGTTCTACTTGTGTTGGTCCCAGAATATGAGAAAGATAAGATAGGTGAGGTAATATCTTTTAAGCCAAGACTGCAATGGTAGAGGTCTGTATTGAAGTGTACTGGGACAGGAATTGCCTGCATGGATCACTATGGGCTCAAGTCAATTCTGTTCGACTCCTCCTTCAAGCTGTTTGCGTGAGAACCCCTGTACCCATGCAGAGCTATGTTGTGAATTAAGTCAATGGAGGTGTTTGTGCACATAGGGATTGATCCATGTGAAGCAACTTGCAGGACTAGGGCCTTATTCTTTCTCTTTCATCATCATTAAATTCACTGATAATTGGAAAAAAAAAGTCTACAGATGGTTGCATGTTCTAAGTGCATTTTTTTTCTTGCTTAGATCACTGTATCTAGGCATATGCATGCCAACATTGTAAAAGCTTCAGTTAAGTCAGCGTGAAGCTGCTTATTTCTTCAGAATCACTAGCCACCAAGGGCACATCAGCCCAGTGCACTACTCACTGCATTGGCTCCACACAGATTATCAACTCAAATTCATAGCCTCGGTGCTAATCCTCAAGGCTTTACAAGACCCAAGATACCCTAGAGAGCAACTCTCACTGTGAGATGCCAACCTCCCCACCATCGCTACGTTCCTCAGGAACTACAACACTATCATCCTCCATGGTGAAACTTGTTAAATGGTAAACAGCAATTCCTCACACACTGAGTGCAGCTCACTGCCTTCAGGGGCAAGTGTAAAACCCGTGTCTTTAACTTAACTTTTTCCTACAGTTACAGCAAAAACTGGCAAAGAAGTAGGAGAAAAGGAGGAATAGGAAAAAGAAGAGAAGACCTAGTAGGAGACAGAGGAGGAAAGAGCAGATACGAATAAATTAACAAAATAAAATAAAAACATGTGGAAACTTTCTTTGCTAGTGGTAAAAGTGCAAAAAATGTACATCTGCCTGCAGTATTAGGTGCTGTCCAGGGATAACCATCAAATTTCAAGCACACACACTTGTGAAATAGCAAAACTTCCTGGAGCCATGGATTCAAATCTTGGTAGAATGAACTCAGCCCACCATCTTTCTAAGATAAAATGCCTATCATACTATTAACTCTGTGTAGGTCTTCCAGGGTCTTTTCCACTCTCTGTGAACATTTAAAATCCTGTAGGACGTTTCATAAGAGTTAGCATGCTGTATACAGAGTCATCGCGCTTTCAGGTGTTTTCTCTCTCTTGCGCATTTCCAAGGTACCTATCAACTTCGTATCTAAGCCTCATACAAAATTAAGGGGAAATATTAAAGTCTATAATAAAAACACTCCTATTTTTCTGTGCTCTTCAATGAACAGGTGGTGTGTGAATTTGTGGTAGTGTTTGCCACACAATTTGGGATCTTTGAGGATGAAACATTGTGACAATCAGGGTTCAGGCAGCCCAAGGGGAGAACAGGGGCTCTGAACCCCTAAGAATAAGCAATTGAATAAGCTAGTTGTACACAAAGTTATTTTGTATAAATATGTCAAGTAAGATCTTTTATGAAAGCTGGTAAAGTTCTGAACTTGATGGCCATTCAGAGATAGGTATACAAGTTATGGGGGGGGTGTGTATAGTAACTGTTATGAGGTAATACTGTAGTTGCACCACAAGGGTGAAGAAGCAATCAGACAGGTAGGGGTGCTTCCTAAGTCCCAAGATAGTTGTTTACATGAAACAAGCTTTAAACAACCATCCATGGTCCAGCCCAGGAGAGACAATGGTGGACCATTAAAGTTAATGGGAAAATGTTTAAACAAATTTGAAACTGAAAAGCCTTAGACTTGGGAAACTAATATAGAAATGTAGAGCCTGAGCTTCTCTTTGTGTTTATTTTCTGTGTAACTTATGTGTTTACTTTTCCTTACTATTTCATCTTTGATTCTATGCTTTTCTATTAAATAATTTTTTTGTTTATTTTTACCCAGGGTGGGACCTTTATGTTTCTAGGCTTGCTACTGACATCAGATCTCTGAGACATAGCACCATACTGTTAAGGCACCCGGGGTTTCAGGGCAGATGGTGACAGAACCCCATATTGGTCTGGGTAATTCCCAAAATGTCACAAAGATATGATGTATCCCATAGCAAGTGTAGAATATTAGTGTTGTAAAACAGACATTCCTGCAAATGGTTACCTTAGCGCTGCCATCAAAGGTAAATGCATATTCTCCTACAGCTGAACCACCCAGCTGCTCTGTCTCTTCGGCATGTGAAATTTGAGCCAAATGCGCTTGGAAGACAAAAATAAGGATAATGGAAACAGTTTGATTATACACACACACACAAAGAAGAAAGAACTTGTCTGAACCTTTGCCCACCCTTTGACCTTAACACACAACTCAAATAATTTTTGGATGAAAACCTCTTCTCCCTGTCCCTGAGCTTCCATATGCTAATGATTTTTCCTCTCCTCCTACTTGACCTCTGATACTGCAGTAGGTCTCCACCATCCCACTTGTATAAGCACCGCCCTTCCATAAGACCTTCTGACTATATTCCTCTTCTCCCCAGAAGAAAGAGTTTATTTTACGATTGGGTGGAGGTTGATACCAGGGAGCTGTTGTAAGTCTGTGACAGCTGGAGGGGGAAGCTAATGTGCTATGGTAAAATCATAGAGGATGTGCAGAGAAATCTCAGAGAGAGTCTGGAGAATTCAGATAAGCTTGGTCCCAGAGGCACATACTCTACGAATTGACCCTCAAAGGAGATTCTCCCTTGCCAAGATAAGATGAGACATGATGATAAAATTCATATACAAGGGCTGACAGGGTTAAATCAGGAAGAATCTCTGCGAATATTTTTAAGTGTACAGAGAAATGGACTGAAAAGGGAGAGAGAATTTCATGTCACAGAAGTCACCAAATTAAATAAAAGTTTAGGTCTGGTCCAAAACTCACTGAAATTCATTGATTTCAATGGGTTTTAGATCAAGGATTCAGTCTTCTGCTGGCCTAAGGCAGGGAGTGGAATGCCTGAAATGCAGCTGTCATAACTCAAATGTCCCCCAGGATGAGGCTCAAGGAGGTCTCAAAAAATATAGTCTGATTACACAACACTTAATTTAAAGGCCAAATTGATTTTAAAGCCAAACTCTGTCTGCCACCTCAGAGGCAGCCAATGTAAAGTATACAAGAAAGGTACAACATCAGCAGAACTGCTCAATATAATGAACAAGCACAAGATCGATGCACTAATCTGATAAAATGATCTGCCTTGTCCATCATCCCATTGCTTTTCTCTGAATCTTTCCACTGCCTCCCTGGGTTCCACCGCATCAGATTCAAATCTCTTGTCCTCTTTCAAGGCTCTTCACAATTTTGTCCCTTTTCTCTTCCACAAATCTCTTGATGCTTTCTTGCAAGCTACCCGTTATACATGGATTGCCCACCCTGAATTAAACTGTGAGGCCACAACCCTATGTCCCTTCAAAGGCCTCCCGAGCACTATTGTGTATTCTGTGACACCAACAAGAAATGAGCTAACAAACGATGGCTCAGGTGTGGGATATTAGGCAGAATAGACATTATTTATAAAAGAAAATTCATTTTAAGTGGTTTGGAACTATTAAATTGTGCATGTGGCTAATCTATGAAATTGCACAATCTTATTACTATTAACCTTGTCCTCCCTTCCCTCCTACTGCATGCCATATTCATTTGTTGTGTCTTGTCTTTGATCTAGGGACCACATTTTCCTTACCACACCTACCACAAGGGGGCCCTGATCCTGATTGAGAATAGAGAAATAATAAATTATTCACGGAATATTATAAAACCAGCCACAAAGCTGGTCAAATGAATATTTCTGAATAATTTATTCAATGAATAATGTCCCAGTTCATCAGATAAATCACCACCAATTAATAATTTAACCAACTCTAACGGCAGGAATCAATCCTTCATGGGCAGGGGAGTGGGTTAGGTGACCTGAGCTCTTCTTCTCCATTTCTAATCCACATAGGTTCTATCACCACCTCCTTTAGAAAAACATATTGCCAAAGATGGGGCTCTGGCAAGTAGAAAACTCCATGTGAAATTCCTCCTTGTTTTCCTGGTATCAATTCACAGTAAGGCTGGAGGGCACAGCCAGACACAGGGGTGAAGGCCCTGTGTCTCTGTGCCTGTCTCTTGTTCCCAGGAACTATGGCCCTAATGAAGCCACAGCCAGGAGCTGCTCCCCAGCACTTTGCTTTGTGGGGGGGAAGGACGTGTATTGAAACATTGGGGAGCAGCAGAAAAGTTAATCTGCATTCCTGCCCCATGACCTCAATCCCCCCTCTCCCCTTTCCCTGAAGCCACATGCATAAGTATTCATGTAAACCAAATTTTGAATTTCTGCAAGCAAGGAGACACAAGACTTTGCATCACAAGTACATTCCTACTCATCCCACATGACAACAGAATTAATGCCATGTGACTTATCTGACCAATCTCAGCTAAAGAACACATCTTGAATTTCATCCATATAATGCTTGATCCATATAATATATTCTGAAAGAGGGGCTTTGAGTAAACGTGAATAATGAATTTGAGGAAATCTTGATATCTGCTCCTGGGAATTTCTGTTAGAAGAGTAGTAGTTTACATTTTTTTTTAAATAAATTATTTGTTGAAAAATTATTCATTCAACTCTATTCATCACTATCATAGTCTCAAACTGCTGAGCTTCTCTGAATCTGGACTTGGGGCTGAACCCATCTGACAGATAAAGCTGTTGAACTGTGCTGATGAGCTCTGAAGAGAGCCAAACATCTGTCCACATTTTGCTGTTGCTTGCTCCTGGCAGACATTTATGCATTAAGTCTTTTTATGAGACAACACTTTGTCTAAGCCAAGATATAGTCAACCGTGATAATAGTGATATATCCTAATATGGAAATATGAATGATTGCTACTTTGATAAGACTTTTATATCAGAATACAAGCGTTGCCATTTGACTTATCTTCAATACTGCCAGAAATTTTTCATCATTTACAAACAAGATCCCGCACAAGAATAATGTACTTGCAGATATACAGAGTGCACATTCCCTTTATGGTTTTTTTTAAAAAGAGTGCATTCCCATGTTCTAGTCCCAGATTACTTGAATCCTAAGAGATAGGTGGATAACTATTTCTTTGTGAACATAAAGTGTTCAGAAACCCATGCTCCCTTGGCAGACTAACAATTGCAGAATCAGTATATACTTTACTTAAAATGAACTGAGGACATTTTTTTTAATTGAATTTCTTAGTAAAGTAGAAAGAGGTCACAGCAGAATGTGTTTTTTTTTTCAACCCTGATTCCATTATACATGTTTTTATTTAGACTGTTAAAGAAAAGTGTTGATCTTTGACCCCTTACATCATGTTATGTAACCAATTATTATTATTTTTTCTCTTTGTTAAGCCACTAAATCAGTGTCATGTAGGAACAATATATGTAAATTTCAGGAGTGAAGAAGGTTATGGATGAAATACCAGCTAGTAAAAAGAAAAGGAGGACTTGTGACACCTTAGAGACTAACCAATTTATTTGAGCATAAGCTTTCGTGAGCTACAGCTCACTTCATCGGATGCATTCAGTGGATCCAATGAAGTGAGCTGTAGCTCACGAAAGCTTATGCTCAAATAAATGTGTTAGTCTCTAAGGTGCCACAAGTCCTCCTTTTCTTTTTGCGGATACAGACTAACACAGCTGCTACTCTGAAACCAGCTAGTAAAACAAGTTCTGAGGCAAATTTTCACCTATAACCCTCTTTTCAGCTAGAAATAACTAAACTTGATTGAGCTGAAGAGAAAAGGAATTGAAGGAAAATATTGTATATTGGCAATAATAAAAGATGGGAACTAATTGTCAGGAATGAAAATGTAAAAAGGTGGTAAAGAAGGACAGCTGCATGCCCTAAATAGGCAGCAAAAAGAGAAATTTTGTACTTTAGAATATAGAGCCTTATCCAATTTCATAGTCAGAACACAAGTACACAAAATTAAATGCCTGGCCCTATGAAAAAAAACAAAACCAGAAAGTTATTTTGATGTGTTCTTAGCAAGAACAGTTGAAAGTGAAGCAAATCACCTTGTATGATATTAAAAATAAATAAATTTTAAAAATCATTTTAATTCACATCATTAATAGATTATGAATATTTCTATACAGAAATTTGGTTAAATGAATAGTCATGTCCTACATTACAGAAAAAATCCAGTGTGATTGGAAATAGCATGATAATGGTATCATCTGAAATTTTCTACGCTGTGACCTTTATTTATCTTTATTTCTTATAAATAATAAATGTCATAGACGTCACTGAAAATATTCCAAATAGTATATTGTAGAAATATTTAGGTCAGGATAGGAAACTTGCCATACAGCATCACAGGACTACATCAGAATAATCACTGAAAAAGATTTAAATGTATCCATAGAGTATGTTTCAGATAATTAATTTTATGTTCTTGTGTAATTATTAGTTTGCAAGGATTTTTTAATCGTTAGAAATATAAGTTCCTTGGACAAAGAGTCATACAATTACTTATGTAAACTATGCGAAATTTTGTAAGCAATGGAGGGAATAAAAACCTTTGTTTTTTTTTTTATTTTGAATCAACGCATGCATCTCTTATATTATTAACTCAGTGTTAAAACATATATTAAGAGAAATTATTGGGACATAGTATAGAAAAATTGCTGACAGAGGTAGAGTACAAAAATGTTCATAAATGATAACAATTTTCCTTTATTTTATGAAACTCCAAAGAATAGTTCAGATATGAGATTCTAAATACTGGAGTGCCTAGATGCTTTGTCAAATCAGTTTTGACTGAATGTCTCTGTTGCAAATACTGTACCTATATTTGAAAAAAAAAAAGTCCAGAGGGGAAAAATACTCTCACAAATACAGTATTCCTTCAGAAATTATAGCAGAACATCAGGCATTACACCTCCAGGGCAATCTATGCATCTTTTTAACACAAACTCTCTCAGATGGGCTTGTCTGGAAACACTAAAAGCACTTGGGCCAAGAATGTCAGCATTAAAAATACAGAAGTGGCTGGAAATGCTGTTGTGTGTCAACCTTTATTTGTCCTTTAAACCAAGAAGAAAGAACAAATGTATGCCTGTAGGCCAAATGAAGAACGTTTTTTCCCCTCTCCAACTTATATGAGATTTGTACAATGAATTGTAATAGAGGTTCAGATGACAAAAATTACAGTGGTGTGGCCAAGAAAAATACCCGTGGGGATTTTAGTTTCCCTCGTGCCAGGCCTGAACTATCAGATCAGCCTTCTGGACTCAAATGCAATACTGTCAATAGGAATACATCATCTTTTTTTGTGGCGTAGAAGAGCTGTCGGTTGTAATTCCCATTATTCCAAAGCCAGGATTTTCCATTAGTGTAGCCACCTGCTGGGTTTCTCTACTCAGGTTTAATGGAGTCTGAATTTGAATTTATCACCATCTGTGGGAAGACAGGAAATGAGAGGAGCATCACTAATTCCTTTCTTCATTTACTAGCATAAGCATAATCTTTATAAGGAGACAGGCAGAAGCAGCAGCGATCAGGGAGAGGGAGAGAATATTTTAACTCATATTGACATCAGAGTTCCAGACCAAGAAAAATGCTGTCTGTTCCTCAGCCAATTCCAGCAACAAAAAGCATGTTTTAATTTCCTATGTAATGTTGTACCAAAACACGTAGAAATGGGATACTATTTCTCTTTTGCTTCCAAGAAATTCTCTAAAGATTTAATAAGTTATGCTGTAAGAAGAGGTGGTTTAGAAGCCTAACAAACTCTCAGGAAGAGTTAAGGACACTATTAGCAACGTTAGGGTGTAAACGGAGCAATGTAAAAGTGTGCTTTCCCATTTTGTCCTTTCTCCCCCCAAAAAGGTACAGGGAAACCAAAACCTGAGGAAGAGAGAGAGAACATTTTCAATACAAAGCTCTGGGAACCAACATGAAGAATTCCTGAAACAAAATATGTAACAAAAAACATTTTGGGTTAACATTAAAGGACAATTTTGGACTTTAGAATACCCAGAAGCATAATCTCGTATTCACTTTCTATTAGAATATAACAATGGAGACTGTGTGCAATGTTTGTTTAGAGGTCTATAGCTCAATCATAGTGAATTAGGAACCTCTGCAGTGAGCTCAGAAATGTCTTTCAATATGATTGCTGCCCTCTAGAGGATGGTATTTGCACACTTATTTTGCACCATGATTATGCGGGAAAGTCAGCAGTGTGCAGGCTTCCCAACACTCCTGGGTGTTACTTAGCCTTAAATCATTGTCCTTGACTTAGTGGTTAGGAGTGAGAAGAAACGGAGTAAGAAGTTTAAAAATAAATTCTTTAAAAAGTCTTACACATCATCCATCTGCTTTCATAGAAGTGTGCCATGAGTTCAAGACTTTCTCATGAATTTTGCTCCATGTTTGTAATCTTTGGATTTATGATCCTGAACTGTGAGGCCGTGCTTTCGTCATGTGGGTCAGCAAAGGCAGCTTGAGGAACTTAGATAATTAGAAGGAATGTTATTTATTACAGTGAGGCAACAATACCAAGGGAAAAAAAAAACAGCTTTTTTTTGTGTTTTTTAAATTGACCAAGAGAATTAACTCTCCTATCAGGGAGGTATTACATACTGTATTGTGACAAAGCAAGTAGCCTCTTGGGTGCCTATTTCTAGTGGAACTCATTTGATGTTTCGTGCATAATGAGACGGGGAGAAAACAGCTTTCCTGATTATCTAATGAGTATGTGCACAGGTTTAAATAGTTCCATTTCAGTTCTGGAATATACCATCAATTTGTTATTTATGGGAAACTACAAGTGTCTATTGTACAAGTAAACATCACACACTTCTTATGGTACACTTCTTATGGTACAAGTAAACTGTTACCATGATGCATTTGTGCTTTACCATCTAGTTTGGTAATAACAAGAGGAATAGAAATGGGATGGGACTGCACTCTTATATTTCTTGTTTTTAGTTATGTTTGTATCACACTCTCATTTAACTACTGTAGTGGAGCTGTTGCACTTTCTTATACTTAAACAACAGTGAAATGCTAGAATATATATTTTGAACACATGGTATTCATGGTAGTTATCTAATTACATTTGTTGGATTTCCTTATTGCCTTTAACCAGATTCATCTTGGATATCCAGGGCCTATCTCTCATTTACACTAAGGCTCCATTACACAGCTGTGGGTGTATAAGGGATCCCTTGGGGTCACTGTAAATGATATTTAAACCCACCTTTAAGGCCCTTTTACATAGCCAGATTAGTGTAAAGGGGCTGTAGTTTAACTGAGAATTAGGCCCTTGGAACCCTGTTTTCATACAAGAGTGTAAGGTACCTAGCATACTCTTAGCACTTAATAATAACACAGTAAGTTTACCTTAGTTTCCACAAGAATAAACCCTGGTGCAGGTCCCTGACATCAAAAAACCTACTTGGCTCCTGATCTTGCCCACTTAAGTCAATTTGAGTTTTGCCCTTGGCTCCAGTGGGTGTAGGAACAGTGCGCTAGGTCAGTGCTTCTCAAGCTATCTGATGTGGGGGACCAGCAATTTTTTTTTCCAATATGCGCACAGACTGGCAGCCGATGGCTCATGGACTGGCACTGGTCCGCGGACCACCACTTTGAGTAGCACTGCTCTAGGTGACTTCCCTCAATGATTCCCACCAGGAAAGTGCTTAATGGGGAAGTTTAAAAATTCCTCCCTCTGCATCAGAAAATCCAGTGAGGGTGATGACAGGAACAGCCTGGGGTGAATGATCCCTAAGGTCCTTGGGATTTGGTAGGAGCAACAAGGTATAATTTACAATCTGCACCAGGTTTCTTGAACCTGGCCAATAAAACACAAACATGCAAATTAGCTATCAGTCCAACCCAAACCTTACAGTCTGAACCACTTAGACTTTTATGAAGGGAGATGGGGAGAGGCAGGCTAGATCCGAACCCAGACCCAAACATCATTGCATCTAATATAAATGATGCAGAAAGGTAGAGATCCCACATGTCCCAGGAGAATAAAAATAAATGAAAAGGAACAAAGAAAAATAAAAGAGTAGTTAATTGTGGCCTGCCTGTTGTGTGTGATGTCACACATATGGTTACGGTTATTCATACCAAGGGTGGTGACTTCAGTGATTCAAGACAAACACAAGAAAATCTGTCAGCTCTTGTTAAAGGAACATAGTTATTACCTCAGGTCAAGCAGATGGAGGGCAAACTTCTCTGCTGGATTCTGCTGCTCTTTAATTAATGTCTACATTTGTTATGTCAACATGATGCATCATATTTGGTTTAAAGGTTGGTTTTATTCTCTAATACAAATGCCTATCTAATTGAATTTTCTATATTCTAACAGTTGTGCTGGGAACCAGTGACCTAGGATGGATGTAGATTCCTGCAGCTATATTTTGATCAGTTGTCGGAAGAAAACTGTTGAAATATCCGGCAACAGATTTTGCATATTCTGCTCTTTAACATAGGTATTCAGTCAATCATTAATGATGGTTTGCCCATAAAAGAACCTCTTCAATGAGGAGCTAGCAAGGTGTGTATATTTAACTGCATAACTGCATATCTACATATCTATATATGAGGGTAAAATAAATGAAAATAGTAGAATTTTTGCACACGGCGATACAGTGGAATAAAGTTGTATGGCAGAAAGCAAACAAACTGGAGCCTGCTGAGTCCCCCCTTGGACCAGGCCTGCATTGTGTGGGAATTAGGAGAATAACAAAAGAAAAGAAGGATGTGTCATTACATCATTTTGTGAGTTTAGCCTTTTTCACAATATTCAAAAAGTAAGTGGGCCTAACAGACATCACAGTTTTAGCTTGTAAAGCCTGGGTGGTAAAACAAATTTATTTGCAGCTGCCAAAATAATAAATGAATGAGCCTGGTTTTTAATAGCAACGGCAAAAAAAAAAAATCGACACTTGTGTTAGTTGATGCTCTTTCTTAAATAGTTGGCAAGCTCACGCTCTCCTCAGCAAATTATTTTTTTACAGTGGTAGGCCCAGCTTGTAACTATATCATTTTAAAAGATATCTGTATTCGTAAAAGCAGAAATGATATGGCAGCTGTGTGGTGAGGCCTAAGAATTAGTGATCTCAATTTTTCCCTTGACTTCAGTGGGCTCTGTCCCTTAGTGTGCCCAAAGCACAAAAACCATCATCACAATGGGGTTCTCTTGCTGGTAGTGTAAGCAGAGAGACTAAAAAATTGGGTCATGGAGATTGAGCTAGATTCTCACTACTCTGGATGGCCCCTCTAAGCAAAGCATCTTGTGAAGTCAATGAGTTAATGATTACACTATCACTTCCCCTTCTCTTGTACTTGTTCACAGAACAAATAGAGGATTTCATTCTCTCTAGGAAAAAGAAAAGGAGTACTTGTGGCACCTTAGAGACCAACACATTTATTTGAGCATAAGCTTTTGTGAGCTACAGCTCACTTCATCAGATGCATACTGTAGAAAGTGTAGAACATCTTTTTATACACACAAAGCATGAAAAAATACCTCCCCCAACCCCTCTCTCCTGCTGGTAATAGCTTATCTAAAGTGATCACTCTCCTTACAATGTGTATGATAATCAAGGTGGGCCATTTCCAGCACAAATCCAGGTTTTCTCCCCCCCCCCCGCCCCTCCCCACACAAACCCACTCTCCTGTTGGTAATAGCTTATCTAAAGTGACCACTCTCCTTATAATGTGTATGATAATCAAGGTGGGCCATTTCCAGCACAAATCCAGGGTTTAACAAGAACGTCTGAGGAGGGCGGGGGAGGGGAGGGGGGTCTGAGAAACGTCTGAGGAAAAAACAAGGGGAAATAGGTTACCTTGCATAATGACTTAGCCACTCCCAGTCTCTATTCAAGCCTAAGTTAATTGTATCCAATTTGCAAATGAATTCCAATTCAACAGTCTCTCACTGGAGTCTGGATTTGAAGTTTTTTTGTTGTAATATCGCAACTTTCATGCCTGTAATCGCGTGACCAGAGAGATTGAAGTGTTCTCCGACTGGTTTATGAATGTTATAATTCTTGACATCTGATTTGTGTCCATTTATTCTTTTACGTAGAGACTGTCCAGTTTGACCAATGTACATGGCAGAGGGGCATTGCTGGCACATGATGGCATATATCACATTGGTGGATGTGCAGGTGAACGAGCCTCTGATAGTGTGGCTGATGTTATTAGGCCCTGTGATGGTGTCCCCTGAATAGATATGTGAGCGCAGTTGGCAACGGGCTTTGTTGCAACGATAGGTTCCTGGGTTAGTGGTTCTGTTGTGTGGTATGTGGTTGCTGGTGAGTATTTGCTTCAGATTGGGGGGCTGTCTGTAGGCAAGGACTGGCCTGTCTCCCAAGATTTGTGAGAGTGTTGGACTTTGTCCTTACCCATAACTATTTTACATTTGGGGACAATGTATACCTTCAAATCAGCGGCACTGCTATGGGTACCTGCATGGCCCCACAGTATGCCAACATTTTTATGGCTGACTTAGAACAACGCTTCCTCAGCTCTCGTCCCCTAACGCCTCTACTCTACTTGCGCTATATTGATGACATCTTCATCATCTGGACCCATGGAAAAGAAGCCCTTGAGGAATTCCACCATGATTTCAACAATTTCCATCCCACCATCAACCTCAACCTGGTCCAGTCCACACAAGAGATCCACTTCCTAGACACTACAGTGCTAATAAACGATGGTCACATAAACACCACCCTTTTCCGGAAACCTACTGACTGCTATTCCTACTTACATGCCTCCAGCTTTCACCCTGACCACACCACATGATCCATTGTCTACAGCCAACCTTTGCAATAAAACCGCATTTGCTCCAACCCCTCAGACAGAGACAAACACCTACAAGATCTCTATCAAGCATTCTTACAACTACAATACCCACCTGCGGAAGTGAAGAAACAGATTGATAGAGCCAGAAGAGTTCCCAGAAGTCACCTTCTACAGGACAGGCCTAACAAAGAAAATAACAGAACACCACTAGCCGTCACCTTCAGCCCCCAACTAAAACCCCTCCAACGCATTATTAAGGATCTACAACCTATTCTGAAGGATAACCCAACACTCTCACAAATCTTGGGAGACAGGCCAGTCCTTGCCTACAGACAGCCCCCCAACCTGAAGCAAATACTCACCAGCAACCAAATCAGATGTCAAGAATTATAACATTCATAAACCAGTCGGAGAACACTTCAATCTCTCTGGTCACGCGATTACAGACATGAAAGTTGCGATATTACAATAAAAAAACTTCAAATCCAGACTCCACCGAGAGACTGTTGAATTGGAATTCATTTGCAAATTGGATACAATTAGCTTAGGCTTGAATAGAGACTGGGAGTGGCTAAGTCATTATGCAAGGTAACCTATTTCCCCTTGTTTTTTCCTCAGACGTTCCTCAGACCCCCCTCCCCCCCCCCCCCCCCCCCCGCCCTCCTCAGACGTTCTTGTTAAACCCTGGATTTGTGCTGGAAATGGCCCACCTTGATTATCATACACATTGTAAGGAGAGTGATCACTTTAGATAAGCTATTACCAGCAGGAGAGTGGGGTGGTGGGAGGTATTTTTTCATGCTTTGTGTGTATAAAAAGATCTTCTACACTTTCCACAGTATGCATCCGATGAAGTGAGCTGTAGCTCACAAAAGCTTATGCTCAAATAAATGTGTTAGTCTCTAAGGTGCCACAAGTCCTCCTTTTCTTTTTGCGAATACAGACTAACACGGCTGTTACTCTGAATTCTCTCTAGGGGTGCTAGTTGAGCACCTTTCACAACTGAGCACTAAATTAACTCAGTTCTTTCTCTTTCCCTCTGCCCAAACAAAAAAAGAGTAGAGAATTCCAGAGGGGTGTGTGTTTATGTGTTTAAAATGGAGGAATAAAGGATGAATCTGTATTGTGGGTTTAGCAATGGGCTATGTAAATCATGAGTGCATTATGCAACTGAATCTATACATTCAGCCATCAAGTACATAAAATGTATTTATTTCATTATATATAAGTACAAATAAGTAACTTTTGAAATAAGTAATACTACTGTCCATGTAAATTAATACATGTCTTAGCACGTGTAAAATAATTACTTTGTTTACCTGGCTATAGCCTGGATGGAGATCCTTTAGCAATGATTCACTTGGATTTGACCTATGTCTATGCGTCCATTGTCTAAATCTAAAATATTTTTTGCAAATTTAGTGAAATTACTTTTCAAATGTCACGTGACATAACTTACTTTCTAAGGCCCCAGCCTACAGCTCACTCCCCATTGGCAGATCCTTGAGACCTACCAAGCCCAACTGATTACAAAGGAGCTTCTCCAGCACAGAGCCATTTACAGTATTGGGGCTTAAATAGATAAATATTAGCAAATGTATCCCAAGCCCTGATCCTGCATCCACTGAAAACAATGGCAAAACTTTAACTGAGTTCTGTGAGAGCAGAATCAAACACCAAACCATCCTTTTGTTTGCACCTATTTTACCTGGACAATTATCATCATTGTCTTTGACGCCACAGTTATAGGGTAGGTGAAAACTGAGTCCTTATTGCAAATTTGGGAAAATTGCCTTTCCAGTCACAACATTCAATTCCCAATAATCTACTGGGAAGAATACAAGTCTGACCAATCATTCTTTCTGAATTCCCTTATTGCGTACACTGTACAATATGAGTATAAAAGTTTAAGGTTTCAGAGTAACAGCCGTGTTAGTCTGTATTCGCAAAAAGAAAAGGAGTACTTGTGGCACCTTAGAGACTAACCAATTTATTAGAGCATAAGCTTTCGTGAGCTACAGCTCACTTCATCGGATGCATATCGTGGAAACTGCAGCAGACTTTATATATACACAGAGAATATTGTTTCATATTCTCTGTGTATATATAAAGTCTGCTGCAGTTTCCACGATATGCATCCGATGAAGTGAGCTGTAGCTCACGAAAGCTTATGCTCAAATAAATTGGTTAGTCTCTAAGGTGCCACAAGTACTCCTTTTCTTTTTGTAAAAGTTTAAGGTTTCCTTTGACTAAGTTTTTAATAAAGATGTCATTTATTGAAAATTTACTGTCAGGTGGCTATGTTTTTATTGTAAATCTTCAGATCTTCACAAGATCACCACAGCTTATGGAATTAAAAACAAATAGGTGAATTATTATATAAATTAACACTTTGGATTTTATACTTGAATTTATCATTCGTACTTTTCAATAATTTTGGACATATAAAATTAGGATTGATGAATATTTGATTAAAATAGAATTAAAAAACAGAATTAAGCAGGTGGAGTAACATTTCTATTTACTTCCCAAATGAATTTCAAAAATCACAAATGATTCATTTGAATCAGTATACATGTGTTTATAAAAGGAACAAATATTTGATTTTTAATATCTTTGAGGAACAAGGAATTATATTTTTCTCACGGGCTATTACAAACCCTGTAATAAATTTACATAAGGGTTTCAATTATAACTTCCTTTTTTCATTCTTTCTTCACTATCTGAAATATTCTCCATTGGAACTGAAATGTTTAGCAGCTGGGTTGAGACCAGAAGCAATTGCTGTTTTTGTTGGAAAGACTGAGAAAAATCATTTCATTTATTTTGGAGTTATGGAAGAATGAACAAAAATATATTATCATTCATTCATTAATTCTCCTGTTTGTGGAGTGTAGAGTGCACACTTTGGATCACCCATTTCCAGAGAGCACAGTCTCATGCCAATGTTGTGGCCTGCTCTATATTAAAGCTGAGGCAGGCAAGGTCAGAAGCCATGCCATACCCTTGGATGTGCAAGGCTATCCACAAGGGCTTCTCCATCCAGTTTATGTTGGATCAAATGCATAAAGCTGGCAGGCTGGTATGGACTCTGGTATACACAGCGGATGGCCAAGCCCCTGAGTTGGTGTTGAGTCACTTGACAAGACATTGGTGGCTGGTAGGTCCATCTCGTGATCTCATTTGTAAAGTGATGAAACCACCATATGCCTTCACTATTTCATTTCTGTTTCATGTCAAATGTTCCTGCTGGTGCATATGTGTCTCTGTGGTGGCCCAGATTTCAGTGGTCATGCTGCTGGTTTTGTGGCATAGCTGTGGGGATTCCGTCTTGGGTGCCTGACCCATAATATCAATAAAGTATATACTTTAAAAGAAATATAAGACTTTGAGTCATATCATTTCCTCTCGTAAGAATCTGCAGGATGGAGACTATGAGCTAAGAAGTTATATGCGACTCCTAGATTTCCTTCTCTAGTGGTCACCTCAACTGGAAGGAATTGAGGGCTTTGAGGGCCTCCAAGTATAAAGAATCTGGGGTTCTGTGGGGACGTCTTGGTACCTGTCTGGAGGTCTGTGATAATCTGCATTTCCCCCATCCTTGCATAGCAACATGCCTCCTAGGAAATGTTCTGTCTTTGGCTGCTTTCTCCTACATCAGTGTGGTACGAGCTATTGATGGAATTGTTACATTAATGCTGAAATGGATATTCACTAGGATACTTACAGGGTTTGGAACTAACCTCCCAGTAGAGATCTTTTTCCAGTTGTGGCAGATGGGCTTTTGTGAGCTTGGGGGCATGGGAGGGAAAGACTCATGGAAATGTTTCTCTCCATTACCTGTGTCCCCTTATGCAGATCTGAATACATCCAATGATGGTGTGAAAATCCCACATGATAATCCCCATGCCCCCCCATTCCCCCCGTGCACAGCCCATATTGCCTCCATGGAGGCCTGTTCCCTGGTATGACCTCCTGATTAGCCTCCCTCTTCCACATGCCTCCTACAGCCCCACTGCCCCCATAAATCTTTTGTCCCCTACTCCCTTCCGTTTGTATGGTTTAATATACATGTGCATACTCATGCCTGCTTCCCCCCACATGGCTTTTCAACTGCAGACAGGAATCGGTGCAAAACAGTAAGAACTGTTCCCAAAATCCTGTTGCCTGGTGTGGTGGCGGCCAAGGTAACACCATCACAGAATCCATGTCTCATGTACCAATGCTTCAGCAAAGCACTTACACATGTGCATAACTTTCAGCAGGAATATTTTCATTTATTTTTCTTTCCTTCTCTTCAATTTTGTAAAGTACAATTGTAAGTGCCCATCCAGTGCTCTGGGAACCTATCCCATACATTAATATCACAACATAAACATAAACATAAACAAAGGACTGCTCCTAAATATATCCACCTCAGCCCACACTCTCCTCAAGAGCCTTAACGAAGAGGGAGAAAAGATGGCGTTTGCAGCATGCCCAGAAGACTGGAAATCTGGACTTTAGACCTAGTGGAGGGCATCTTTTCCAAAATCAAGGACCCCTTCAAGAAAAAGCTCTGACAACTGCTCCTTCCAACAGACTCTCTATGGACTTCTCTCATCCCAAATTGCGCCCCCCCGCCCCCGCACTCCTTCCATCCAACTTCATAGTCTCGCTTCCCACCCGTTGCAGCTTCCTCATGGCCTCCTTCCCAAAGTTCCCTGCTTCTCCCCTTATACACCTACAGCCCTATTCAACACAACACACTGCCCAGACCAATACCTACCCTTTAATTCCCCCAGAGCCCTGCTCTAGCACATAGATCTCATGACCCCTACTCTCTTGCCTTCAATTTCAGAGTTAGGAATGTTTGTGAGAAGGTGATCTGAAGACTTGGAAAAGTGGCTTCAGAAAGACTGGTGGAACTTGAGAATTCTGTTATGCTCTTTTTGTGAGGCTGACTTAGGCTAAGAAGAGTAAGGTGAACAGCTAACTTTCTGTTACATTTTTAAATGTAATGACTGTCCCTGTCCCTATCCCTAACCTGTGTGTGTGTGTGTGTGAGAGAGAGAAGTTTGGAGTGATTGTAGTTGTTTAGCTATTAGATGCCCAAAACCCAGTCAAATTTCAAGCAAAATTTCCAAAGGGACTTCTTTTTAACTGTTTTCTCTGGCAAAGTTATTAAATCTTTGACCAAGAAGATATTATGAAAAATTTAACTGGTCGATGAAGAGATAGTGTCTTAAATTTAGAGGCTAAATTCAAACATTTAAGTGTGTGCAGTAGAGAGGTTTTAATCCTGCTCTAAGTGAAAATCTCAACACTTCTTTAATATGGAGCATGTAGGGGTCCTTCATAGTATATTATTTTCACACATTCCCATTTATGTTGTTGGAGCAATACTTTCTAGGAATATTTTATTCCTAAAAAAAGTATTAAATTATATGATTTTTTTTAAAATAAACACTGTAATATTGGCCCACCCATAACTTACATATGGTTAATCATTGTGAACAGTGCCATTTCATTCAAAAATAACTGTATTGTAGGATGTAGGATGTAAAACAAAAAATAATCAAAGGAAATAGTTTTACATCCACAATGCACTCTGAATGTGTGTTTGGAATCTGCATTTAAAATAATTTGTGAAAAATATAGTTAGCATGACATGTAACAGCCCAGCAGACAAAAGGCCCAGTGTACTTGGGAAGTACAACAAATGTGGCAGGGGGAGGGGACTCAAAACCACAGCAAATGCAAAGAAATCAAAAGGACAGCTAGGCAACAGTAACAAGTTGAGAACAAAACTGAAAAATGCAGCTATACATTATCTTTGAGTGGGTAACTCATCTAAACAAGATGCCTCAGGCTAAGCTAGGTGAATCCATGTGGGCTCCCTGGTTGCTGAGAACTACATTCTCCAGCAGTAAGGCTGTCAGTCACAACAAAGGAATTTCAGTTGTGAGCCTTTTGGTGCATTTAATTTCTGGCAAGGTGGGATATGCTAAGGAGACAGCACTGCTCACACATTTGTTACTATTGTTTTTTGGCAACAGTGTGGCCCCCAGCAAATATTTATTCAAATCATAATCAAGGTCCTGCCTGTAAACCTTTTGCAAAACTTGGTGCTACACATGTTCCACTTGACCAGTCATTTTCCAAACACAGTCCTTTCTTCTCATAATATGGATTAATTAAAATTGCTAGTTCACATGAAAAAAAATTGAAATAAATGGCTGCACTGATACTCTGAACTTTCTTCATAATTGTCTGAATTATATGTGAACAATGGAAGACAGCTCAGAATACAAGTGGTTTGGTATTTGAGATTGGCAACGCAGATCTTAAAACACAGATTGTCAGAAATTGTTCTGTCATTTGAATTATTTTCTCAGCATGAATTACTCTAAGAGGGCTATGCTGAAAATCTAAAATTGTTTACAGTTCTCATACTGTGAAGCGGAATGAATATAGAATGAAATAGCCCGAGTTGCTGTGATCTAAACATAGGCAAGGAGAAACTTTCAAATCCAGCATATTTCAAAGTTACGGTATTAAAACCAGTCTGAATAAAGTATGCCAATGCAATTCTTTATTCTGGTACACCTGTATCCACACTAGGGGGCTGTCCTACTTTAACTATATTGGTGTCGAAACCAATGTAGTTCTACAGCAGAGGTTGCCAAAGCGCAGCTTACAAGCTGAAGGCAGCTCTTTTACCGTTAAAGCGCATGGGGTAGTGAGACTAGGCACTTTAGAGATGACTAGTGCTTGCTCAGGGGGCAGGGGGGCACAATTTAAAGTTTTGCCCTCCAACAGCTTGAGGCATGCCCACCCAGGCATGCCCCCCATTACCGTCAGTAGCCCCTCCCCTGCAGCTCCCAGGTGCTAGCTCCACATGGAGAGGCAGCGGGAAACAGCTGGGAGCTGCAGGGGAGGGGCTCCTGCTTTAGCTCTGCAGGGAAAGGTGGCAACAAAAGAACCAGCTCTCTCTGCAGCTCCCAGCTGTTTCCCGCTGCCTCTTCCCGGGACTGCAGCTCCCAGCTTGCCAGCTCCAGCAGCTGCCGTGCAGGACAGGGGCCTAGCAGCACGATGTGACCAAGCGGGGCCAGAAAACCCTGGCAAAAAGCTGTGGGGGGACACCCCTACACATCATCTCTGGCCTCTGCCCAGTGGGGAGAGGGGTCTTGGGGCTTCAGCCCCACAGGGCGCACCTGCCAGGGCTCAGGGCTTCAAGAGGAGTGGAGTTGAAGCCCTGAGCCCCAGCAGATGCCTCTTATGGGACTGAAGTCCTGAGACCTCCCTCCCCACAGGGCAGAAGCCACTAGCCCACTAGTGTTGGGCAACGTGCTGGCCGCCGCTTCCTGCAGCTCCTATTGGCCGAGAATGGCGAACCACGGCCACTGGGAGCTGCAGATGGCCATGCCTGCGGGCAGTCAATGTAAACACTGTCTCACGGCCGGCCAGTGGATTACCCTGATGGGCCACATGTGGCCCGGGGGCTGCAGGTTGCCCGCCACTGCTCTAGCCCCACCACCCTGCCACGGGGCTGAAATCTTGAGCTCTGGCAGGTGCCTGCGATAGGGCTGAAGCCCCAAGCCCCGGCAGGTAAGCCCCAGCAGGTGCACCCCAGCTCTCGAACATCTGAAGATTGCCATATGTGGTTCAGAGGGTCAGTAAGTTTTACCACCACTGTTAGAAGAGGTACAAACAGCGTGTGTAAACAAGCCCTCAGAACCAAACCTGCTCTCACTAAAGTCAACATGAGTTTTGTGATTTACTCCAATAGGAGCAGGATAAGGCCCTTGGACAAAATTTACAAAAGTGCCTAAGTGACTTAGAAACCTAAGCCCTATTCACATTCAATGGGACTTGGGTTCCTAAGTGACTTAGGTGCTTTTGAAAAGTTTGCTTCCTATCTTTTTACATGTTCAGATTTGTTTTTTTTTTATCACCTATCAAATATACTTATAAAGGATTTTTTTTCTCTTGCAATCCATCTTTCTCTCCTGGATCTTGGAATGAAGTCTCAGAGCTGAAATCTGCCCTTTGGAAGAACTGCTCATATACAAATGTCATTTTTTGTGGGCACCTGACACAGCACAAGGGGACCAGCACCTAGAGCTAACTGAAGAATTGCAATTCCATTGGATGACAACTTCTGAGGTTTTGACATTTGTTTTCATTCTGCATTGGGAACCCCCCCCCCCACAAAACCTTATGAACCTGTTGCAAAAATGGAATTGTATTGAAATATCCTTTTCAGACACAAACTTAGTGTGGGAAGGTGGTGTGTAGGTTGGTGTGTGTGTGTGTGTGTGTGTAGCCTGGTGGTTACGGTACTGGGATGTGGGAGACTCAGAATTGGTCACTGCTCTGGCTGGCTCAGTGCAGAGGTTTTCCTCCCAGATCACTCTGAATCAAGCAAAGCACAGACTCAAACCTGGGTCTCTCATACCAGTGCCCTAACCACCACACTATAGAGTGAGAGTCCTTCTCTGGGTGTATCTCAGACTTCATCAAAACCATTAGGTCTCTGTGAAATGTTTCGGCTTTGACAAAACACCATATTTCAACAAAAAATCATTTGTCAAAGTTTATGACAAGTTCTACCAGCAACTTACTGGATATCCCATTCTTCTATTTTAGAAAATCATGGATTTGGCTGTGGGCAGGATTTCTGTCTCTATATTCTTTTTTGTTACCCCATAGTTTTGCCATTATGCAGTAGATTATTGCTTTATTTATCCTCTGTGAACAGCACTGTCAGATAGGAAAAATCATTGTTTGGGTAGAATTAATCCAAAAGACTGTCACTTGCCTTAGAATCCTAGAAAATAGAAAATTTTAAAATGGGGTCTGGAAGCCCAGAAGGGGTAAAACACTAATAGTTGCTTTCAGAATTACCACAATTTCATGTTCAAAATTAGGTAAACATACCCACTTAGAGAGTTAATTTAGGCTATTTATTTCTATTCCAAATTACAACAAGCCTCTCTGCATAAGAGCTTTAAGTGCTCTGATATCAATTAAAAGATAGCAATCACGCAAAGCCAAAATAATAATGTGTGTTACTTTTTACCTAAACCAACCCAGTTGACTTGAAGGGATTGTGAACTCCAGTCAAGAAAACAAGTTGCTGTCCCTGTCTGTTTAAAGGAGCAGAGAAATGTGTTTATTCCAAGATAGGACTGGACACAACAGGTCAGACAGTTTTAGGGACATTCAGGACTGGGGGAGCATTGGGGTCATTCTTCAAACAGTAACTGGTGGTAGAAGTAAGGGGGTGTGACCTGTGTGCTTTTATACTAGCTGTTGATGTCAGGTCCCTGAGCTACAGCTGCATAATTTTTAAGCCACCCGCAGTCGCAGGGCAGGCGGTGACCCAACCTCTTACTGATCTGGGTTGAACCTCAAAATGTCACAGTGGGACAAAGTTCCCCTCTTATGTTTTCAAGAGGGGAGGAGCTAGGCAAGGGGACCAGCGTATATATGCTACTTCCTTATACAGTGAGTATAGACAGCATCAGGAGAAGGTTTGCCTGCTCAATTCTCTAAATATAAATGTGAAAGGGCTGATTGGGGAGAAACTGGCTCAGGGTCTGCAGCTGTCCTGAATGAGAACCCAGCTGCAGATGAGGAGCTGGGGGAGCTATTGTCTCAGGCAGACATGAAGTAACTGATAGAGATGCAGCATAGCTGTAGGAGAAAGGACTGAGACCTTCTAGCCAAAGGAGAGAGGGGGTAGCTCCATGAGGTAACTGAACCACAGAGCAGGAGGAAGAATCTGCTGTCCAGGGAGAGATGCTAAAGAACAAGGAAAGGTTGAAGCGGCAGAGTCCTGTGGTACCTTATAGACTAACAGACGTATTGGAGCATGAGCTTTCATGGGTGAATACCCACTTTGTCAGATGCATGTAGCGGAAAAAGGAAAGGTAGGAGCAGCAAGGGAGTGGCAAGGGTTTGGAAGGAGCAGTCCTTAACTGTCTAACACAAGGTCCCTGGATTGGAACCCAGAGGGGAGGGTGGATGGGCAAATTTGGGTTCCCCTAACATTTCCTCTGCACTGCTGGAAGGTGCTCAGATATTGCAGTGATGAAGACACAGGAATGAGAACCTTCACTAAATTGTGTAGAGAAAATTAAGCACGTACTTAAGCATTTTTCTGTATTGGAGCCCAAAATGTGGGCCGCAATGTTAACAATATCAGAGTCAATTGCTACAGAAGTGGTTGACAAATAATTCAGTTCAACTCTGCTATTAAAAGTCTGTCAGGAGATCAACACTATAAGCATATCTGTGAAACAGTACAGATCTTATTTTCATGAGAATTTAGGTGAAAAATTTCTGCACATTCCATTTATAGGTTCTTCATGACTTAGAAAGTTTTCTTTTTTATGACACGTTAGGGTGGGTAATGAATTTTTATTTCCAGTTGGGCCCAGTGTGAAAGTCACTCCTTAAGATTCCTCTCCCCCCCCCCACCCCCCCTGCCATTTAATATTTTTCCTTTTGAGTACTCCCTGTAAAGTGTTACTGTATCTTCCTCTCAGTGTCTCTTGTAATTCTCCATACATCCTTTTTTCTTCAGCATGCATTTCAATACCATTTGGACAATGTTTTGTGTCTGTATGCTTTTTCTAACCAAATATTTTATTGACAGAAAGATGTTTAGCTCATCAATCACCAGAGACTCCCCATCCAACTTGTTTTCAATTGTAAAGTGGTGGTATTTATTTTCAACAAATGTGAGAAGCCGTTTAGTGTTTCAGTCCTGTATATAATATATATTCATTCTACGTCTCCTGCCTGTTAAAGGCTGCTTTACTTGCTCTACATTTTGGCACTTAACATTTATTTTACCTTGTAATAAATAGCTGGCAAACTATGTGTACAGTACCTTACTATTTCAGTGCTCAATCCTGATAAGTTTCATCTCCCATTGAAGACTAGGTGATCCAAGGGTGCTCAGCACTCCACAGGAGTGGGCCCTCGATCACTTGTGTTAATGGATCTTTACTTCTTTTAGTCATTTTTGTCGTCAGTGGGGTTAATGAACACTCTTCCTTTGAAGATTTTTGGTAGCCATGAAAAATATATGTACACAGTCTGATTACAAGAAATGATGCCTACGCATCCACGCTGTTAATTTCATCAGTATGTCGAGAATTCTAGCAAATTACTTTCCAAAACAGGGTGAGCGAAAGCAAGGATAACTCTTCCTAGTTCTTCATCACTCTAGAATGGAGCTGAGATCATGAGACTTGATACAAAGAAATGGCTTGAACCTGTCTTGAACTACTCAAGATAGTTAAGTCCCAAGCAGACTGCAAATAGCTACAAAAGGACCTCAGAAACCTGGATGACTGGGCAACAAAATGGCAGATGAAATTCAATGTTGATAAATGCAAAGGAATGCACATAGGAAAACATAATCCCAACTATACATATAAAATGATGGGGTCTAAATTAGCTGTTACCACTCCAGAAAGACATCTTGGAGTCATTGTGGATAGTTCTCTGAAAACATTCACTCAATGTGCAGCGACAGTTCAAAAAGTGAACAGAAAGTTGGGAATCATTAAGAAAGGGATAGATAATAAGACAGAAAATATCATATTGACTCTATATAAATCCAGGTATGCCCACATCTTGAATACTGCATGCAGATGTGGTCGCCCTATCTCAAAAAAGATATATTGGAAAAGGTTCAGAAAAGGGCAACAAAAATGATTAGGGGTATGGAATGGCTGCCATATGAGGAGAGATTAATAAGACTGGGATTTTTTCAGTTTGGAAAAGAAATGACTAAGGGGGATATAATAGAGCTCTATTGAATCATGACTGGTGAGGAAAAAGTAAATAAGGAAGTATTATTTACTCCTTCTCATAACACAAGAACTGCGTCACCAAATGAAATTAATAGGCAGCAGGTTTAAAACAAACAAAAGGAAGTATTTCTTCACACAATGCACAGTCAACCTGTGGACCTTCTTGCCAGAGGATATTGTGAAGGCCAAGACTATAACAGGGTTCAAAAAGGAACTAGATAAGTTCATGGAGAATAGGTCCATCAATGGCTAGTAGCCAGGATGGTCAGGGATGGTGTCTCTAGCCTCTGTTTGCCAGAAGCTAGGAGTGGGTAACAGAGGATGGATCACTTGATGATTACCTGTTCTGTTCATTCCCTCTGGGGCACCTGCCATTGGCCACTGTCGGAAGACAGGATAGTGGGCTAGACGGACCTGTGGTCTGAGCCAGTATGGGCATTCTTATGCTCTTTCAAATGAGGTCTGTTACATAGTGGCTCCGTGAATTAAAACTCCACTCCATAGTTTATGCAACTCCAATCCAGTGAATTCGATTTCCACCCCAGAGTTTGCTTAGAGAGGCTGAGTTAACAGAGTGTAAGACTGTGGTTGGTTGGATTCATGCAGGAAAACAGTTTGTGCAGTGTCTCTTTATGAACTTTTAATAAAGTAAAAAAAAAAAAATTGAGGGGTGGGGCAGGGGGAGTTAACACCTAGACTTTCCTCTCTGCCTACAACCAAGTGAGAGCAGGAGCAGGGAAGTGACATTGTTCTCTTTCTTTCTCCCACACACCTCACAAAGGTAAACTTAAGATCTTTGTACAGACTTTAAACGAACAAGTTCATTATTAGCTATACCCAATCTGATTTGAAATGCAACTCTTGCTCTATAACAACTGGGGAAAAGAAATCGTGTAGACTGCAATCAAATTAGATTGTTAAATTAAAAATAGAAAGTGGTTTGGTAAAAGAACTAGTCTGTTTTGTTTTGTTTTTTTAGTAGGAAAGATGAAATCTCATTAGTTTCCAGATAGTCCCTGGTCATCGTTTTTTCTTTCAGCTTTTCATATTAATTCAAATAAATACATATAAGAAATAGACTATATAAACGTTCTGTTTTTCCTCTTACTATTTGGCACTGTTTGCTAAGGGAAAGACAGATGGATACTTAGCTAAACGGGCAGACAAAGTGACATTCCCAGCCAGCCTGAATAGAATGAAGTCTAGTTGGAATGCTGCCAGCATGATGCTGAGTACATCATCTTTATGCAAGTGAAGTTTTTGTGAACTGAGCATAGAAATAGCAAAAGCGTTTGTATGTAGAGCTTCTTCTGCAGGACAGTGAAGCATCTGCATTTAGGATTTGGGAAAATTATTCTTATTTACAAGTGGCTCATCCACCCTTAAAAATAATGTTACAGTAGTTCCATAACAGCAGAATAATTAGATTTCTTTATGTATTGAAGCTTGATCAAGCTGAGTTCGTAAAACAAGGATTAGATCAGAATGTAAATGAAAATTCTAGCAATCTATTAATTTTATAGCCGTTCTTATATGGGTGGCATCCCGAGACTTGATTCTTTGTGATGTGCAATAGTTCCTCAAAAACAGACTGTGTGCTCCACCGTCTGCTAGAGAAAAGGGGAGTGGCTTGTAGCTGAATAGATACAAATAATTAAAGATTTTTTTTTACTTCATTATGAAAATGAATATCTACCTATTGGCTAACCCTCCTAGTACATGTGGCTCTAGCTCCCCATTTAGAAATTGAATGTTTTACCCACCTCAGGAAAAAAACCACAACATTCAGTTCCTCTGTAATGTGAATGTGTCACTTAGAAAATTCTAATGTGGAAGCATCACTTAGAATTCTGCACTGTATGAAAGTTATCATGGGTAGCCTTCCCAAGGTCTTCTACTCTCATTTTAAATTCCCTACCTTCAGTTCTTGCTTTAATTACATGACTGGCTCATCTTCATAGTGCAGTGGGTACCTTTGTGCATTTATTACTGTTTTGCATGCTAGCCTCTAACCCTATATCTTGGGCTCTATCCGCTCGTGTGAAATATCAGCAGAATTGTACAGTGTATGGAATAAGGAGGAAAACAAGTCCAAGTTTCCATTTATAATTCCACAGAATTAACAATCTTCTCCACATAACCTTCTGCTGTTGCTGATTATGTTCACTGTTTCAAACCAACCTAAATGTCATTAGGATAGACTTTTCTAACTTGCAGTCAAGCAGAATAAAGTTCTCTTATCTGGACTATTGCATTGTTACACAATAGTTAAATCCTTCTCTCCTTCCCTACTGCCAACATAATTTTGTTTTCGGTAACTACACACAGCACTAATATACTACACTTAGCACCAGGACAGCAGATTTCTGTGCCTTTTTTTAAAAATGTGCACAGACAAGAACATTAGCAACAAGAAGAAAAGTCTTTGTCTACTTTATTAAAACTTTTGCATTCCTTCTCCTGAAATTATGCTTCCTTCACTTAAGTTACGCATCAAAAAAGGGCAGCCAATTTAAGTAATTTTGTCTTTTTCTCTCGGCATACAAGGTCATTAATTGCTATTGGGACCTTCATAAACCCTAGTCTGCTGATGGGGTGAGAACTCTATTGTTAAATGTATTATGGCAGGGCTGTCTTTGGAGATTGCCTGCTTGATTGCTTTGTAAAGGCCCAATGGCACACAGCAATTAAAATCCATAGACCTTTATAACCCTACTGAAGTTTTATGGGCCTTTTTGTGTCCTTTGGTATGGTTTACCATTTGTGTCTCTCCCAATGGGTCTTCTTTTCAGAACTCAAAGTGGATTTTTTTTTCCAGCATGATAAAGCTAGTTATACATCATGTGAAAGGTTAATGACTATTTTCAAAAAAAGAGCATATGTTTAAAGTCATAGGGTGAAAGTTATAGTAAAGAATAATTAAGTAAAATCAGACCATTTTCCCATTCTCACAGTAGCTGGATTCTACTACATACACTGTGCACTATGGGTGGCTTATAAATCAAAGGACTATTTAAAACTGTCAAACTCCTACATACTTTTTAAAGTGAATTTGACTTAATGGTTGACGGAATTGCATGGGAACATTACTCTCTGTCTGCTGACTTCCCCCATTTTACCCAGAAAGGGGGAGTGCCATCTGGAGAGTACAATCCCCACGACATCTGGCACCACTTAGATGCACCAATAGAAGAGTCGCACACAGTGAGAACTCCACATGATCCACAGTGTCAGGGTCGGAGCAACAGAGGTGCTACGTTCTGTGGCATCATCCCAAGCCCCTGCTTTTGACTTTCAGCGTGAAAGTCAATGTGGAATTAATATGGCTCCAAGCTGCATTGCCCCTCTTAGGGTTTGTCTGTGGCTTCTACTGAGTAGCCACCAGGGGATCCAACCAATGACAGCTTATTTCCCTATTGGGGGGTGGCTCTTTCAATGTGGATTCCTGAAATCTTTGGAGTTGGAAGGAAAGCAACCTTCCAAATCCACAGGCCCTAAAATCCTTACCATTACTGGTTTTCAAAATTCAAACATTAAGTAAATTAAATGTTCTCTTATCAGATATTTGCAATGTATTTCCGAGGGGAAAATTTTGCTTCTGAAATTAATGTGAAACAACTATCAGTTAAGATAACAGTTCATTTGATGGAACGGTGGATATTTGCTATTAGAAAACTTAAACATTCCCTGGGGATCTCTCATAATTTTTAGATTATGACTCAACTTCCTTATGTGGGTGTATAAAACCTTGTATCAATAAATTGTAGAGAATTAAACTAGTCAACAATATCCTAGTGCCAAAGGAAGGACAAATTTAAAATGAAGGGATTGTAACGCTACATAGTACTCCACAAAGTGGTATTGCTTTCTCTATGCAATGTAGAAAAACAAATCCTATCTGTGAATTGTACTTGAAAAGAGGCCCTTTGAGAATACAGGTAGTATTTAATAATTGTTATTAAACTTTTAGTTAGCAAACAAACTTTTTTTGGTTCTGGGTTTTGGGGTGTTTTTTTTTTTTTGTTTGGGTTTGGTTTGGGTTTTTTGTTTGTTTGTTTTTTTGTTTTAAGTGTGGTTCTGTCCTGGAGTGACTTTAAAAAATGGTATCATAGGGTTCCATGGTTGATGTCTCACCAATTTCCATGTCAGATTTGCTCAATTTGCAAATGCAAAGACTAGTTTTCTTTTCCTTAACAGCCAGTCATATGAACACACCCTGTGCTCTCACAGTTAAGCTGGGTTCTATCAATTTGAATCGTCGTAACCAGTAACAGAAGTTCTGCTAGCCAGATTAGGCTCTCAGAGACACCTGTGCAACCTCATTATGGTCAGTGAATTTTCACCTGGGGGCATAATCTGAACACATTGATGTTGCACAGGTGTAGCTGAAGGTTTAATTTGGCCTGAAAAACTTGATGGTGGCATACAAGATGGAACCCAGCTTGACTGCCAGATCCCAGGGTGAGTTAGCATGACTGTCAGTTAAGAAAAAAACAAACAAACATGTTTTTGTTTGCAAACTAGGCACATTTGAGATGTAAATCAGGGAGACATAGTGGGGTTCCTCATCCATTGTATCATTCTTACAAAGACACTGTGTGACATGAAGATCACACTGTTAAGACAGACAACCCAAGAGCCAACCATTCAGACCCAGTTTACCTAGGTAGCTATTTAATCCTTTCGTGTCATGACCCTCAACATGTAGTTGTGTCCAAGTCTCCTTGACTTTTTAGATGCTACTATTCTGAGTTGTTTGGTTGCTGAAGATTCTGCTTAGAATAGGTATGTTTGATGGCTCTGGATTACTCCCAGTTAAGCAAGTATATCACTGTGGCCGCTACACCTTTTGTGCAGGAAGACTTCATTTACAGACTTTTGTTCTCAGTCCTTTGCATATGATAACTGGAGCCACATACGGGAAGAGACTGTTACCACTCCAGTACAATATCTGTTTTGTCACTGGCAGATTTCACTATTCCGTCTTTATCTCAGAGGTTGGAGACAGAACCTGGAGTCTCTAGTTCAGTTTCTGATAAGGAAGGCTTAGTAGGGATCCAACAGTAGTTTTCATCTCAGAAAATATCCTAATCTCTGTCTGAAATGAGCAGGTTGAGGATCGTGCTGAGCACAAAATTAATTGGATCTGTGTCCTCCCGCTCTACGTGAGCCTTAACTCACCATTATTTTGTGTGCTTGATTCTGTACTGATTACACTGGCCGGCACAGTGGGATAAATAACCCACTGTCTACATGAATTTGGAGCTTTTCTTCCCACTACAGGCTGCAATTTCATATTTTTGAGACTGATTTTGTGCTTGACACAGCGCAAAAGAGATGACAGAACTTCTGTTAGTAGTCCTGAGAAGGGAATGCTAGGTTTGCAATACCATGCACAATTTTGATGTGTTACTAGATCCTTGGCTGCTCCTGGAAACCCAGATTGCAGCTATGAACAAAAATTCATCTGTAGTTGGCAAATAGACAGTAACGTTCTCTCTGAAACAGACTGAGACAGTTATTGATGCTTTTGTCACCTCTAGATTAGATCCCTGTAATGGGTAGAGCAAGTCAGAATTTTTCCAGTGAAACAGCATTTTGGCAAAAAATGCCAGTTGTTGAACCTGAAACGTCTCAAGAAAGTAAGTTGGGTTTGTTGAGCCATAGGCAGGATTCCAAGGGAACCCTGTCTGCCATGAAGGTTTCTGTTTAAAAACCTGCCTGGCTGCTGGGGAGCTCTGCCAAGCAGATTGCCCTGGCCCCAGGGACCCCACGTTTCCAGGGAATGTGGTTCTGGGGAAGCCTTGCAGTGCCAGAGCTCCCAGTGTTATTGTTACAGAGCTTGGACCTGGAGGCCCTAAAATGGGCTTCCAGAGTATGTGACTCTGGGGTAGCCCTGCTATACAGACCTCTCTGGAGCCCCATGGCTTCCAGATTTCCAGGCCAGCTGGTTTCCCAGCTGTCTGCCTGGTGGGGCTGCCCCAGAAACACAGACCTTGAGAAACCCAGCAGCTGCTGAGTGAAATTGAGTTGAAATCTTTCAATTAAAAAATTTAGGGCCAGATTCACAGTTGGTGTAGATCTGTTGAAGTCAGTGGTACTGTACTGGTTTGCATCAACTAAGAATTTGGCCCTAAATGTCAGAAATAGATTTATTTTTTTCTGTTTGCAACTGAAAGGGCAAATAGCAAACCTAAGGGACATTTCTATATTACTCATATTTTTCCATTTCTAAAATATGCTCATCACAATGTCTATGGGCAGTACATATATAACAATATATATGGATAGATATATAATTGTATATATAATATAATTGGATAGATATGTTCTGGATAAACCTGTCAAACTATAGGTTGACCCACCCATTTAGGCAAAAATGCAGCTTATCAGAAAGACTTTCCAGAGGCCCTGGAGGTTTTTCTGTAGCATGGGGCACGGGTCACTTGCTGGAGGATTCTCTGCTCCTTGAAGTCTTTAAACAACGATTTGAGGACTTCAATAGCTCAGACATAGGTGAGAGGTTTTTCGCAGGAGTGGGTGGGTGAAATTCTGTGGCCTGCGTTGTACAGGAGGTCAGACTAGATGATCATAATGGTCCCTTCTGACCTTTGTATCTATTAATCTATATCTTGTCTTGCAGTTTAAAAACACGTGGGCTATGTCAGACCAATGGGGGAAATGAGTTCTGGAGTCAAGCATTCCCAACGGCCATACAGACATTCAGATCTAGAGACCGTTAACAAGAGCTCATCATCTGACCCCAGGAAAGGCTGGTCTTAACAATGTCCTCAGTGAACCCAGTCTTACACCACCACTTTCCACATTGGATTTCACTAATTAAGCAAGTTCTTAGATCCAACTTGAAGACAGCAAGGCAAAGCTCTCAGCCCGGCTGATTACACTGGCCGGCACAGTGGGATAAATAACCCACTGAGCAAAAATGATTGCCACTGAGCAAAAATCAGGCAGAGATGACATGGACCCATCTCTTTACATGTGGATCTGTACCTAACAGAGAATTACTATAGAAAGGACACCAATGTGGCAGATCACAGGGAGCAGCACTCTCCTGTTTGCCTTTAGTCACAGTCACTTTCTTAACTAGTCCAGAGCCAAATGGGACCTTTCCAGTACAGCATTCCCTGAAGACATCACAACGTTGTGGTTTTCAGCACTGGTTCTGCAGACGGTCAGATGGTAGCATAGACTAGCTTCAGGAACACTTAGACACTGTGTCCTCTAACCCTGCTTTGAGCAAACTAGGCTTGCAGGCATATGCTGCAGTGTTCCTAGTTTAGACACATCCTTAGAGTCTATCTAGGGGAAGAGGAAGAGAAAGCAAAGCCAAGTCATTTCATTAGAGAAACAAACCCCTTTCTGTGTGGCAAGTGAGGAAAAACAGAAGCTTATGGGCCTGATTATGTGTGAAAATAGGGAAATAAATAGTCACCACAGCTTGCTATTTTTGTGGACAACAAAATCCAGAGGGTACTTTTGATCAAAGGCTGGAGTTTTGTTCTGTTATAGGTGTACCATTTGGCCCACTTCAAATGAGCTCTCTCTCTCATAAATTCACTACTGTCCACGAAAGAGGCATCTGAGAAGAAGCCAGAGCCCTCTGCTTTTTGTTAATTCAGGAATGGAAAAACAGTGCAATCATAGAAAGCAGACAGTTGAAGTAGATGTGTGGATGTCTGTTTCTGGTAATGAGGTGAAACTGGCTGGTGTAGTCTTGGGTGGACGAGCAGAAATCAAAACTGAAGTCAGTCAGTCTGACCTATAAGGTCTGTGATTGCAAGCCAAAGTGCTGAAAATTAGTCGACCTCTCATACAGTAGAGGAAAATTGGATTCAATCAACCCACTGGGTTGTCCATTGAGGCCCTCTTCATCATGCAATTCATTTAAGAGAAGTAACTAATTGGACCACATTTTGATGAGATCAGTTAGGACACTGGGAAAGTTTTGTTTTTTGGGAGATGATCCAAAAGATTTGGAAAGTGGAGTTGCAGAGAGATTCTAAAGAAAATGGAAATCTGGTTTAAAACGAGAAATGTGCTTGATAGCTGAGGCCTTCGAGAGGAGAATTTTCCATTTTTAATTTATTTTTATTTTTATTTTTTTTACACTCAAAAAGGAAAAGGCTAAATCCCACTGCACAATCAGACTTGTCAGGAACACAAATTGGTGGAAAATATCCCCCTTCTGGAATGCCATACTGACAAATACAATAAATGTGGAGTACCAGTGGAAATTGTTACAGACAAGTTAAAGTAAGGAGTAGAATTTGTGAAAGGATTTCATGCAGGGAGAGGGATGGGCAGTTATAAGTAATCTGGTGATATCAAATGGATTTCCAGGCAACAGAATACTAAGCAGGTGATGATAAGGTTTTTATTTTGAGGGGGTGGGGGTGGGAGGTATTAGCTTTATAAGTGTAAAACTTTTTAAATAAAATTCTACACTTGGATTTGTCAGACTATTAGTCCAGCTAAAGTTCCAGTCCTGCAAACACATATGGGTTGAGTTCAATGTGCAATCCCTCTTATATGAACAGTTAAATGCATGTGTGTTTGCAAGATCAGGACTTAATTTCCTATTGCCATTTTGGACTGACTGCTAATGTGTATCTGATAAGTCCCTGCATAATGCAGTTTGGTGGCTTGTTTCTACAGAAACCTAAAATAAATTAGGCTTTTGTTATCACCAGTATATTCACTTTGTGGGATGGACTGTATTTGGGTGTAAGATAGCTCCATTGAGGGCTACTTCAGTTTACACTAGCTGAAAATCTGTCCCTGAGTATTTACATTTCAAGCTTAGTGTAGCTTTATTTTCCTTTTTAATAATTATTTCCCCCCACCCTTTTCCCTTTAATTTTTTCTTAGGAAAAACAAATAAAAAGAAATCCAGAGAAATTCAAAATAAAATACAACAAATAGCACTCATGCAACATGCAAATTGGTAAATGGAGGACTCAAAAGTAAGACTTTCCAAACATTCTACTGGAGCATGAAGTGGGCCCACTGCATGTGCACGTGTATAATTTTCAATTTCTGTGTTCCACATTAAATGTTAATATATTTCAGCTTATGTAACTGAATCTATACTAGAGCTGGTCAGAAATAATAAAAACATTTGAAAAAAAGTCTATTAGAAATACTGAGTCAATTTTTTTTTGTAATTTCCCCATGGGGAAATCATGAGCTAATTTGAACCATTTTTTTTAAAATTCAGATTAATTGAAATGAGACACTGTTTCATTTCAACTTGATATATTGGCTGAACGTTGAGTCTTTCATTTTGTCTTTAAAAAAAAGTCAATATGAAACTAAAATTTTCATATTGAAATTTCCCACAGGAAAACATTCTTGTTTGTTGGAATTCATGTTTTTCCTAAGAAAAAATTCTGTTTCAAATAAATTATAGTGTTTGGCAGGGAAAAAGGATTAAAAAATGGCCTGTTTTTAATTTTATATGACATGTGGTTTAATCTTTTCCCCTTGTTCCCACTTTCACTCCTTGTCTTTTCCCAGAACTGAAGAAATGAGTTTAATCTACATCTACCACCTAAGTATTCTTACCAGGTCCCTGCTACAGTAGCAGCCTCTCTCATTGCCTCCCTGCCCCATTCCTTACCCACAAACAATAGAAAGAAAAGCATTTTGGATCTCAGCCTCCCCTCCCGCCCCATCCCCCATAGCTTTCTTTCCAGTGGTAGATCACCAATGCTGCTGAGTTGAACAGCAGAGGGCCCTATACCATGGTGCTTTCCCCTATCAGGAAACCTTGAGACAGTTCTCTACTTCCTAGTGGCCTGGGTACCAAATCACAGCCCAGATTTCTGTTTCCTAGGTGATACAGAGTACTTGGTTTTGAGAGAGAGAGAGACTTTTGTTACGAGTCACAATTAATTAAAATAACAAAACTATTCTGGTCCTGAATATTTCAAATGCTGTGAATTGTGCTTGGCTAACAGAACAGACAGCAATTACGAAGAGCTCATTGGGGTGTTAAAGAGAAATTGTTATAAGGCTGCTCCCTGGATTCATGGTGGCTTTGGTTTCATAAATCCACTAATGTAAAGTTTTACATCTGTAATAGGTGTACACTCCAACAGATGACAAAATCCACTGGGCATTCAATAGGAGGACTTGAAATATATATATTTCCTTCCTCCAGCATAGGCTTATTCATTTGCAAATGCAGAAGAAACCAAAACACCTTTGGTGCATATTTTCAACACTCTGTGATGAATATAGAAAATGATCTGTTCCTAGAAAAAGAATACTTTGAGCATTAACCACTTTTAAGTACTTCTGAAGTATTTTGGACTGAAATCAGAAACAGTGCCAGTGTTTCTTGTCAAAAATGTCCTCCAGATTAGGACAAGTGTGATACTATCTAACCATAACAGACATTAATGTAAGTAGCAAAGATGTTTCCAGAATAAAATAAAGTTAGAAAAGAGTTTCAATCTATAGTCTAAAAACAACACTCTAAACAAAATAAAAAAAACTTGACACCATTTATTTGGGAATTACACAACTCACAGTCAATGAGCAAGGAAAAAAATGTTATTAAATGCAGGGGTGCTGCTGGAATAATTTGGAGTTGGGGTTTTTTGAGTACTTTATAAGTAATTAGGGTTTGTGGCATAGTGGACTGATACATGAAGGAGCTGAGTGCTTCAACCATAAAGGCTAACGGCAAATGAAACTTCTTATCATATAAACAGAGCTACACTCAAGTGTCCACTTCAATGTATTATATTGTAAAGTAGTTTGACATATTAAATAAACTGTTTATATACATTGTCTAGTATTGACAGTTCTCAGTATAAAACACATATTTATAAATCATAATAAACGTATGTAATTATTAATAGAAGGTAGGGTGATTTTGTAGTCAAGACACTGGACTGGAATTTAGGAGATTTGGGACTACTGACCTTAACGGGGGGGAAGGGGAGTTGTGGGGGTGCGTGCACAAACACACAAGGCTTTGCAAGATTGGAACTATATATTCATAAATACCAGATGCAAATATATTTATATGTATACGTGGGCATACAAATAGATAATGATTATGGAAATACCAGTAGGAAGTCCATTGTTAAGGCTGTGTTGAGATTTATGCTTCATGTACCATGTATTTTACATATTAATTATTGAATTTAGTCTCTAATTTTGGTGAAACAACTCTTTAAAGGACAATTGAATTTGCTGGGTTTATTTTAAAATATATATAATATAAAAGGAATAGAAGGCTAATTCACGTGTTGGGTGCGGTTGTTTTGTTTTTTGGGTTTTTTTAAGAGGAATGTGTATTTTTTTTTCAATTTCCCATAGCTCAAAAATGGCTGAATGTAGTTTAAACTTAAAAAAAACACCTGGGTTCAGACCAAACATGGAGAGCGTCCACCAAAAAGGAAACTGTTGGTGAAAAGTATGAATGAACGGCTTGAAATAGCCAGTGTCTGTGAACCTCAGTATAGAGCCCAGGACAATTTTTTAATTTTTTTTTTTAATCCTGCTCCCATCCGGCCCTGCAATACCCACTCACATCCTCCTCTGTTCCATTTCTTGCATTTTTATCCTGCTCCCACCCACAGAAACCTTAGATCCCACAAATCCTGCAAGAAAGGTAGAGTCCCATATGCTACTAAAAATAAATAAATAAATAAATTGATTATATAGAAAAGGAATTCAGACAAAGTTTTTACCACTAAAAGAATAAATCAAATCTTGCTTAAACTATGTTAAAAATACTTTAACTCCTGGTATAATAGGCATCAAATCTCTTTCTATCTGTCACTTGAATTTAAGTATTAAAACTTTTCAGTTTAAAAAAACCCAAAAAACAAACAAACTTGTTTTCCATTCCTGGAATTCTATTTATGACAAACTGACGAGCGATTTAGTGTTTTCCTGAAAATTACCATGGTCTGTATGGTATATGTTTTTGCCCATCCAATCCCACTTGCAATCATTTTACCCACTCTCACTATTATGGTAGCGGGTCCTGCAGGACGCATGGGATCCCAGCCGTGCTGCAGGGCTCTACCTCAGTGGTGTTCACTGCTACAAATATAGTGGGAGTTGGGTGCACTTAGGCTCACAGAAACCCCTTGGGTTTACAGTTAATGATGGGCAGATGTGTAGGTCAGTAACCACACAGTTTATTCTTTTGGTCCGGTCTGTGACCAGGTTTGTATTACACTGTAGTTAGGACCCCTTTAAAAATGTTCTGGGGTGGCATTTTGTTAGCCTCTGACTGACCCTTCAGCTAGGCAAAGGGGCTCCCATTTTAATTTATTTCCTCAGGACACTGATAACCAGGGAGGTTGACCCATAACATCTGGCTTTCAATTTAAGCCTTTTGCTTGGAGGCAAATAGCCACTGATTAAAAGCAGAATGTGCCAGCAGACCTTCTTCACATACTGCATGTACTCCTTCAGAGCCTTTATCTGCCTCTCTTTATGCTCTGTCCTGGCTAACTGGAGCCCATTCTTGTTAAGAGTCTTACAAGGGAACAACAGCAACAGGCTCTGTGAATAGCAAGATAGGACTCTGTAGCTTTCTTGGCTAGCCAAAGCAGCAGCAGGCCTAGTACGTTACTGGCAGTAATTATATGTAAAACCTTTCCTTAGAGATTCTGGCAACAGATTCTTTCCTTTCACAGTTTGGCAGTTCCTAGCTGATGGACCATTTCTTTCCTTGTGAGTAGGGTGTCTCTACTCAGAGTTGAACTCTTCATGCGTGGGCGGTATGACTGACCAGCTCTCTGCCTCTTCTACTAATTCTAAGCAGTGATATCTTGCGGGTTTCACTAGTTGTAGTTTTTATTTGCCATCACAATCATTACCGACACTTAATTGAGCTTGTTAGACCATGAAAAGATCTTGAGTCCTAGATCAAAGAGAAATGAAAGGAAGAGTAGGGAATTTCCCACTGTTAAAAAATAATAATAATAATTGTTGCTGCTTCAAGACCTGGTGTTATGCATGAGGGAAACATGTATTTGTTCCCTTTGTTTTCATGTGGGCTGTGTAAGGCAGACAACCTGACTGCCAAATTTATAAAGGTCTGCAAGATCATGTAGTTCAACTTTCTGCCTAAGTAGCCATAAGGTCTCTCTCCGGAGATCCCAAAAGGGAAATTCTGTAGACTTCCAGAGCTGAGGAGATTAGTTATGGTTCTCTAGCAAGGCATTAAGCAATTTTAAACCTTTTAAGAGACCCCAAAAGCTTTGTTAAGCATTCCATCCTCCCTTGGTGTCTCCAGCATTCAGTCTACACCTCTAGAGGGGTAACTGTCAGTGATGATCATGGGAGTCTCCTTGATGTGCTCATGCTGGGTTAGGCTCATCAGTGACTGACTGACAAACCTAGGTCTAACACCAGTCAAACAGGAAGTATATCCGGGTACTATAGGGAAGGTCAAGTCCTATCTCTAGGATAGATGGTTCAACTGGGCTGATTCCAGATCTAAGAACAGATCTGTTACTCTGCCTAACTGGTTGAAACAATGCTGTGACCTAAAACATTGAGTTAAAATTCCTAGATGGACGTATGAGTTATTGATAGGAGTCATGCAGCTTTCTTAGATGCATCATCAAATATATGGTTTTGGGTGGAGACGTAAAACAGAGAATCACCTCCTGTCAGCCACAGAAAGGAGAATTTATTTCCTTTGTGTCATTTAAATTAGCTTTCCCAGCTTGGCTTATTTCCATCTAAATCATCCTACTGGGTATCAGGAAACCATTTCAGTGGCTGTTTTCCACTGGAGAAGCCATGAAATGTTTTTATTTAATAAGTTCCATATAATACATTCATCACTCCCCCCCATTTTTTTTACTAGTGAGTAGCAATAGCTTCTGTAAACATAAACATGCATATATAGTATTTAGTAAATGTTATCTTTATATATAATTAATGGTTAAAACTTGTAGAATGACAAGCATCCTTCCCACCACTGTGTGCAGTGAACATACTCTGAATACATTCAGCATCATGTCAGTAATTGATTTAAGAAATGATAATTCCAAGTTTATAGAAGAACAGAAACAAGTTCCTTCTCCAGGTAGTAACACTGACACAATTGATAATGATTAGTAGTATTAGCTACTTAGGCCTGGATAGTGGAGCTTAGCCTCAGCAAGAACTAGTGAGGTATTGCACCGCCCTAGTGGGAACACTGGAGGCATTCTTCCTGTCTGCACTGGAGGGAGAGCAGAGGGCTATACTCTGTATATAGAAGGAAACCAGGGTGTGGAATACTCTCCCCTGGTGTGACCAACCAACTCTGCTGGTTAGGACAGAGGGCAGAGGCATAGTTCTGCCTAATCCTTACCACCATTGCAGACAGTTTCTCCTAGTGTGGGAGGAGGGGTGAGGAGAGCATTTAGGATAGAAATTCTTGCACTTCCCCAAGCAATCAGGCTGCATTTCTGTCTCCTGAATCCCTCCCCACAATTTGCACAGCCACACAAAAGACAGATACAATGTAGCCCTCATTGCAAGGCATTTTACAAAATTTCTCCCTCATAGAATTTAGGGGGAGATTTTCAAAGGCACAAAATAGTTAGGCACACAACTTTCATTGACTTTCAATTGGTTGAGCACCTAATTGCCTGTTATGCCTTGAAAATCTCCCTCTGAAAGTCTAAAGTCCCAGGCCTGCAAAGTAGCCCCCTCATCAGAATTCTGTCACTTAATTGCATAGGATAGGCAACAATATGAAGGTGAAAAATAGAGGAGAGTGCATCCCCAAACAAGTTGATGGAGCATACACCTTACTGGTTTTAAAATAACAGTTTACATGTGAGAATGACACTAATGTGACTTCCTTGATATCTCTTCACTGGACTTAAATCTTCAACACAGTTTAGTTCCCTCCCCAGTGCCTCAGATGTTTACATATTGTAGTTTTGTGGGTGGGTTGGTTTATTTGTTTTTTTTGTTTTTCTGGGGAGTCTGCCAGTCCTGAGTCCTTTCTTAACAACAACAAGAGAGAGAGACTGGGAAAGAGAAGAAGAAAGACAGTTCTCGTGTCAGCGGGTTTCCTAGAATATAAAAATTAAAAATGAAAGAAATAAATTTTTCATGAATGGCTTTTCAGAATTCAGCTTCTTAAATCTTAGTCTGTTTATTACACTGAGGACTGCAGTTGCTTTCTGTGGAGGGCTGAATTACTGATTGATGTTGGAAACCAAGTACTAATTAATACCTTGTTCTGTGGGGTTGGATTTGTTGTGAAACCAATACTCTTAAGGTTGCGTTTCATAAATCTTCATCTCCACCTTTGGCTGATGCTTCCTCTTTGCCATCAGTGATGTTTCTTTTCATAGCAAAAAAAGATCATGTTTTTGTGACTCATGTTAAGGCTGCCTGTATTCATGCATAATCGTAGTTTTTACCATAGACAAGATTACTCCAGATCTCTGTGTTTAAAGTAGAGTCAGAAGTGCTAATAAAAGACAGACAGTAGCTACAAAGAAAGCTATTATTAGAAGCTTAAAGACAAAAGACTAACCCTCTGGTGGCAAAATATTACATCTGTGGCTTTTAGAGAACTGGCTGGTAAAAATGTGTAATTTATTTATGCTGGTAAGTTAAAATATAAATAATTAAAACTGAAAAGTCTTGTTCATGGAAACTGTTTACACAAATGCAAGTCAGTATATAGGAAAGTGGTTACAATATGCACAAGTAAAACTGGCATGTAATTCAACATGTTCCATGGCGGTGCCATTAGATAATATTACGTTACTCTCTATTTCAAAACAGAATATTGTATAAATGCAGGCAGAAATGTACTCTACAGACACATGTTCACTGCCACATTTGGGTGAAATTGTCCCAGGCTGCATATGGCTGAAAACACAACTTACTTGCCCAGGGATCCCTATACAGACAGACTTTACAGTCTCATATATGCCGTGGGACCAAGCTTTATTATGGCTTTCTCTGTGGGGTTTGTGTTTTAGTAACGACAGAGGCATGCTAAATGGGCTCTCAAATTTGAACATAGCTGCTAGCTGCAAACTGATAAAGGAGTTTCTAGAGCTGTAGGATGTAGTGCCTGGACTGATGTGGTTATGCAGGTGCCCTACGCCTGACCTCTAAGTCAGGGTGGAGGATTTTGTTCCCATCAGCATCCTTCATTGTGGTCTCCCAAATAAAAAAAATGAATTGTTGCTGTGCAGGAGAATGTGATTTCACCCATGTAACAGTTCGCTCTATGATATGCTCATAGTCTTTGGCTTTAGTGTGTGATTGAGCAGATACATACATTCCATTCAAAGAGCGTGTTAAAACTGCATACGTAAGCACTCAGAAATAACTAAATGATGAGGTTGAAGTTGATTTTCACACAACCTTCCCTCTTCCCCATAGTTCAAAGGTACCACAACAGGCCAGCTCTGCATGTGGTACTCTTTGAATGCTGTCTCTTTACTCCACGGACCCCACTCAATAGAATTAAACAGAAGGTTTTTTAAAAACGGTCAATGTCCCTTAGTAATTTTTTGTGGATGAAATTCACCCTTGTGCAGCCCATAGATGAATTTCCTCTTATTTAAATTGCAGTGATTTTTTTCTTAGAAAATACAAAGTAGAACATTTATTAGTTGTCTGATTTCTTTACTGTTTCTATTAACTTTTTGCCCCCTCAAGTTTATGCTTTAATTTTGTCTGCTGACAATCGTGTGTTATAACTAAGCACCACTTGAAGGGACATTTTTTTGGAAAGGGAATGGTAAAAATGGCACAGCACACAAATGTTTACTTGGTGATTGTACATAAGTCATGAATACTTCCTATTCTGCAGACGCTGGGATATGATATTTAGTATACAGCTAAGTCCTAAAGAATTTTCTAAGTCAGCAGTTTTTTCAAAGTAATGTATAAGAGCACTGGTAATGATTATGAACCTCCTATCTGCACATTTAAAACTTACTCTAGCTTGTTCTCTTAGGATGTTTTCCTTTTAAAATCTGGTGGATCTATTCAGAAATATTTCATATGGACATTCCTTTGAATTTAAAGTGGTGGCAATGCTGTCTATAACCACGCAGAGTACAGCCAGGTATTAAGGGAACTTCTCCATGCAGTGGTACCAGTGAAAGTAATTCAGCCTTCATTTAGTGACAACCCTGTGTTATGCTTATAAAAAGCACATGGGATCTTTTTCAGGGAAAAAGGCAGTACGCCGTGTTTATTGAAAATACAACAGTTAGCATATGCATTCAATTACACAACATACATACACAAGTCCTGCAGATGGTCCATATAGTTACCAGTCTGTCGTAGGTTGAGTCAATCTAATGGCCAGTTAGTTTGATCACGACTGAGGAGCTGGGCTCTGTCAGGCGCAATCCGATGCTCTGAGGCTTTGCAGGACTGAACCCAGAGTTTCATGGCAAAACACGCCATCTTTATAGTTGTAAATTTCTACTTGAGTCCATGCATTGTGCAATGTCATCCTGTAATCATTAGTTCTTAAGTGGTGTTAATTTTGGGGTTTTCTGCTGTTATCATTTGATGGTTATTGTCCTGCTTCCCATCGTTATCTCCTATTTGTTGTCTCACCTTCGGGGGTGCCTGCCTCACCTCTGAGGTTGTCACTGCTGCTAACATGTTTTGCATTGGATACAGTGAATGTTTTCTGATTGTCTTCTGGTGTTTCCAAGTCTCTCACTTTTTCTTGACCATCTGGACATTTGTGATGGCTTTCACACTCCAGCCTTAACCACGCACACATCCTTTACTCACACCAAACAATTTTACAGAAACTTTAAGACAGGATAACATTTTGGAAAGGATTATATGGTTACTAAAGGGATTACAAAAGAACCTTACACAATTTAGTTTGCAATGCATATAAGAAGCAAGACCATATAGCAAATATTGTAATGAAATCTTATCCTAAAACAAAAGGTGACCATAATCAACCATAAGGACTATTCCGGTCTATTCCTGCCTTGAAATCAAAAAGGGTGGCTGGCAGGATGAAATCAAATCATACATTAATACATTTAATACATTATTATAACCGTCAATCATTATAACCTCTAATACAAATACAAAATTCTACTCCTACACTTGCAGTTACTGCCATGATCCTCCCTTGAATATAGGCTGCCAATTGTGCCAAACTGTATGTTGGTTTTATGAAGGAGATAATGTCAAATAGAGAGAGAGATGTTATTAAGTTGCAGCCAGAGCTACTTTTTAAAGAGTAATGATTGTGCACATTCCCAAAGTGTATTGCAGTTGTTCTTTGTGTTATCCAGAATTAAGAATGTTAATGAATTTCATGAAAAAATACCCATGTTTTATCTTCATTGGCAATCCCACTCATGCCTATCTCCAGTTAAGATGGGGTGGCTGGGCATATGTAGCGCATGTGTTCAATCGGAGGATAGTTGCTTGCAAATGGCCTGGGTAGTAGGTATGAATTTGAGTATTGGTAGTGAAAGCCTCTTTTTAGAATTATGCAGAGACTGACCATGCTATTTTAGGCATGCACAAGCTAGTCCTAGTCAAGAAGTCAGGAAAATGAGGTGTTCTAGCATCCCCCATTGATCTCTGAACCATCCAAAGGAAGCAGCAGCTTGGATACATTGGTACATAAATTTCTTGGTTACTTTTTATTGCTTCAGGCTGCTAATCAAACCTGGGGTTGACTAAACAGGTCTCTTGCCACAAAAAGATAAATATCCCAGACCTCAAAACACTCAATAATGGTCAGTCTGTGACACTGGTCTAATTGCTAACTTCCAATTCTAGCCGAGACATTAAATCCAGACTGTACTAATTTTATATGGGTTGAGTCCCTTGTATGGGGAGTGTTGTTCTCAAGTTATTGAGTCAGGTGGTCTTTCCTTAGTTATTAAAAAGTCACAATAAGAAAGAATCAGCATTTACCAATAGTTACTACCACAGTATATGAGATACCACAGATATTGCCTGTTCTAAGTACAGCACGGTCATTCTTACTAAATGCTGAGGTTTCAATGTGATGTCTTCAGTTGCTTTTATAACTTTAGTTTCTGCCTTCCCTAGAGGTCTGTCTGTACTCTCCATTTTTCTGTTAATCCCTGACTCTTGAACTGAAACTAATCTTTTATGTATTAAATGCACTTTGTCGTAGCATTTTGCAGCATAGTTATACTCAGCCAGATTCTGCCCTTACTTACTCCAGTGTGACTCCATTAAAAAAATGGATGGGATTTCTCTGGTGTAACTGAGAGCAGAATTTGGCCCAGTACCTTTTCACACTGCTTAGAGTGCATTAGTTTGGGTAAAACAGTTGGAACATGGCCATCCTGGGGGGGAGATAGGAGTCTGAGTTTAGAAATGGCTTCAGCAGAGGAATATTTTCTTTTCTCTTTCTCTTGATACATTCCCTGTACGTTCGTGTTAGTTTGATCAAATTCTGTAACTTCCACAACATTTCCTTAGTTTAAATCTGTCAAAGCTTTTGGGCCTCCAGGCCCGCCACTAAAAAAGATTTAAAACTATTTTTTTCACTTTCTCTCTCTTGTGCCCGTTACCCTAGCATCTGAGTGCCTCACAATCTTTAAAATATATGGCTCTCATTCCTTGTCCCACAAACAATAAAAATTGTATCTTTCAAGATTTATACTGATCCTACATAGTCTCTCTCTATTTCTAACTTATTCTTCTGATCATCCAGGGGATATAATCTTCTATACACTATGCATTTAATGTCCTGAATTTCTTTAGGTAGCAAAAAAAAGCCAATGAGAATGAAAACATTAATATGTTTAGCATTTCAGACATGTGCCCATTTTATGCCTTTAAGGGGCAAAACTGGCAAAATTATTTGACACTTACACTATACAAATGTGAAAAGAGCCACCATTATTTGTAGGTTAAATGCCAGGCAGGTTTTCTTTTCACAGATAACATTTAAGGGAGCAAAATATGAGATATCTTTCACTAACTGAAGAAGAAATCGGGGAAGCTAAAGACTGGAATTATTGCCATTTTTCCATCCTGAAACAGTAGATTCTGTGTTTGCGCAACAAAACTCTGGGTATAGCCAAGAGACAGTTCTGGCTCAGAAATGAACATTTCAGCATTTCTAGTGCCAATTACATTCATTTGCTTTCAGTTTTCAGGATGGAAAAAAGCCTTGGCAGCTGTGTTCTTGCTATCCTACAATGTTCTTTTTAAGATCTAAATAAGGTTGTGCTCAGATCTCCATATTCTTTTGTCAAGGCAATGCTCCTGCTGTTGGGAATACTAGTACTGAAATGGTTATTACCAGTTTGCTAAAGGCGGCTATTACTCTACTTATCTAAAGACAAGGAAAGACAAGACCCCGCAAAAATGAGATTTTAATCACTATGTTTTATTTGATACCGATTTTAATCATTTTTCCCCCTTGAGCCTCATTTTTATTAAATTACAAAATATGAAAAGGGCTGTAAGTCCTGCTAGGGGGTTCTGTTTTAAATCTCAACTTTTGAAGTTTGACATTCTAGGAGTGAATACATTGAACAACTCCAAATTGTTAACTTGAGTTTATTGCTCCATTTTTTTACCCCAAATTCCTCCAGTTCTTACAGATGTGCAATTTTTACAGAACTTTATGTGTGCAGGCACTCAAAATCTGTCAAGCATCAGTTTGCTGTCCTGAGACTGATGGGTGGGAGTTGGGCATTTTAAAGTTAAAATCAAGTATAGCTACACTTCTACCATGATGTCTTCCAGCTAATAATGGCAAGGTAGCGATTTTTTAAGTTTAGTTTGTTTATTTGGTCTATTTAAACGTATATTGTTTTCCTTGTCTTCCTTCCTCTGTTTCTTCTGATTTTGTTTGTTACAGTCACTTGTTGGGCTTTGTCTGAATTAGATTGTAAACTCTTTGGGGCAGAGGCCATGTTTTCCCTTGTACAGCACAATGGGTCCCCAAGCCTCCAGCCTGAAGAGCCAGGCATTAGTATCATACAAACAAATAACAATAATTACAGATAGAAATCACACTGAATATATTTACTTTTTAAAATATGAGTATAGGAGTAGAGAGGAACTAAAAGCAAACAAATCACTTTTATGGGGTACTAAAAAAAAAATATTTCACAGCAAATAATTTGCACAATGAATCCACCTTATATTTCTGCTTGAATGATGACCATGAGCAGACTGCAATTTCCTCAACATTATTCATTATTTTAATTTACTTAACATTTTTGTGATATTTTTGCTGTGTGAATTGATGACCCTTTGCTCACTCCAGGTATTTAATATGCTAATTTTCAGTTGATAGGTTAGTTAAGACTGGTCAAATGATATTGTTTCTAATCCCTGACTCAATGAGCACTGCTCTCTGAATCAGAGGACCCATTTGCAGGGCTTGTAGAGGCAAGAGTGGATGAATTTTGGTGTGTCATACCTATGTCTCTGTATGTTGCATTAAAAGTGAGGTTTGTAATGGCTTTGAAAAATAGAACTGGGTAGGTCATAAAACGTAAAAGATTCATATCCCAATTGCTAATGTTTAGACCAACTTGGCTTTCCCAAAATAATAGTTTAAACCGTATCATGGTCCATTCTGTGTATGTAATGCTGAGCCTGCTCAGTGACCTATTGCATGTTGAGTTGAAGAATAAAACTGTCTCTTGGGAAATAACTGAAAGGAAGAGGTCATCAATATTACCATCAGTAATACAATATACTTCAAAGGGGGAAGAGTCTAATTTTAAAAGAACCACTAGAGACCTTGAATGACATTCTGACACCATTGATGTCAATGGCAAAGCTCCCACTGACGTCAATAGTACCAAGATTTAACACCACGTTTTCCTTAAATATTCATGAAATATAGATTTCTGGTAAATAGAGGCAACCATTCCTTATAACATTGACTCTAAACCTGTCGTTTCAGGAGAATCTGACCCAATGGAAAACAAACTAACAAAACAACTTCCATTCCCATCAACTATCTCGATTTGTGTTGGACAATTAAATTGTTGGAGCAATTTTTCCATGTGTGGTCCATAGTATCAACAAGTCCAGTGATGATAGTGCACCATTATTTACATCCCTACATCTGCTAGACCATGCTTATTACTGTCAAGATGAAAGCTGAGCAAAACTATCCCTTTTCACTACTTTGTCACCATCCCTTACCCTTATAGGCATGAAAATGGAAATTCTTTCCTGTTATGTAGAGATAATGTTGCTATGGTTATAATTCTATAAAGGTAAAAGTAGACTTATCAAAATAATTGGAGGCATGATTCTCCGTTAAGGTCAGTGATTGCAGAGACAGGGTGACATGAAATGACTGAACTTTTAATTTATTTTTTTCCTTCCTCTCCTGTGAATGGATATTCAGCCTCGATGTGCTGACAGTAGCCTATCCTAAGAATGACACTTTAAACCATAAGTCTGAAATGTTAATGCATCAATTAATGTGACAATTTGATACTTTTGAAGGAAATTTAGCTTACTTTTTCACAGGACCATTTTGTAGCTGGGCAAGTAAAGAGGAGTAGACTCACAAAAGTAAGGGGATGACGGGTAAGGTTTCAGGCCTCTGTATGCAATGTAATCTGTGAGGATCTAAATTTAATTCATCAGCTGGTCTCCAATAGAGATCTACTCCATAGTGTCAGAAGGTGTAACTCACAAAAGAATGTCCAAAATCCTATCTTATTCTGGCTACTCTTTCCATCCGCAGTGCTGCCTTGTCAACACATCATCTTAAAGATCTATGAAACGGTGACACATGTAACCAGTATAGGCAGGGCAACCAGCCCTGTTGTTAAGGTTGACTAACACTTCCCAGTTATAAGACTTTATTTTCAGCTGCTTATAACTTTTCCAAACTTACTGCTTAGGTATCTGCCTCAGGCTGATTTCTGGTGGGTAGAGGAGGGTTGAAATTTCAGTCAAAACAGTTTCCCCTACCCTCATTCTCAGAAATGGCTAAACTAAGTTTTTTTTGCCCATGTTAAAAAATTCTGGTGACCTTTCCTTGAAAAAGCTTTAGTGACCTTTGCTTTGGAGCAGGAACTTGAAATTTGACAGGGGGTGGCCTTTGTGTCACAGATGTGCCTGTTTTCTAACCCCAGGAAAATTGCCTAAATTAGGCAAGTTATAAACCTTTGAAAAAATTATCATTCACACAAGCTCAGCAGGGAGCTCTTAGATTTTAGCAGCTCAGTTCCCCAAAGATTCTGTCTACAGTGGGCATGCTCCAACCTGTAGCTGAACAAGACTGTGATGTGATAGGGTTTGTTCCCATCACCTGTTAGTCAAGGGGGTTAAGAGCCAATCAATGCTCCCGTGATTTACTGCCTCCTGGCCAGAGAGGGCAAAGGTAGGTAACGTTTTTAGAAGGAAGGTGAGGGAACTCAGCAGGGGGAGATTGCAAATAGAGCAGGATTCTCTTGTGGAGAGAAACTCTCTCAGAGAGTAGTTCACGCTCCTGGGGGTGCAGCTTAAACAAGCAAGAAGCCGGGTGGGAGGATCCACAGGGAACATATTAGGCTCCTGTGGGGGAGGGCCTGAGGAAGAGTCAGGTTAAAAACACTTCAGTGGAGCTTGTGTGGTCAGAAGAGTGGTTAGTCTAGAAGAGAAAGGAGAAGCTTGATAACTGAGGGGAACCTATGTTAAGCACAGGCTGTGGGGAAGCAGCAAAAGGGGGCTTGGCAGTAGGCAATATAAATTTGGCCCCCTTGTGCATATGCATTATAATAGCCTTTATTTGCATGACCCCATACTATTTTATTCATAGTATTGTGATATAGCTATAAGTACCTAGTGGAGCTGGTTAGGAGATGACTTTGTTTCCTATGAAGAATTTCAAGAACATACTTTTTAAATTTTTTATATAATTTTGAGCTTTTGGTAGCTGAAAACTGAAACGTGTATTAAGTTTTCAGTTTTTCAACAAAACCGTTCAATTCAAATATTTTTTGCATAAAAGTTCTGCTTGGATGAAAATTCATTTTCTGTTGAACAAATGTTTGGACAGGAATTTTTTGACCAGTTCTAATAAATATACAGATTAGATTTTCAGCAGAATGATTACTATTTTTGGAGTCTCATACTGAACTAGTATCTGTCTTGTCTCTTGTAGGATATTACTGCAGGGAACAATTATGCATTAGCAGAGGGATGGCCAAGGTGACCTACTCAAATAGGTCTATTTCCCCCCCAACCATAATTTCTGATTCTTTGAAAAGCAGCAATTCCTTCAGTAAATTCTATGTCACTCATGCACTGTAGTAGAAATTATTCACAATGTTATAGGAGTCTCAGGGTTCAGAAGGGGGGATTCCTCTAAACTTCCCTAATTTAAGGGCTGAAGCCTGGACTTTTTGTAATTTATTTCAGGATAGTGCTGTGTGGTTTTTCTTTCCTGTTCAGGTGAACTTGCACCAGTTTGACATTCAGTGGGTCTGTGAAGCAAAAGACAGCTTATTTTGACTTTTTTGTATTGTGAAAGTTCCAGGTTTAGCCTTGCCACAATTCAATTATTGAATTTAGAGTTGTGCTTGCTGACGACTGGAGTGTTATGAATGATGCAGGAATAAGTTAAACTTGCAGAAAGCGGCTGTTTTATCTTCTGAGATGCTGTTAATTGCTTTTCTTGCTAAATACTTGTTTTCATTCTCTTGGGGTACATTTCACTTGTTTTGGACACCCACTAAATGCCAAATTAATTTAAGTTACTTTACATTAACTTGACACTTGCACCTTTTTATTATAAGTTTACATGTGTAACTTATGCCACTTTATCAATAGTAAATTTGGCCCAGATATATGTATGAGAGTTGCAACCATTTGCTCCAGGCTGAATTTGGCCTGTAGATTAGAGCTAGAAAAGACTGTTGAGTTATCTAGTTCATCTGCCTGCAGGTGTAGGATAGTTGCCTCCTATGCAGGAGTAGCACTGTAGTTAAAACATAGTAACAGTAGAATGCATTCTCTAATATCTATCCATAATGCAGAATGTGTATATTACTTCCACAGTACACACCAAGTCGCATACCTACTGAGCATTCAAGTCCATGATGTTGTGTATGGTGCCAACTGCAGTAAGTCAACCAACAGTGGGGATTTTGATATAAATCCAAGAATCATGACACTTTCATGGATAGGCAGCTAGCATCCATAAATTACCAAAGAGTTCAAATGCACATCCTTACTCTCATTACCCCAAAACTTTAGAATTTGGTAACTTTATTTTATTCTGTACTTCTGAAATTATTACTTTAAATGCCCAAAGATTTGGGGATGTAGCTGGATGATGAGAAAATATTTTGACTTTCTGTTTTTTTTAAATCATCTGATTGAAGTGCAAACTTGAAAAGTAAGGTGGAAAAATCAACTGAACTTTTCAAAACTTAAAACATTCGGTTACCATTTGGTTCAAGTTGTGGGTGAAGATTCAGTTTGTTCACTATTTTTTATTTGTTTCCATTCACACAGCTTTAAATATAACCAACAATATATGATATCTACTGATTGGCTTAGGAGCCCTTTGGGGTTCTGAATAGTCTTGTGCTCAAATAGATTGAGTACATTGACTGAGCAAAATTAAGATAATAGAATGCCAGATAATTCTCTTCCTTGTTTATGAAAAAGCCAAAAATAGTTGGATGCCTGTAATACAAGTTTCCACATCTTGTCCGCACCACTAAATATTGCCCTGACTGGCCAGGACTACTGTCTCTAGCAATAAAAAGTAATTCAGTAGCATTTACTAGCTCAGTCTTTTGGCTTTTTGTAAGAAAAAAACTTCTAACTGGGTAGTGGTTTTGTGTTCGGAAATCTTGTTGACCATTTCTGTTCTTGACCTAGCATGACAACTTGTGCTCAGAGGGGAAAGGCTACTGCTTTGTCCATTAATCCATCCAGAGCTCATTTTTTCTGATGATGCAGGGTCACTCTTTTTTAAAATCCAGGAATATAAACCTCAGATGAGACTTCTAAACAACACTGGAAACAACAAAGATAAAACAAGCAAAACAATATTTTTAATTACGCTGCTTCTAAGATGGGGTAGGGGAGTGGTGATCATAAATTCAGCTCAGGTTCATTTGTTGTTCTATGCTGTGAATAATGGAATAACTTTCTGTTATAGACAGTGTGCGGTGGAGTGGGGGAAGTTAGCAGGAATTCTTTTGGGGGTTTATGTGGTGGTGGGGAAAGTTCCATTAAAGTAAATTGTTAGGTTGGAAAGTTAAACAAACCAAAATAACCAAAAATATGCATGTTGTGTTTGTGGTTTTATTATAGTGGCTTGAAAAATCTCTTCATATTTCACAAATTTTATAGGATTATCTTGGATAACTGATCAGTTGCTCCTTTTCATCCTTCTTATAGCATGAGTTCAAAGGGGCTCACTTGAAGTTGGTGCCCATTAGTTAATTTGTTTTGACCTTATTCTAGTTATATGCTATTATACAAATCAACTATAATGTTTAATTCAAAGAGGAACTCACTACTGTAGGAGGGCAGCAAATCAAATATCGTGGAAGATTTTGAAAGATTGGATAGTTTTATGACCAATTTTATATTTTTAGTACATTTATTTTTACACAGGTGTGAAGTTAATCCCATGCGTCAGGGCATAAAGTGATCATCAAAGAATCTTAAATCAAGGAAGCAATTTTTCCTTTTAGAAATAGCATTTCATGATAGGCTAGATGTGTAATGGCTCATTCGTATGAGGTACTAAGTGCCCTTAGCTGCCATTAAAGGGAATTGACAACATTATATCTGAGGGGGGAGGAATGGAGAACTGGAATTTCAACAAACTCAAATTTTCATTCTGCTGTGCGTTTACCATTGCTTCTAATGCAAACACTGTAAATTTCCAAATGTAAAAATTCAACCAAATTCAATTTTTCATAATAGATTTTTTCAGAAGAACACTTTTTTAAAAATTTCTCATTCAATAATTTTCCCAAAAAGCTTTTCAGAAAGTGTGTGTGTCTTCAAAATGGCTTTGTTTTGTGTTTTGCACTACCAATTTAGATTGGGCTGCTTATTCACATAGTGGGAATCTTTCAAAATTGATAGATTTCATTTTCAAATATTGTGGGTGCTTCTGTCCTCTGAGGATGGTGCCATAGCAGCCCCAAGTTAGGCATGCAAAACTTGGGACATTCAAATGTTAGAACCTAACTTGACTAGCTCAAGATTACAAAAGAAGCCTATGACTGAGCTGGGAATACAACCTAGATTTCTTGATGCTCAGTCCAGTGCTTTGACCACATCATCCTGGTACAAGTAAATTGATAACCTTTCTGCAAAAAAAGAAGGTGAAACTGGGTTTGGATTTGGAAAGCCTTTATTTACACACTAGTATTAGTCATAATATAAAATGGAGAATTAAATAATAGCCAAATAAGATTCTTTGTATAGTAATTTTTACCCTCTCAATCTTTCTCTAATGTGTAAGTCTTTCTTTCAAGATCTCCTGTGTCAGGGGCACTGGTATAAGGAGCATTTAGAGTTACTCATGAGGTTCAGACCTCGTCGAAAGTAGGAAAGAGGGGCTGTCCAGTCCTCTTTCCTACTTTGGCTATTAAATGATAAAGCATATTGTAAAAGGCCTTTCTGTCAGAGGATCTGTTAGAAATTGACTGCTGAGGCTGTGTTATATGAATAAGTATTGAAGCTAAGATGTATCTTTGCCATCTTTCCCCGTGTAGGTCAGCACAGTGGCAAAAAGATTAAATAGTTTCACAGAACAGCCAAAATCATTTTAATTGAGTCTGGGCCTTACAGAACAAGATTCTTTCCTTAAAATAGAAAAAGTCTTAAAGTAGAATGTTCTGTAATAGTCCAAAAAGGGTCAGAATAAGCAGCCACCAGTTTTAAAAAAAAAGTCTTCTCTCGAGCTCTGTTTAATCTTTATGTTGCTGAGCTGTTTCTCTCAAATCTTCACTCTCCCACTTTACCATTCTACTTGTAAAATTGTTGAAAGATACTCTATCTCTTGTGGTTAATTCCTAGCTATGTGCTATTTTTTAAAAAGTACAGATAAACTGTGAAAGGGTATGGGGAGGAGGGGAAGCTTTCAGAACTTTTTCACAAAAAAGAAACCAGAATGATTCCATTCACAGTATTTTAATCTAAATTTATTCTTGCTTAATATACACACAACTCCCATTAAAATTAATGGGAGTTTATGCTGTATATCTAGGGAGAATACAGTTCTAAGGACAAAACTATGCCTTGAGTTACATCCATGCAATGGGGTTTGGATCTGCCCCAGCATTAATCTACTGTTCTGATTTCATACTACTTCATACCTGGAATGTGTCACTTGTATCCATTTTCAACTGTAGATGACTCACTTTCAAATCCATTAACATTGCTTGCAATGATTTGTGCAAAGCAAACAAAAGATTATAATAATGAAATGGCTTTATTGAGGGTTGAATCCCACTCGATCCCTGGCTGAGGGTAATTAACCATTGGAACAATTTACTAGTGGTCATGGTGGATTTTCATCATTGATAATCTTGACTGGATTTTTTTGAAAGCGATGTGGTAGATCAAAAGCAATTATTTTGAGGGAAGTTCTATGGTCTGTGTAAAACATGAGGTTAGACTAAATGATCACAGTGGTCACCTATGGCCTTGCAGTCTAAGGATCAAAGTGAATGTGTCTGATATCAATGACTCTGGGAGGCACCCTAAACCCAAGATGAAATTGTCTTGGGTAGTGGAGACTGAGAATTACAGGTGCCAATTGCTGTCCAGACTATGGCTATGAGAGGCTCTGGATAGATGGGTTTTGGGAAGCACGTCTTGCATTCTACTACTAGCCTGGGAGGTATAATGCTGCCTCCAACTCTGGGGCCAGTAGGATGAGATGCCTGTCTTGTTCCTCAAGCATTCCCCTCTTGGCACAACATTCTCTGGGCCTGCGAGGAACTGCACTAGCAGCCAGCACAGCCCCCGAAGTGGCCAGCCCTAGCAATGCACGGGAAATGTACTGGAGTATTCACTGAAATAACTCCTGTTTATCAAAATTCTGCCATAAAATGAATCCCCTCCTGGCTAGTTAAAAAGTTCATCCCTCCCAACCAAAAAAGACACAGTCAAAAATTTTCATTGTGATTCAGCATTCAAATTTTGACCCAGGACAGCCTGCAGCTGATTTCTATTTAAAGTGTCAGCCTCCTGAATCTCAACCATCAATTAAAATAAACTGATAGACATCACACAAGAATAACTTGACACAGAAAACGACTTGCTCTGGACGATGTAATATACTCATAACTGTGCCAGATGTAAACACAAATAGCGTTTGAAGAGAAAACAGTTAAAATTAAGTTTTATGAAATTATGGTAAAATAAAATCAATGCACAATTTTAGGTGTTGTGCTATTTGGCCATAAAACCAGATGCACAGCATTAAAGAGTACTTATATTCTGACCAGAACACAGCCCCAAACCCAATTTATTTCTAAATGAGCTGTGTGGGACAACAACACAGATGCTTTTACCAAGGCATTGGGCAAATGTGAACAAGTGTATAGATCATGCCTTGGGACTCGTGCTGGAATGTCCCTTGATGCCATCTTTCTCAAGCAGCCTGCAGAGTTAGATTCATATCTCCACTCCACTGACAGGTTTTCTGGCATGTTCCTGTGGGCAACAAGCAGCCGTAATCTAGGTTTTTGGTGGAATCAATGCAGCCTGTTGTTCACCATCAAGGAACAACATAAAGGAAATGAGATGTCAGTCCATCAACTCTAGTTTAATTGGGGAGGGGGGTAAGGAGTAAGGTGAATAATCTCTCAAGGTGAGAAATGTCTGAAATGTCTCTGTCAGAAATGTCATCAAGTATTGCACTGAACCTGTACACTGAATAGATTGCAAAGGACTTGCCATACTAGTACAGACTCTCTATTCCAGTATCCTGACTGTGACACAAATCAAAATCAGATTTTTTTCACAAAATGAACACCCCCAGCTTCCGTGTAGCTGGCCAGATGTGTAATATGGTACTATTATGAGAGGAGAATCCTTTTTGAACCTAGAATGAGGATTGGTAGCCCCTCCAATTTCTATCCTAGCTACTGTGCCTTCAGATACTATACTTATTCAGACATATCTAATCTGTCTTTCACTCTTTTTTGAAAAAAGAAAAGGAGTACTTGTGGCACCTTAGAGACTAACCAATTTTTTGAAGTTATTACTGAAGTAAAGCATTGTTGGAATAGTTGCATAAGGATGATTAAGAATAACTGGAAGATGGCTAATATAATGCCAATTTTTTTTAAAAAAAGTTCCTCATTAAAGGTTCTTAAGCAAAGTTAGCATTCATGGGATTAGAGGGAAGGTTCTTCATGGATCAGATATTGGTTAAAAGATAGGAAACAAAGGGTAAGAATAAATGGGGCAGTTTTCACAGTGGAGAGGTATATATCAGGTTCCTCAAGGATCTGTAGTGGGACCAGTGCTGTTCAACATCTTCCCAAAGGATCTGGGGGTAAACAGTGAGGTGATAAAGTTTGTAGACGATGCAAAATTAACCAGTATAGTTAAGTCAAAAGCGGACTGTGAGGTGTTACAAAGGGATCTCACTACACTGGGTGACTGGGTAACAAATTGACAGATGAAATTCAGTGTTAAATGCAAAGTGATGCACACTGGAAAACAAATCCCAACTATTTTTAAATATGATGGGGTCTAAATTAGCTGTTACCACTCAAGAAAGATATCTTAGAGTCATTGTGGATAGTTCACTGAAAACATCCCCTCAAAGTGCAATGGCAGTCAAAATAGCTAACAATGTTAGGAACCATTAGGAAAGGGATACATAATAAGATAGAATATCATAATTCCACTATATAAATCCATGGTATGCCCAGACCTTGAATATTGCATGCAGATCTGGTCATCCCATCTGAAAAACCAACCCAACCCAAAATAAAATAAAAAGGGGGAAAGTACAGAGAAGGGTAACAAAGATTATTAGGTGTATGGAACAATTTTCATATGAGGAGAGATTAAAAAGACTGGGACTGTTCATCCTGGGAAAGAGATAACTAAGGGGGCATATGATAGAAATCTATAAAATCATGAATGGTATGGAGAAAGTGAATAAGAAAGTGTTATTTAGTCCTTCACATAACACAGGGACAAGGGTTAGATATGTCTGAATAAGTATAGTATCTGAAGGCACAGTAGCTAGGATAGAAATCAGAGGGGCTACCAATCCTCATTCTAGGTTCAAAAAGGATTCTCCTCTCATAATAGTACCATATTACACATCTGGGTTACACTCATATTACACATATTACTCATAGTACTCATATGTGTACTCATAGTACACATATTACACTCATTCTAGGTTCAAATCTCATAATCTATTATGAGATTCTCCTCTCATAATAGTACCATATTACACATCTGGCCAGCTACATGGATCTGGCCAGCTACACAATGAAATTAATGAGCAGCATGTTTAAAACAAACATAAGGAAATACTACTTCACACAAAGCACAATCTTTGGAACTCATTGCCAGATGAATGCTGTGAAGGCCAAAACTATAATTGGGTTAAAAACAGAACTAGATAAGTTCATGGGGGATAGGTCCATCAATGGTTGTTAGCCAAGATGATCAGGGATGTCACTCCATGCTCTGGGTGTCCCTAAGCCTCTTGACTATCAGATGCTGGGACTAGACAACAGAGGATGGATAGCTTGATAATTGCCCTGTTCTGTTCAATGCCTCAGAAGCATCAGGCATTGGCCAAGGTTGAAAGACAGAGTACTGGACTAGATGGATCATTGGTCTGACTCAGTATGGCTGCTCTAATATTCTTAAAGGATTTGGTTCACATTTCTTGGTGTGTGTTTGATCAGTTCTCAAGCTTGGCCCTTACACAAGGAACCAGTTGTAGGAACCAATATCCTTGACAGCTATTGCTCAGCTTCCCAAAACTTTTCTGGGAAAGATTTATTGAAAATATGGTAGTTTAGCTCTGGCATTATCTAGTATACTCATGTACCTTGCACCCCATTCATTCAGTCTTCAGAGTGGCATGAAAATCCTATTGATCTCAGTGGCTACAATCTGCTAAGGGCCCCAAAATGTCCTCAGTGATGTAGGAAATTGATAAAATATTTTCAATAACATCGTTCATGAAATTCTATTGACACAACTTTGGAATCTGGCAGGTGAGGGCAAAATTTTCCTCAAATGGTTCTGCTCAGTCTTTGCTCAGCAGTCCCTGAGGATGGTGATGTGCAACTGCTGCTCCCTTCTAACAGCTCTCAGTGGGGCTCAGTCTGGGGTTGTTCAATATTTATGTGAAGTCATCTTGAGACAACACAGAGGTCAATCTGATAACACTCAGCTCTATACGTCTTTATCATTGCACCCAGATGTAGGCATCACCATAGTCTCCAAATGTCTAGCAGAGATTGTATGAAAGCAAGTTGGTTTAAGATTAATAAAATGGATGTGATACTTATTTTCATGGAAGCATTTTATTATTGCACCTATATACAGATTGAATAAGTGGCCAAACATATATTTTTTAAAAAGTGTCGCTGGTTAGAAGATGTGCATGCCAATGAGTTTCCTACACTCTTTTGTTACCTCTAAGAAAGACTAATAGTATAGAATTCAGCTGCTCACCGTGTACAACAGGGTACATGGGAGAAAGTATTTTATCTGTGTCCTACACTTAGCACTCACTGCCAATCCATTTCTGTATATCATGTACAAAGCCCTAATTGGTCAAAGTCCAAGTTACCTACAGACTCCATGACCCAACCACACCAGCTACGTTTCTTAGGTGTGCTCAAGCATCTCTACCAATGGCAACTTCACTGCAACCAAGGGCAGAGCTACCTCATTGGTTAGCCCTCATCTCTGGAATCATCTGCAGCCAGATCCACGTTTAAGCTTGAACCTGGCAACTTTTAGAATCTGTACCAAGACCTATTCCTTTGTCTCAGCTTTCTGCTAATCTTGGGCTCTAGAATCCATGGCGTGCAGCATTGTGGTCATTTGTCTTCCATTTCTCTCCTTGAAAGTCACAGTGCTCTTTGTCTATGGGTGGGCTGTGACAGTAAATATTTGGTTAATGTCAGTTGCTCCTGTATCCGCCATGTAACGTTCTCCCAGATAAGACCTCAATGGGTGTGTCAGTGACAGCAGCACTAATAACTTCTGCAACTGGAACTGACATTCTGAGAGATCAGCTGTTCTCATGAGACTTTTGTTGGCATGAGGATCAGAAACAGAGGACAGGCACATTCATGTTTTGGAGCTGACCCCAACTTCCAGTGGGGAAAAAATGTGAGAGTCTGAATTCAAACTGCCTAACTCCCCTCTAGTCCTCGTACTTCAAAGGGGTTTGCATTTGAGGATCCAGTACTGATTAAAAAAATCTTTTACTAACATTTTGTTACATAATCCTTTGTGGTGGTCAGTCTGTTACATATATTTTCCAAAATAGTTCTTGTAGTTAGAATTTGCACTCTCTTTTACAATACACTTCAGAGAATTAGTCAGAACAGAATAAATGTGTTTCCCCGCATAATACGTTTAGGTTCCATTTTATCCCTGTCAGTGAAAAGTAGTTTTCGAATTATTCTTACACACACTATATCATTATTAAATACTTGGATTTAACTGATACCTGAAATTAATGAGACTACTACTGTAGAGATGGATGGAATTGGGTTTCATATGGGTCCTGAGTTGAGTAAGCTGTATCAGGCCCCCTTTAGGGTTGTTGGTCAGAAGCAAAAGAAGTATATTTTATAACTTGCTGGAATTTTGAGACCTCAGCTTGCTATGTATGTATGCCTTCAACTTCGACTGAAGTTAAAGAGAGTTGAGGATGATCAGTACTTTGTAGGAATTGCTCAGCAGTTTACAGTAATGGGTTCTTTGTTAATGTTTACTTTGAACTGCTGTACTATAAATTAAGGCCTCCATCTTACAAACACTTAATCACAACAATAACTTCAGGCACATGAATAGCCTTACAGGATTCAGTACGGCTAGTCGCATACACTTGTTTGTGTACCGAATTAGGCCTTTAAATCCAATGAGTGATGTTCTGGACCAGTTGAAAGCAATGGGAGTTTGGCCCCAAGGATTAGGGCAATGAGTTTTGCCCTAGTGACTTCACCCAATGTATTTCACATGCAGCTAAACTGGACAGGGATTTGGAGGAAATACAATTCAGGGCAATGTACACTTAAAATGGCATTTGGGGTGTTTGAATTCAAACACCCAATTATTTTGAACAAGGCCGTTCTTTAAGAAAGCCTGAAAGGTTCCCCCCCAGTCCGCAAGCACATGTGAAGGAATAGACCTGAGGGAAGATGACAAGGGGAAAAATCTAAGTAGTTAGAGCCCAAAGCAATTGGCTAAACTTTCTTTCTTTCCTTTTTAGCAGTTATTTTCTTTTAAAGCTTTCAAGTTTTAATCACTATCTTATGGGATTTGGTAAGAAATTGTTACAAAAAATAATTGCAGACAATAATCACAAATGAACTGTACTGAATTAGTAAAAAGACTCTGACTACTAACTTTTTTAAAGAAAGACTTAAGGGAGTAGCAATTATCTGACACTATTATAATTATTATTTATTATTTGCACTGAGAAAAATAGAAATAGAAATAGAAATGCTTCAGTTAAGAAATATTTTTAAAAATAATCCTGGGACAAGCCCTAGCTGGCTGGTACGGTAAACATGCTATTAAAAACTCCAAGATAATCAATGAGACACTTCAAGATTCCAGGCCCAATCCAAAATTCATTTAAATCAATAGAAATCTGTACAATGTTCTTTAATCAACTTTACTGAGCACTAATCTGAGATCTCTTTCATGGTCTTGTCTACATTGGGGATTTGCCCTTAGATGAGCAGCCATTGTCTTTAGCAAGAAAAGCTGTGATTTTTGTTTGGTTTTGTTTTTGTGTTTTAACAGTGGAGATTGATTACCCCTGCTTGAAACCAAGGTAAACTCAACTGGTGAAAATCAGGGTTTGCCTTTTATACTCTACAGGTATGCAGTGGTCTTTAGCTTTCAGTGCCACGGCTAAAGGGTTATGCTTTCATTACCCCAGCTCCGAGCAAGGTTGATTTCAAAATGATAAGTAAGTGTGGTAGCTCTGTTTGATGAGATTTAGTGTTAGCATTAGTGTCCCATGGTATATTTTGGGGCAAGGCAATAAAATATACCTCTTTTTTGCCCTTTTTCCTCTGCCAAAGTAACTGAGAGATGATTGGGCAGCAAGTCAGAGGGGTGTTTGTGATGCAGCAGTGATCCATACGACAGGGTGAGTAATTGTTCATAGTAGCTAAGTAGCTTTCGAATTCATGGTTTGTAAAGTTGCCGGTAATTTTTAAACTGTTTACCTCTAGAAAAGATGTGATTTGTGTATGCTTTGAAAAGAGCTGATCTGTGTATGAAATTGTGCTCTGGTTTTATCCAGGCTGATGCTTAAAATGAATATGACACAACACTTTGGATAAGCAGAAACAAAGTTCTTTCATAGGTAAAACATATCCAGTAAAAAAACTAAGATTTTTATCTGTGGAATAAAAGAAACTGCCTAGACTCCTTGAACAAATAATGTGATTAAATAAGTGTAAATGAGTGGTTTTGATTTAACTATTCAAAGCCAGTGTGGGGACCCCAACTCGTAGAGTGTCAAATTGACTAACAACAGGGGTAGAGAGGCGTGGATTTACAGTCAGCCAGCGGACTATATCTTGAGGCTGTCCCTGTGCATGTGCTCATATCTGAGCCTGTGCACTAACTCTCTCTGACTGCTTTGTGGTGGAGCAAAAGAGTAATTGACATTCTAGTTAACACAGGCTGAAAAATGACCTTGATTTTTCACTCTGTCCCTGGCTCAGCAGGGTCTGAGGTCAGCTTGGTCACCTGATCCAAAATCTGCCAATACAGAATTCTTTTTAAAAGCGATAAATAACAAGAAAAACATTACACCTTTACCAGCATTGTGTTGTGTACTGGTGCAAATTGTTCATACTTCAACATTGGTAGTGCTAAGGATATTGAATTTAAAAATACAATACATTTTTATATCTATATATTTAGATAGAATGTATATATCTTTGTGCGTGCATGTGTGTAAGAATATTAGATTACTATGCCATCAGTTTATAAACACATTTATTTTCTTTTTTTAACACAGGTTAATGAGATGGGATGTTTTACTAAAATATGCTCAAGGAATTATTTGGGGGAAGTTCTTTGGCCCGTGTTACGCAGGAGGTCTGACTAGATGATCGCAATGGTCCCATCTGACCTTGGAACCTGTAAAATATCAAGTGTTTTCAGATGTACATCATGGACAATCCCCCTGTTTACTCCTTGGCAAACTGGACCTAAATTCTATGGCAAGTTGCTTAGTTTCTGTGGTGCTGTGAAGTGGCAGACTGCAAATTCACTTAAACTTTAAAACCTAAGTTTTTGATGAAGTGAATATGGAAATGAATGATACCACCACAAGAGCACTCCTATCATATTGATAGTGAGATTAAATTCAATTTATTTACTCTCCCCATGTTTCGGTATGTCGTCGACTTTTGCTGACACGTAATTGCATCGCAAAATTTTTGTGGTGGGGGTCAAGAAGAGTTTATCAGTTGGTAGGGACAAATGAGGCTTCTGACACTTGGAAAAGCAGAGATGGAAATTGTGGGGGATAAATACGTTAGCTGTATGTTTCTACTAAAACAATCAGCTCTGAAATAGTTAACAATATTGATATTTACACTTAAAGTGGAGCCTGCCTCACTTTCCAAATTATATCTGTTTAGATTTGTTCAATTTATTATAAGTTTCCTTCCCAGCCAAAAAAGGCTAGAAACAGAATTATTTTTAAATTCAGGATGAGATTCTGGAGGCCAATTCTGCAGGAAGGGGTGAAAGCCCTGGAAAAATCTGCAGTTATGGAACTGTGCAATAAATAGCACAAAAAGCACAGAAGACAGGTTTACATTGTGGCGTTATATCACTGGATTTTCCTCTCCTTTTTGCAGTTTACAAGTTCAGGTTTCAAATATGCATCATCTTCTTCCCATTCCCCAGGCAGATTTAGGAATTGAATTGCAGATGGTGACACTTAGCCTAGTATTGGTTGTGAAAGTCTGATTCCACCCTGGGACCGGTGGTGTTGCTCAGTCACAATTATAAAAGGGAAGCCTTGTATGCAACTAAGATCTAAAAGCAAAAGCAGCTGACTAAAAAAAGTCTCTCCCCCTTTTTCTAAAGAAGTCAGATTATTAAACTCTTTGAACTTTGATAGTGTAGCGGATTTGAAAAAGGTGCCTGGGTGGGATTGGTTTGAAAACAAAGAGAAGTAACTAGAAGAAGAGTTAAGACAAAAGGGCTAATGATTCTAAATATCAACAGTAACTGGAGAAAAAAGAAAGCTTCCTCATGTGGGCTGACAACACTGAATAAGCAGAGAAAAGGGTTGAATCCTGTCTCCAAATCTCAGACTTGTGTAGTGCCAGAAGATAACTGTTGAGGATGTTGAAATACCTATAGTTATCCTTGGGACCCAGCATACCCCTTAATGCCATGGCTCATGAAGCCGTACACAGGCACCCTGGACAGTAGTAAGATGCTGTTCAGCTATAGGCTGAGCAAGTGCAGAATGGTGGTAGTGTGCGCATTTGGACATTTCAAGGGTTGCTGGTGCAGTTTACTGACTCGCTCAGACCTCAGTGAAACCAATATTCCCATTGTTATTGCTGCTTGCTGTGTGCTCCACAATCTCTGTGAGAGAAGGGGGAGACGTTTATGGTGGGGTGGGAGATTGAGGCAAATCGCCTGGCCGCTGAATATGCACAGCCAAACACCAGGGTGATTAGAAGAGCACAGCAGGAAGCGCTGCGCATCAGAGAAGCTTTGAAAGTCAGTTTCATGACTGGCCAGGGTACATTGTGACACTTCTGTTTGTTTCTCCTTGGTGAAACGCCGCCCCCTTGGTTAACTCTAATTCCCTGTAAACCACCCACCCTTCCCCCTTCGATCATAGCTTGCTTGCAAAGGAAATAAAGTCACTATCATTTAAAAACCATGTATTCTTTATTAATTGATTATAAAAATAGGGAGATATCTCACAAGGTAGCCCAGGTGGGGTGTGGGAGGAGGGTAGGAGGGAAGGAAAAGGCCACTTCAAAACTTGTTGAATGACAGCCTTCTGTTGCTTGGGCTGTCCATTGGGGTGGAGTGGTTGTGTGCCTGGAGCCTCCCCCTCCCAACATTCTTGGGCGTCTGGGTGAGGAAGCTTTGGAACTTGGGGAGGAGGGAGGGTGGTTAAACAGGGGCTGCAGTGGCAGTCTGTGATCCTGCTGCCATTCCTGAACCTCCACCAGACACTGGAGCATGTCTGTTTGATCCAGCAGTAGCCCCAGCATTGCATCCTGCCTCCTCTGATCTTCCTGCTGCCACCTCTCATCTCAATCGTTCCTCCTGTCCTCATGTTCATTGGCCGTTTTCCTGTACTGTGCTACTGTGTCCCTCCACACATACTGCTGAGCTCTGTCCATGCCGAACGACTGCATGAGCTCAGAGAACACTTCATCATGCGTGCGTTTTTCAGCACCAATGCCCCACCCCCCCGCTTGGCTAACTGCGGGGAGGATTTCTTTTCAGCCTCAGGCAAACAGCCAAGTGGGAACAGCCACCTGTGAATGTCCCCTTAATTAAATTCCCATATTTCAACCAGGTTACCATGAACAATATCACTCTCCTGAGGATAACACAGAGAGATAAAGAACCGATGTTGCTTGAATGCCAGGAAACACCAGGACCATACACTGCCAGGCTTTGTCATGCAATGATACCAGATTACTTGCTACTAGCATGGCATGGTAAAGTGTCCTACCATGGAGGACAGAATAAGGCTGTTCTCCCCAGAAACCTTCTGCAAAGGCTTTTTAGAGTACCTCCAGGAAAGCTTCATTGAGATGTCCCTGGAGGATTTCCGCTCCATCCACCCACACATTAACAGACTTTTCCAGTAGCTGTACTGGCCACGAATATATCCCAAATCATCAGGGCAAATTAATCATTAAAAAATGCTTGCTTTTAAAACATGTATTATATTTTAAAAGGTACACTCACCAGAGGTCCCTTCTCCGGCTTGGTTGGGTTGGGAGGGTATTTCAGTCAGGGTGATAAAAAGATCCTGGCTGTTGGGGAGAATGGTGTGCTGTGTGCTCTCCTCAAGCTCATCGTTCTCCTCCTCATCTTCCCCATCCACAAAATCCTCAGGCATGGTGGAGAGTACCCCAACATTGGAATCCACGGACAGGGGTGGGGTAGTGGTAGCAGCCATCCTTAGAATTGCATGCAGCTCAGTGTAGAAGAGGCATGTCTGGGACTCTGTCCTGGAGCATCCGTTTGATTCTTTGGTTTTCTGGTACGCTTGTCTGAGCTCCTTAAGTTTCACGTGGCACTGTGTTATGTCCCTGCTGTAGCCTCTGTCCATCATGGCCTTGGAGATTTTTTGAAATGTTTTGGCATTTCGACTTTTGGAATGTGGTTCTGATAGTACCAATTTGTCTCCCCATCCAGTGATCAGATCCAGTACCTCCCATTCGGTCCATGCTGGAGCTCTTTTTCGATTCTGGGACTGCATGGTTACCTGTGCTGATGAGCTCTCCTGGCCAAACAGGAAATGAGATTCAGAAGTTCCCCAGGGCTTTTCCTGTACACCTGGCCAGTGCATCTGAGTTCAGAGTGCTGTCCAGAGTGGTCACAATGGTACACTGTGGGATAGCTCCTAGAGGCCAATACTGTTGAATTGCGTCCACACTAACCCTAATTTGAAACGGCAATGTCGATTTCAGCGCTAATCCCCTCGTCGGGGAGGAGTACAGAAATCAATTTTAAGAGCTCTTTATGTTGAAAAAATGGCTTCGTTGTGTGGACGGGTGCACGGTTAATTCGATTTAACGCTGCTAAATTCAACATAAACTCGTAGTGTAGACCAGGCCTTTGTCTAGCAACCCACCTGTACTGCCTTTCTTATAATTACAATACCAAAGAGATCTCTCTGACTTACTGAATTGTAAGACAGACCTTTTACCCTACGAGGAGGCTCTGCTCTTTTCATAATTAAAATCAACGGTTGTGGAAACACATTTATGCTCTAGCATGAGATGTTTGTTTACTGTTCACAGCATTTAGGGTTCATAGAAGTTACAATAACATGGTGCTGCTTTCATCTTCTTTTTAAAGAATACCATTTCTTTAACAGGTGAAAGATCACCAAGACGGAAAGGAGTTCTTAAAACTTTGTATAAATAGTTGTCTAAAAGTGTAGTCATTTCTATGTCTGTGATATGACAGAGCCAAAAACCAACAAGCATGTTAACTGTATATTAAAAGTCAGACTGGAGCACATAGCATACAAATAGTGTTGATGTACACCCTCGGTATTGTGACATAATTGATCAAAATAATGCGTAGGGTTCTCTCATTACAGATTTATTTGGTATTCATTAGAGTATCACTGATCATAATGACTTTATTTGGTATTCAGAGATGTCATATGTTTCTCCACAGGTGTTCATGGACACTTAAAATAAATTGCTTCTTTCCTCTCAAACTCTTTGATGACATGTTAATGCAAAATGCATTTGTGCTAATACAGTTGCTCCCAACCCACCTGGCACCATGGGGGCAGATCTTCTATAGCATGTGAATTATTAAAATAAGTGTTTCACTCCTTGAAAAAAGTAAAAAAAAAAAAAGGTATTATTTCAAAATGCACAGTGAGGCATACAATATGTAAACAATATGATTTTTCCATTCAAATTGAAGAGGCATAGCAGCCTACTACAGACACAGTAGAAAATGCTTACTTCCCAAAAATGTCTTCAACATAGATATATAAATATTTCTTAAATGAAAGGTTACAGTAAAGACAGTTAAGAGGAAGGAGAGTATTTTGATTGGGGCTTAGGACTGGTAGTCAGAAAATCTGGAAATTTATCTCTGACTCTGCCACAGACTAGTTATGATGCCTTGGGAAAATAACTTAATCTCTCTCACCTGGATCGTACTCTCCATTTGAACCATGAGAAGGTACTCCACATGAGCATATGTGCATATTGAGGCATCCAAGTTCTTTTATCCCCTCTTCTGGAGTTACATGGAGCTTGGAGGGTTGAGCAAGGGATCATTATCTCTCAACAGTACAGTCCACTGCTTAGGCCAGAGACTTCTGGTGAAATTTCATTGGGAATTTGTGCTCCGTTAGGCAGTGTGAACTCCTATTTAATTCCCTCCCCAGCTCCAAGGTGATTCTGACAATAATAGTATGGCTATCACTGGAACTAACCTACCAAGGTGGGAATGGTGATGAAAAGTAGGTATTCATGCTGGATTCATGTATCCATTTTGACATTTCCTGGTTTTAGTTAGACGAGGAGGCAAAAAGACCAAGATATTAGTATTTTTACCCTGATGCATTCAGAAAAGTTACTTACAATTATATTAAGTTTAAAAAGTAAAGTACCACTATGCTTCAGACACTTCTCCAAAGATTGAGGATCATCTATCCCTAATAAGTAACCCATCACACTCCCTGATGTCTCTAGGTTAAGGTTAAAAAAGGCACAGCTTCCTTATGATGGGGCAGGAATATGATGCGCACAATTCTAAAGCTTCTCCCTTCTCTAAATTGCTTCTCAAATTAATATTTGATTAAAGAAATACTAAATTGTTAAATATTTATTTAGAATGAATTGCTCAATGAGATCAGAAGAGAACAAAGTTTCCCAAACTATCTAAACATGAGCCTAACATAAATACCAAGATCCAAATGCTAAACTATAGGAACATTTGGATCTATAACTATGCTAATTTGCTATCTGGTCCTATTTCAACAATTTTTCAGACTTCAAAAATGGTTCAGGTGTTTGGCTGGAGAATCAGGACAGCTCTTTTTATAGTCAAACCAGTTCACCCATTCCTAATAGATATAAGAAATATAGCTTGTACAGTTGGAGTCAGTAGTTGTATTGCCAGAGGAAAGTAAATGATGTCAGATATTGCCTCTTGGCAAGCACGAGCTTAATAAGTTCATGTTCGCATCTTCTCAAACTGCCACTGGATTATGAGGTAGAATCAAGTTCTTAAGACTTAGCAATATCATTGTTAGAGATGTTTAAATTAAATGTTCACAGGAAAGTTTTGTGCCATCCAAAATCTAACCAGCGCTCCATATGCCACCTGTCTTCCTGAACAAACAACAAACAAACAATTTTCAAAAATGGATACCTAAAGATAGGCACTTAAATCCATATTTAGATACTTAAAGAAGTGGCTTAGCACCCAGTAGACACATGGAAGTCAATTTTATTCAGAATAATTAATTCTGAATCATGCTCCTTAAGAATTTAGTATTTCTTTAATCAAGACCATCAGCAGCAGTTCAGCAGCTGCTCAAGGTATTAGTCTGGCACCTGCCTTGGCTTATTCCAGGTAACCTGGTCCTGACCCTCTGCTCTGCTGTCTCGACTCTGATTACAGACTATCTATTCCTGCTGTAACCACTAGGTCTGACTTCTGCTTTAACTACTGGACATGACTGCCCATGTCACGATCACTGATAGTGCCTAAATATAAATTATGGCCAAGATTTTCAAAAATGGCTAGTGATTTGTAGGTTCCTACATTTTCAACTTGATACCTTAAAGGGGCCTGACTGTCACAAAGTACTGAAATCCCACTCTTTGAAATCAGGGGTGAAATCCTTGTCCCATTTAAGTCAGTGGGAGTTTTGGTTTTGACTGCAGTGATCCAGGATTTCACTCTAGGTGTCTAAAGGGTCTCAGATGATGCACTCGAAAACTGAGGGACTAAAATCAATCACTTTTGAAAATCATGGCCCTGATATTTGTTTAATATTGGACAATTGAATCTCTCATCATATTTATCTGTTTTAATAAGAGAAATTGGTTAGTCAGTTTCTCATTCTGTACCATCTGTTTCCTTTTGCTGAATGGAGTGATGTTAACCCCAGATATTCCCCCAAGCATTTGCCTTGATTTCCAAAAGACTTTAAGTAGCTTAACTATGAAAATAGAGTTCAGTTCATGTCACAATGACTATTTTTAGACACAGCATCTCACAGAGTGCAGACACATGGTTGCCATGATATAACACTGTAACAATATATTGCTTCTGTGAAGTTTTTAGTGGAGTTATTACATAATGTAGTTTTTACATAGTAGACCATGTCAGTTCTGCTGATAACCCACTGTAGTTCTCTTACATCTTCAAGAGAGATCTAGGCAACCGTAAGATTGATAGTCTGGGCTGCTTAGCTGTCCACTGCTAACTCTGCCTGGGAAGTCAGGGGAATATGCATAACTGGGGAGATAAAAGATCTCAGATGATCACAAATCATAGAAACAATATTGTAATTATTCCCTTTCCACTTGGTAAAATAATGGATTTTAAAGGTTAAGAGTTAAACAATAAGAACCAATAATATCAGCTGGCTTTTCATTGTTAACCAACCCTCTGTAGTGTGGTTGCTAGACTAATCCCTCTCCTTCAGCCTCTGCAATGATCAAACTACTTTGGATAGTTCACCAATTTCAAAGGTAGGAGTTGACTACAGAGCTCACAAAGTCTAGTGCAAGGAACTGACAACAAAAGCTCCCTAACAGATCATTAATATCTATGATGGGGTGGAGGAGGATATGGTTGGGATCAGGCTACTTAAGTTCATGTTTCTGTTAGGCTGCAGAGAGAAATAAAGCTAAATCCAAACAAAATTACTTGTAGGAAATAAAAATGAGCCGAAATCACCTCCTTAACTTAATTTCAAAGGGATACTGACGTTGAGTGACATTGTTCAAAATATTAATGGTGCAAGAAAATGTATCATCATGCTGTTGCTCATGAAAGAAAACACTGCAAATGACATGCATAAAGAAATAAGAAAATAAATAGCTCAAATTCAAAGGTATCATGATCTATTTGAGGATTGTTTGGCTATGCTCTGTTTACAATATAAAGAAATGAGGACACATACCAGTAGAACAGAATAAAATTAGATTGTAGTGAGCCATAGCAGGATATCAACATGTCATCCATATACTGATATATGTACACAATGGCTCTCCTCTGCCAACTATATACATAGCCATAGTACCACAATTTGCTACAAAGTCTCCTTATATGTTTGATTCATAGATAACAATGCCATAACAAAATTCTACATATAAGCTACACCCAAACTTGCTTCTTCTACTTGTGGATAACAATGTTGCACTAACGATGAACCTGAAAAAATAATGAAATTCAGGTGTCTACCTGCTTCAACCTACATGCTTAATTAATTAGCAATTTTGTGTTCTTGCTTATTAAATGCATTTTAAAATACAAAAGTTTCATATAAAGTTGAAATATTAATGTTTAAAAACTTATTTTGCTTAAAATAGGACATTTGTCTAATATAATAAAGCTAAGCAAATAATTTGTAGGAATTTTATTTTAATTTTGCTTCCCCCCCTCTCCCCCCCAATTTTCTATTAGCAGCTTACAATTTTTTCTCCTTTATTTTTTTCTTGGCTGAAATTATTTGCCAGAGTATTTTAGTGAATAATTCTTGGTCTGAAGATAGTATTCAAGCAGGTCACGTGAGTACAACTTTTGAATATTATGTCGATTAGTGTTTGGACACACCATTCACATGCTATGTTTCTATTTCCTGCTTGGTTGATCAGAACTTTTAGATTCAGGTTTCTGGTACCATTACTTAGATTTAACTATTGAAAATTTGCTTTCTGCTAACATTTCCAATAGTTTAGCGAATATTCTTCAGATGAAATCTTGCATCCATTGAAATCCAATGGTAAAACTCCTATTGTCTTCAATAGGACTAGGACTTCACCCGCTGTTTCCATGAACATTTTTCTTGTATACTTTATGCACTAGCCAATTTGTTATAAAATGAGCACAGTTTAAACTGTTCTATTTAGAAATTCAAACTGGAAAAAATGTCTGAGGAATTTGCTGAACTCTGATTACGAACATATATTTTTAAATATTGTTCACTGCTAACCACTTTCCTTTTTCTTTATAGTCATTTTACGGACTATTTCACCATTAGCTTCTGATGCATTAGCATAGTGTAGCAATATTAGCTGCAAAGGCTCTGGGGGATTATTATTTTTTAATTTTTCCATTTTTTCTTTTCACTTCACAGAAACATTTCTATTTAACATAAGTTTTCGTAAAAACAGACTTTAAAAAAAATTAAGTTTGTAAATTTTTGAAAATTTTGGACATCAGATAAAACTAAAAAGGAAATCTCCTCCACTATTTGTTGTTCTATTATGTTTGCCCTTACAAGCCAGTAATTGTCAAACTCTGTAATTGATCTGGTCAAATACTAATACATTACATGTTCTCCCATGTCTCTTGTATCCCTTGAAACTTTGGTGGGAGTGTCCCTAGCCTCTGTTCGCCAGAAGCTGGGAATGGGTGACTGGGGATGGATCACTTGATGGTTACCTGTTCTGTTCATTCCCTCTGGGACACCTGGCACTGGCCACTGTCAGAAGAAAGGATCTTGGGCGAGATGGACCCTTGGTCTGACCCAGTATGGCCATTCTTATGGACTGGGAATGAGACCTCAATTTGTATAATATAAAAACAAATTATAGATTGTTGTAGGTCTACCTTCAATATACTAGTGAGTTATACTGCCTAAAGCTTGTGGCCATGAGGAAAAAAATTCCCTTGTCACTTCATTACCTAGTCTCCTCAATGTGATGCTCACATGAGCTGGTTATCCCATGAGCAATTCTTCAAATCTTGTAGGGTCCCCCATCATCTAAATGTTTAACTTTCCATTACATTTAAACTTTCCAGTGAGTTTTTCCTTTTGATAACCAGAACACTGAAATATCAGATCTGGGTTTATACTAAGAGGATTCCTCAGTCATCCTACTTAATGTTTATGTAACCTACAGAAGCTGATAGGTCATGGGACAATTATTTGGCCACAGGCCCAGTTGGAGGAAGAGGTTATGGTTCAATGAACTCTACTCATTATAATTCAGAATAGACTGCTGTACATGGCTCTGTACAGGAGCAAATAGAGTTACTCTGGTCACTGAAAACTGATAGCTGGTTCACTTACTCCCTGTTCCCTTCATATGAAAGAGTTATGTTGATAATCCATATTGGGTGGGAAATGCAGCGGACTTGAGGCTTGATACTGCAAGATGGTGTGAAGTCCTGAAAGGTGTTAAGTGGTCAATGTGAATTGAAGCTGCTCTGTACCTTGCAGAACTGAGCTCCCAGAGACTGCTGCAGGTGTAATCACCAAGTGATAACTGAGCTGGGTGTGGAAAACTGGGAGCATGACCTGCATTTCAGAGCAAGTTCATCTTGCCTAGTAGAAGTCTTTCTTCTGAGAAAAGCTAGTAGCTAAGCTCCTTAATTAGCATGATTATTATTAGTTAGCATTTATTATAAAGATGTCACTTAAGTCCCTGTCATCAGATGCAACCCTACTCTGACCCAAGGACCTCTTAATGCTGACTGGCAGAAAGTACAGATGTGCATAAGGGATCCCCTGGATCCAGTATTTACATACTAGTTCACCAAAGAGCACCACGTATAGTCTCTACCGAAAGTCTGTGTCACATTGTTCATCATAGCCTCGGTGAAATGTATGTGTGGATAATATGTAAGGAAAAGTGTGTATACATAGTTTGGAAATTATATTCTTAAAACCTTGACGTTAAATGCAGGGTGAGATGCCTTAAAACAAGTTCCACCAGACAGGAGGTAGGAGACTCTATCTCCGTGGTTGACCGTTGTCTATTGAGTGTCTTGCAATGGAAGTCTATTTGCATACTGAGTCAAATGCTAATTAAGAGCTTGTGGGGACTTCAGGAGAAGAAACTAACAGGATGAGGTGAACAGTGGGAGGGGGCGAAGGCGAGTAACACCTGTTTACAGGTGAAGAACACAGGACCGTCTAAAGGTGCACAAAGATGCACTGGTATCCTTCATCAGGGGAGACAATTTCTTAGTGGGTTTGATCTTATGACCATCCTGGTCAAAAAACTCTCCAAGAAGGACTTTGGGTAAGCATTACCTTATTAGACAACAGTGCAGCTTGTTAGTTAAGTTTAGGCTCTAGAACAGGTTATGAATTTATTTTATATGTAACCCTTTATTTCCAATATTTCTGCTCGCTATCATTTGAATCTCTGTTCTTTGTTAAATAAATTTAGAGTAGCTTTCTCCATAAACAAATGTAAGTGCCATGTGTATGGCAGAGCTGCACCCTACAGTGCAACTGGGAAGCTCCTTTGGGCAGAAGAGGATCTGGAAATTCTCTGTGTCTAGTGAAACAGGGGATGGGCATCTCAGTGGGATACTGTGAAGACACAGAGGTTGGAGTGTGCAGCTGCTTACATGCAGAGGGACAGAGGAGCCCGAGGGGCCTGTGAGGGGTGAGCTTCCAGCTGATGGAGTCAGGGGAACTACTCCTAGTAGGTACAAACAAGGCTGCCCACCAAGGGCAGGTGATAGCAAGATGCCTCACTTCTTTCTTGGGTATCCATAGGAAGCATCTCACCCACTTTCCTGCCCCCTCTTTTTTCTTCAGCATATTTTTGAGTAAGGGAGTGAATAGTGAGTCTCAAGTCCACTGAGCACTGTTCAGTGAGTGATTAAAATAGTGTGGGGACCCTTAACCTTATGTGTGTCCATGAGTAGTCTCCACTTGCACTCACAGTAGAGTGCAACAAATGTGTGTAAAATGTGCAAATATTTGCAGGTGCTAGATGTTAATCTAGGTACCAACAGGTATCTAAACCATTTCTTAACCACATTCTGCATTAGCAATAATAATATATAACCTGGCTCTGAAGCTATTAGGTTCCAGGATAAGTGCAGTGTTTGACATAGCAAAGCATGTGGTGACATAACTAAGTACTTCACATTTTTAAGAGGAAATAAAAGCATAGCTGACTACCATTTGACATTATTTACTATAGCAATAATAGCTTCCAGTTAATACTGTCATACAAAAATAACAGTATGGTGCATATTGATGTGAGCAGCAACCAAACGTACCAACAAAGACTATGTTGCATGTAAGCACTGGCAACATAAAGATGATAGGCTCTATTTACCACACCCATAATTCACCCAGTCACTTCTCTCTTCTGCTTCTACATTTATATAGATATACCACTCATACAAATCTCTATTTTTCTTTGCTTTTAAGGCTGTATGAGAATACTTTGCTGTAACGAAGTACAAGCATAAGGTTAACCATGTGGTCAACTCCTTGGATACTGGGACTTTTACTTAGAGACATTCTACAATGCACGGTTTATTTCTGAACAATTCAAAGTGCTGCTTTAATAGTGAAATCAATTACTAGCTTTGTAGTGCTGAGACAAGCCCTCCTCCTCCTACTCTTTGCTAGCACACCAGCAGCCCCTATAAAAGATGATCAAATTCATATCTTTCCCAAACCTGCCTCTTTAACCTCGTAACAAACTATACCATTATACACACAAGGGGGAAGGAAAGCAGTGAGTTCAAAGCTGCTACAAGGTCAGGGATCAAATAAGCAGAAGAAGCTTGTTAGTAGCATTCTCTAAGGGAGGTGAATAACTACGAAATTATTTGTGCACCAGTGGATTAGTCTCACGCTTTGTATACTTTCCCTTTGTCAAAGGCTCTAAAAGCTAACTCAGTAATGTTGATGCTGTGGGGGAATAAAGAAGATCCTGCAGTGCCCCAAAAGTTAAAAACACCTGTGGCATATATTAATTCATTCCCTTGGCACAGCTTTCCCTCTGAAAATGACTTGATGGTCATGATCCAACCCAAAACAAAGGAAGATGGAAAATTGTAGGAACAAATACCAGTATTATAAACTAATGGTAAATAAGGATCAGGTTTTAGTCACTCTTATTCATGGCGAGTGGCACCTTACTCTGCTTGGTAGTTCCACTGAAATCAAGCTCCTCCTGGTCTACTCACAGAGCCACTCCCTGTGAGTATAAGGGAGCAATAGGTACAAGAATCTGGCCTTGAGATATTACTCTGTTTAGGGTATTATTGTATGTTAATGCTAGTATTCTACCTAAAGTAAATTATTTTCAATCGACTGGATTAAAATTAAACCGTATGGCTCTAGATTGTGGTGTTTTTGCCTTTGTTCAGCATTGGGAGCTGGTAGAAAAATATGTTTTCCCCCTGGGAAGCTCCAAAAGGGACTGTATTTCAGAAAGCACAATCCCTCCTGGAGCTTCCTAGCAAGCAAGGGGAGTTTGCTTGCTGTACTACCCCTTTGGATGATGCAGCCTGTTCCCACTACATACCTAGCAAGCAACGTGGACCATTTTCTCCCCTTGACTATCCTCCTCCATCTCCCTGCCTGACCTCCTTGAGGGGTAGTTTGCCCCCTCCCCCACCCCGGGGTTGAACAGAGAGAGCATTTCATGTGTTTCCCCAATTGCAGAGACTGCTAATGTTCCTAGCTATTGTTCAAGGCTGCAAGGAGAGGGCAGGCTCTTTGTGTCTTCAACCCATTTCCCTCATGTGCACCCACCTGGCACAATCTGCCCCTGGGTGGGTGATAAGGCTCACACTGGAACAGTGAATGTAATCTCTGTGCTTGCCAAGCTTTAGTCTCATCGCCTTCAGGAAATGACATTCAACACAATGCTGTAAGCGTTTCTTAACAGTGAATGGAGTTTAGGGGGCACAGAATTCTACTGACTTTGATTCCATCTTCTGTAGGGCCATTTTCTAGTATATTACTGCACTGTTTTCTGATGCAAGTTGTCCTTTTGACATTTATATCGCTATCACAAATATGGCTGTGGGATTAGTGGCACTGTAGTGTGTCAAATCACGGCAGGGTGGGTAATGCACATACACACACGCGCGCGCACTATGGGAAATGTTCTTGTTTGATGGATGAGCGAGCAGAAAGACAGGCATACTGTCCCTGTCCATTCAGCCTTTTACTAATTGGCTCATTACTATACTAATACAAAATGATCACCATAACCATTTTTTAAAAAAATTGTTCTCGTCTTGCTTTCTTTTTCATTTGCAAAATTTCCAGCTTTCCTCAAATCATATGGAGTAATTTGTATTAAAACCCTGTGTATCTTAGGGTATGATTTACTAAAAATGTGTTTATGCTGTCCTTCCTTATGAACAATTATTATAAACTTATGCTAATCAACTGATATTTCAGTAATTCTGAGGTATTTTCCAGCTATGTTTCAGTACTCCTCAGTGATACATTTTATAAGGGTTTATAACCATCTAAAAGCTCAAAAATAGGGTATTAGAAAGAGGGGAACGATTTTTGCTGCAAATCATGCAAATTCCTTCTCGCTTTCATTTGGAAATCCAAAGCTGACTATGCACAACTTCTCCCAATGCAATTATTCACCTCATAGAGTTCCATCCCCCAAAACAGAGATTGAGTTGGCAAGAACAGACCCTTTCCTAACATCAATGAATACTCTATCCTTTTTAAAAACAAAAAGCGAAAAACAAAACAACCCTCCCCCAAAACCTTGGATGTTGCTTTTGCTCAGAACTCATTTGCAGCCACTTCTTAACAAATATTCAATTCTTTTCAGTGGATAAAAAAGAAATTAAGAGGCATGTGTGTGGCAGGGGGAAGAGAGAGAGCAAGCACATGTGTGTGTGCCTGAATTGAATACATGTGATTCAAATCCACAGATCCAGGTAGACAGGTTTCTAGCTCTCGCTGTGACAGGCAGGCTGACCAATGGAAAGAGGAACTTCACCACTGGAACAAACATACAAGGAGCCTTCCTCAGTGAGTTTTCCCAAACTGATTTTGTCCTAGAAGAGGAAAAAGAAAATGTTTCCTCTCTTCTAAAATGGTCATATGCTAGGATAGGGTAACAGCAGGTGTAAAACAGTGTATAAAATTCTCCATACAAATCCAACTGACAGCATGCTTAGGGGGGTGGGAGGATTAAGGTGGAGGTGGTTCAAGGGTTTGTGAAAAGTCTCACTTTTAGCCCAAGTATTGCCACCTTGACAGACAAAAGGAGGCAAAAATCAGTTTCCAGCCTGCCAACCTCAAAAACATTATTCTGACACCAGTGGTATAGTCCTAAGAATGTATAAATGAGATTCTCAAACTTTTTGCAGGAGGTCTACTGCTCAGATAAGGGGTTCTTGGATGTTCGTCTCGGGTCCTCCATGGCTGTCCTTTCATTCTCTTCTTATGTGAGTACTAGCCCACACAACTGAGATGGGTGCAGTCTGAATAGTTTTTGCTTTTTTAAGCAGTATCACTAATGAGCTTGATCCCTACATCACTATCATGTGAGAAACAGGAGGGCAGCATTTCTGCCTTTTCAAACAAGCTGTAGAGGTTCTGGCTTAGTCCGCTATTTTCTCTTGACACAGTTCCAAGGAGCCAAACACATTATAAATGAAACCCACAATTAAGAAAGCTTCAGATTACACATACAGGGCCTGATTCTCTAAGGAGCTGAGTGCTTCCTAGCGTGGTACTTAGTGCCCTCATGGCATCTGACTCCAATATGAGCATCCAGATGGGGAGCACAGACACTGCTCTGAGATAATCCTACCAGAGATGTTGCCTTCCATTAGGGGTGAGTGGGGTGAGGACAATGCCATAGTCACTCTTTACCTCCCAATGAACGAACCCTCCTGGGCCTGTGTGAGCTCCTACTGAGCAAGCCAAAATTCTTCCAGAGTCTCATACTGCTATGCAGCCCCTCCCCAATCCCCCCAAAATGGCCAATGATATAAAAGAATAATCTGCTTCTGAGATTTTGAGAGCAAGGAACAGCACATTTTTGTCACCTCAGCATTTGGGGAGATATATAGATATATAAACATAAGAAAGAACTGTTTTGTGTGTAGTTTAGCAAAAATAAAGAATGTTGTTTGCTGAAAAAGGAGATCCATTGACTGTATGATGTATCCGATCTGCCTATAAATTGTTTGAAAAAGGACAATTTCTTGCAAGCCAATTTGTTCAAATGTCATTATCAATCTTACAAAATGGACATAAGCTATTTGTATCTAAACACACACAAATCACTCACTTATACCTATAGAACCAAAATAGTATACACCATGGCGGGGGGCCGGGCACGAGGAGGTTTCGCAGGTCCTGCAAAGTGTGGCTGGCGTTAGACTCTCTAGGCCCCAGGCCAGAAAGCCAAAAACTCTGCCACGTGGGACTGTAGCCCAGGGCCCTGAGCCCCACCACCTGGGGCTGAAGCCAAAGCCTGAGCAATTTAGCTTCATGGGAGCCGGGGAAATTGTCCTGCTTGCTATCCCCTGCTATAATGCCGGTCCTGGCTTTTATATGCAGGAAAAAGAGGAGCTGTGGCACAGCTGGGCTATGGAGTTTTTATAGCATGGGGGGGTGGGGTGGGGGCTCAGAAAGAGAGATTCAGAACCTCTGGTGTACACAGTATACATCAGACTGGACTAGAGGCAATTTTTATACACTCAATTTCCACTTCCTTTAATCAAAAGAAATCTGGGTGGGATTTAGTCTGAGGTATCCAAAGAATACCTTAGTGTTGACTCTCTAAATTCTTCCTTTTCCGTTGAAATATGACCTTGCAAGCAATTTAGCTTTGTCCCCTATTAAGTTTTTGAAGTTTAGTTACAGTTTGCCAAACAGAAGCCTTTCATCTAAAAACATTAAAATGCAGCAAGTGTTTAAGTCAAATGTTCTGTGTTTTGGGATTTTCTTTCTCTGTTACCTTTACTGAACTGAAGTGCTTTTATCTCACTCCTTTGGTTAGTTTTATTTTTATTTATTAAATTACTTTTTTTTCATCTTCATAAAGAAACAGATCAGATATTCACAAACTGAGATTATTTTTAAAACTCTTCTTGAAGATTTCTTAGACATTAGGATAATGAGTTCCATGGAAAACTATGTAATGATAGAGATTTTTTTTAAAAAAAACTTTGTAGGTTAGAAATGTTCTGGTGGAAATGATCCTCTGGAAGTTCATGAACTATCAGAAGAAAAATATTAGAACGTAGCATGATCGGCATGACAGTAGTGATCCAGTGGTTATAAGGATAAAGGTTTAAGTTGTAAAGAGGGAAATCACTATCATCAAAGAGACATGGAGAGATTAAGGAGCAGAGGGAAAACGTGTATATTAAAAAGATGCTCCTAAATAGGCCGAGGGGGAGGGGGAGAGAGAGAGAGAGAGACCTGGAACCAGGTTGAAGCACAAAATTATTTAGCGTTGACATGAGTAGGAGAATAGTAATGTGGGCTGCTGCTCTAGGTGGACTGGACATAGCTGCCTATGTGTGTATGTGTATTTTTATATATATGTATGTCTGCCTGTGTGCAGAATGTTCTTGCTTTTAACATTGCCCATGCCAGGAGCACAATTAATCTAAGCAGGGGAGGATATGTAGGGGATTAAAGAGGTAAATGGTAAACCATATGCCTGCTGCCCTTTTCAAGGACCCAGCACAGAACTTGCAGCCTAGGAGAAGTTGGAGACTAAGGTGGCTTCAAGCCACCTTTACACCCTCCAAATCCAGGACTGTCTAAATTATGGTAGTCTACCAACTCGGCTCTAGAGATAGCAGCAGTGTGATGAATCTCTGCAGTGCCCTGTACTGCAGCCCCACCCTGACATGGCCTTCCTGACCCAGTCCTGTCCACAGAATGCCTCTGCACACCTCCTTTGCCACTAGTTGTGAGGAGGCCCTTGTACTGAATCTTTACAGCTATAATCTTCAGTGCCAGCCAGAACTGGGGATTTTAGAGTCCTTTTTCCCCTTGCATGCAGGGTTGAGGATCTCACCCAAAGAATCTATGGAGTGTAAACTTTCCAGGAGTGAATTTCTGTCCCCACTGAAATCAACAGAAAAACTTTGTTGGATTCCTGGCTTTCTTGAAATCAACCCCAGCTGCTTGGAGAGCCAGGATCAAGGGTCAAACATTGTTTTATATTTGATCACCTTTTTTCCCATACATTCCTAACAAGCAGCCTGAATTTGACACCTGGGAGTTGGCCCAGAGAGAAGAGGAGCGGGAAATAGGTAGTCTACATTTTAATTTAAATAAAAGAAGGGAAAGGGGACAAAAAGAACAAGTAGGGAAAAGAAGGAGGTTTCACAGCTGGGTTGATGGGAGGTTGGTAGCAAAACATGAGTGATGATAAAGCAGAAACATTGAAAGAAAATTCAGAAATGACATAGATGATGATTCTTGATGATGATAATTACACGTAATCCCCTCTTGTTCATCTCCTCTCTAAACTAAAGAAGTCATAAACTTTTCAATCTCTCTTCATACAGAGTGTCTTCCATGCCTCTAATTATTTTAATCATCCATCTCAAGATCCCTTCCAGCTCTGCTTTAGTGTGATTGTATTTAAAAAGTTAATTTCACCGTGAGAGACGTTGCACATTCCAATGTATTCCCCACTTTAAGTATAATATTTCTCACACCTGTAAAACCTTTCAAATGCAAGAAACTTTATAAATGCCACAATAGAGATTTGTTGAGACAGATCATGAGGTGAGACCATGCTATAAATTTGTATCAAGGAATTATTGTAGTTACTCTTTTTTAATCTTTATAGATCTTTACTTATTTTACTGTTGCTGCATATTGAACAATTGTTTTTACTGAACTGTCCAGAATCAGGTACTTTATTTATTTGATTATTAATTTATTTAGCCTGATTTTTCACTCATGCCCACTGAAAGTTACAGCATTGAACTCAAAGGTTTTACACTAGTTATAAGTAAAAGAATCAGGAGTGATTTAGGTATATTTGGTTCATCTAAGCCTTGGGGGGATGGACTACGTGATGTTTCAACATGCCTACCAGCCCTAAATTTCTATAAGCCTATGAAAAGCAAGCTAATTGTCCCTAGTTTACAAAGAATCATTTGAAATCTCAAATGACAATTAATGATGAAAAGCTAAACTATTGACAGCCTTCTCTCTGCTATTCAGGTTTAATAGATATTATTCTTGGGGGAATTCTGTGCCACTGTGCATGAACAGAATTTATGTCCCCCGCAGATTTCTTGGCTTCCCCACAGAAAAATGTCTTTCTGATGGTGAAGCAAAGTGAAAGTCATAAGAGTGGTCATGTGACCCTCCCCAGCAGTATGTTTTAGGTGTCCAGGAAATCATTGTGGGGCAGGAGATGGGACTAGGGAAGACCCAGCTGGTGGCTCCGACCCTGGGCCAGGCTGAGCTGCTAGTCCTGGCTGGGCTGGGGAGGATGGGACTTCCTCTTCCCCTGCATGGCATCTGGGGCTGGGTCAGACCCACCCCCAGATTTCTCCCCCAGCTGCAGGAAGCTCTGCAAGCTTCTCCCACCCCTGCTTCCTGTACCCATTGCTCCTCTCCTGCAGGGGGAGGGATCCCTATACAGGGAGCTGCTCCCCCATCCACTGAACCCCCATCCATCCAGACCCCCTCATATCCAGACTCTCCTGCCAAGCCTCACCCTCCCGCACTCAGTATCCCTCTGAGTGCCACTCCCCCTGCACCTGGACACCTGACGAGCCAACCATATCCCCACCCCACCAAGCCCCAAGTGGCTGCACCTGGATCCCTGCTCTCTCCCCCGGCATCTGGACCCCCTACTGAGCCCCCACACACCCAGACCCCCCTGCCAAGCTCTATCCCACACACACCCAGACCCCCCATACTGAGCCCCAACCACTTTTACTTGGACCCTCCTGCAGATTCCCATTACTGTTGCACCCAGAACCACCCAACAAGCCCCTGTGCATCCAGATTCCCCCCACACCCAGATCCTGCACCCAGATTGCCCCACACAGAACCTCTCAACCCACACCTGGATCCCCCCACACTAAGCCCCTCCATACTTGGATCCTGCCTTGCTGAACGTGCCTGCCCACACCTGGTGCACCTAGCATGGAGGGGCAGGGCCTGGGCCCTAGGGTGTTTCTGGGGCAGGCCCAATCCTTTCGCTATGTCAAGTTTAGGTGCAAAGCTTCACTATTAATTCCATGCCCTGGGGTGGGGGGGTCCTGCACAGTGATCTCCCACCTCTGTGCAGCCAGTGGTCTGTGCTCCCCAATGTCATGCTGGAGTCTCCACATTTATTTGACAAATAAAATTTGCAGGATTTTAAAATATTGTGTGCAGAATTTTAATTTTTTTGGCACAGAATTTTTAATATTTTGGCTCAGGAATGCCCTCGGGAGTAAGATATGTATAACTTATCAATAACAACCTCTAATACATCTCCACTTTTGAAGAAAAAATAATCTTTTTGAAGAGAGGGTGGATAAAATTAATTTGCTTTATAACAATGTTGGCTATTCCTAGTATGAACATTTTAAAAGGATTAATGTGGAACACAATAATTTTAAGGAACTCCCTGTAGGGGTCTGTTTGTTGTTTTGAATTGCTTTAATAGTAAACTTGCATTATTTATGTTGATTGATATTTAGAATACACTCTTCAGAGATGATTTTCAGCTGAATTACATTCATCAGCTGAGAGTAATTTTAACAAAATTATTATAACTAGGTCTGATCATTATTGATGCCATATTATAAGAGGTGTTAAAATGTTGTGTAATCAAATATTGACTGAAAGCAGTACTCACTTGTATGAAATTCATCATAAAAATATGGTCCAAGGTTTCTTTTTCTGTACTGTTCTGAAACAAACAAATTGACTCACTATAAAATTAATTAATGAAATGATCATTTTTTTTACCCTGAATCATCAGTGCTTCACAAATGCACCATATGTGCAATTTCTACTAATGTTAATAAGCATCATATGGCTTAAAAAGTAGTGATGCATGAAACATAAAAAAGGTTCATTTGGATAAGCATCCAAAGGTCTGGATGATTAGCCAAACTCTCTTGCTGTAGAAATTGTAGAGGATATTCAAAGAATCGTTCTTAACATACTTCCTTATTTGGTTTCTGTTGGGTAAACAATGCCATAATAATAAGGTGTTTCGGTATTTCTGCTTTCATTATTGTACAAAATTCTATTCCATTCTGTGCTGTATTTATTCTTATGCTCCTTTCATCATGATAATATACTACTTCCAGTAGTGCATACACATGTGGGGTGCATTAATTCACTTATAATATAATGTATGTTGGAGCAGGAGAGACAAAAAGGTCTCTGCCTGTATTTGCAATCTGGCTTCCTGTTTTCAATGTTTTTTAATTTTCCAAAACCCACATTTCCCAGGTTTCATCTCTGCCTCATGGTGAATTTCTTGTAATCCTTTTTTGTGAACCTCTATACTAGAAATATCTGGGAAAACAGCATTGTACACCCCCGCATCCCCAAATCATTCATAAATCATGAAATTGGCTTTAAATCATGAGATTTTTTTTTCTTTTTAAGATTTTGGCTTTTTATTTGCCTTCTGGTTTGGGGGCATTTGGTATCCACATTTTTAAGTTTTACTCTTAGTCATGAGGGCTAGAAGTTTACTTTATTTTAGAAGAAAGATAATGTTCTCCTAAAATAACATGACTTCAAGAGCTGGAGCTTTAAAAAACACCAAATGTTTTGAGCTTTATGATCAAACCATTAGAGCTGGATGGAAAGTTGATACTTGGCTAGGAAATACCATTTACAGGGGAGTATTGGTTTTGAATATTCTGGTGAAACTGGTTTTGGTTTACGTTTTATGGGTCTTAGTAAATTGTGTGCTGTGTCTATGCCTTAAATTTTGTACATTTTTTTCCTTGCAACATTTGTGAAGTGTTCTACAAGAAAGTCGTACTGCACATACATGCATGGCTGGCTATCTCATCTGTACAGAAAAAGTTAAGAAAGATGCAGAGGAGCTGAAACAAGAATATTGCAGGAAGGTGGGAAGGACACTGATGTGTTGAAGGAGTTGAAAGGAATGCAAGGAAGAGCCCTGCTCCAGTGCATATTAAATATTCTGTAGCTGGGAAACAGACAAGGAGGCTTTGCCATCTGCAGAGCTAACAGGGCTTGCAGGACAATGGTTTTCTTTTGTGGAATTCCTAAGGTGTATGGGACACAGTGCTCCAGTGAGGTCCAGCTAAATAGTTCCAGACTATGAAATTTATTTCCCAGTGTTTGGAGAGCCATAAGGGCTTCCTAATTCTGGAAAGTGAAGCTCCAGATCTTTCAAAAATTACCTAGGAGATCTTTTCATTAATAATTACAGTATGCAGGCCACTTAGCTTTGTAATATGCTGCCCCATCCTCTGAATTGTATCTACAATCAGTAGCATAGCTTTCTTCAGAGGAAATCTATAAAATAGTCTGAAGAAATAAGTTGTGTGTGTGTGGCATGGGGGCAGAATTAAGGTTGTATGTCCAACCTTAATTTATGCACTCAAAATTCAGGAAATACAAAACAATGCAACCATAACATTTTCTTAACATAGTTTTTTCTTTAAATGGGAAATAAATATATATCGGTAATACTAAGAATGTGTAATAAGTAATACTAACAATGGGGTGACTGACTGAATAAGTGACTGTTGATGGTCCTTCTGAGCTAAAATCCTGAAATTTGGTACATTAGTTAAATGTGGGCCAGTGAATACATTTAAAAAAGTCCCCAAATGTCAACTTTGACTTTTGACTACTGTGTCAGAAGTCACCAAATGGTTATCAGTCTTTTTAATTGGATTTCAACCTGTTCAGTGCCCTTTTGATCTGGGAATCTTGAAACACTGCTCTTTTGTACTACCATCTTATTACGCTAATTTATTATGAACTGCTGATTATAAGGGGGAGGAGAGGAGAACAAATTTGACACTTTTATCATAAGTTAATCAGTCTAACAGTTTACAAAAAACTATATTGAGTTCTACTGTTTAGCATGAAGCCTCCAAATCGGAGAAATTAAGGCAGTCTGAGGAATAGATTCTAGATATCATTTTTAACCAAGGAAAGTATTGGAGCAGAGAATGTACATTCCAGGTCCAAAGGTGATACCCACATCCACTTTTATGTATTATAATATATAAAACTGTATTATTAACCTCAAAAGATCAGCTGAAGTTTAAAGCAAGGACACAGGATGGATCATATTTTATCCAAAGCATTTCCTTATCCCTCCTAAAATTCTACACACCTCCTTGAAAATTGAAGAGTAAAATGTAGTACAGGGTTTTGTAAATATCTTCTGAATTTTTTTTCATTGAAAAAGGGAGGAGAAAAAGAAAGTGTTCGCTTTCTTTCAAAGTTCCCCACCATCCCTGAAATTTTGGCTAGTTCTACTTTGTATCCAAGTTATCAGGCGTATTGCTGACATCAGGAGTCCAGGAGGAAGGAGTGGAATATACCTGTTCAATCCTTTGTAAGTTGTAGAACACCCCATTAGACATTCGGCTCCACATGCGTCCATTGTTGATCTCCCTTAGTTCTGCTCCAGTGATGATCTGACTCTATCTAGCCCTAATGACATAAGACTGTGCCCACTGAAGTCTTCTTCAAAATGCCCTTAGATATCATTGGTGCAGGATCAAGTCTATATAGCATAAGGCAATGGGACAACTGCTAATGAAATACCTACAGTACAAACTTATCAGGGCATGGGCCGTATTCTGTATGTAAAGTGCATTGTACATCTGTAGTACTGTGTACCGAAAATATATGGACATGCCTTGATGCTCTTATAGATATCAGAGTCATTCTGGAGATTCATTTCTATCAACATTAGTGCTTTGAGGCCCAATGTTAGTGCAGTTTCAGCTAGGTCCACTACTGCTGGCACAGTTTGTGTGTGCATTCACACCTGTGCATGCAGTTAAAAGATTGACAGAATTTTCACAAGTAAAGTCCATCTTGGAAATTGTTCATGATACCCGTGGTGTTGGTTTAGGTCTTACAGAAAATCCTGTCCTAAAAATACAGAGTGAGGAGAATGAGATGTTCAGGATAGCTCTTGATTTGTGATGTCGTTGTTGTTGTTGTTGTTATTATCTGTATTGTGGTTTTGTCTAGAACCCCCTACTAGGGATCAGCATAGTGCTAGTCACTATACACGCTTATAATGAAAAAAAGTCTGTTTTTCAAGACCTCACAATCTAAATATTGAAGAGGTCTCAGGATATTTTTATTATCAGTGTTGACAATAATTGTATTTACTATTTATATATAAAACCACAAATATATATGGCTCATTACACGCAGGATGAAGACAAAATCCCTGCCCCAAGGATCTTACAGTCGGAGTATATCAGTTTGCAGTTACCCTATTGCCTTATTCTATGTGAGCTAAACCAGCTCCCAGTGGAGTCAATGGGAGACCTTCCGCTGACTTCACTGGAAGCTGAATTAGACCTTATGTTGATTGGGAAAGATGTGACGGGATATGAAATAGAAAGGGATTTGGCGCATAATGCTTATGGAGGACAATACATTACCTCAAAAGGGTGGAATACAATTATTTTTGTTTGATTTATACTCTTGGACATTGCTTGACATTTACCATCTCAATGGCACTCAGTCATGAAACATAATGCTTACTAATGAAGAAAGTGGATCACTAAATGTACAACATCCCTTGTGCCTTGGTGCATTGTATTTTAAAATAAAAGTGTAATAATCATGGCAGCCAGTGAAGTGATATTAAGAGCTACAGCCTTGTCAATGCTGACAAGAGGGGCATGCAGAGTAAAAAACACCTTTTAAATTCCACCCTTTAAATATAAAACTATATCTCACAACTAGCATTTTATATTTTAAATGTACATATTTTCCATTAATGACCGAAAATATTTTTATTGTAATAAGGATTATTTTGGGAGAATTTAAGTTTTAAATATTGAGATATTTTCACCCCAGTGAATAATTGTAATAGACTACTCTGTGTCATTTGTAAGATGTTTTCTTGGATGGTCAAAGATATATGCAGGAATGCAGACTGACATGCTCATAGTAACTGATTAAATATTTACCAGTAAGACCAACCTCATGAGGATGAGAGTGAAGAAAGGAGAGGTTTCTTATTAAACGTGAAGGGGTTTTAGCCTTTCTAAATAGGCACAATTTTACCTTATTTATCACTAAAAGTGCTGTTTTCCCAAAATAGCTCTAAAAAGCAGCATCTGCAGTAGTCAGCTCCACATCCTCGTGTATCTTAGACTCAGTAACTTAGAGTTTCCCAAGGCAATTATTTGTATATATGTCAAAACTGATACTCTTAAGCAGTTTGACACTTCATCTGTTGAAATGACTATCATATGTGTGTCTCTGAGCAAGATAAAAGCCTTTCATCTTACTAATGCAACAGTATCATGTCATTTGGGTAAATCAGATGTGTCCCGTTATGAAGAGAGCTAAGTTTTCCATCACATACCTTGTGATTCCAAGAAAGATGCTACATATAAAGGGATATGAGTGAATTACAGCAAACATGGCTACATAAGCCACTTTCAGGACTTTTCCTTTATTTTAAAAACCTATTCTCAGAGCTTTTCACTGTTTTTGTGTTTTGTTTTGTTTTTAAATGCAATTTGGGACAAAGTCAAAGCATGATTTCTTCCTTTCTGTTAAAGAAACTTAATTCTATTCAGAACAAAAAGTATGGAAAAGGAACAGTTATTTTAATTGCATTATAATAATAGGATCTGACTGATAAAAGCAAAGAAACAGAAAAAAAGATGCCATTCTACCCTTACCATGCCGTTGTGCCTAGGTCAGTGCGTGATGCCGCATACCATCAGACACAGACAAAAAGTTCTTAATGACTTAAGGAAGCATGTCCTCTAATTATTCATTAAATTTTACAATAAGGGACACTTGACACTTAAATATTTTATTATATGTTTGTGTATAATAAAACTCAGAACCAAATTGTTATCCTAAGCCACTGGCTGTGTTGGAGCAGGAGATTCTGTAGGAAATCTGGATGACTTAGCTACAGTTCTTGAGAGCAGGAGGGAGAGTGCCATTTATACTTAAATTCACCCAGACACCACCCTGTGTGCTAGCTCACCTCTAGCCATAGCCTCACTGTCCCCCCACTTTCCTGTGGGGCGCCTACTGGGCAGAGGTCTTTGTTGGAGTCAGTGGGTGGATTCTCTGGTCTGGTAAGACTACTTTACATTGGTGTGTAATTAGCAGGGAGCAGTTAGGGAACACATGTATTGTGATTGTAGTCAGCCCGCAATACAGCCCTTAAAAATAAAAGTGATTTAAACAGTGTTGCATGACCATTTTTGGCTAATAGTGAATTAAAGCAACCAACTTATATATTCTGCTAGATGACAAAGGAATTAATAATGGAAATGCCAATAATCTTAAATTTGCTGCAATGTGCTACTATGATATAGATAACAAGTTGTTGCTGACTTTAGTGGGAACAGAAAGGGCCTTTTTCAGTGGAAGCCAAGTGTGGGTTCGTACCTTCCTACCTGTATACTTTCAAAGTATAGCTATGGTTCAGTTATATAACCAGGTATGGCCTCCCCTGGAAGGCTTGGAAAAACTTGAGGGAAATTAGTACATAACTTTGATATGAGCCCTTTTCAAATTCCAGACAGAATCAGATGGGAATGATCCTAAAGCTCTCCAGCCCCTTCAGTGACAGTAGGGAATGGCCTCCCGATTCACATTTTTCTGCTCTGTCAAGCAGTCGGTACAGTGATGAATGTTGTTACAAACTTTAGAATAGTTCCTGAGGAATTAGATTTCTACTTCCTTTAAACTCTCCATCTTGAATGACCACAAGCCTTTTTGTAGTGCTGCCAGAGTGAGCAAGCAACTTCTTCTGATTTCAACATCCCTCCATTAATTGGTTAATATCAGAGCATTTAGCCATAATATGAAATTACTTGATAATGATCTATTTTTTCTTTTTCAATGTCAGAAGAAGAGCTGTTTTTGCTGTGAGACATCCCACTAATTCCCTGAGGGGACAAGAATCTCTGAAGGAGAAATAAAGCTACTTTGGGGAAATGGAATGGCCCACTGAAAGAATGAGGTGCACTAAGTGGACCAGAATTAAAAATCCAGATATGATCAGTTTCAACTTTCCCCAATGTCTGGGCTTGTCTTTATTAATATTATCGCCTCATATCTGTACACAGAAGATGTTTGTTAGATGTAACAAGACCTAGAACAGTAGTGTTAGAGTGAAGTGCAAGACATGGGAGAAAAGACGCTTGAATAGGATCAGGGCCGGCTCCAGCTCTTTTGCTGCGCCAAGAGGCAAAGAAAAAAAGAGAAAAAAAGAAGAAGCAGGGCCTGCTGCTGAAGAGGGGGAGAGGGAGTGAAGGACCCACCGCCGAATTGCCGCCGAAGATGCGGACATGCCACCCCAACCACAGACAGAGTGCCGCCCCTTTCTATTGGCCGCCCCAGGCACCTGCTTCCTTCGCTGGTGCCTGGAGCCAGCCCTGAATAGGATGTAGAAAATGGGAGGGGATATAGGAAGAGTTGAAGGTAGGATTGGTGTTTTGAAAGTGAGAAGAAACTTCTTTTGTACTCTGTACTAACTTCCCCACTTCTTCAAAAACACAAGTAGATGAGAGATGATCCAAGAAGTAGAAAAGGACGACTAATTTGGCAGAAGGCTTGGCTACTGTGGGGAGACGTGATAGAAAAAGACATGACACCAACCAACATGAGAAAGTACCAGTGCATAGGATGCAGTTCTGTTGATGTGGGGGAGAGAGAGGACAAAGCCTGAGATATTTGGGGGGCAGGAGAAGGAGAGAGAATAATTAAAGATGTATTCATTTATACTTAAATAAGATCTAAAAAGAGGCTGAGGTCCTAAGCACCCTAACACACACAAGCAATATAATTAAATTTCAGCAGTATTAAAATGGTCACTTGAAAAGAAACTCAGCCATCTGGCCATCTACCAAAACTATTTTCCACTCCCCTACATCTAGGAAAGAAGCAAATGTGAGCTGGGATGATGGCAAAGAAAGTTTGTCAACTGTGGTAGAGAAGAAGGGAAGAAAGGAGGGTTTGGGAGAAGAAGCGAGCTTAGTTTTAGCTTGAAAACTAAAACACGACACCTTTCTCTGGCAGTAGCTGTGAGGCATCCGAGGAGAAATATGGGAGAGGTATTTTAAAAGAGTAGTTAGCGTGTTACCAGTGTTTCTGTCCACACAATCTTAAATAGAAAATAAATTGAAGGCCATAAAATCAAATTAAGTCACGCCTGTTACTTATCACCTGATTGTTTTCCAGGAATGCAAACTGTCACTTAAAGGCACCCTGTCACGTAAGTCCGATATTCAGGAGAGTACAACACATGAGTGTCATCCACTGGTGGTGGTTTTAAATAAGCTAGATGCAATACAGGTGAATACATAAATGAGAGGCATCCATTTTGCATAAGGTGTTCACACAGTAAAGAAAACCCAGGGAACATTTTTTAGTGTTGTTATACAGCAATGCAAGAGGAGTGATGCTCTGTGGGCAGCTTTTATGTTCCTACAGGTATGTGGTATTTATGTCTTTTCTTAGTTTTGTTGCCTTTTCAAACAGTCCTTTTCGAGGATATGGCATGGTTTTTGCCATTTACTATCTTATTCTCCTTTTTCTTTTGCTTGGCCATAAATAAAGATTCAGACTGTGAAATATGAAAGTGATTCTTTCTGGTATTTGGCTCCTTAGCAGATTCCTTGGGCTCGTGTTTTGTCAGCTTCACATTTGCCTCTGGCTCTGACAAGGGGGAGGCTGCTTCTGTCTTATTGCTAGATTCCATTTCCTTTGACTACATTGAGGTTTTCAAGAATTTATATAGTGTTGTTGGTTTTTTTAACCTTTCTGGTTAGGTTGCACATCTAGAGTCAAACCCTTTGTGATGTGATAAATAGTTCTCCCTTGCTTATATGTTCTTCTGAAATCTTCATTCATACCTTCACACCCATATTCCACCTATACATACACATTTCAACAGTGCACTTTCTTTGAGCATAGAAGAAACTGTGTGGACTATATAATCTTTACTTTTACAAGTTGGAATTTTAAAAAAATTGGCTCAACCCACAAAATTTGAATTAGATTTAGATTTGTAACATCCTTAACTTCATGGATCCAGGTCTTTGGTTTGAAATCATCTCCAAAGGTTATTAAACTTCTGAATCTAAATCTGCCAGATGACTTTCATTGAACCTGCTGACATCCATTTTGCTCTTTAATGTAGTTTGTTTAATTCTTAAGTATCATCAAGGAACTTTCAAGGCTGAATCTGAAAGGGGGCCTGTAAGGGAATTTATATCCAATAATCCTGCTCATCTAATGTACTTCTGCTTTTTAGGTTTAGAAGGCAGCACAGCTTTCACAAAGTACCTCTTAGGGTCATATTAGATTGATATGTTCATAGCAAGTGCTCACACACACATGCACAGAGTTCATCTCTCACAGTGTACTCAAGTAGCCCCTCTGTGCCTCTCATGAGTACTAAAACTGGCTGTAAGAGGAAAACAGACTGCATTAAGTAAGAAAATAGTCCACTGTAGTCTTTTTTCCTCCTCAATTTTAAGTCCACAATAAAATACTCCACTTAAATTAACTAAATGCGTCAGCCTATCCATACACCATCCAGCCCTTTTGAGACTGACTTTAGTGCCCAGACTTTTGAATTGCTTATGAGACCTCTGTAAATTAATCCCAAAGGAATTTTGCCCAGGTGTTCAAAATAATATAATTTTCATTTTAATCTGATGCACTAATACTTTAAAATTAGCAGCATTAATTCACGTGACATTACAATTAATATCTATTAGTTTAGCTAATTTATCAAGGTTTCACATTAGCTCATAATGACTATTTTATTTAGAAGTTAGTAATTCATGCATAATAGATGAACAGTGATCCCCTCTAACTGTAATTTCGCTACCATTTATTTTGTAATAAGGTAATTAGTTGATATAATTAATGAAAAATGTGGATATACTGTATATTAGATTTATTACATGAGAAATGACAAGGAGCTAGCTTTGGGATTTTACAAGGCACTTATATCATTTTAAATACACATGTATTGGTACCCAAAAGTGTAATCATAATATTTTAAAAAATAAAACATGATGAACTATCTGGCTAATTCAAGTATCAATAATTTCCATTTAACTGCACATTAGGGGTACATTATCAAAGTAGTGTGCCTTGGAGGTTAGCCTCAAGGTTCCCACTGATTTTAATGGGAATTTCATAACACAATCCCTGTGCACCACTTTGAAAAATTTCCCCTCAATCTAATGGCTGGCCATTAATACTATGGAGAACAAATTGTGGGACATGGAACCTCATCCATCATTTTGACACATTTCTCTATGGAATGGGTAAAGATTGGGGAAAAAATAATTTAATTCTATGATTTCTTGCTCTTCTAAAATAATTTGAACTATCCCTGCTTTATGCTCTGTTTTTTCTGAAGTATCTCTCATTACACTGGGCAACCTCACATTTCAGATCCAATTTGTGGATTTCCTGATGAAGTTTTCACTAAGTGGACAAATCCTAGCTCTATCTGCCTTCAAAATGTGCAACAGGTTGGACTCTGCTGTAGAGCTAGTTGGAATTTTTCTGATTGATTGTTTTTCTGTTGGGAAATGCTGAGTCATTGAAATAGACACGTTCCATGGGAACATGGGATTTCTATGAAATTCCAGTGAACGCAAAGTGGGTTTCTTATGAAATCCTACCTACCCGTTTCCTGCCAGCTGACCTGCCCAGCTGTTTAGCAGCCCATTTGGTAGGCTAGCAGGGAGCCAAGGCTTCCAGTTTCTCTGGCTCTGGGGCAGCTCACCAGGTGGACTGTCCTGGAGCCAGACCTCTCACAGATTCCAGATTCACAGCTTTTTGCAGCCCAGAAGCCCTAGCTTCCAGGCTCCCTTACCTAGCCCGCCCCCTGCCTGGCAGCCTGTTGGGCCTCTGGGAAGCTTTGGGTGTCTTGGAAACATTTTAAAAAGATCAAAATAAAATGTTTTGACTTTAAAAAAAAATTGGAATTCCTGGGCCATGGGAGACTTCAATTTTCTTTTTTGTTCCCTTTGGAACACTTTATTATTTCACAATTTCCTACAAAATGGGAATTCTAATTTCTGACCAGCTACAGGGGCCTAGATGGCTCCTGAGGTTTAACTGATCCTTTAGGGAAGCATAGCACCTAGATAGCTGTCAAATTCGATGTCAAGAGTAGAGTCTGATTTTTCTGTCTTGTGCACGTGGCTAGATTTTTCAAGAGTATTTAGGCATCTAGTGGGATTTTCAAGAGTACCTAAGAAAGTTGGTGCATAACTCCTGCTGATTTCAATGAGAGTTAGAAGCCTAACCTGCTGGGTTGCTTTTGAAAATCTCACTAGGTGCCTATCCACATTGTTGATGCCTAAATACCTTTGAAAATCTGGTTGACAGTGATAGCTGTTCTATGGTGCTAAAAGCTGGAAAAGAACAATTCCTCAATATTGCTTTTAAAGATTCAAAAAGTACAACTCAGAGTAAAGAGAACTCTTCTTGCAATGACATAAATTGGGAACCCATGGTCTCCTTCCCTCACTCCATTGCAAAGGCACAGGGGTTATTGCTGCCCTAGGGCTGCAGAAAACCCTATTGGCAAAACATACACAAAGAAGGGGATCAATTTACATACAGTCCCCCCTCCCATAGTGCATTAATTAACACTTAATAAATACATCAAAATTAAATACATTACAGAGATAAAAATCTGGAATGACAGGCTTTACTTCATGAAGCACCAGAGAAAGAAGACCCAGAGGGAGTAATGGTAGGGGAATCCTAGGGAGATCAAAAGGGATGGTAGGGGGAGCAGACAGAAAAGGATAGAGGCAGAGTCGCTTCAGGGACTGACCCAGCCTTCTGCATTTCCCCTGTGGTCTGTGTGTGGAAACACTGTCCACTATGGGAGGGAACAATAGAATAGAATGCCCAGAAGAATGACTTGAGGACAATTTCCTGAAGATAACCTTGCAGAGCTTTTCTTCCCTCACAGCTCCCTACTATAGACATTTCCACATGAGAGGGTGGTTTGGCCCACAGAAATGAAAATCTGCACATCTTCCATGTGTTTGGACCAATGTGGAAAAAAAATAGGTACAATTCAAGTGACTTTTAAAATTACCTGAATTAACAAAATGAGCTTATGAGCAACCAGAGAATGGCTAGGAACAAGTCTATAAATAGACTTTGCAAATGAAGAACATGTCCGTTTTCTTACAGGAAAAGCCACAAACTAGAAAGGAAGTTAGACTAACTACAGAGACTAAATACAGAGTTAGACTAAACCCAAAACAGAGCATCGCTTTGACATGAGAAGCTCCAAGCAGACTGGCTAATAATAGTTTTAAAACTGTTGAAATTGCAAACAATGATGTTGGCATGTGAGTAAGAGAAATAAAACCACTGACTGCTAAAGAGATGCATGAAATATGACTCATATGGATCAGTCCATGACCATCTTTTGAAAGAGAAACCAGTCATTGGGTTACCCTTAGAAGTTAATATAACAGGCCCCTCCAGCTACAGCATGTAGCCATAAAAATCCTCCAGGAGAGAGCTGGCTTCTCAGCTGGCCACCTAAGGCTCCCTCCTGCTAGTAGCACTGAAAGAGGTATCAAAGATAAGCATCTATTTACACATCTCTCACTCTCTTTCAGCCGATACGGGAATGCTCATGATGATACTAGAATAATGCTATAGCTTTAATACTATCTAGAACTGAAATGAAAATTGAAAAGCTAGCCAACCATGATGTTCTCACAGAGCTGGCCAATTTACCTCTAAATACCAGTGTTATTTTGATAAGGCATTTAAATATAGGTACATCTTTTATCTGGGTGATGAATTTGTTATATAATTTATTTAGCCACTGCAAAAAGTGCATACTTGAATAGTTAGAAAGAACATACATTATATAAGCGTTAGTTAGTCACTCAACAATATAATGGGCACTTTTATTTCACTAACATGTTCCACTCTAGATGCTGATAAACAATTTTGAATCAATGAGTGACTGTTAGGCATACTGAGCCGTGGAAGTCTACCGATAATATATGAGTAGTGCTCACTACTTTTAAATAGTAACTAGGTCCTCTATACTGTGCAAAGATATAACTGTGAGGAAAGCATTTAATAAAACATGTAAGAAAGAGCTTGGCACTGATTTCTAAAGCCAAAGATAAAACAATCAATGATTCATAAATGATCAATGATTGTGAAATAAATATTCTAAATACACTAATTAGACTGGGTTCTTATTTATTCAGCCTTCAAATATAAGTCCTGGTTTAAAAATTCTGGGTAGGGTTTTCTGAAGTGCTAAAGCACTAGCCTAAATGCTACTATTTACAATGGTAAAACTAACGTTGACTTCAATGAGAGCAGAGAAACACCAGTGCTGACTTCTGGCTTAATAGTTCCTGTGCCTTCTATGTCTCCATGATCTTTTCTCTATTTTTAACTCCCTGCTCATATCTTTCAACTCTCACTCTTCTCCATTCTTCTCCCTCTGCACCCAGAAACTTGCAAATCTCTTTGAAGGCCACTTCACCAAACCTTCTCTTGTCCCCTGTTCTGTGCCCTTTTTTTGTATGTGGAGCTGTTACTGGAACAGCTCCCCTTCTCTTGTGCCCCAAGCCACTTCACTCTCCACCCAGTCTCACCTAAAATCTCACTTCCTTTCTCTAGCCTTTTGATAGAAACAACCCTCCATGGCTCTCATGTCCTTTCTTTTCGTTCATACAACAATTTGAAGATTGAAAATAACTACATTAGTAATTAATTAAAAATAAAATTAAAAAAACCAGAACCCAGGGATCTAACAAGATGTTTGCCAAATACTCATTTTCTGTGCTTTAATGTTGCATCCTTTCCTTCTCCTTTGCATTTTGGCTGCTGTTTAGGACCAGATTGTGCCTGGCCCATACAGACTTGTCTTCATTGCAGAGTTAACTTAGGATCTTACTCGGGTAGTGTTGCCCCAACCCGGCTCCCATTCACACAGAAAACCATCTGGCCTGAGCACAGTGGCGCTTTATACCTGGGCTAGCTGGCCTGTCCTGGGCTACAGACTAGAGCCTGCCCACTTTGCAGTGAGGATGCAAGTTAAACTACTTGACTGCTGATAGTCCTCCAGTGCCTTCCCACAATTCCTTCTGTGTTCCCAGAAGAACAGACAATCCCACAAGTCACTGGGAAAGAATCATAGAGCAGCTCAGCTTACTTCAATGCTAAGAACATGGGATATTACCCCAGAAGTCCTAGTGCCTCACATGAATGTGTGCAGCACCACCGTGGACTCAGTAAGTCGGACATAACTTTGTAATGTAATGGCTCACACCTGGGTTGTCCTCACCTGGGTGCTGATCACACACGTTAATGCTGCAGTGAAGACATACCCCGTGTGGTTCTGCAAGAGGGTGGAGTAAAAGAGATATCCCCTCTTGTGCCTTCCTTCAGGGATGGCTACACTGTATCTTGGAATGTAGGTTGTGCAGCTACCTTACAGGTAGTAATTGTCTCAAAGGGAATGAAGGGTGGGGTAGGGTGAGGTGAGGTGGAGCACAGCTGTAGCCCCATCCTTATTCTCCATGCCTGGTCAGTTGAGCTGACTGAGTTTGGGGGAAGCACAGTGTCCTCTCCAAGGACAATGCAGTTACCACTCCAGGGTGCGTTCCCCAGGAGCCCTCAAAATTCTTTCTGGCTGATTCAGCCACAATTCCTTTTGCAGACCCCAGCTGCAATGCATACCTTCCACATCCACTCTACTCCCCTCTGTCAGCAAAAGATAGAAGCTAGAGCTTAGATTGCAAGTGGCTCAGGAAAGAAAACTTGTCTTGTATGTCAGTAAAGCACCATTCACAACTGCGTGCTATTGTGTATGGTACTTTGTGTGTGTTTAAGTTCTATGTGTATTTCATCACAGTACATATCTAATTTCAAAACATTATTTTTATCTTTAAATGAAAGAAATTGAATCTATTTTTTCTTTTTAAAATTTTACATTGTTCCACCCATTGATCTTATGTTCAGCATGCATGATGAATCCCAAACCCACCCTTTAGATGGGGGGAAATACGATGGTCATTATTCACTGTGGGCAGCGGGGAACATAGGGGCAATAAGGCAAGGTTATTAGCAATAATAATAATATTCCAACTGATGGAGAGAGATGGCAGCTCTCACATGGTCCTTCCTGTTCAGTGCTTCAGCACAACCAGTACCATCAACATGGCGATCAAGTGCCGGTCAATGGCCTTGCAGTCTAAAAAGCAATCAAGCAATAATCTCAAGTAAAATGCTCCCCTTCAGTACAAACATCAAAACATAGACTCATACCTACTTGTATGTCAACTCAACATAAAAGGCCTGTCTCTCACAAAATGTGATTACTTGACCAAGCTGCTATATGAACAGAAGATTCTGGTTGATAAGAACTGTTAAAGTGTGATGTTGAACCTTCTTATAGATTCAGTTTGAATTGTCTAGATCTCTTTGCCAAGCCGGGACAATCTCCTATGGATGGCTTTATCATAAAATCTATAATACTGCCCATGTCTGTTTAGGCTCTAAATCTTAGTAGACTGGCTGCTGTCACAGTACTTTGGCCCTCCCAGTCCCAGCTGGAAGGGCCCAGAAAGGGGGGGAGGGGGGAGAGAGAGAGAGAATGGGGGAAAAGAAGGTGCGGGAGAATTGAATTTCTTAATACAAATTAACTGAACTTTTTCACACCTCAAGACAGGGGTCTCTCACCTGTTTCGCAGTGATAGAGTTCTGCTGACTCCTGACTTACACTGGTGAAAGTGAGGGAAATGTTACTGTCTCTTGGTTGTTGAGTTTGGGGTAAAAAAAAGAGAATCCCAGTTCCCTCTGAATCAGTTTGACCAATCCTGTTTTGAAATTGAATCATGCACGTGATGGGGATGTCTAGAGTGAGAACAGAAGTTAAACACATAGGGCCTTATTCCCCCTGTCAATGGTGCTAATCATAAATAAATTCTTTGAATCAGTGGTGCAGAACCAGTGTAAGTGAGTTCAAGCAAGCCCAAAATGTAATCTCTTGGGGGAAGAGCTGGTTTTGGTTCTAATGCTAACAGATGTTGAAACCAAGTTCCAAAATAATAAATGTAACCTGCATAAGTAAGTAAATCAAAGGACACTCTAAATCTGTATGTACCTGTAAACTAATTAATAGGGCACATCAGTAGCTGTCACAGTGGGACTTCAGACTTGCAGAATGGGCAATGGGCTCTCAGAAAACAGTGTTGTTTGTTGTTGTTTTGCATAGTATGTTTGTTTCTTTCTTTTGGTCACAATTTCAACCAAGTGAACCATTAGGAGTGGAAAAGTACAAGAAACAGAGCTGCTGAACAGTGAACTGAAACATGCCTAAGGCAACAAACAGGTTTTTAATTGCTCCACTTCCAGTCCTCCAATGTCTGGTTCTCTAGGTGACTGTCTGACAAGAGTTTTCACTAAACTCTAAATTTTGAATAATGTGCTAAACACATTTGTAATAACTCTACCAATGCATTTCGCTGTGACTTTGCCAGCTCTGCCACTGATCATCTCAGCCTCTGCTCTTTTGCTAGCCCAGGTTGTGACATTACTCCACATACATCTGACCTGGAGTGCTTAAGACCCCACAGGTTATGTACTGGACTTTATTTATTCCTGCCTTCTGCTGGTGGAAACCCAGCTTGCAGATTACTGGTCAACAGGAAGTGCACCTGGAAAAGAGGTCTCAGCAGTGTACTATGCCCATCACCACATCTTTACTGGCAGGCTTCAATCCAGCCTTTGCAGAACTGTAAATAGACTGGAGATGGAGGAGCATAGCCAGTATGCTGAGGAGGCTCACTGATTCAGCATATTTCCTGGTCAACAGTCCAATGAAAAGTCTCTTACAGAGCCCTGGCCATGGATGAAAGCTGGCAGAACCTTTGGTGATGGGAACCTTTGGTGACAGGGCTAAATGAGGTTTTAAAGGAACTAAAATTTTAGAAATTAAACAAATGACGGCAAGTTTGATTTCTACCATTTCCCTCTTTTTAATTGTTCGGTTTCATTCTCTTTTTAAAACAAAACAACATCCCTTCTCATCATTATTATGAACCAGACTTTGCAATTTTCCCTCATGAGAAGGAAGGAAAAATGTTTATAATGTTAAAAAACAGTTAAAATTTATTTTGGAAATGAAAAATACCCCACCCATACATTAAAGTCTACATTGTGCAACTCTCACTCACCTTGGGGATCACTCTCCCATCAAAGTCAATAGGAATACTCATGTAAGAACTCACTGGTGTGAGCTGTGGTTGCAAAATGTAGCATAATTGATTTATGCCTTTGCTTCTAATTTTTCTCCAGCCTCTTTGTAACCTCTTTCCTTTTCTTGTTTTGGCTGATTATTGTAGGAAATATTCTGATATTGGAGACGGTGATACATTCAGTAACTTTTGACCTGTTGTGCTTCCCTGCTCCCTCTATATTACATGTCCAACGTATATGCATAAAACTATACTGGGAAAGCAGGAGATTTTTTGCTTTTTTGTTAATGTGATAAAAGGATCCAAAAGGAATGTTTTACCAGTTTGATTCAGAATTTTTGTTATCACCTGGGAAATATTAGAAAATATTAAGGGTATCAAAATGCTGAGTGACTATTGCTTGTGAGAGGTATATAGTTTCAATTTATCAAGGGCAGTAAAATCCCTTGCGCTAATGTTAAATCTTATATTTCTTTGGAAGGGACTATATACAACACCAGCCAATGCCTGCACCTGTCCTTTGATGCAGGTCTGTAAAGCAATAGTTTATGCCAGGCTGTGTCTTCTCATTCTTAGAATGTAGACACCTATTAAAAACTTGCTTGTTGACAAATGGCTTTTGAAGATAAGACCCTGATAAAAGTTTGGATATGTCAAACTAACACATACATCTTGTACAATTAGTAGTACTTCTGCAACTCAGCTGTCCAATTTGATTTCAGATCTGTTAAGTTTTATACATCTGGCATGTAACTTTTTCTGAGGCTGCTATCTTTAAAAAGTTCAGTAATTCTGTCTCAGGAACTTTTTCTTGATTAAATAAATTAGCCGAGTGATCAAACCCCTACCTCGTGTTAGGACTTGGGTTGCTGGCAATTATTCCCCTTACAAAGAAGAGTTTATTTATCAAAGTCTGCTTGTTACACTGCCCGGATAAATCTGTTTCTAAGTGAAGTTTGTGACGTGCAGCCCGTGACTATCGGAAAAACATGACCATTCAACCCCATCTGAAATTTACACCTCAGCTCAAATCACAACCAAGTAGGTGACATAGCCTTTAGCCCTGTCTGACAATGCACTAGTCTGTGATTTGACATTAAACTCAATTATTGGAAAGGAAAAAAAATCTCTCCTTTCATATCCATTAGCAAAATTGGCATTATATTTTATCTTCTGTTACATCAAAGGGACTTCAGGGTTGTTTTTCTCAGTTTTATTGTTAAAACATTTTAATTAAAACAAAAAAGTATTCAATTTATTTTCTGGATCATTGATGGGAACCAGGCACAAACTCTGATTTGCATATGAAAGCAGCAACTCTATGATATCTAGCTGTCAGCAATATTTTCCTAAAAGGATGTAAACCTGCCAAAGGTTCTTTAATGTTGCTGCATATTCTAGGGTCTTACTTCAGACTAAACTTAAAAAAAAAAAGCTCAGTCTGTCCTAGTTGCCTTCCAATAACTTAATATAAACATATTTATTTTATCTCTTATGAAAATTAATGAACTGTGACCATTTATTATTACTCTTTAATTATTCAAACAAAGCAGTAGAAACAAAACTCGTCTCTGTATCTATTTATAAGCTTTCTGTTTTCATTGTGCACTGAAAAACACTTGAAAATACCAAATTAACGCTCATGTGTGTAAGTATATTGGTAGGTGTTCATACAAAAACACAAAGTCATATAATGGGTAAATATGTTCATTTAAGTGTAAATGTAAAAATTATTGCAGATCCTTCCTGGTGTAAATCAACATACCTCTATTAGCTTCAGGAGAGCTATGCCAGCTGAGGATATTGCTCAGCATCCATCCATCTATCATTTACACGTATAAGGATTATTAATTTTTAATTCCTAAATGTCTTTCCCAATGAGTGATTATTCTGCAACTCTTTAAATAAAAAGTTTGGGGCTAAACACTGTTTACCATATTCACACAAGTAATCGCACTGAAACCAATGGGACTCCATCCTTTGCTAAGGTGAGTAGAATTTGGTCCATACTTAGTTGAACACTAGCACTATAGAATATTTGACATAGACTGAATGAATCTGGTCTTAAACTTTTGGTTTTTAGAGTTAGAAATTTCTAATGCAATATCCTTTGCTAGTGCCAACAGATATTAATAGGGCATCAGTGCGTCCCTTTTCTGTATTCCTAGTAATACCTGAAATTCCCATAGCAATTGTCAGAGGGATTTTAGGGTGAGAAAGAAATGTAAATTCAGTGTGCAATATTTCTGCAGATTCCATTCTTAATTTGGTGAGTCATCCGTTTACTCTTATTCTTAAATATTTCTTTAGAGGGGTAGGGGGAGAAGTGGAAAGTTCAACTGTTAGTCCTTTCACGTTCCTACTCTAGCAGTGTGTATTTAATGAATCTGATCTTATCAAGGATGATGGCTGAAGATATATACAGTCAAGCTCGCTCCTGCTCTCTTTTTCTTTTTTCCTCTCCTCTAAGTTCCCCTGGGCAATTAATTTGTTGGATGTTGCATGCCACAGAACTACTCACTGTCCCTGCTGTAGCTGAGTGTGAACCCTGAGGAACTGGGCCATGAACCTCTCTCTTTCTCCTGCCACAAGGAGAATATCTGTAGCAGTATCAAGTGAATGTCTCTTTCCTACTGAAAATAAAGAAAATGTAGAGATAATAGAAAAGAGAATTAATTCAACCATTAAGCTTGATCATTTTGACTGCCTTTAAAAGTATCTATGTAGTGTTGTTCTAGCCCTGTCGGTAATATTAAAGATATTACCTCATCTACCTTCTTTCTTAGAAGTCCTATTTAAACACAACTCTCATTAGAGAATATTATCTCTCTAATCAATTTTACCCTTATTTATTTAATTCTAAGAAGAAAAGACTCTGAGTTAAACTAAAAACCAGCGTTGCTGCTAAATCAATATTAATTAAATTATTTTCAGCTAAATACTTGTGCTTACCTTTACATTTTTTTCCTCCTTTCTTGGACTTTTTTCAAGGTTATCACTGTTTTGACTATATTAAGACACACAGTAATGGAGGCATCTCAGTTCACTTCCCCTCCTGAAACCTGCAAACTCAAAACTGCTTTAACACTTCTAAATATAATACCCCTTTTATAGCTCCTAATTTGCTGGGTCTCACAACAGGGTGGTTTTTTTCATTAATTCTTTGCCTCTAGCTGTTCTTCAATTATAATTCTGTTTTACTTAGCAATGTTTAAAAGAGTCCCTTCAGCATTGGCATAAACTTTACACAAAACAAGCCTCAGTTATTTCAAATGTAGCTTCCCCCATTAATGTTGATTTTTCCTCCACTGGTTTATTTTTAATTTTTAATTTGTAAATTTGACTAAATCAAATCCTCATCCCATTCAGTTGTAATTGTGCGGAATTCACTTTGGTAAGTAAGTTTACATCATAATTATTGTAGCTGTAGTCAGCTGCTATGCTGAATAAAGTGGAAGAAATGCTGTTACATCTGTGTCCGTGAGGTATTAATCTAAAGTAGCCTATTCCAATAGCATATCATGGAGACTGAATTTCCAGGGCACCTCTCAAAACTGTGAACTATATGTCCCTGCTACCAAAAGCCAGAAAGGTATTGTATTTTTTCCCATTCATTCATAGACAGCAAAACATATATGCTATGTGCGTAAAGTGACTTATTTTAAAATAGATAAAACAACAAGAAAGAAGAAAAGTAAAATCCATGTGAGGTTCTGTTCCAACTCCCACTGAATTCAGTTGAAAGACTCCTGTTGACTGTAATGGGAGTTGGATCAGGCTCTGAGAGAGCACAGCTGTAATAGAACTCTGAGAACTCTGTGTACTTAGAATTTAAAGGTGAGATTGTGACAAAATGCACCCCTGTATTCACCCCTTCCATGCTTTTGTAATAATCTTTGTACAAGGTATGCCTTGTGAGTATCACTTGGAAACTCATAACTTGCTGCTCAGTGATATAATCGTAAAATGTACATAGCAACATTGTGTATAAAGTTTATTAATATAAACTAAAATCATGCCTAAAGTAGGTTTCCCAGATAAGTCTGGGGAGTGGTTAAATCATTTTTTCAAAGACAAAGGGCAAGCTGATGCCCCAGCCAGGTGTCAACAAAGCTGATCTGCCATCACCTATCAAGTGGCCGTTCTTTGACAAGAAAGGGGCGAGGGTGGGAGGTGGAGAGCAGGGACAAAGATATCTGAATCTTAGCAAGGAAACAGCATGAGGTCTCCTTCCTCCATCAGACCCCCTGTGTCTTGGTTCTCAGCTGGAAATGCTTCTCAAAGTGGGACTGAAACTGTAAAAAGGAGGGGCAAACATCCTAAGATACCCCTCCTCTCTCTCCCTAGTCATCTCACTCTTTGGCACCTGAAAAGACAAAAGAAGCATGTTGGACTCTGTGGGAAGGGTCCTGACCCGAAGAGTTTAATACTGGTGGAAGCATGTGGAGAGAAACTTTGTTTGAATCTAATATTGTTTAAGTTTAGCATTGGAAAGAGTTTTTTATATTTAGTTTTCTTGTAACAATTTCTGACTTTATTGCTATGCTTATTTTTATTTAAAATCTCTCTCTTTGTAGTTAATAAGATTAATTGTTTCATCTAATCCAGTGTGTTTAACTTAAAGTGTTGGGGGGCAGGTCTACACTACCACATATGTCCGTATAACTTGCATCACTCGGGGTATGATAAAGCCACCCCCCTCAAGCAACGCAAGTTACCTCAACCTAAGCACTATCTACCCCACGTCTATGTCAGTGGGAGACACTCCCCGACTGACATAGCTTCTGTCTCTCACGGAGATGGAGTAATTATGCCGATGGGAAAGAGCTCTCCTGTTGGTATAGAGTGTCTCCACCAGATGCATTACAGTGGCACAGCTGCATTGGAACAGCTGTGCCAACATAGCGCTTCTAGAGTAGACTAGCCCTAAGTAACTTCATGTATCATGATAAGCTGGTGTGTATTATTTCCTTAAAGGAATGACAAACTTAATATTTTTGGATTGTCTGGGAGAGGTCTGGACAGTGCAGGACTTATTTTTCTGGGGGAAAGTCTGGGATTGGGAGTGTGTTGGGGTCACCCTGGAGTAATAAACAATATTGGTGAGAGCCAAGGTGTGGCTGGCAGACTGCAGTACACACAAGTGTCTGGGAGTGACTGGCATGTTGGTGGCTGTTTGAGAGCAGCCCAGTTGGAGGCTAAAGCAGCAAGGTATTCCCAAGACACCCCAGGTTACAGGCCAGGGGTGACACAGCTGCTCACTGGTGTGGATCGTACCCTGGTATGTCACAGATCTGCAAAGAAGAAAACAATAAATCCCAGGAGTGAGAGTGGATGATGCAATAATGCTACGGAACATCCTAGTAGCTTACCAGGAAATCAAGGACCTCAAGCTGGATAAGAGAGGAAACAAAAGAGCTACTCATCTAAACACCACCCCAAAAGGACAAGGATTCTTAAAGTTTAGCTTTACAAGGCTCATGTATTTGTTCTGTTGAGCACAGAAAGGAACAGCTACAAAATCCACCATTTACAAAATTGCAGAAAACTGTTTTCAGGGAATAAATGACAAAATTTTGCCCTGCAGACAAACTTGGGAATGTTCAGCTCCTGTGAGGAGATAAGTTAAACATATGACAGACAGCATTATCTGAACTAAGAAAATCTTCTTTATTTATGTTCTAATGTATTTGCTGTGACGTGACAGAAAACATATTTCCTGCTGATTGTTTGGTCATTTTCAAGCTTGTTTTCATGCTGTGTTTATCAGACATCACAGGAGTAATCCACAAGCCGTGAATAGCCTGTATAAAATCACCATGTACTTCATTATCAATATAAAGCAGTTAAGGGAAGAAAATTAGTTGGATGGCAGACTGGGAGGGTGGGTAGGGGATATTAGATGGATGACTCATGGCATGACCAAGTAAACAGACCATGTTATGTAAGCATGAAAGGACTGGTATTGTATATATTATAGCAATGCCCACAACCTATTTATTGTTCGCAGTATAGTACATCTTAGTATATCCATTTTCCTGTTTTCGGGGGATGTATAATTTGATCATTAAAATTCTCTCTGGGCTAGATATGAGTAATAGACTGTAGGAGCTGCAAAGGCAAAGTTTAGGTTGAGTAAATAAAACACATTTCTTATAGAAATCATAGAGGTTAGAGATGGGGATAAACCTATTAGTCCAGCCTGCTGTCAGTGCAGGATTGTTCCCTACATTATATTCACCCGTGCTTTGTCTCATCTAGTTGTAAATGTCCCAAGAGATTGTGCGTCCTTCCACCACTTCCCTTGGGAGGCTATTTCACAATTGAATAGAGCTCATTGTCAAGTTGCTTTTTTTAAAAAAATGTCAAAATGCATATGTGAACATCTTTATTTATTTGTTCAGCAGACCATAACTCCAATAGACTTCCAATACGCATTTTTATTTTTGACTTTTATGTAAATACTAAAAAAAATAGATATAGGAAACCTCACACATTTATTTTGCAAAGTTAAGAACGGTTTGTGAAATATTTGACATATACCACTGAAGTATAGAATTGAACCTTTGTTCCAGTTCAAACTGCCTCAGGAACAAACAGTGGCTCCATAGAACTTGTTCTGACCCCTCATAGGTAATGGCAACCTGGGCCATATAATACCCAGAACCTTCAAAGGCTTACAGGCATACTTTAGGTTAAGCACTTTTGTAAATCTTTGCAGGATTGGGTCTTATGTTTGTGAAAAAGTCCCTTGATTTCTGTGGCAGTGTGGTGGTGCTGCATTGGACTGAAGCTTCATGTGAGTTCAAAATGGAGGGTCTTATTGAATGAAACATAGAATCATAGCAATATAGGGCTAGATGGGACCTCAGGAGGTCATCTACTCCAGCCCCCTGCTCTGAGACAGGACTAAATATTCCTATCCCATGCCTGAGCAGTGTTTGTTTACCCTGTTCTGAATGGTGGGTGGAAAGTTAATATATTTAACAATCACAGATCAAGCGAAACAGTAGGAGATCAGGAAACATACAGGTCAGCTTTCTATTGGAGGAGAAATTAGTGATGTGGCATCTGGGGATATTTTTATCACAACTTGTTTTTATACCAGTCCTAGAACAGAGGTGATCACAAACATCATAATGGCCATGCCCTCTTCAGAGATAACAACCCAAACACCAGTTCCTGGTTCCCAGGGAGCAACTCGACCCCGAAAATTTACTCTAATTAGACAGATTCAGGCAAAGAGCAAACTCTTTTGCTGCTTGCCACTGCTTTCCCCAAAGAACTGGATCAGACACCAAGAACACTACAGTATCTCTTCCATGACTAAACATTTGCTTTCACACAAAGAAAAAAGTACATGTAAAACTATGTAACAATGCCATTTGGTGGCCTCTGCAATCCTCATAAAATCACAGAAATTTAGAATTGGAGTGGACCTCAATAGGTCATCTAGTCCAGTTCCCTGCATTGGGGCAGGACTAAGCATTATCTAGACCATCCCTGACCAGTGTTTGTCTTACCTGTTCTTAAAAACCTCCAGTGAGGGTGATCCAACAACTTCCCTAGGTAATTTGTTCCAGTGCTTAACTACCCTTACAGTTGGGAAGTTATTCTTAATGTCTAACATCAATCTCCCTTGCTATAATTTAAGCCCATTACTTCTTGTCCTGTCCTCTGTGTCTACAGAGAATAATTTATCACCCTCCTCTTTATAACAACGTTTTATGTACTTGAAGATTATCATGTCACCCATCAGTCTTCTCTTCTCTAGACTAGACAAACCCATTTTTTCCAATCTTTCATCACAGGTCATCTTTTCTAGACCTTTAATCATTTTTATTGCTTTCCTTTGGATTTTCTCCAGTTTGTCCAGACCTTTCCTGAAGTGTGGTGCCCAGAACTGGACAAATATTCTAGCTGAAGCCTTATTAATGCTGAGTAAAGTGGAAGAATTACTTTTTGTGTCTTGCTTACATCACTCTTGCTAATACATCCCAGAATAATGTTTGCTTTGTTTGCAACAGCATTATACTCTTGACTCCATATTTAGTTTGTGATCCACTATAACCCCCAGATCCTTTCTACTGTACTCCTTCCTAGGCAGTCATGTCCCATTTTGTATTTGTGCAATTGATTGTTCCTTCCAAAGTGTAGTACTTTGCATTTGTCCTAATTGAATTTCATCCTATTTAATTCAGACAATTTCTCCAGTTAGTCACCTCCTCCCAGCTTGATGTTGTGATGCTGTGTACAAGAAAGGTGACTACTGTTTTACCACTGTTACACAATTAACATAAATCTTGTACAAAGTATGTCATGTAAGGTATCGATAGAAAAGTTATGAATTGCTAAGTACAATGATCTTGTTTATATGCATGTGTCATCTTTGTATCGGAAGTTATGAATATTGGTTGTGCACATGTGTGGTGTTGCATTACTGGGTTATATCTGGGGAGTGTATTTACATTGGGGCCAACCCATTAAGGACACTCCACTTTCACAATGAGCCATTGAAGAATCTCATCCCACCCAGTATGCCTTTCCTGTGGATGCCTCAGACAGCAAGGAGCCAATGGCAACCCACTGTGATTCAACAAAACATGTAGGGGCATGTGATATGCTCATGTGACCCTGGCCTCCCTCTTGGGCCAATAACTTTCCATACATAGGGGCTGTGGGCTTTGTTTGGGACAGTAAATTCCCATGCACATACCTGAGACATCTCCATTTTGCCTTTTTTCCTGCTCCAAATTCTCTGTGGATTTACAACTAAAAGGAATATTTTGAACTATGGACTGAGGACCTTCCAATCTTTTAGAAGTTACCAGAGAGACTTTTGCAAGCCAGCAGTCTATTTGATCACTGCTATAAACCGATATAAAGACTTTGCGATCATTTGTACGTGTATGATCTCTTAACCATTTTAATTTCTTTTCTTTAATTAATAAATCTAAGGATTGGCTGATAACGTGACATTTGGGTAAGATCTGAAATACATATTGACTTGCAGGTAAATGTCTATCTGATACTTTGGGATTAGTAAGAACCTCACATAAGGTGAATTGGGTATTTAATAACCTCTTACTACATTAGACCTGTTTGTCTGGGTGGGAGCTAAGGGCCGGAATGCCTAAGGGGGACGGTGTTTGGCTTCAGGTTAACCAGTGTGGTTCTGCAGAGCCTTTTTTGTTACTGGCTTGGTGAATCTAATTAGTCAATAAACCACCAGTTTTGGAGGATTGCCTGCCCTGTTTCTTGAAGTCTGCCCTTAGTGTGGCATTCTCAGTGTGGAACATCTTAGGCACCCGGTCATAGGTATCATCCGCAAATCTTATAAGTGTGCTCTCTATGCTATTATCCAAATAATTTATGAAGATATTGAACGGAACCAGACCCAGGACAGATCCCTGTGGCGCTCCACTTAACGTGCCCTTCCAGTTTGATTGTGAGCCATTGATAACTGCTCTCTCTGGTTTTCCAGCCAGTTGTGCACCCACCTTGTAGTAGGTTCGTGTAGGCTATATTTCTCTAGATTGCAAAGGAATGATATATCAATAAATATTCCCTATGTTGTTATTTGGATATCAATCATTTGTATTGTTAGCCTAAAATTTTCAATGTGCTGCTGAGTTTTGTGTTGAAACACATAACCTTATTATAGAAGACAGGATTGTGGGGCTGCAGTCATTTTTTTCACCACTGAAGAGTGGGTACTTAAAGTTTTTGGCACCTGGGAAATGGTTGTTGCATTCAACAATAATGGATATCTGTATTAGCATTGGCTGTTTCTAAAATGGTCATCAGCAGTGAAATAATTGCTATTTAGTTTGGTATCATTAGGTATAAAATCAACAGATTCCTGAGATGAAGTGGGCTGTTCACACCTTATGTGTGTTTGCAGACTCAGTTAAACAGCATCATATTGGTTTTCAAACAGTTCTCTTTTGGAAGGGCTTTCTCTGCATCTATAAAGGCTAGAAACTTAGGACAAAATTTCAAATTTAGGTGCTTAAAATTAGACATCTAAATCTATTTATACACTGAAAAGGTGTCCTGGATTTCAGAAATGCTGGTAGTGTTGACTGTGTCAGTCACAGCTGTGGATAGTGAGCTCCTCTGAAAATCTGGCTATCATTTCTGTAAGTGCCTGTGTATTAGGCCCTCATGCCACTGGGCCTCAATCTGGTCTCAAGGAACAACTTAGTGGGTGGATTCTGTGACAAATTCCATTGTCCTGGTATCTCGGAAACATGGGATTCTACTATATTGCCTCCTAGAATCACAGTACTATCTTCTGGAATTCCCTCAGAATTGGCTGGGAATTACTTTATTATTTTTGTTATTAGGCCCATCTCCTGGTACTACAGTCATCCTCTGGACTTTTGAAATGTTTAGGAGGGTGTTGTGATGAATGGAGCTGTATGAAACTCAGTAGTTTTGTTTTTTCAGGAGGTTCATGCTAATTGGTTTTTTGTCTTGTTTTGTTTTGCATAGTTTTGCACCTGTTGGGTTTCATATTGAATCTCAGGTTTGAAAAACCCAAAACTTGGGGTATGGGGAAGGAACTGCCAAGATTTGTTTTATTCAACCAGATGAATTTTCCATGTTTTTGGATTTTCTAATGACATTTTTCTTTTCTACATCTATCTGCCTGTTCACTTATCTAGTCCTTTGTCATTGTAGTAGTTAAAAGTCTATATTATAGTGCAGAAGTCCAATGACTGCCACTTAGATTACACTTCTGTCTCTGACATGGGGGTGGGGGGAGACACCTATGCTATTCAGACATTCCTATTGTTCAGAATTATTTATAGTGAAATTAAAAAGAGAGAATTCCTGCTTCTTCAGTGCCTCACCCCAGCACCTCTCAGAAAGTGAGGTGCTCTGATCGGAGCTGGCTATTAGGAGAAACCAGTGGGAGCAAAGATGAAACTCAGACTGATGTGGTGCTCCTGTGATTCAGGGGAATACGCATAGCCAAATGCCTGTGGATTCTAACACCTATAACAAAAGAATAATAATGACTCTGTAGCCAAGTGCAGGAAATTTGATTTAGCACAGAAATAAATGTTCAAATGGCGGGAGTTCCTGCCATCAGGGATATTGACCAACACGGACATTTTCAGGGAGTTTTCAGGTCTGTCAGTTCTAAGATGAAAATGTTTCCAGAGCAACTTCCAACTGGGAAGTAAGAGTGTGATGCATCTTGCATGACTGAGCTGGTGCACACAGCACTGCTAGAAGAACTTCTGTCTTGTCTTTCAGAGAAGAAACTCACGTGAAAAGAAAAAAAGAACAATTTATTAAAGCAATCCACTATTAAGGGAGGTCACCGTGCATTGGTTTATCTTTGGTAAGCAATGATTTAGCTTCCACCTTCCAAACATGTCTGTTACAATATAATAGGATAAAACACGAATCTCACCATTAAAGTAAACACAAAAATACTTAGTCATCAAAAACAGTCTCATGAAACCTTTCACTGCATCTAAAACTTCCATTATAGTTTCACTTTCATTTCTTTTTTTCAACAACATTTTAGCAACACAAAGTTGCATGCATGTGTTTTTCCCACTTCTAATTTTTATCTTTTTCAGATAACGAGGTTCTGGGGTTGGGTAGCTTGTGGTTGAGTTATCCTCAGAAATTATGTGATTTATTATGCTGATTCTCGGATTCAGATGGCAAAATGCACCTGCACACCTATCATCTCTGAAATAACAGAATACTGATACATATTTCTAGATAGATAACTCAGTACTGCACCTGTCTTGGGTTATGCATCCTCCTGGGTAGCATCTGAAGCTGGAGTTGTGTGGAGTACTGAAAGGCACTGTCTTGGTAGGGGTGGGGAGCAAAGGTGAGGGAACACGAGACACCTTGCACTCTTCTCCCCTCCCACGCATACCTGTGACAGGCCCAGGGATAATGCAGTCCTTAACTGTTCTGCCTCCATTTTAGTAAAAGTTAAAGAATCATGGTTGCATATACTTTGCCAAATGTCAAGAGCCAGCTCCAGCTTCCACTGAAGTCAATGGGAGCAGGAGTAAGCCCTTAATTTACCTATTAAATACTTTTATTCTGAGTAGAAAGAGGCTTCAGTGAACCAATACTGGCCACTGATTCTCAGACAGAAATCAGGTTTCAGAGTAACAGCCGTGTTAGTCTGTATTCGCAAAAAGAAAAGGAGTACTTGTGGCACCTTAGAGACTAACCAATTTATTAGAGCATAAGCTTTCGTGAACTGTAGCTCACGAAAGCTTATGCTCTAATAAATTGGTTAGTCTCTAAGGTGCCACAAGTACTCCTTTTCTTTTTTCAGACAGAAATGTAACACTCATTCTATTCAGCTAGGGAGGGCAGATTTATGTACCGCCAGCATTAAAGAGCCTCCTCTAACTTGTCAACATACATTCTTACAAATGAAAAAAGATAGGCATTTGAGGAGCAAGTGTGAAGAATTTCCCATTTATCTGAACGTTAACAACCACAATAGTTTATACAGTTACTTTGTAACTTGGTTCTCAGGTCAGCTGATACAGGATTTCAGAGGCAATTACAGTAAATCAAACTGTAGAATATCCCCATGGGGTAGTTTGAAGATACCTTCGAAAAATGCTCTTCTTTTTTTTTTATCCTCTAACCCTAGAGCTGCCGCATCTCGCAGCTGCTTTCTTTTTGACAATTCGTCACTCCTGAAAAATGTTTGCAAGCACTTTGGATAATTTCCAATTCATTCTTGCAGGAAATGAGGATTTGCTTCCTCACTTGGGATACCTGCTGCTAGGTTTATTCGCTAATAAGCATGATAAATGTTTTAGCCTTTGATCAGTGCTAATTTAACAAGTAAGCTCCACAGAAAAAAATCTTTGAGGCTCAGGGGCTCAAGATGGTGCATGAGTTGGAAATATGATTGATTGTGTTGCTATGAGAAATTTCCATAAAAAAACTTTTATCACGCTGCTCTGTTCCGAACAATTAAATCAAAAGTGAAAGATAGCTACCCTCGACAAAGGAGAGAGGAAGCAAACCAAACTTCATAGGACTTTGTTTCAAGCTAGATAGGTTGATTTTCTAGGAATATTTTCAGTCTTCTCTTTAAGTGGTGGATTCTTTTCCCTCTGCTGGACATTTTTATGGGATCCCTAAATAGCATCTCGTTCTTTCCATGAAAGATATCATGACATTTTTTAAAACCTTTTTGTTTTCTGGATTTCGAGAAAAAGAGAGAGAGAGAATTATCTCCTGTAAAACTGAAATATTTCACAGAAACCTATAAAGGTGGATACCTGGGTGGCAAAGTGTCATAGTAGTGAACTGATGGTTGTCATGAATGATGATGTATCAAGTGAAAAGTTGCTTACATTAAAATATGTTAATTATGCAATAAAATAGCTCTCTTATCTGACATAGGCCCAGCAGAGCATTGGCAACCTAGGAGAAATATATTCCAGTGTGTGTGGAGTCACAGCTCAGATAAAAGGAAGGAGAAAGAGAGATCAGATATCAAATATCAGTAACCTATAAAGTGGAGCAGGGCATTCTGTGTTTCTGTACATCTCTTGGCTATGACCTTCCACTACAGAAGACTCCTCCACTGACACTTGGTTTGAGGTGGCAGCAAACAGAAGACCTCGGGAGACAAAACAAGGCATAGAGAATGATAGCAGCTGCTGTCTTATATGCTTTAGAATGGTCCGATATGAAAAGATATTAAGGCCCTGGATGGTGGAACATAGACAGTGAGATTAGGGAGCAAGACAGTGTATCACATTCAGAGGTGAGCCTGACTCTTAAGTAAGTCTAACTTCATTTAGTTCAAATGCCAAGGGACCAGGAGGAAAGAATGTAGCAAGACAAGCAACTAACAGCTGGATATAAGAATGTGTATTTGAAGTAGTAGTGTAGGGAGAGATTTTCAAAGGCACAAATGGGAGTAAGGTGATGTTCAGTGGAAGCTGAGCATCTAACACTCCTTTGTTGCCCTTGAAAATCTCCCCAAATATCTAATGCTTTCTCCCTGATCCTTGGAACTGGATCCTCCCCACTCACCTACTTTGCTGTGAAGCTGTTGCCACTCCATTGACTTGGGTTGGATAACTCCAGCTTTAAACTGGTGACCTTTGCACTCTCTTGCAGGGTGGCAAGTGAGCACAAATAGAATAGATGTTTGAACAATAGAAAAAACATGAATATTTTAGCAAGTAAATGTGGGAAGTCTGTGTTATTTATGGTATCATATTATTTGTTGTACCTGAGTACTCATAAAAGTACCAGTGTACTGTGAAAATGTTTGCAAAGCCCAGAAGTTTTAAAAAAATTAACATAAAAGATTATTCATCACAAATTTTATACCAGCAGTGCTTTATGTGTTATTCAGTATTAATTCTTCTGCTTAAAAAGTTTCAGACATCCAATCATGGATCAGAACCAATTCCATGTGACTTGAATGATCAAATCCTATGGCACAAATGATGGAAAGTAAATATTCAAATAGTGACCATAGGTAGTTTGCAATCAACTCATGGGCAGCAATGTCTTTACATAAATTAATCAGCAAATATTTATGAATAACTAATTTTTGGTAGAAATGATGTTGGGTTTGCAAACACTTTGGAAACAGGAAGAAAGGCCAACATTCATTGGATAAAAGACTTACAATAAATAATTTGACCAGCTCTAGTAAGTCAATCTAAGGACATCTTACTGAGTTTTGGGAGTTTGGACCAAATTCTGCTCTCTCTTACACTAGTCTAAATTAAATCAATGGAGTATAAAAGAAGTGGAACAAATTAGGTGAATCAGGCACTGTGGTTTTAGAGATTATCTTTTTATCTCCTATAACAGTGGATGTGACAAGGGGCTAAACCATGTATATGTATTGCCCAGAAGGTGCCCTTTGCAGATTAATAGTTTCATAGATAATAAGGCCAGAAAAGACCATTGTGATCATCTAGTCTGACCTCCTGCATAACACAGGTTATATGACTTCCCTGAATTAGTTCCTGTTTGCACTTGAGCAGATCTTTTAGAGAAACATCAGGTCTTGATTTAAAAATTCTGTGTGAAGGAGAATCTACCATGACACTTGGTAAATTATTTCAATGGTTAATTACCCTAAATGTTAAAAATTTGCACCTTATTTCTAGTCTAAATTTATCTAGTTTCAGCTTCCAGCCGTTGGATTTTGTTATACCTGTCTGGAAGATTGAAGAGCCCTCTTACCAATTTTGTTCCTCATGTAGAGGAACTTATAAATTGTAATCAAGTCACTCCTTAAACTTCTTTTTGGTATGGTAAATAATTTGAGCTCCTTGAATCTATCACTTTAATCCAGATTTTCCTATCTTTTTTTATTATTCTCATGGCTCTTCTCTGAACCATCTCCAATTTTTCAACATCCTTCTTCAATTGTGGTTACCAGAACTTCACACAGTTATTCCATTAGCAGTTGCACTAGTGCCAGATACAAAGGTAGTATAACTTCTCTACTGCTATTCAATATTCATGTGTTTATATATACAAGGATCACATTAGGTGTACTGAGAGCTCATGTTCAGCCAATTGTTCACCATGCCCCCCAAATCTTTTTCAGAGTAATTGCTTCCTCATCCCCTAAACACAGCTTGCGTGATATGTTCCTAATGTATGATTTTACGTTTGCTGGAATGAAATACTTAATGTTTATTATTTATCTTGTAAAAAAATCCTCTAATGGAGACATTTATTTATTTTCCCACATATGTCCTAGTAACTGTAAAATAACTACTGTTATTGAAAGTGCCAGATGATATAGGCAGGTGATAATGTTTGCATAAGAAATTGAATGTATCCATCAATAGAAATTAAATCATTTACCTTATATACATTTGTATGTTCATATTTTAATATTTGTCTTTACAGTGAACTTAAGCTTTACATTTTTTATATGGGGCAGAATATGGAATTTGCTAAATATGAGTTAGTGAGAGTCTCAAGTCATTGTAACATGCACCAAGTTGTCCTGAATAAAGGACTTGATCTCAAGAGCACTGCTAAGAAGTTCTGTAATGTGTGTCAACTTTATTTTTTAAATTATTTCAAGAGGAGGCAGGAGGAAGAGCTGAAGTTTCATTGCCCCAAATGGCATTCCCAAATCATTTTCTATGCTGAGCCATGAGGGCATGTAATTTTGTTTAGTGAAAGTGACCTATATTACAACTGGGTGCATGTACAGGCTAAGCAATATAGTTACAAATCTGGGAGGCAAATTCCCTATTTCTTCTATGATTTCTTTGGTAGTTTGTGGGAGAGGCATGATTATTTTACACCCCTCCACATACCCCACCCTGGGTAAATGGCTTTATTAAACATTTAAAGATGTCAGGAGAAATCTCCCTCGGCAACATGTTCATTCTCATTGAATATGTGAGTTTGAGTCCTATCCTCATCTTTGTGGACATGTCTGAGCTGAGCTTTAAAATGGAGCCACAACCTTCACCCTATGGAGAATATGGCTATAAGGTGAGGCCCATTGGAATAGGAACAATATGAAACAAGGTGTCATGACTCTCTTCTGAGGGGGACAGAGGCACCCATCTGTCACCCTGACATGGCATCCCAGGAGATATGCTGCCTGCCAGGGGCCCGTATCTGAGACATTATGGGGGGGATTATCAAGGATCATCTGGCCCTCTGACTACTACTCCATGCTACTCATCCATGTGGGCCCTAATGATACTGCGAGGTATGACCCTCAGCAGATCAGAAGTGACTACAGGGCTCTGGGAGTAAGGGTGAAGGTGTTGGGAGCGCAGGTAGTATTCTCTTTGATCCTTCTGGTGAAGTGCAGAGGCCCAGGCAGAGATAGATGCATCCTGGCGGTGAATGCCTGGCTGTGAAGATGGTGTCACCAGGAGGGTTTCGGCTTCCTTGCCCATGGGATGCTGTTCCAGGAAGGACTGCTAAGCAGCGATGAGGTCCACCTATCAAGGAAGGGGAAGAGCATATTTGGATACAGACTGACTAACTTAGTGAGGAGGGCTTTAAACTAGGTTTGAAGGGGGAAGGTGACCAAAGCCCACAGGTAAGTAAAAAACATGGAGACTGGGAGAAGGTTTGGAATTTGCGGGGAGCATGGGCTGTTAGAGCAGGGATAAAGCAGTATCTTAGATGTCTGTATACTAATGCAAGAAGTATGGGAAATAAGCAGAACTCAAAATGCTAGTAAATAAACACACAACTATGACATATTTGGCAGCACAGAGACCTGGTAGGATAATACACATGACTGGAATATTGGTATAAGGGGTACAGCTTGCTAGGGAAGGACAGGCAGGGAAAAAAGGGAGGAGATGTTGCCTTATATATTAAAAATGTATACACTTGGACTGAGATTGAGATGGAAATAGGAGATGACTTGTTGAAAGTCTCTGGGTAAGGATAAAAGGGGTAAAAACAAGGGTGATGTCATGGTAGGGAGAGGGAGAGGCTGTTCTAGATTTGATTTTGACAAATAGGGAAGAACTGGTTGAGAATGTGAAAGTGGAAGGCAGCTTGGGTGAAAGTGATCATGTGATAATAGAGTTCATGATTCTAAGGAATGGTAGGAGGGAGAACAGCAAAATAAAGACAATGGATTTCAAGAAGGCAGACTTTAGCAAACTCAGGAAGTTGGTAGGTAAGATCCTGTGTCAAACTAACCTGATAGCTTTCTTTGACAGGGTAAGATGGCTTGTGGATAGTGGGGAAGTGGTAGACGTGGTATATCTTGATTTTTAGTAAAGCTTTTGATACTGTCCCTCATGACCTTCTCATAAATAAACTAGGGAAATGCAACCTAAATGGAGCTACTATAAGATGGGTCAAAGCTGGTTGGAAAACCATTCCCAGAGAGTAGTTATCAGTGGTTCACAGTCATGCTGGAAGGGCATAATGAGTGGGGTCCCACAGGGATCAGTTCTGGGTCCTATTCTGTTCAATATCTTCATCAATGATTAAGATAATGGCACACAGAGTACATTTATAAAGTTTGCGGACAATACCAAGATGGGAGGGATTGCAAATGCTTTGGAGGATAGGATTAAAATTCAAAATAATCTGGACAAACTGGAGAAATGGTCTGAAGTAAATAGGATGAAATTCAATTAGGACAAATGCAAAGTACTCCACTTAGGAAGGAACAATCAGTTGCACACATACAAAATGGGACATGACTGCCTAGGCAGGAGTACTGCAGAAAGGGATCTGGGGGTCATAGTGTATCACAAGCTAAATATGAGTCAAGAGTATAACGCTGTTGCAAAAAAAGCGATCATTATTCTGGGATGTATTAGCAGGAGTGTTGTAAGAAAAACACAAGAAGTAATTCTTCCGCTCTACTCCGCTCTGATTGGGACTCAGCTGGAGTACTGTGTCCAGTTCTGGGCACCACATTTCAGGAAGGATGCGGACAAATTGGAGAGAGTCCAGAGAAGAGCAACAAAAATTATTAAAGGTCTAGAAAACATGACCTATGAGGGAAGATTGAAAAAATTGGCTTTGTTTAGTCTGGAAAAGAGAAGACTGAGAGGGGACATGATAACAGTTTTCCAGTATGTAAAAGATTGTTACAAGGAGGAGGAAGAAAAATTGTTTTTCTTAACCTCTGAGGATAGGACAAAAAGCAATGGGCTTAAATTGCAGTAAGGTAGGCTTAGGTTGGACATCAGGAAAAACTTCTTAACTGTTAGTGTGGTAAAGCACTGGAATAAATTGCCTAGGGAGGTTGTGCAGGGGATTGGACTAGATGACCTCTCAAGGTCCCTTCCAGTTCTATGATTCTATGAAGTGACTTGCCAGGAAGAAGTATTTTTATTAGGGATACAGAGAAATAACAGAAATTCGGAACAACAGAGGTTTGCTGACAAAGTGTTATTTCTGAGACAATATGATAGGTGACGACATGCACACAGTAGACCAGATTCTCAGCTGTTGTAAATCAATTGAATTCCACTGAAGACAATGGAATTATAGAATCATAGGGTTGGAAGAAACCTCAGGAGGTCATCTAGTCCAATCCCCTGCTCAAAGCAGGACCACCACCAACTAAATCATCCCAGCCAGGGCTTCGTCAAGCCAGTCATTAAAAACCTCTAAGGATGGAGATTCCACCACCTCCCTATGTAACCCATTCCAATGCTTCACCACCCTCCTAGTGAAATGGTGTTTCCTAATATCCAACCTAGACCTCCCCCACTGCAACTTGAGACCATTGCTTCTTGTTCTGTTATCTGCCACCACTGAGAACAGCCTAGCTCCATCCTCTTTGGAACCCACCTTCAGGTAGTTGAAGGCTGCTATCAAATCTCCCCTCACTCTTCTCTTCTGCAGACTAAATAACCCCAGTTCCCTCAAACCTCCCCTGGTAAGCCATGTGCCCCAGCCCCCTAAGCATTTTCGTTGCCCTCCTCTGGTCTCTCTCCAATTTGTCCACATCCCTTCTGTAGTGGGGGGACCAAAACTGGATGCAATACTCCAGGTATGGCCTCACCAGTGCCGAATAGAGGCGAATAATCACTTCCCTCGATCTGCTGGCAATGCTCCTACTAATACAGCCCAATATGCATTTGGCCTTCTTGGCAACAAGGGCACACTGTTGACTCATATCCAGCTTCTCGTCCACTGTAATCCCCAGGTCCTTTTCTGTAGAACTGCTGCTTAGCCAGTTGGTCCCCAGCCTGTAGCAGTGCATGGGATTTTTCCTTTCTAAGTGCAGGACTCTGCACTTGTTCTTGTTGAACCTCATCAGATTTCTTTTGACCCAATCCTCTAATTTGTCTAGGTCACTCTGGACCCTAGCTCTACCCTCCAGCCTATCTACCTCTCCCCACAGCTTAGTGTCATCTGCGAACTTGCTGAGGGTGCAATCCATCCCATCATCCAGATCATTAATAAAGATGTTGAACAAAACCAGCCCCAGGACCTACCCCTGGGACACTCCGCTTGATACCAGCTGCCAACTAGACATTGAGCCATTGATCACTACCCGTTGAGCCCGACAATCTATCCACCTTTATAGACCATTCATCCAATCCATACTTTTTTAACTTGCTGGCAAGAATACTGTGGGAGACCGTATCAAAAGCTTTGCAAGAGTCCAGATATATCACATCCACCATTTTCCCCATATCCAGAGAGCCAGTTTTCTCATCATAGAAGGCAATCAGGTTGGGCAGGCATGACTTGACCTTAGTGAATCCATGTTGACTGTTCCTGATCACCTTCCTCTCCTCCAAGTGCTTCAAAATGGATTCCTTGAGGACCTGCTCCATGATTTTGCCGGGGACTGAAGTGAGGCTGACTGGTCTGTAGTTCCCTGGGTTCTCTTTCTTCCCTTTTTAAGATATGGGCACTATATTTGCCTTTTTCCAATCGTCCGGGACCTCCCCGATCACCACGAATTTTCAAAGATAATAGCCAATGGCTCTGCAATCACATCAGCCAACTCCCTCAGCTCCCTTGAATTATGCCTATTTACCACAGCTGAGGATGTGCCCTGGTGTTTCCAAGGGGAATGTGCAGAATTAGGGCAAACACAATCTAAGCAAGAGTGTTTAAAAAAAGATTAACAGTCTCCCACCTTTTAGTTAGCTCCTATCTTTGGAGGCTCACTAATGTACAGGGCAAAATGCAACTTCAGCTTTTCTCCTGCTTCCTCTTGAAATAATTTACAAAATAAAGTTGACACACATCACAAAACTTTGTGTCAGTGCAGCAAGCTGAATATACTGCCAAATAGCATTCTTTAGTCAATCATTCCTCAGTAGTTTTCTCTTTCCCAGCATACCAACAAGCCATTTTTACTTGGATTGGCCACAGAGTGTCACTTGGAATTACTTTGGTCATGCATATTTTTTTTTCTTTTATTTTGCCAAAGCCACTGCAGCTGCATATGTGCAGTTGGATGCAGTACTTGACACTCTTGAAATTATACATCATCTTCCTTTCCTTTGCTAGGATTACATGAAGCTCATTAGGATGTTGCTGGCAGAGTCTTTTAAGTTAGCTGCACAAAACTTCAAAAAACATCTTTGGAAGCTTTTTAAATAACAACAGTGTCAGATGTGACAGGACCTTTTAAATATATTAAATAGGATTGCTTTGTATGTGAGTAAGATACAAAGCATTTGGAGTCCAAAATATTCAAAAGCAAACTAAAAAGGATGAAAGTTTTTTGTTTTTGTTTTCAATGGAGACCAGAGATTCCTGGAACAAGCCACCTGGGCTAACTAACAATCTACTGTTATTTCTTGCTGTTTTCATGAGGGCTTTATAGCCATGTTATTTGTTCATCTAGTTTGTTCCTTTGTAAATTAAACTTTACCATCTTGTTTTCCTTAGGATTACATGCATATAGACCTATTGGGCACTACCAACATTGAAGCCGCACAAAACCAGATGGTGTAATTTACAATTTAGGGCTTGTCTTCACTACGGGGAGATCGATGCTGCTACAATCAATGCAGCAGAGATCGATTTAGCGGGTCTAGTGAACACCTGCTAAATCGACAGCAGAGTGCTCTCCAGTTGATCCCAGTACTCCAGCTCTCTAAGAAGAGTAAAGGAAGTTGACCAGAGAGTGTCTCCCATTGACACTGCACAGTGAAGACACTAGGGTAAATTGACCAAAGCTACATCGACTCCACCTATGTTATTCACATAACTGGAGTTGTGCAACATAGGTCAATTTACCCCTGTAGTGAAGACCAGCCCTAACTGTATGGAGAGAGTCTCTTCTAGTGGTTAGGGTGTAGGATTGGGAGACTGAAATGAGCATCCCAAGTTCTTCTTAATTTGAACCAACCCTTTGCACTTCATCACTTTAGGCTTGTAATCCTTTGGGTGAAATCCTGGCTCCACTGGAGTCAATGGCAAAAGTCCCACTGATTTCAATGGGGTCAGGATTTCATCCCCTGAGCTCTGAAATATGTATGCTGCCTCCTTGAGTATGCTGGGATATATGTCCATCCAGCAAGTGGAATCTGTGTGAGGCCTATGAGTGATCAACATATAGCCATTCAAATCTGGGTACTTCCTTTTAGAAAACTGGCATTTTTTATCATTCAAGAAGTGTCCTCTGTTGCACCAGTATAACCTCCCAAGGGCAGGGCAATGAATAGACACTGAATTAATGATTTTGCCATTTCTTTCTTGTCTTGGCAATGGATATAGCAGGAGAGTAGTTTACCTAGAAAGCAGATACTGCATCTGAGATTTGTACTGGAAGGTAAATACATATACATATATGCATACACATTTATCTGGTTTGTAATGAGAGAGCGCTAAGGGGACATGAATTGTTTCCTGTAGTTAACAGAGAATATTATTGACCTCTAAGTTGAATATCAAGAATCATGTTAATGTGATTATAACAACTTTGATAAGATTAGCCCTTTGGTCCAATTATATCAGGCCCCCATATTTAATATGTCATAAATGATAGGGTTAGCGAAACCAGGTCAGCCAAAATAAGAACTAGCTTCCAACTTTGCCCATCACTTTGCTCAAACTCTTCCCTTTTTAACCTGGGCAAAACAACAATAGGTAGTGCTACTAGCTCCACCTGCATACGTGTGAGTTTATGGATCAGTACGTCTTCACTAAGTCACTCTGTCTCTCGTTTTTCTTTATTAATGGATTTCAAATTGAACCTGAGCCTAACATTTTGTGCAGTTTGCGAGGCCTTACGATGTGACTGAGTGAAGCAATGTGGCGAGAATAAGTGACACTGGATCATGTACCATTGCCATTTTCTTGTCCCTTGACATCTGTGGGTTATTGGAGTGAAGTTTGGAAGACTGTATAAAAAAAGGAGACTGGGATGTTTAGCTTTGAAGAAGCCCTGGAGTGAATTCCAAGAGGAAAGTGGAAAAAGATAGTAGCTGTGAAAGATTAAGTAATTGGGTAAAACAGCTTTTGCCGATTTTAAAATGCGGAAACTTCCTTACAGTATAACCATGAGCACTTGGGGACATGAGTGATATTTGTATTGCTCTTTGCATCATTCTGATCTAGTCATCTGCAGGTCCATATGTTTCTGACAACATAGCAGTGGATTCTAGATTTACAAGGGTTCAGAGAATTACTTACTGCATGCAAGTACAATGCTATCATGTTATAAACATAAACACATACTGATTTGCTTTGCGTTAATGTAAATTGTGGTATATGACCATTTTACATAACAAAGTTGAGAAAAGTATTTTGAATTATTGAAGTGGGTTTGATTTGTTAGATACTTAAGATATAGCAATATAATAGGGAACACGTATAGTGCACAGCATTGTATATCTCTAGCTCCACTGATAAGGCTCGGGACTGGGGACTGAAGATTTTCAGGAAATGGGTTTTGTAAGGTGTGCACAACATTCCTTTCTTGAGGTAAGCTATTGCTCTTTTATAAATTGGGATTGGTATGCCTATAGTTATTTTGGTTTTGCTAGAGGGTGTGTGTATAAAAGGAACACAGTTGTTCACTGTGAATATGTAATGGACAACTAGACTATGTTGTTTTATTTGGCTTGATCTGGATTTATGAAGTGACAGTGAATATAATCTCAGGATTTATGGACTGCCGATGTATTATATCCTAGGAACAGTTGCAGATGTGTTAATTGGACAGTAGTTCTGCTTTCAGATAGCCTGAGGAGATTCACTTCCACTGTTATAAAAGGCATTAAAATACACAAGAAAAGTGCAGCCTTTATTTAACAGTATACAGAATATTGATGTGTATATATAACCGTGTGATAACTTTCTCCCTCAATTTGAAACACTATAGTATGTTTTTTAATCCAAAGTGCCCATCCATGGAGAATTGAGTAATAAAACAGTGATCAAGTAAACATCAAGATAAGTTCTGTACACTTCTGATTACTACCCCGATGACTTCTTTATTCAGGAACAGTAGTCAGATTTGCTTCTTTGTAAAGAAACTGCAGGACTGACAGCACACAATAAATCATGTCTAACAACATGCCGAAAAACTGGCAAGAGACCGCTTGTACAGTGACAAATACAGCTGACAACAGGTGTACACATCTGTTTTTAGGATTTATGAGAAAAGAATACAAACAAGGAGAAGGGGCTACTTAGTTTTACAAGAGACATTTAAAAGCCTTTTATTTCTTTAGTATTAATAACATAAATACAAGGAATACCTAAAAATAAGATGTACAAATTATTTTTCTTTATTTTGAGCACAACTAGATTATGAATGGACTCTCTGGATTAGCATTTTGATTATCAACTGCTGCTGCAAATATATGATGAGCTGATATTAGAATGGTTCTTTAAACATACTGATTAAAGACACATTGGTGCTGCTATTTTTAACACATGCATTCAGGTATAAATCAGTTTTGAATTCTGCATCCAAAGTTTGAAGTAAAAAAATTCCAGAATTTTATCCCTCATTCTTTCATGCAAGATGAAAATGCATTATTAAAAATATTTGTATTATAATGAATGACTTCACAAGAAAGGTCAACAGATTCACACGCTTATAACTATCTCATAAAATAAGGTGCCTGCGTACAAAATAAGACAAAATTCTACTGAAATTGCAAAGAATTGTTTGATATCAAACCTTCAAATAACTGAGCTAGTTTTAGGTAAAGATTAAACTTTTACATAAAATTTTTAAAAAAAAACCCTGACATGGACTCAACCCAGTTCCTTGTGAATAAAAATCCATTTTATAAATGCCACCATCACAACTGACACAGTTGTTGGTACATCATCACCTTGAATATTGTGTTCCATTCTGGTCAATCCATCTTAAAAATATTGCAGGAACAAAAGAGGTCCAGAAATGGGTGATAAAAATTATGAGGAACATGAAGAGACTTCCGTATAATTAGACCTTTAGAGCTTTGTTTAGTTTACAGAGGAAGTGATAAAAAAAAAATTAAACAATGTTTAATCTGCGGAACTCATCGCCACAGAATATCACTCAAGTGGACATTCATCAGAATTCATAAAAAGGATTTGGCATTAATATGAATAATGAGAACTTCCATAATTCTGTGATATAAGACAAAACATGTATAAATGGTAGAAACCCCCATGCTTAAGGGCATGAGCCAACTACTAAATGCCTGGATTTAGGAAGAAACTTCCCCTATAGATTGCTTATCACATAATTGTTTATTACAGAGTTTCTTGCACCTTTCTCTGAAGTATATGGTACTCATCACTGTTAGAGATACCAGACTAAATAGACCACTAGTCTAATCTGCTATGGCACTTCCTGTGCTCCTATAATTCTACTTCCTTAAAAGAGGCCAAGGATTGTCCAGGCAAGAAGAGTGAACTATCATCTCACCTGTAGAAGATCGTCCCTCCAGGTCAGTGTTAAGGGACTTTGGTGTGGTAACATGGGGAGGTTTAGACTGATGTTGCCAATGCTGTTCTTGTCTGTATGGCTAAGCAGAGGAATTCAGTGTTCATCGGTATCAGTCTGCCATCTTTCACCATTGCTAGTCTCTTAAAATATAAATATATAAAGAGACTTTATGAAGTTCAGTAACAAGTAGGCAATTCAGCTTTTATCAGAAATACTGGAGTGATACTGTAGTTAACTAAAATATAAAGACTCTAGGACTGTGGCATTAGTAATTCCAGTTAAATTAATTCAGAAAACCTAAACCACATCAGTATTGAGATGGTCAGAGAGAGATTCACAAAAGTAAGACATTCACAAGTAAGAATTTAAACAATACTCGGACACAAAGAGGCACAGCAGGATGCAATTATGATGGCACCCTCATTGTGTCTGAGGAATAGAGGTTATTCTTTTGAAATTCCTTCTTTTGTGTGTCTGTCTCACGACCTTACTATCCTCCTTATGCTAGTTTTATAGTGAATTTCCTTAGATTTTTCAAAGTAATATTTAGTCAAATGTCATGTATAGTATGATTATGTCTAAGTACATAATTAAGGTAAATATATGTAATTACAGTATTATAATATCCAATAACCTTGTAAAGACCCTTTTCATACTTTGTGGGGAAAATTGTGTGATGCATATACACTGTAGCTGTTCACTGAACTTCAGTATCTCAACCATTAGGGTTTTTTAAAGGAAACAAAAGTGTTCAATTTACCTGAGAGATTAATTCATTTCAAAAGATGATTTGAAACGTGTCACAAGTTGGCTGGCCCCAAAGCAGGTCCATATCCCCTGTGTCAGAACAGGTGCTACTACTTGGACAGTTAAGAGGGTGGGACATCATCTGGAGGCCAGGGAGAGACTAGCGAGAAAGAGCTATGTGAGAGTCAGTCAGGAAAAGTCAGTCAGGATACTGGAGGAAGTCTCTGGGGGAAAGTTGCAGAGAGTAGAAAGCTCTCTGCAGGCTGTCTGTGGGAAGAGGGAGGAATTGGCTAGAGGAAGACTGTATGCTTGGGACCTGGGAGAAGGCTGAAGGCAGGAGAGTAGCAAGTGGGGTTTGCTGGCCAGTGCCCCCAAGCCAGAGAGGGCTGAAGGCAGGAGGAGCAGCAGAGGGAGTTGCCTGCTGGCCATGAACTGGAGAGACAGAGCCCAGGGTGGGAGAGAGCTGAAGGGATAGGAGCAGTGGGGAAATTTACCCTCTGACATCTCTGGGGCTGGAAAGCCAGATCCAGAAAAACTCTGAGAGGTCCAGGGGGAATTAAGGAGGTTTCCCATCAGAGAAGCTGTGGGGGTTCCTGCTGGGAACAGTAGGGTTGCATTCTAGGTAGAAAGGGCTGGTGTGACTGTCCTAGTATAAGGAGAGGAGAGGATCGTGCTGGAGAGCTGGGGTCCAGTGAGGAACACTGGGACCATGCTGGAAATCCAGGGCATGGTGAAAAATGCTGAGGCAATATGTTTCATGTACTTTCTGGATTATGTGAGGGGAGTTCTGGATTATAGTTGTGGGACTCTTGTTATGTCTTACGTGCATAGGATTTTTATAATAAATGAACACTACAAGGGCTATGTATATATATATGGTGTGTGTGTGTGTGTGTGCATGGGAACATGGTTTGACTATTTCTGGGGACTCAGAGGAGGGAAACTGAGGCAGGATGCATAAGTAGTGCCTGTCATGCTGTGGCTGGCCAGGAGAAGGCACTGGTGGGATGGGATGAGTGGGGTGGCGTGGGGGAGGGGAGGGAGGCTTGCCCTGTGACAAAATGTTTTTGTATGTTATCTGAAAGCAAAATGTGATCTGAAAACTATCTTAAATTCATTTTGTTTTAAGTCCTAACACAACTCACAAAAAGGGTTTCTTTGGATATTTAGTAAACAAAAATTGCTTTGTGGTGAATGCTTTAGGATAACCCCCTTTCTTTATGGGCAGGAATTTATCCATGCAATATCCCTTCCCGCTACTCTGAGTTATGCCCTTAAGGCCCCCATGCATCACACTGAAAACAGGCTGCTTTGTTCTAGTGCCAGTCTGAAGAGAACTTTTAAAAATTATTTCCTTGCTACAGCCCTAAAACTTGATGTTTTAATGAAACTGCTTATATAACTATAATTACAGTGGTGCTATCAGGGGCCATTACAATAATTATCAGGCAGTTTATAAACACAGGCGGAGCCAAATTAAGGCAAATATAAATAAGATATTTTTCAAGATACTGGACGAAATGAGTAAAATTTGAGTGCACATACTAAGTACTAACCATGGATTCAGTCCTGCACTCCTTACTCATTTGAACTAATCTCACTGAGTTCAACATACATTGTTATTAGTAATATAGGACAAAGGAACCTATTGGTTTAGTAGTCATGGTAGAATCTGGATTTATTGTTTTGCTGTAATGATAAGATACCTCCCTCATGATGTAGCTCTGTTAAAGTCATAGTTGCATGTCGCACTGCTCATGATAAGCACCACATGCCAAATACTGTAGTACTCATTCCATGCTCAGGCAAAACTACTATGGAAGTCAATCCTGAATTAGGATTTAGCCCTAAATTAGCATAGTTTAAACAGAATGAAGAAAGTGGCAGGTGATGGGGAGGATTTTTATGTTAGAAGAATTTGATGAAATTGGCTTTGTCTCATAAGGTATATGCATAAACTGTCAACCTCCAGCAACGTTAAATAATCAGCCGGGTGCCAAGACTGCACTCAGAAACTTTCCTTGTAGTGAGGATTAAGAACTTTAAATGTTAGTTCATCTAGTGTCAGCACACATCACAATGTGAAACGAATTCCCAGACTTCCGTTCTGACACCAATGCCTAGCGACAGCTAAAGCAGCACAGCAGCAATGCTAATTACACTAATAATCCTGCTAAGTAGGATAATATATATATTCACTCTAATGAAGCTCTAACGTACTTCAGAATTCCGAGGGAAGTATAGTTGACATATCAGAAAGAATGGCTGATGGGATAGAATGTAACTCTTCATCTGTCTCTGGAAATTCTTGGGAGACATCCGTAAAGAGAGAGTTAACTCTGGAGTGGTTGCTGGGTCTTGTTTTGCTAAAAGGGGTTTTGTTAGTTTGTGGATACTCTTTTTTTCTTTTCTCAAGGTGGTCAGCAGGACATTAATATCTGCTGCTGAATTTGCTGGACAAAGGCAAACAGGACTTTGATTGTTACCAAGCTAAGGCAAGTCTTCATTGCAATTTCTCTGCTGGCAAAGAGAAGCAGGTTTAAAACAAATTTTCCTTGACATAGAGCTATAGTCAACACAGGAGTTGCCATTTAGAGGTGATAATGAACCCTCTGTTTTCACACAATGAGAGTTATTTTAGTATTTTCTCTTTAGCTACTTGCTGTTTCTGAAAGTTCATATTGTTAGATAAGTTAGCTCGGGAAATGGAACATTATCCTGTCTTTTATACCCAGTTCATGAAGAAACAATTGATTTAGAGAGTCAGGAGATAAGAGGTGCTGCTATTCAGAAAATTCAAAGAGCCAACTTCTTTCTAATGGAGGCTCAAGTCCAGCAGACAGCTTGATTGTTTTGAATGTTTACCCTCGTCCAGCCCTATTTCACAACGGCCTTTCAAATTATTCACATTGAATGATCATCTGACATAGCTTGGCACTTAGCTGCCTGCAAGTGCTCAAAGGAGTCCAAAGTAGTTTTGTACATCTAACCTTCTAGTTACATCTCAATCATGACTGGTAACAAAATAGTGGATTGCCACATGGAGAACAAGAGCAGCAGCTGAAAAGAGCTTGCAGAAATCTCCACATTCCAGGGCACTTTCCCCACAGCCACCAGCACCAATTGCAGCTAATGTTACAGTGGGCAGAGAATGTCCAATCTGCCCCCTCCCACTGGATCCAAAAGGGTCCTCTCCTATTTATCAGGATCAGCAGATTTCCTCTCCCCATCTACCTGAGGGGAAACAGTAGCAACCAGGAGGTCTTCACAGTCACACGAAATCAAACAGCTCTGAAACCTGAACTCTGTATATCTTTTTCTCATTTGCTATATTGACATTGATTGTTGACCACACCTCCTTACCTACTTCCTCTCTTATTGCTGTAGCTGCCCATCCTCACTCTCACTGATCATTGCCCTTCCCACTTGCCTCACTTCCTTGCATTTCCATTTCTACATCCTTCCCATACAATTTTCCCTATTCCTTCACTTACTCCTTCCTTTTGGTTCCACAGTTCCTTTCTGTCCCTCATTCTACCACTCTCACATACATTCTCCCAAATTCCCCAATTTCTATAATATGAATAAAACATATATTTAAAATGGGGGAAATTTTGCATCTAATCCTCACTCTGACTGCACCATTTCTCTCTTGTCTCTTTTCCCCTCATTTTTCATTTGTGTTTTGTCTTTTTAGATTGTAAGCTCTTTGGGGTGGGCTTCATATCTCTTGCTATACATTTGAAAACCCTCAATCCATTATGGGCACAACCACAATATTGATGGTAAAATACCATGAAAATGTTTGCGCTCTCCTTTCTGTGGATTTTTGGATTAATTTTTTGATAAATGGAATACCGGGGTTTGCTTTATTGTAAGTATTTAGGAATGTTTTGATGGTGAAATGACAGATCATTTTGAGACTATATATTTCAAAGACCAATCCATCAGTACTTACTCAAATATTAGTCCCCTGCCATGCTAGCACCAGGCGGAGGAGCTAATGAGGGAGAGTTCTCCACAAGCATTCTCTCTTCCTCCCAGACTTCATGCTGTTGGAGGAAATAGTGTGTTGCTTGCCCAAACCCAACAGATCTTTGTGGATCCATGGGAGGCCAGGGCACTTAAGTCCTTCTTCTCCACACCAGATGACTCCTGGCGGCTGCATGCCCCAGCTCTCTGATGGCACTGCTCCACTGAGGCCACGGCAGCCAACAGAATCCACAGTGGGGCTACAGGGCCACAGTTCCCCAACCTGTCTACTTCTCTCTACCTGTCCATCCAGTTTCCTCTCCCAACCCCCAGTACAGAACTTGGACACATGAAGAGGGACCTGCCAGAATCAGGATGAGGCTGGCATACTGCAGAAGCAGCTGATCTTCCCATTTCTGTGTGAAAGATCTGTCCACATGAGGATAGAAAAAAGATGATCCAGTCCCTTGTACTGGAAATATATTATGAGCAGAATCCTTGTCAAGAAGAAAATCCTGTCTGCATTGTTTTGGGAAGTAAATAGCATCACATGTCAAACACCATCACCTGAGCAGCACAGTTAAAACTTGTCTGTAAAGGAATACTACTTTGACTGGTGAATGACATAGTGGAATTTGTATAATATGGAATGCTGATAGTATTACAAACTGATTTACATGTACCTCTGATTTTCTATTTTGCATCTGTAATGCTAGAGTTATTAACAGCAGGATTATGCAAAATTTAGGAATATTTTTTCATGACCTATCATGAAAAAATATTTGTCATTTGTTTCCAGGCTACTTCATGGCTTCAAAATTTTAGTTTTTCACAAAATTAAATGGTTCCTCTTTTTGTTTTTGTTTGCACTGCAATATGCCTCATTTAAAAATGGCATGTGCTTTAGTGCCAAGGCTGATATTTGCTGGCATGTATCTGCAAAGTTTTGAAAATTATGGTGGCTTCTTTCCAAAATAGGAACCTTCCCATGCAAAAATGGTTCCATTTTTGAGGCTTCTCAAAAAAGCATCTAGTATGGTTCTTAATACATGCATGTTTGCAGAATGCAGAGCCACTCAACTTCTTCTGAAACTGGATTGATCCAGTGGGCTGTGAAACCTAGAAAAGACTTTGATTTTTTTTTCTAGGTCAATGTATCTACTGAAAATGAATATTTGCTTCCTGTCTTTAGTATTAGTATATATGGGATCATATCTGAAACAAACATGTGGAAAGGGAGCAGGTAGCAAAGGTTTAATGGTCTCATCAATCATCTCAAGTCCAGATACTCCACAATAGAAACTGAGTAGTTTATTAACTGTCATCATTTCTCCAAAGGTAATATGGGTCTTACTGCCCTCTAGAGAATCCACTTTTTGGGCTGCACAGTAGTTCTTTGCATGACTTGTGGGATTTGCCGATGGACTGAAATGTATAAATGCTGCTCTCTGTTAACTCTTTCACTGGTACCCCTATAAGCTTCTTGCTGTTTTGGTAAAAATACTGTCATAGCCAAGGGTAAGTTCCTAGATGTAAATGAGAAATGTGGTTATCCATTAAGCTTCAGTTTGATTCTTGTCGCTCATTGGGGAAGAATCTCTATACAATACTTTTTTATCTTGTTCCATCTGGAACCAATCCTCTCCCACTGAAGTCAATTACAAGATTTCCATTAGCTTCACTGGCAAGGGATTGGGCTCTCTCTCCCTCCAGTCTATTTCATCTAATCTGTATTTTGACTTCCCTCCGTAGTTCTAATACACCATCCATCCCAGTAGTATCTGGCTACTGGAACCCAAAAAGAAAGCAGAGGCTGAAATTGTTGAAGTAAAGAATCCTGGAAGATACATCTAGCTGAATAGACTATCTAAGATTATATTTATATTTGATTTTATAATCAACCCTTGAACTAGAAAATCATGTTTCCTTTGAAAACTGTACATTTTCCCTTATTTTTTTCCATCTTAGAGTTTTAAAAATAAATAAACAAACCCCAACATTAGGTATCCCAACATTAGGTATCCCAACATTAGGTACATCTAAATAAGGAGTGATTCCATTGAACTCAATGACATTAAACTGATATCAAAGAGATATAAGATTTAAAACAAGGCCAGTTGTTTGTGGAATTTTTTTTCTGGGTACTTTTGAATCCAGATGTCATTTGAAATTAGACCCTTAAAATAAGTTGAAAATCTTTTCACTTATCCATTTTGTAAAATAGAATTGAAGAAACAATTTGTTGTGACTCCTCCTACATATATGTACACCGGGACTGCTGCTGAGCCCACTAAAGTCATTGGAAGCATGATTCATCCTGTTTGTTACATCTATGACTTTGTGCAACGAGGACTAATGGGCTTTCATTCAAGGCATTAGTGTTTCTATTGAGATATTGTTCTCTCATGAAATAAAGAGAAGAATCAAGGGTCACTCAAAGTGTCTTTCTTGGCTGGTAGTCAATAACGAACACCTTTATCCATTCCCCACCAACGTTCTTCTCAGAGATACACTGGGAAAGAACATTTTCCACGACGGAGCCAATTGCCTGTGCTTTTTAAAAGTCCGTATTCAAACAATATTGAGGAACAATATCTTTACTAAAATATGTTTGTTGTTAGCCATAGAATTAGAATTTGGGGATGGGGAAAAATTAATTTACTCAGAGCCCAGTATGGTTTTTCCCCACTGTGCATTACATTGTCAAGTGTTTTTTTTCCCCAGTCCCATTCTAAGTATAGGAACAGTAGCCTGAGAAACAGTCACCATGCGCTACAAAGGAGGAAAATCATTGAAACAGAGTATAACCTTCATGGCAGTACAATTTTGTGCCCTTTGGAACTGCAGTAACTATTTTACCAGATATCAAATAAGTTCCCAGCCCCAGAAACACAAGGTTTCAAGAAAAAAATTGGGTTCAGATTTTCATTACCTTTTTTTTGGCCCTTTTTTAGTTCAGGATAAAGTTGGTGAAAGATGACTATGACAATCGGGGTCCAGATAGCACTGGAGAAAAGGGAATCTGAACACCAAAGAATAAGCGATTGAATCAACTGATTGTATACAATATTATTCTACTATAAAAAGTGTATTGAGTAAGATCTTTTATGAAAGCTGATGACATGCTCATCATTAATAACATTGTGTGATGTATGTGTGGACAATGTACAAAGAGCTGTGTGTGTAGGTATGTTGGAAATATGTTCATAAAATACCTTGTGGAGAAACCTGAAAAACAAATTTGTCCTAGACAAAGGAATGTGGATTTGCCAGTCTGACTGGGTCCAGCTCTGTATGGCAGAGAGAATGGAAGTACATTTCCGTCTGAAGTAAGCACCATTTATCAGGAGGATGAGAAAAAAGCACAGGGCCAGATTCCTTGAGCAGAAAGAGTAGGGTAGAAAAACTGTATCTGGGGATATGCTTCAAAAGAATACATTTCAAACATTTACTGGACTATAAAAAGAAGGGGAGAGAACCCTTTGGCTATCCATCACTTAAGGAATGAAGGGAGCAGCACCCTCTGATTCTGTGAATGTTGAATCCTGCCAGGAAAGGGCTGGATATGCTGTAAGTGGGAAAGCTGTTTAGGCAAAAACATAACTTGCTAGAATAAGTTTTAGGCACTAGATAGTGTGTTATTTTGGTTTTGTTTGTAACCATGCCTCTCTCTTTTTATCCTGCTTAGTATCACACAAATCTCTGTTCTTTATTTGTAAACTTAGTTTTAGTTTTACTAAAAACCATCTCGGTATTGAAGTAAAGAGTGAGTCCTCAGCTAACCTAGCTGGCTGACGTCTCTGTCTCTTTGGAGGCAATGAATGTAACAATTTCTGTGAATGACCAGTGAAAGGGATCGGACACTGCAGGGAGATGTCTTGGGGACTAGGGACCAGACTGGCTGTTACCTGCAAGGCAGGGTTAAGACGATCAGTCTCAGTGTTTGCTGGTGAGGAGGACAGACAGTTCATGCCCCAACGAAGCTCTCCCTTGCTGAGGCAGAGGGGTGACACAGTAGCTTACAACTCTGAGTGTCCTGAAGAGACCCATCACAATGACAGGTTCAAACAGTGCCTGTGTTTTTGGATGGGCAGCGGTAGTTCAGTATTGCCCAAACTACTCACTAATATGTGTTAACTCTCACCTACGCAGACTAGCACTAAAGGTGATGTAGGAGTTCAGTTTCCAAGCCTATTCAATCTTCATCTCTTGCTAAAACAGGCAATACAACTGGGATTTTAAAAAAGCACCCAGTATTGGCCTAACTGTGCTCCCGTTGCAATCAGCAATGGAGCTGAGTTGGGCCAACACTTGGAACTTTTGGAAATCCTACATTAAAAGAGTGGAAATGACATTTACACCAAGCCAGAGTTGAAGCAGAGAGAGAGAGATTAAAAGTTCCATATGCCTTTACCTGTGGATTGGCCTTTCTAATCCAAATTTGGAGGATTTCTAATGGTGTGTCCAAATCAGGCTTCTATCGTGGTTATATCTTGCTAAGCTCTCATTTTTTCCCCTGGGAGTAGGCTTTGCATTGTGGGAGTATCTTGATAAATTTATTGAGACAGATGAGACTAGAAAGCACAGCACAACCTTCAAAACAGTGCTTTAATTTGAAATGGTGAAGCACTTTAGACTAGTCACTTTAAAGTATGCCCCTTTCCTTCTTCAAAGCAGTGTTAATAAGAGCTCTGGTAAAGCAGAATGGTAGCAGTAATGGGCATGTTTTCAAGTGACATCTCTAATTTGTAAATGTGGCTCAATGGCTGTTGTTGAAGTTATTACATTCTGAGCTTTAAGTCAGAATGTACTTGTTAATTCTCAAGTCTTTAACTTCATATATATTGCCTGTAGTATGTTTTTAAGGTAGATAATAAATATCATGAACCAGATTGTGGTTGCACAAGGACTCAACTCTTCACTGCCCCAAATACAGACCCGGTACTTAAAGGCACAACGGAGTTTTAACATGCCTATTGTAGTTTAATCAAATACAGTATGAAATGTTCACAAATTTGAATGTAATATGTATAACATTGTAAGGCATGACATTAATTTTGAATTAATATTTTGTTTTGATTTTTAAATTTAAAGTGAAGGCAAGATTAAGGATTGTTACCTTTTTTATGTATTATCTGTGTTGCATAGTTGTTGTATGTTTTTCACCCTTCACAATGAAAAATGTACTTGTGTACCAATCTGACACAGCGTGAAGCTCCTCTCTTAATAATGTATGTAGATTTCAGGATGAACTGGATTTTTCTTCCATCTCATGTAGTTCGGATGGAAAAACCTCAAAAAAATTGGTCCAGACAGTCAAAATACAGATGCTTATCAGAACTATGGGAACTCCTTTGGCCAGATCCTGGCCCCCTTCTAAAGCTCTCTGGCTCTGCTCTTTTAGTTCAAAGGGGCTGTAAAACTGGCTTAGCCACACAACCTTACATGTTAAAACATAAAGGTAAGATTATAGGTCCTGCAGTGCTTCAAAGACTCCTTCTAGAGGATTATACTCTGCAGTGACCACACAAAGTGGGACAAATTCATCTGTCAGTTACATTAGTATAAAATCCAAAGTAGCTCCACCAAAGTCATGGAAGTTACTCCAGATTTATGAGAGTAAAGTGTGAGTGTAAAGTTTGGCCCATTGGGGGTGAGGTAAGGAGACATTTTCAGCCTTCATTCAGAATTTATTTCCCTTTCTGGGTATGATCTTTTATATTATTTTCTAACAGCTTTTTGCATTAAATAGCCTACAGCAGAGCCAGAAAAGGTCAACTATGGATGCAGATGCCTCTATTGCAGCAGAATAAACCAAAGGGCACCAGGGTCTTTTTGCTGCCAAGCTCATTCACTGGTCACTCATAACAGAGAGCCTGGCAAATGAAGGACCCAGGTGTCTCTGTTGGGGAAATACAAACCAAAATGCCATCTGAGTCCTTCATCTTCCATGCTTACCCGGCCATTTCTGTAGACACAGTTCCTGAGCAGAAGCTGATGAAAGGGGTAAGGTTGAAGGGAGCCATGTGCCATAGAGCCAACAGTGGTAACATATAGTGCCAAGCGAGTAGACTGCAGCTGCTGAAGAACTGTGTTTCCATTTCCTAAATGTGAATCTTGTCTTATTGGAAGCCATAATCTATATTTAGCTACAAGCTGCTAATTTGTTCAAGATTAAAGCTGACTGTAACGCCAATATTTTATATTCCTCTTTGCGTATCATTTGGGCTGTTCTTATGTATGTGATGCTAAGGGAACTGATATATACATATACATATTTCCTTAAGAAAGATATATTATAGTACTAATTCATTTGGTGATAGATCATAAGAGAAATGTTAGAAAGGGGGAATAGGGCTCACACATGCTATAAATTCAACATCTCTGCAAGCAGAGCCAAAGAAACGGTATCTATTTCAGCATGTGTTCAGTGCTCAGTATAGTAACATTCTGCATATAAGAGTTTTTCCGTGTTGACCAAAATAGATCGTTGGTAGCCAAAAGTCACAGGGCAAGTTGGATACCTATATCTATTATATCTAAAATGGAATTAGGGGAGAATACTGCATTTCTATCAGATTTCAAATAATTCCTTCCCAAATCAAATCTTACCTTCTTGCTCCTATTTATATGACTTTCTTCTGCAGATTTACATAATCAGCATTGTCATCTGTGTTCTGTAGGCTCTGAATTAGTAAAATAATTTTAACTGCTTACATGGTTGTCTTTTTTGTAAATAAGTTGAGCTCTCTGTGACATTCTTCACTTACCACACTGATAAAACAAGTTTCATATTCTGTACTCTTAAGCATCCCTGTCCCCACACATGCGCACATTATTACTACACCAGTCTGACATAGAATCATAGACTATCAGGGTTGGAAGGGACCTTAGGAGGTCATCTAGTCCAACCCCCTGCTCAAAGCAGAACCAATCCCCAACTAAATCATCCCAGCCAGGGCTTTGTCAAGCCTGACCTTAAAAACGTCTAAGGAAGGAGATTCCACCATCTCCCTAGGTAACGCATTCTAGTGTTTCACCACCCTCCTAGTGAAAAAGTTTTTCCTAATATCCAACCTACACCTCCCCCACTGCAACTTGAGACCATTACTCCTCGTTCTGTCATCTGCTACCACTGAGAACAGTCTAGATCCATCCTCTTTGGAACCCCCTTTCAGGTAGTTGAAAGCAGCTATCAAATCCCCCCTCATTCTTCTCTTCCATAGACTAAACAATCCCAGTTCCCTCAGCCTCGCCTCATAAGTCATGTGTTCCAGTCCCCTAATCATTTTTGTTGACCTCCGCTGGATGCTTTCCAATTTTTCCACCCTTTTTCTACCCTTCTTGTAGTGTGGGGCCCAAAACTGGACACAGTATTCCAGATGAGACCTCACCAATGTCGAATGGAGGGGAACGATCACGTCCCTCGATCTGCTGGCAATGCCCCTACTTATACATCCCAAAATGCCATTGGCCTTCTTGGCAACAACGGCACACTGTTGACTCATATCCAGCTTCTCGTCCACTGTCACCCATAGGTCCTTTTCTGCAGAACTGCTGCCTAGTCATTCGGTCCCTAATCTGTAGCAGTGCATGGGATTCTTTGGTCCTAGGTGCAGGACTCTGCACTTGTCCTTGTTGAACCTCATCAGATTTCTTTTGGCCCAATCTTCTAATTTGTCTAGGTTCCCCTGTAACCTATCCCTACCCTCCAGTGTATCTACCTCTCCTCCCAGTTTAGTGTCATCTGCAAACTTGCTGAGGGTGCAATCCACACCATCCTCCAGATCATTTATGAAGATATTGAACAAAACCGGCCCCAGGACTGACCCTTGGGGCACTCCACTTGATACCAGCTGCCAACTAGACATGGAGCCATTGATCACTACCCATTGAGCCTGACAATCTAGCCAGCTTTCTATCCACCTTATAGTCCATTCATCCAGCCCATACTTCTTTAACTTGCTGGCAAGAATACTGTGGGAGACCATGTCAAAAGCTTTGCTAAAGTCAAGGAACAACACGTCCACTGCTATCCCCTCATCCACAGAGCCAGTTATCTCGTCACAGAAGGCAATTAGATTAGTCAGGCATGACTTGCCCTTGGTGAATCCATGCTGACTGTTCCTGCTCACTTTCCTCTCCTCTAAGTGCTTCAAAATTGATTCCTTGAGGACCTGCTCCATGATTTTTCCAGGGATTGAGGTGAGGCTGACTGGCCTGCAGTTCCAAGGATCCTCCTCCTTCCCTTTTTTAAAGATGGGCACTACATTAGCCTTTTTCCAGTCGTCCAGGACCTCCCAGACATCTTTCTCTGTCTTTGATTTATGAACATGTTTTATGAAAGGCTGTCCAGGTAAGGAGTACCCTTTACCTACTTAGTGCCTGCTTCCCTAATGAAATTTTTATGAGACAAAAAACCTGGGGAGAAATATCTGGTTTTCACTTTACAAAATGTCCTCAGAAAAACTGAAAATGTTAGTGGAATTACAAGGATTCTGTAACATTGTCATTTGTCTGTGTTTTTAATGAAGCAAACGTTATTATAGTTATTGCTATTATTATTTGTGTAGTACCCAAAAGTGCTTCACAGACTCTGCCTCAAGGAGTTTAGCCTGGGCATAAGTTTAAGCACATGTATTATTAGGCCTTGCAGCATCAGGGTCTAATTTGACATTTTATCCAAACAAAAAAAAAGGGGGGGGGGGGCAGAGGTAGAGACAAAATGCAAGGTATTACCCCTACAGTTATTTGACCTCATGATTAATTGCTACTTGGTGGTGTTTCAGTCCTTGCATGTTTTTTTTTCTTTTTGTGTTATTTTTATTGAACTTTTGTTTGCTTTCCTGATTTTTTTTGCAAAAAACATAGTCTACTCTTCCACAGTAGGGCAAGGGCTTAGATAGGCTTACTGGGGAAGAGAATCAGACTCCAGTCCCCCACCCCCACCCCAGCTCTCCAGTTCAGAGGGTTATCCTGGCCACAGGTTTAGTTGGCTTTTATCCCACCTAGCACTGGCAGATTTGAATCCTACTGGCTCATCAGTGGTTCCTGCCCTCACTGGTGTTCTTCATGACTGAGCTTCATGCCTAGAAGAAAGTGGTTTGAAGGATAAGCTATTCCAAAAGAAGGAGCATCTTAGTTTTCCTAATAGACTTCACTTATCTATCCTGATTGTGTGTGATGGGGGTTGTCTAAATTTCATTGTTATTGTTAATAATGAGCCTTCTCCTGCTTCCACTGACTTAACTGGTGCAAGATCAGACCCAGGAAGAATACTGCTTTGCAATTCTACAGCACCTTTCATCAAAGGATGTCAAAGTGCTGGACAAACATGAATCGGTTAAGCTTCCCAACAGGGGGATCTGATGATTAGTAAATGTTTGGGAAGCTGTTTTGATACCAGATTCCTTAATGAAAGCACAAATCTAACAAACTGACTTTGCAGGTAAAATGCTTCTAGCCTGAGTTGCTGAATGCATGTGCCAGTCCTTCCTAAATTGGGATCATTTTAAGGCTCAGCCCTGGGCCAGTTCTCCTACACTGCTCTCCATGGATAGCACTCTGTGCACCTTTAAATAGGTAATGTAGCTTTGTGAGTGAAATGGAAAGAGTTCTTTACATTTTAGCTCTAGCACATTTAAACTGCTTGCCTCAGCTACTTTAGCAACAAAATTATGGAAATTTATTTCAGAACTGTTGTAGCTTCCCCCCACTTCAATGGTTCTCTTCCTTGTAATCTTCAAATTAGACATTTACAAGGTACTGTGTGCCCAGTCTCTGTTTCTTTATACATTGCAATACATATTTATGGCCCCTGGATTGCATGGTGCAGGGTAAGATCATGCTTTTATCATCTTTATTCTCCCTAAAACAAGATAAAAATTCTGTGCACTGGCTTAAAACAAATCTGAAATAATTTACATTTGCAGACATAATGTATTTTCATAATAACTTTATATATATTTTACATATATCCAGTATAACTAATTGTCTAATATAAAACAAATCCATGGTAGAAAGAGCTACTTATTCCTAAAGCAAAGGTGCTAATACATTGCATGTATACAGCCAATTTCTTTTGCTTACAGGTAACTGATTATTTGCTTATTTAACAATGCTAGTGTAACCAAAATTGGAATATGTGGCACCCTGGGGGCTTTAATACTGTACCAAAACAAACAAACAAAAATGAAAACAAAGACATTTCAATGTGTTCTCATTAAAGACAGTGGCTCAGATTCCAGTACTGAGCTGAATTATCCCACTTCAACTGCATTAGAGAAACCTTGCAGTGACTTTTATTTTTCTGGAGTAGAATAGATTTCCAAGAGGAAGCCTTGCCACAGGTAGTGTTTGGAAAATTGATCTTTGTTCCTGCTTGACCACAATAATAGGTGTGAATAGTAGCTGAAGTTTAGCCAATTTCCCAAATGCATAGGGCAAGAATTCATGAATGTGCTTATGGTGAAACAGAAGGAAAGAAACCAGTAAACTCTCAGCTACATTTTACTAACAATGACATTGGAAGGACAGAATTTTGGATCTCTCAAAGCTGCTGTCCAGATCCGTGCTCTTTTCTGTTTATCCACCTTGAGCTCATCACACTGCTGCACATTTCAAGCTAATGCTGCTTTCCAAAGCAGCCCAGCTGCACTAGCATTGTTCCAGGTAGAGTGATGATGTCAGGTCCAAAAATGAAAGAAAGAGCGAAAAGAAAAATGGCTTATTGATGGCCTTGATGCTTTGATACAGCAAGCTGATGATGCTGATAGATCACAGTGATAGGGCTGTTAAACATATATCTTTAAAAAAAAATGTGGCATATTGGATTTTAGCATTTGTGTGGATCTCTCTCAAAATAATATATACAATTCTAATTAGGAAAATTTCAAGTATGCTTGATTTTGGATATGTAGGTATAGGCCATTTTTTGTTATATGTATGAATAAGTATTTATATATGCAAATAATATTTGTGTATGTAGAGGCCTCTAGAAATATAACTGAATGATATTACACATGCTCTATGTATAGAGGCCTCTACACATGTATATATTTGTACATACATACCTATAAGCATACTTACATACATATATATTAGGGCCAGATCCATAGAAACACTGTCTATTTTGCACCACTCTGGTGGTGAGATACCTCAGTAAACTTGGTTTAAGTAAGTGATCTGTTAAGCTAGGTTTATAACTGCTTTGGATTACTGGAATGGCCCAAAGCAGAGTGTACCAATGATTGTGGCCCCTTATGTGTATGTGTCTGTCTTATATATCTTATATATATTTAGAGCTGGGTGAGCAAGTTATTTGAGAAACTTACCATCTTTTTTCTATTCCGAAAATGTCTGTGATTTTCTCAATTTTCTCAGATAGTTTGGTTATTCAAAATTATTCACAAAATAATTTCTGTGAATAACTTTTAGCCTGTTCATGAGGAGATTATTGTTAAATTCAATCATCATAATGTGACTTTTCTAAAGGAAACAGGCCACATGAATGTTTCTGTTCTCTGGTTTGTAGTGCAGATATTCTGCAGTACCCACAGAAATCACCCTTGTGAATCTTATCCATGCTTATCTGAAGGCCCTTGGTCTAGAAATCAGGCTAGAAAACTCACAGGAGACATTTTTGATACTTCCTATTTCCAACCAAAAATCCCCACCACCATCTTCTTGCAGGAATTCTATACTTTTGCTTCATCCTGGCTATCTGGGAAGAGCAGAGGCATGTAATCACAGCAAATATCCACTGTGCTATCAGTGTAGTACAGTTTAATATCTGATATATCCTACGTTGAGGGACTGTATCATGCTTCTGAAGGCAGATGAATTCAGTGGTCCAGATCCTAAGCTGGTTTATACTGACATAGTTCTAGGTCTAGGCCCATCATCGCAATTATTTTCTTCCATTTCTAACTACTAACTCCCTTCTGCAATAGTAAAGCCTATTTTCACATAATACATTTTTTCATTACAAAATGGCTTTCATACAAAATTGTTGGAAGTGGGTAACATTTTCAAAAGAGTCTAAATGATTTAGGCTCTTAAGTTAGTTGGGTAAATGTTTCAATAGTATCTATTACCTACATTTTCTGGGGTTTGCTACATTTTCTGTGATTTATTTAAAATGTTACCATTTTTAAATTTCAAATTTTATGTTCTTAATGAAAGCAAACATTTTGGTACATGAAAATGTTTGAAAATCATACCAATAAAAATTTTAGTTAAAATATTTGTGGAAACCTTCACAAAAAAAAATTAAAAATGGTGCATTTTGATCTATGTGCAATGGATACAACTTTGAAATTTAGAAATATTTTGCTAAATTATTTTTTTGTCTTTTGATAAGCTGTAGTAAGGATTGCAATTATAATCAATAAGAATGCTTTTCAAACTAAGATAGATATTCCCACCCACCTATCCCCAACAAAACACATCTCTTCCTCCTAGGTGTCTTTCCACAGATTTCCCAGGGTATTGGATCAGGTCTCATATTGACCCCAAACCTACGGCCCCTGTTTAGACAAAAGATCCATTTCTCTTCAAAGAGAGAATGACTGCTTTCTATTATTGTCTTACCCGCTTCCTGCCAAAAACAGATAAGTGATACAAATATTCAAAGAGCTGAAAATACAGTTTGCCAAAATTCCCAGGCTTTCCAGAAATCTGTGTTCTATTGTTGCTTCTGCCATGGACTTTCAGCAAGTCCTTTGTCAAGTCACTTATGTTTCAGTTCTGATTCTGTAAAAGGGTGATAATGATACTTCTTCACATCACAAGGGTGTTGTGTATATAATTCCATTAATGTTTGTGACAGTAAAGCCTATAGAGAGAGAGAGAAAAAAAACACAAAACAAAAGACACGTTATTAAGAGCAGAGGTTGAATATGGCAGAATGAAATTTTAAAAAATAGTTTGTTAAAACTAAACATTATCAAAATTAATGTTTGGATTTTTCCATGTCAAAAATATAATATTAAATATAATGCATATAAAATTGAAATATTAATTTTATATAAGTCAAAACAAAATTAAGCAAAATGATAAAATCAAAACAATTTAGTCAAAATTGACCTGTTCCTGTGAGATTTTGCCAGAATGGTATTTTGCAACAGAAAACTGTTCCATTGTAATATTTCCAACCAGCTCTAATCATTAGATTGAGTTAAGTTTGCAGATAACCTTGACTTCGTCACTTCATAAATTCTGGGTGTTCCATTTTTCAACCTAAAAAAATGGCAGGGTGATTTTGTGAGGAGGAAAAAATAAAACAAAGAAATTCTATCATGTGCTATTATTTGGTAGACAACATTAGTGCACTCTGCACGGCACAATAAGTGTGCTCAGTGCAGCAGGAGCTCTTGCCTCGTTCCATTTGTAGATGTACATTTCTAGATCCTGTGGAAGAAACTGACTAATGCTAAGATTTTTGTCAAGGATATTTTTAGTAAAAGTCACGGACAGGACATGGGCAATAAAGAAAAATTAACCGAAGTCTGTAACCTGTCCTTGACTTTTACTAAAAATATCCTTGACAAAATGGGGAGCTCAGCTGCCGGATCCCCACAACACCTGCAGAGGTTGGGCAGCTGTGGGGGCCTGCTCTGAGCTCTGGGGGCCCCCCACAACCAATGCAGGCTCGGAACTCCAGGGTCCCCCACCACCTGTGGTAGCTCAGAACTCTGGGGAGCCCTGCCACCTGCAGCTGCGCAGAGCTTTGGGGTACCCCCACCGCCCACAGCAGCCGGGAGCTTCAGGGACCGCACACCGCCTGCAGCGGCTCATAGCTCCAGGGTCCCCCAGGTCCCACAGTGGCCAGTAGCTGTGGCCACACCGCCTGCAGCAGTTCAGAGATGCGGGGGGGCCCTGCTGGCCATGGCAGCCAAGAGCAACCGGGGCAACAGGGATGAATTCACAGAACTCACTGGAAGTTATGGATTCCGTGACCTCCGCAACCTCCATGAAAAAATCATAGCCTTAATCTGACTCATTTCAGCACCATGCCCCCTTTCACATATACCCGAATCTCTCACATGGCTTCTTCTAGACCACATTCATTTACGCTATTCAGGGAGGGAGAATTTTAGAGTCATTTGGATTCTTGCCTCTTTTCCTATGCATTTTTATAGCACATATTCCATAAACTTTCACTTCACTTTGTTAAGCATGCCCTGTATACCTAGAGAAATTCTGAGACAATGTCTATTTAATAGACATTTTTACTCCATGAACCTATGCTTGCATGTGCAGTGTCAATAGAATCCTGAGAGATTCTCATTGTAATTGTTTAACATAATCAAATGGGCATGTAAAAGTACATTTTCTAAACCTTTTTTAACACAGCCAAATCAAACTGGATTTTCACCAGGGCAATAGAAGACAAATCAACAATTTAGGAGCTATGTCCCTGCCACATGTCAAGATTCTGTCACCACCCGTAGAGGGAATAGAGATCTTTTTAAAAACAAATTGTGAAAAACCTACAATTCTTTGCCCTTTTTATGCTTGAAAATGGCTTAGACATTTTATTTTATTTTATTTATTTTTTTATTTTTTTATTTTATTGGGGTGGGCGATTAGCTCAGTGGTTTGAGCATTGGCTTGCTAAACCCAGGGTTGTGAGTTCAATCCTTGAGAGGGCCATTTAGGGATCTGGGGCAAAAATTGGGGATTGGTCCTGCTTTGAGCAGGGGGTTGGTCTTGATGACCTCCTGAGGTCTCTTCCAATCTTGACATTCTATTATGAAATTTTCTCAAATAATGTACCTCTAGTCTGAGGACAAGCACACCGATTTTCAGCCAAAAACGGTAAAACTTTGAGGAAAATCGCAAGCAATTCAAAATCCCTTTTTATATTGGAAATGTCTAAGCAATCTTAACTACAGACATCATCACTGTGTGTGCCACCTGTAATATAAGTTTTTAGTTCTATGCTCCTCACCATAGTGTCTGAGTGCCTCTATGACAATTGCAGTCAGCTGAGATGCTCTAGCAGCTTACAGTCCACAGATTTAAATGTGAGATGGCTAATGGCAAGGTAGTCTCAGGCCACGTCTACACAGGGATGTTGATATCAGTTTAGTTTCTCCACTCTAAGTGCAGCAATTAAACTATAATGAACTGACATGCATACACACTGCTTTATTATTCCAGTTTAAGGTTCTTTCTTTGTTAATCATTGTACTGGCATAGCTCTGTGCTTGTTCAAATTAAGCACTCAGCATTCTGGGCAGAGGTGCAACGTTCTGTCGCCCAGCTATATCCTCTGTGATTTTTCTCATGGTGTATTCGGAAATGCCTACCAGGAACTAAAAGGATTTGGGGGCTGGTGGTCAAACTAACAAAGTCCCACAATCCCTCTCCCGGTATCCATTAATTTTGCCAGTGCCATTTTCAAACTGCTGTCAGCAGCATGGAGGATCCAGTGCTGAGTGATGTGGTCAGTCATTCATACAAACAGGATGATGCACATGCATTTGCAATCATGCCGGTGGTTGGATTTGGCTCTGCAGTTTCACAGGCTGTTTGATGTCATGGTAATATGGCTAATGGAAGAGGATGAAATCAAGCCTTACTTCAGGAGGCCATTTATCTGGAGCCCCTGTGCTTGGTGGAGCGCTGCTTCTGGGCTCAGCCAATTAGTAATAGACTGGTGGGGCAGGGTAGTGATGCAGACCTGGAACAACAAGCAGTGTCAGCAGAACTTCAGAATGACTAAGGCCCCTTTCCTAGAAATCTGCACACAATTCACCCTGGAGGCGCAGTAGCAGAAGACTAACACGAAAGTTCCTGTCAGCATGGAGAAGCATGTTGCCATCACCACCTGGAAGCTCACCATCCTTCATTGTTACCTCTCAATAGCCAAACAGTTTGGTGTGGGTAAATCAATCACTGGGGCTGCTGTCATGGAGGTTTGTAATGCTAAGAGGAAAGTGCTGCTATGCCGTGGGCTAAAACTTGGCAATGCAGAGGAGAGGAGTTATTGGTGGCTTTGCACAGATAGTGTCCTAAACTGCATAGGGGCTCTTGATGGGGCAAACATGCCTATTCTTTGCTTTGACTTGTCACTGGGACTAGCTCTGGGAATGCCCTCTCTTCTTTATTTGTTCTGACAGTGTGGTGTTGTACCTGTGTCAGTCCCAGGATATTGGAGATACAAGGTGGGTAAGGTAATATTTTTTATTGGACCAATAAAAGATTGGTCAGATTATTTTCTCTGCTCTAAGTGCAGCAATTAAACTATAGTTGGTCCAATAAAAAATATTACCTCACCCACCTTGTCTGTCTTGTAGAGTTCATTCTGGTGACTCTCTTTTCCAAATGAGACTGAATATGCAGCTCTCTAAAGAGAGCAGTCAAGTTCAGGACCTCTGAAGGGGCCCATGCAGAAGCACAGAAGAATGACAAGAGCGTTGTGTATGTGAACTCACTACTACCTGATATCATGCATTTAAACAGAGAGGTGACATCTGGTCAAGATAGCACTGGAGCAGTGGTGGGCACTCAGATATAGAGACAGGCTGATCCATGTATGAAGCAATGCAGTGTGGGATAGTAGATAGAGGACTGCCAGAACAGAATAATTAGGAATACATCCACACAAACAAATTCACTGCAAAGTGGAGTTACTCCTTTTCCAAAGACAATTACTTACTGTGACCTCAGATGCGAAATAATTTCCTTCAAAAAAGGCTGTCTGTGGATTCAAGGCACTTTAAGGAGAACTAACAAATGTTAATCCAATTTAACATCCCCGTGTAGACAAGTTCTCAGTGAGGGCCCTTTAATTCTGGAACTCCCTTCTCAGCTGGTCTGATACAACCAGAGTTTATTGGCCTTTATGAAACAGTGCAGGGTTTTACTTTTTCACTAGGGACTTGCCAAGAGAGTTGGAAGGAATGGATATGAGGAATTGTTTGCTTATATGAGGTAGTCCTTTCCTTCCTAAAAGAAGTTATGTTTACTGTATATGTATTTCTATCTATTGCAAAAAATAACACATGTATGGTTTGAGCTATGCAAGGGTTCTGCTTATAAATCTAAAAACATAAAATAATAAATTTTGATTAAAATTCTTATTTGGGATCATTTTGCCAAGTGTAACTGCTAATATCTCTCAAACAACTCTCCATGGATTTTATTATCCATCGTTTTTAAAAAATACAAAGAATAACATTTAGCAGTAAGCATCTGAATCTGCATGACAAGAAGGGAATTTCTTAACAAAAAGGTTTGCACATCAGAAAAGAAATTTTTAAAATTCATTTTTTTTTGTGCAAGTACTATTTTTTTGTATTTGATAACTTCAGCTGTTTCCAAAAAGCCAGAAAGATGACAAAAATGCGAGAGCTCCCGTTAGTATGTGATTGGTTAACCTTAAGCCACTTCAGCTGTAAAAACGGTGTGTGCAACTTTGAGAAAACATTTTGGATGTGACAGCAAAATTACTTTGTGACGTTTATACATTTTTCATAATGTTGTTCCCAGTAGAACTGATTCCTATATTTCTTACAGCAACAGTATGAAAAAGCAGGCTTTTAAAAGGATGAAGTTTTGCTGATGCTGCTTTTGCAGCGGCTTGTTAGCTCAGAGAATATACTGGAGTTAAATGAAACAAAGTAATAATGTTGAGGCATTAGGGGGGATTGAGAAGAGGAGTTGTATCTTCTTCTGTGTGGCTAGGGTGTGTGTGTGTGTGTGTGTATGTATGTGAGCTGAGGCAGATAGAAATGGAGTAAGACAGCCAGAGCAGAGGACTTAGACAATGTGTCACAGAGCTCGATAAATCTATACAATTTCTTTTTACCCTGCAAGGTCATAGATGACGCTGACACCAGTCTCCTAGCAACCCACTCTACTAACCTACTTTTGTCCCAATCACTGGAGAATGGGTTTAATGCTCTGAGCTGTGTTTCAACATGTGGAGGAAAGAATCAAATTGATGCTGGGTAACTGCCGATGTGCAAAATGCTAAAAAGCATTTTCTGGTCTGTCTCTCCTTTTATATATGTTGCACAGAATGAGCTTCTTTAAAAAAATAATAATCCCAACTTTTGAACCCCAAAGCGTCCCCCAACTTTCACAGACTCATTCTTTTTATTAAGGCATCTAAAAATTCAGAATATACAATGCACTAATCCTATATATATTTATTTAGATTTCAGTCTGATGTAAACTCCAAATAAAAAAGCTCCCATCCAAAGCTCTGGGCACCTCTATCATATATAAAAACATGAGAAAATAGGAGATATAAAGTAAAGAATGACCAGAAGAGGAGCACTATTACTTCTCACCCTCCCATCCATCATTTGATCATCAGTCATGTGACCAATTAGCTTAAACCCCCCGGTAGTGCATAATAATTATAAGAAAGCTACATTTGGAATATGTACCATACAAGACTTTCTGTGATATGTAAAATAAGAAAGCAGTGTCACCAGGCAACCAAAAATATCGTTTGATATTTCATGTGTAGAGCAAATTAAGTTTCATGATGTAATCTCAGCTCCTGAATAAAAATACACATGGTGAATATGACATTGGTTACAAGCTCTCAAAGTAACTGCACATTTGTGTTTTCCTCCTTCAGAATTTATACACATTACGATTTAAAAATGTGTGACAAATAATAGAGCAGAGCAAATAATATAAAGCATATAATTCACTCAATAAATTTAGCCTCTTTTTCTGCTTGTGGAATATTTTTGTGCAGCTCCTAATTTTCTCTGATTTATTCATAATTCAAATTTATTCAGCCATTTTTACAGTTGTTTTACTCTGAAAATATTTAGTATCTGTTATGCAAAATTCACACTGTTGGTTAGCTGCAGTTGGTCACATGAATCACATGATACAGTTTTCTCTTCCTTGATTGGAGGAACATAACTACTCTCATCAGGATGGAAATTTGGGGAGGGCTGACGCAACTTCATTTTATATTTGAATGAACACATGCAGCAAATGTATGTGGTATAAACCAAGCTTCGCTCAATGACCTTTTCATTCCAGGTTTTCCACTTCTTCCCCACCCTGCTCTACATTGGGAGGTGGGTTTCATCCCCACTGGAATATTCAGCATGTTTGCAATTCATAAAACTTCTTCTGTATTGCCCCAACATTACTGTTCTTCTCCCTACCCACTGACCTTCAAATATCTTAGAGAGGGGTCTGACACCAAAATCTCCTAGAGACATTCCTTATGGTGGCAATGAAATGGGGCAGAGGTAAAGTTACATGGTAGGGTGGGAGACATCATAATAACGGGTTCTCTCCTCCACTATATGAACATAATAGCCCTGATCTTTGATTGCAGCTGAAGAGTGCACAGTGCAACTCAGAAGGAGAAGTTGGAAGATTTCAAAGGTGGATTTTAAGTCGTCATTGTTCTCCTCAGATCAATGGCCAACTACGTAAATTAGGGCTGTCCTCCCATGGCTGGCTATGTTGGTTTCTTAGCTGCTTTACACTATTAGAATGACACAAAGCAGATCTAACCCAGGGGAGAGTTTATCTACATTTTTTTTATTTGAATCCTCTTTTACTTGTTATTAATTGAATTTTGGATCCAATTTTCCAACATACACACCTTCATTATGGAAAAGTCTTTCTTTGGGTTTTATACATTATCTTCTCTTCTGTTTTTCTGGGGAATTGACAATTGCACCATCTTACTGAAACTGTTGGGTGTGACAGCCGCCTTCTATTCAGGATAAATGAGAGAACAAGTAAATGTCCCTTTATTTAGTCATCACCAAGGACTAGACTGGAAAAGGCTAATGTAGTGCCCATCTTTAAAAAAGGGAAGAAGGAAGATCCTGGGAACTACAGGCCAGTCAGCCTCACTTCAGTCCCCGGAAAAATCATGAAGCAGGTCCTCAAGGAATCAGTCCTGAAGCACTTACATGAGAGGAAAGTGATCAGGAACAGTCAGCATGGATTCACCAAGGGAAGGTCATGCCTGACTAATCTAATCGCCTTCTATGATGAGATTACTGGTTCTGTGGATGAAGGGAAAGCAGTGGATGTATTGTATCTTGACTTTAGCAAAGCTTTTGACACGGTCTCCCACAGTATTCTTGTCAGCAAGTTAAGGAAGTATGGGCTGGATGAATGCACCATAAGGTGGGTAGAAAGTTGGCTAGATTGTCGGGCTCAACGGGTAGTGATCAATGGCTCCATGTCTAGTTGGCAGCCGGTGTCAAGTGGAGTGCCCCAGGGGTCGGTCCTGGGGCCGGTTTTGTTCAATATCTTCATAAATGATCTGGAGGATGGTGTGGATTGCACTCTCAGCAAATTTGCAGATGATACTAAACTGGGAGGAGTGGTAGATACGCTGGAGGGCAGGGATAGGATACAGAGGGACCTAGACAAATTGGAGGATTGGGCCAAAAGAAATCTAATGAGGTTCAATAAGGATAAGTGCAGGGTCCTGCACTTAGGACGGAAGAACCCAATGCACAGCTACAGACTAGGGACCGAATGGCTAGGCAGCAGTTCTGCGGAAAAGGACCTAGGGGTGACAGTGGACGAGAAGCTGGATATGAGCCAGCAGTGTGCCCTTGTTGCCAAGAAGGCCAATGGCATTTTGGGATGTATAAGTAGGGGCATAGCGAGCAGATCGAGGGACGTGATCGTCCCCCTCTATTCGACTTTGGTGAGGCCTCATCCGGAGTACTGTGTCCAGTTTTGGGCCCCACACTACAAGAACGATGTGGATAAATTGGAGAGAGTCCAGCGAAGGGCAACAAAAATTATTAGGGGTCTGGAACACATGAGTTATGAGGAGAGGCTGAGGGAACTGGGATTGTTTAGTCTGCAGAAGAGAAGAATGAGGGGGGATTTGATAGCTGCTTTCAACTACCTGAGAGGTAGTTCCAGAGAGGATGGTTCTAGACTATTCTCAGTGGTGGAAGAGGATAGGACAAGGAGTAATGGTCTCAAGTTGCAGTGGGGAGGTTCAGGTTGGATATTAGGAAAAACTTTTTCACTAGGAGGGTGGTGAAACACTGGAATGCGTTGCCTAGGGAGGTGGTGGAATCTCCTTCCTTAGAAGTTTTTAAGGTCAGGCTTGACAAAGCCCTGGCTGGGATGATTTAATTGGGTATGGGTCCTGCTTTTGAGCAGGGGGTTGGACTAGATGACCTCCAGAGGTCCCTTCCAACCCTGATATTCTATGATTCTATGATTCTAGACTGCATGCAAGCATGGGCAGTGAATGGCTCATGCATTCCAAGGGGTTTTCCAGGAGTCTGATAACAAATGTAGGAGTGGAGAAATTGATTTGTTTACACCTTCGTGTTTCTGTCTAAGAGGAAAACAGCAGAAACACCACTCAAGCGTACAGAAAAAGCAACAAGGAAGCCCATCAGCCAGCCAGCGAGGCACTTGTAGTGTGATCCTGAGAAAAAGATGAGAGAGCGCTTTTGGATAGAATGCTGTCTGGAAAGAGGCTTGGAATTGTGAGCAAAGAAACTCCAGGCTGTTTGATTCTTAGTGTGTTCAAGGAAACAGAACTTCATACAGTCTTTGCAAATAAACAGGACTGTAGCAAAGAAATACCTAATGTCATCATCAGTTTCTCGTCCTAACTGAAAAAATCCACAAGACCCCCCAAAATCAGCTTATGCTCAGGCCAAAAGGAGTAACCCTATATAGGCTTTTCTTTAAGTCCAACTCCTGATTTTATTGTTTTAAATAGTTGCCACAACTATTACTACTTGCTGGTACATTCTCATTCTTTCTTACTTTACTCCTTCAAATCTGGAAAAGAGAGTTTAAAATCACCTAGTCATTGACCTGGCTATTTATGAATTATTTTCAAATAATTATTTGGACTACTGATGTAACTAAAGCATGGAAGGATATCGGGGAAGCATTGAAAATCGAACAAAAACACTAAATATAAAAAATAGTTTTCCTTGGCTATTTTGTGTTTTTGTACTTTTAGTCTTTGAACTCCTGCTGCAATACGTTATAGAAGGATAGATCCTGATTCCCATATACACTAAAGCCCCTTTCCACTGCTGCGGGTTGAACTATAAATGAACATAAATGAGAACTGGATCTCTTTCTGGAAAGGAGTTAAAGTAACCATCTATTTACATAGAAGCATCTCTTTACAGGACAAGTAGTCTACAATCTGCTTCTGTATACAAGTAATTTTACATAATCATACTGCTCACTCATACAGTAGTACAGTATCATGTAATAGACTATATACATTGTAGCTGTGATTTTGATTCAAGTTACACTGTAGTACATACCGAGTAACTCTTAATTCACGGATTTACACCTATGTAATTGAGATCAAAATCTGTATGTGTGAGTATTTGCCAGTTTGAGCAGGTATCCCTTGTCTATATAATAGGGAATATCTTACCTACCAGTAAAAAGCGAAAAATCTTTTTAAGTACATATACTGCATTTGTGTGCTGTATATGTATTTTAAATATGGTTGTATATATTTCCATGTAGATATACACTTATTGATAGATACACACACACACAAACAATGTAAGGCTGTAGAACCACCTATCTTATATGTTTAATGTGCAGAGCAATATATTCCCCAAAACAATGTTATGTAAAAGATTAGTTGTGCTTGTGTCTGCCACTGCCTTGCCTTTAGAAGCACATACTGCAGCTGCTAAATTAAGACAAAGCTGCTGCCATCACTCAGAAAACTCTGGTGCCTCTTTTGATCCTCAGGGAAGACAATAGGTTAATAGTCAGATTTTGCCTCTTCCCAGGCTGAGAAGAGAGAAGCCCATTTTCAGTATTTAAAGGAATTAAGTGGCTGGTGCGAGAGATAAGCAATCCGTACAAAAGCACTGCCAATTGTTTATTGTGCTGACTGTAGCTATGAAAGGGATCCTCCTTGGAAACACTGAATAAGGATCCTTTAGGTAGTCTTGGCAACAGCATGAATTTGTTTCTCACACCTGCTATTAGTTTTCGTCTCTCTTTTTCTCACCTGAGCTGTGGTACTTTATGGAAGGCAACTCTATGCATACATCATTTTGTCTATAATAAGGAGGGAGAATTTGGATAAAATAAGAATCCTACTGAATCTTTACCCAGCTGTAAAATCTGAACCAAACCTTTTTCTAGAGTTGAGTGAATATCTCTAAAAATGTTCTGCAAATATTGGCTCAAATACAAATTTTCAGCTGTTTGCACCCCGTTACGTTTGCTTTCTGCAAACACAGAGCCAATTTTACTGCCAAGAATGTGACTGTGGGGGGAAAAAAAACCTATTTTAAGCAAATATTAGAAATATTCCTCCCAAAATTAGTTTTTTCTCTTAATCACCGTAACTAAAATGAATAACGTGCACCACAGATTCTTATCCCTGTTTTCATGATAAATTGCACTTGTGGGATAGTGTTTTTCATCCAAGACTCTCAAAGATCTTTACATTTATTAGTGAATTAACCGTCTAGTATAGTCATCAACCCATTTCATGATAACTGAATCCCAGCCAAGATATTGTCAGAACCTATGTCACAACATTGTGCAAAACAAGCTGGGGTTCCTCTGTCTGTGAGCTAAGAACTAAAATGTATTTCTGCTTGTCCACCCTCTCCCACTTGTGTTTACTACAGCTGAGTCCTGCCTTGTGTCTGCTGTGAGGACCACAACAAACCTCTCAACATTTCCCTTCTATGTGGTAGATAAATATTATTAAAACCATTTTGCAGATGAGTAAATGGGGGTGTAGAGATGGTATGGTTCTTGCCCAAGTCTTGCCCAAGCACACAAGATAAGTCAGTAACAGACCTGGGACCAAAACCCAGAAATCTTGGTACCCAGTCATATGTCTTACACAGGGGTGTCAAACACATATATACTACCTTAAATACACACACATGCACACACATATTATATATACACACATGGATAGCATGCATATCCATGTAGACAATTGATAATATATGAATAAGCAAGAATCTTTATTTAAAATATATATGGAAAATATATTCTTTCTTTATCATATGTGTCTGGCTATTATATGCATTTCATATAACAAATGCATTTAGAAATTCTTAGGTATAACTTATTCTTTCACTGGAACTATTATACCAATATCCAATTCAAATGGAAAATTTTAGTATGTTGACTCTCAGTTAAATGTGAATTTATTCTGAACTGCACAAATATTTGGAATATAGTGAGCCCCACAATTCTGTCCTTTTGAATCTAGGCAGGCAAGCTGAGAGAAATTAAATGAGAACACAGCGAACAATGTATTAGTTTAACAAGAAGTTACAACAGATAACATTTCTTAAATTGTACTCGTTTTGAAAAGATGGCTAAATGCTATTAGCCCTTTCTGATATTCATCTCCCAACACGTACACATCCCTATGGCATAAGCAGCAATTTGGTCAGTTAAACTGGAAAAACAAACTTTATTGCAATCTACAATCCAAATGTTTGCAATTTGGATCATGTTAAATTTTGCTAATCTTATATCAATCTACAGGCTAAATTAAATGCAGTTTATCACAAAACCGTACATAGACCGGAGTGTAGTGATTTTTCTCCAGGCTGCCAGCCGGGAATAGTTAGACTGCAGCACAGTCTAGTCATGTTTCCATCTTACCCATCCCCACCCCCTTTGCTGAGAGCTGCAACAGTACTGGGGAGTGATATAGGAACCAGTTCTGCTGTGTCTCGAGTTTTTGAAGTGATGTCGAAATTTTGATTCCCTGAGAATCTGGCTCATCGTGTCTCCAGTTGCTCACCATTCAATGGGCCTTCTCTATATTCAAAGTTGCTTTGAATACAGCTTAAACTGTGTCCTGCATGTACCTACGATGGGAATTTACCAACCTCATAAAGATTCCTACACAGACTACTGTTCCAAATTTTTACAGGTTCTAAACATTTAAAGGAAAAAAAATAATTCAAATAAACTTTGTAAAGGTTTGTAAAATTAAAAGCTTTGTTGGTCAAAACTAGAAGAAAGACAGGATTCTTATCAGTCTGCAAACTCTCAAAATGAAAAACTGTTTGAAGGCAAACGACTTATGACCTCCCTGTGTTTCTGAACTGAGAGAAAGAACTAGATCCACAAATATAATGTAGGTTGCAGTCTCATTTCCTTTGGATTCAAGAGGCCGTAACATATGGTACCTTAAAGCTAGATCTGTGGGAAATTAATGTACAATACATTTTGATAACAAGAGCCTTTGTGAAATACAATGACCTCTGCCTGACATCTAAAATCAGCATTCTCCTGATGACCACAAGTATGTGATTATTGGAATAAAAATATAGTTTGGAGGAATAAAAATATACACTTTAACAATACATATACTACAAAGTGTCATATCCTAACATCCAATTTGGAGCTGAGCCTCAAGATGTCCTTGGCTTCAAAAGGCTTACAAAATATTATGTTGGTGTCAAATCAGTCATAATTTTGGCTTTCGACTCTACTGCTTTGAACTGTCTAAAGTGAACTACAGTTCATTCACAATTATCTGTTTATACAGTTCAAAGCAATAATAACTTACATGTCATAGAGCAGGGGTTCTCAAAACTGGGGTCAGGGGGTCACGAGATTATTCCTGGGGGAATTGCGAGCTGTCAGGCTCCACCCCAAACCCCACTTTGCCTCCAGCATGTATAATGGTGTTAAATATATAAAAAAGTGTTTTTAATTTATAAGGGGGGGGTCACACTCAGAGGCTTGCTATGTGAAAGGGGTCACCAGTACAAAAGTTTGAGAACCACTGTCATAGAGTGTTATATACTGTATACTACATTAACGTGTAAAGGTTGATATTTGCATTTGGTTCAGTATATTTTGTCCCAATATTTGTGTATGAAGAAATGTAGCTATATTTTTGTTTTCACTAAGCTAAGAAGAATTTATTTTTATATTAAAAAAACTATTTTCTGGTAAGCTAAAAGCCACTGCAAGTCCCCCCTCAGAAACAACTGGACTTTTCTGAGTGAGCCTCAAGCCAGTGTGCTGCATCCTAACTTGTCTTCAGAGGGCCTCAAGATTTTTTGCTTGTCTAGCTTGAGTTTCTACAGTCCATCCTGTCCATTATCCAACTCAGGCAGTCACAGGGGCTGATTTCAAGAACAAACATTTTTATTTGAAGAAGAATCTGGAGCTGGATTATGTGTTTGTTTATAAATAAAATGCAGTTTCAGAGAACAAATATGTCTCCAGTTCACTCACACACAATTGACAAAGTTCAGACCAAACCTGTGAAGTTTTATTAGGCCACCGGAAAATGTTGACGTGGCTTCTGGATGTTGTTTGGATGAAGTAAATGACAGAGGGTTTGTCTCTTCCAATGAAATTTTGGAATTTTCCCTATGTTTTCCCCGCTTATAGGTGTCACATTATTTTCTGGACTGGCAGAAAAGCACTGGTTTTATGATTAGTTTCTTCTTACTTGCCTTCTATTTAAATTTCTATCTGGAGTCAAGAAGACCAAATAAGAATAAGCCCCACCCTGTGTTTGTTTCCTCAACTATTGGTAAAATCCAGGAAATCCAAGGAACATGCAATCTTCGATGGATAATAGAAAAGTATTGTAAGACAAGTTGGAGACAACTTTAAAATATTTCCTTGCTCTTAATTTAATTTAATTTCCTGCTGGAAATTAAAGGCATCATTATGGACTCCATTCTCTAACCCTCACTCATGTTGACTAGTTCCACTGATTCAACATGAGCAAGGATTGCAGAATCTGCCTGAATAGTTGAATGTTGTCAGAGGCTATTTTAGTTTGCAAGTGCTTTGTGATCTTCAGGTTGAATGGTGCTACATGTAGAATGTATGCAAAATTAATACATACATATGATCTTTTCAAGAAGAAATAATCTTCCTTTCCCCTGTTTTAGTATTTTTCAAGACAGAAAAGGAGAGAAATTCAGAGGCTGCAGAAAGGACTAGATCATCTACAGATAGTGTTCATTCTTAGCTTACAGTAAAACATCAGCAGTGACTTCCGGGTGTATCCAACCCCCTGGGAAATGTACACAGCATCAAAGCAGGCACCAAGGTAATCTACAAAGAATTGACTGCCTTTGGTAATATTGAAGAATACTTTGATGAAAAATATCCAGCTGTACATGAAAATTAATCAAATGTTTAATACAATTGAATTGACAAAACTTTTTTGGAGCTCATGCAGCAGGTTTATCAATTAAAGAATATAGGACTCTTGTTTACAGATTCTTTATAAATGCCCTTTACACATTTCGCCCTGAGACTGAGCCAGATGATAACATTATTGAGAGTTAAACATAAAAACTGATGCAGTGTTTGAGACTGATTAGGCTTCTATCAATTTAACACTAAATGGGAACAAAAACAACATTGGTATAGTACGTAGGATTCTAGAGTAAGTAGGGATGCACTTAATAAGAAAAGACCTAGACCTGCTGAGATATGACATTTACTAACGGTATAAGAAAGCACATGGTTTCCTATTCAGGTATTTTCTACACATCATGGAGACCCAGCCAAACCAAATAGACACTAAATTCAACTGGGTCACTCATGAGAGAGACGGAAAGAGAGAAAGGGTGTATGTGAGAGCCTGCAGCCATCATCTGTAAAAACATTTCCATTCCCATTGCAACTAAATTACATCATTGTTCATGGTACGCATCCTTTAGATATTCCCTGAACTAAAGTAAGGAATACTATGATGATATTCCCTAGCTGCAAAGGTAAGGTTAGAAAGTTTTTAAGGGCAACAACTGTGTCTTTTTACTTCTTACGTCATTCTCTCTTAGACCTTGCCTACACAGGAAAGTTGCACTTGTTTAAATCATTTTTTTTTAAACCTACTATATGGACACCCTCGATTGCGTTAAAAGTGTCTCTTTGTGGTTTCACAGTAGCAAGACCATAGTTCAGGTTGTCTCAGTGTCTCACCTTTTTTTGTTTGTTTATTTTGCAAACTTGCCATAGAGATTTGAACCAAATTTCAGCCATTAATTAATACAGGAGTAGAATGATCTTCAATGTGTATTTTGTGTTATTTTAGAAAATTTGGGGAAACCATAATACCAGAAAAGCCTTATTTCCCCCCATACAGTATACATATACGGTATATATTTGGTGCCCTGTGCTGCTGTCTGAACAGTAACATTGTGACATCAGAGATAATCAGCCACTCATCACTTCCTCCCTCCAGTTCATTTGCACACTTTGAAGAATCACTATTGCTCGGGTTGTCATGGCGATCACCTTTGATTAACTGATTTACCTCTGACTATTATTAATTATTATTATTATTATTTTATTACAAAGGAGCCATTACAGTGAAAGCAGCCTGGGTATTGATAAGCTCCTGCTGTGCTCCTTTGGGTTTGTACTGGGATGAGTTACCCTGTTTCTTTTCAAAGGGCAATTTGTTTGTTACTTTTCTCAAAGAAGATTACATGAAAGTAAGATACAGAACTCCAGCTTCTTCTCATGCATATTATTGATAGGTTTCTTACAAATTGGGGCCTATGGCTTTCTGAATAGTTACCTTCTAAAACAGTGGGAAATTATAGCTATAGTCCCTAATCAGTTTTCTGTTACCTAATTTTTAAAAAGTCATTATAAGTTGAAATATGTTTTGTTTGAATAGTTTAATCACACTCAGTATTTTGGATGGCATAACACTGCATGCTGAAATATGGAGCTTAACAAAGATAACAGTGGCAGTAAAATATATGTTGAAAACATTAAGTGTGTAAGTGCTTTATTATTTAAACAGCACTTAGAAGATTTTCTTTCTAGTAAAAAAAAAGCTACAGAAATTTAGAAACAAGACATTTGATTTAACATTACTTAAGGTAGCTCTCATCAATAAAATAAACCATAAAAAATTAGGAAACACAAAGTTAAGAATCAAAAGGTTACAAAGACAAGACCTTTCAAGTTAGAAAATGCCAGAATGAACATTGCCCATGTAACTTTAATTCAGCTCACTTGTGCATATACATTATGACAGTCTTTAATTACATGATTTCATATTATTTTTTACACAGGATTCCTGGTTCATTCAGCGCATAGGATGGATATGCCTTGTGGGTGAATAAGGGCTGAGTAGTGAAAGAGTCTGTTGTCTATAGAACTCCTGACTTATTTTTTTACAGAAGCTTGAAGGCATGTAGTGAATGAGGCAGGGCACAGCTGAAAAAGAAAGGATGGTCTTGTCATTATGGCAGTTGGATGCTACCCTAGAGATTTGTATTCTATCCCTGCATCTGCCACCAAGTTCCTATGTGGTTCTTGGCCAGACACTTATACCAAACTTTTCACATATAGTCACTTTGGCATGTAATTATAGATATTTTAGATATTTAGGTCAGAAGGGACCATTATGATCATCTAGTCTGACCTCCTGCACAACGCAGAAATTAAAGGCTGTAATGTAATGCACAAGAGATCCATATTAAGGTTGCCTGGGCAATGTTTGTACTAGCATTTCCTAACCTGAGAGTGCTTGATTTTGCAAACTTTTAATCCTTTTTCATCCTTAATTTTTTGTTTCTTAATTTTTTATGGTTTAGTTTATCTATTAGAGAAGTTTTAATGAATGTTAAATCAAGTGTTTTCTTTGTGATTTTAACTTAGTTTAAGTGAATGAGGAACAGGTTTAGGCTCAACCAAAATAAACCACTCTTAAAGCAAAATAAGAGCATCTACAGGGAAGTTTACACTGGTTTAACTAAATCTGTTTAAAAACTGATTTAGAACTAGTCCTAACTGAAATATGAATGTCAACAAAGAGTTTAAATTCACACCTTTTACTGAACTGGTGCAGTTTTCTCATGTAGACAAGCCTTCAGAGTTGCACGAAAAAATTCCGTACACAAAGAATTTCGAAAGGCCCGAATTCCTTGATTATGGGAGCAATTTATAGTTTCAAAATTTGCACACACTGTTGTTCCCACACTTCAAATTTGGTTCAAATCATAGTAACTGTGCCTTTCTCTGCCAAAGGCCTGATCCAAATCTCATTAAAGTCAATGGAAGTCTTTGGATTAGGTCATAATTTCAAGCAAATATCAAGTAGCTAGAAGCACAAATACTCTGATAGAATGTATGGGCTTAAATTTTGTGCCAGTGCAAAATGATGAAAAAGAATTTGGCTGAGTCTTTAAAAGAGCAAAACAGCAACAATAAAACAAAACTGCCCTTTGACGATCTAGCCCAAAGTGAAACCAAATACATTTTAATAAACCACTAGCTGTACAAACTCCGATGCAATTTTGTTCCCTTCCTTCAAATGATAGGTGATTTTCATGAGCAAAAGTGAGTTTTACTTCCTGAGATGAAACTGCTGCATCAAAACTGCTGAATGACACAGGGAAGGAACTAAGGAAAGAGGGGGAGTTGTATTTTAAAATGACAAAAACAGCAAACTGAAGAAATATTAATTTTTACACATTAGCATATCTTTCACATAACTTTAAACAGGACTGATTTTAAAAAATACATAATTTAAGAAACCTAGAAAGATTAAATGAAAAGACGGAAGAGGAGAAAGAAAAAGTAAGGATTAGAGGAAAAATAATATGGCAAAGTGAACAAAATCTGATCAGTCCTACCATATTCTCAAACACTAATATTCTCACAATTCTAGAATTGTACCTATATTATAATTTGTGTTGTATCATTACCAGCCCTTAAAATGCTGACCTAATTTAATAAAATATAACAAATATTTGATTTACATAGAAGAGAAAAAAATGCTGGGGGAAGCCTAAATTCCACTTAGTGAGTTTATATTTTTCCCTCCTAGTGAATCGAGCCCTATTGCTTGACAATTTTCACAACTATAGAGAGAAAGAGCTCAAAAAGAGAAGATATGTGTGGCCCTAACTCACTCATAAAGCTTCAGGAAGTGTTTGTGTAACCCACTGGTGAGCGTGTTACAGTTTCGTGTCAGTGCCTGACCTGAAGATTATATGACTGTGTAATGTCAAAAGAAGTTTAGCTCAAGGTATAGTAGTTAATGTGTTTCAACTCTGGAAGACCCTGGTTCAGTCCCTGTAAGCTGGGCAAAAATAATGAATATTCATCCAGGTTTCAAATTGCTGTTGGCCTCAGTGACTTGGGATGAGAGTCTTTTAATAGATGTAACCCATTAGTGAGTATGTGTTACAGATCCCACTCTATGACCAGTCATATAGAGGATATGAGAATGGTACAGCTCTAACAGGAGTGCTTTAGCTCAAGTTGTTGTAATTTAACTTTTAGCTCTGGAAGTTCGCAGCTCAGTGCCTGCAGTGTCAGCCAAGAGGGCAGCTGTCACATTTGAAAAAAATTCCCCTTGTATGAACGGAAATTGCAAAGGGTTTCGTTCTTGTTCTTTATCGCTTTTTGGGGGAGCAGGGGAGAGATTTTTTTTTTTGAACTGGTGGAAAACAACTGCTGAGCCCATAATAAATTCATCCTAAAACACATATCTACATCACCTCGATATTTTAGTAACAGACTGTAGAAAGATACTTATGCAGGTGAGCTTGAAGCCCATATAGAAACCATTAGAACAGGGGTCTTAAACTCCTGGCCCTTGGGCCATCTGCGGCCCACGAGCCTCTCCAGTGTGGCCCACGAGACTCCAGCAGTTTTGGGACTGGGTCTCTCCCTTGGCCCCACCTGCGGCCCCCAGGCGCTCCCCCACAAGGGCCCCAGCAGCGCAGTGGAGCTGAGAGGCGTCCGCCTGCTTGCTCCAGTGGCTGCCGGCCCCTCCCTGTGGCCCAGGGGCAGGGCGGGACTGTGCCTCCGTGTGCTGCCCCCGCCCCGAGTGCCCCTACAGCCAATGGGACGCTGCGGGGGAGGTGTCTGGGGGCAGCAGCATGCGGAGGCCCCCCTGGCCCATTCCTCCTTGGAGCCCCACATAACCCCAGCCCCCAAAGTCCCTCCCAGAACGTGCACCCCCACCCCTTCCCCATATACCCCCTGCTGCCCCCAAACTCCCTCCAAGAGCCTGCACCCCAGACCCCTCTCTGACCCAAACTCCCTCCCAGAGCCCAACCTCTCACTCCTTCTTCATCCAAACTGCCTCCCTTGATTTAGGCAGATGGGGGAAGAGTTGTTTTGGGGGGTATGAGTGACATTGGCCTGCTGGGAGGATTTGAGGCCTGGCACTGGCCCTAAAGTAAATTTAGTTTGAGACCCCCTGTCCTAGAACAAGGCAAGGGGAGCATGAACATTAGGATAATAGGCTATGATGTAGCCAAAGAAAGGTGTGGTAGGGAAATTTCACAAGTGTGAGAGTGTTATGTGGTGCATGGATTGAAAATCGTGTTTGTGGATATTAAGTCTCTTTATTGGTATCTGTTTGTCAAAGAGATTCAGGCCCTCATTAACTTTAATGGTAGGCATTGCAAGTACTAGATAGTTTGGGTTATGTGTATTTTGTAAGTCACTTCCACTTCTTCTCAGTGTCACATCAGTGTTACAGCATGTAAGAAAATAATAAAGATACTTATTCAATGTGCAGTATTTCAAACAATGTTAATAGGTGACAATCTCTATATAAATAAGTGTACTGCCAAAACTTCCTGTGCCTAACCTTGCAGTGTCCTTTCTGAATACCTCAGTGCACTAAGAACTCTGAGCTGTCACATGAGAATCTCATCATAGTAGTAGATTTCATTCAACAAATAGCAAATTCAAGAATTTCAGAAGGCAATGGCATATTTAGAAACTTAATTGCTTTTGTTTCTAAGCTACCTGTCTAAAGTGCTTGGTCTCTTAGCACTGTCATTGGTACTGTCTCTTTATTTCTCCCTGAAATGTACTCCACAGTAATTTGTTGCTAAAACCAGATATCTTTGTGGCAGTTTCAAGTGTTGCTAAGTGAGGAGATAATTTCTAACTAGATCATCAGTCATTTCTTACTTTCCCAAAGAAGAAAAAAGATAAAACTTTGCTCCTAAACTCTCTTTAGTGAATATGGAAATAATTCAAAGTAAAGCACACTCAGTCTAAGATTTATGAGGCAACATTCATTAGCTCATTAGGAGGGGAAAATAAGTTTTGAAATGGTTCATGAATCTAGAACAAATAGAAACTATGGCACCTAATTTTCCTTAGTCTGAATCACATTGCAGACTACCCTGATTTAATTAGGATTTACCACAGAGCATTCAGGTGCTGTCTTCAGTAGTATTTTGTACAGGGTAAACCTAGGTTCATTTTGTTTCATTTAAAAGAATATAGATTTCTTGAAAAGGATAGCATTCCTAATTGGTTTTAGGACCAAAGCTTTGGAAATATACATTCACTGTAAAGACTTTTTTGTTTAAAGAGAAGTGAAAACTCTACCAGAAAAGAAATTATATTTTAAAGTAGTCATTTTAGAAATAATTACTAGGAAAGAGGAAACAAAATAATAGTAGCTCATTTTAAAATATTTTGGTTTTCTACAGCTGTGAAAGAAAAATCACTAGAATAATCCCTTATACATTAACACTCCACAATATGAGCCAGATTCTTAATGTGTGTAAATCAACATAATTCAACCTGCATAGGAAAAATTGTGTCACTTTGGGATTTGTTTATTTTTTTTAAATTATGGCTTAATTTAACGTACAGGTAAAAGTGAGACGGCTAAAAGTATTTCCCTGTGTCAGTTATAACCCAGTCAAATATTGTGCAAACATCCCTATACAGTTCTGCCCATAGACCTTGTTCTTGAACTGACAAACCACTGTGAATCATCCTGCTCCAGAATCTAACTGGAGAGATAATATTTCCTGCATTATATTGATTAATACATCAGTATTTTGGTTTAAACAGTAACACTCATTACACGTTCAGTCTAAATAATAGCTTTGGGTCATAGATGAAAAGTGAATGCAACAAAATGAAGAGGGATCATATTTGGCCTTAGTTATAAACAAACTTGCACCTAGTTTAACTAATGCTGTGTTTTTAAATTGATTTAATTCAGCCAATGCATGTTTACATGTAGACAAGACCTCTCTCTGAGTTGCAGAAAGAGACAGGCTTTAGTGAAAGAAAGACAAGAGCTTGTGAGGTTCCCTGTTTTCTCAGAAACAGTAAAGCGCAAAGGGAAAATCACAGGAACAACACTGTGAGCCACAAAACCTGAGTGAGGGACCCAGCCTCCCTATGCAGTGAATGGGGGGAGATAAGTACTTAAGAAAAGCCACTATGCTAGGCAGGAAGCCACCTAAGTTAGCCAGTGGGAGCTGCTGACAAGAGGGGAATGTCCTAAATTCCACCCCTCTCACAAACCTGGAATTAGGCAATTTAGGTCCCTGTGTTATTTATTGTGAAATGAGTTAGGCACTTGCCTGACTACACAAAATGGTGGCAGCAGCAGTTTATGGTGGTAGATGGTGTTGCAGCTACCACCCTCATTACTTTTAGCTCATAGTACTCACCTGGAATACCCAGGTTAAAGTCCCTCCTCCTCTAAGGGGAAGAAAGGACTTGAATAGTGGTATTCTGTACTCTGACCACTGAGCTGTTGGGTGGTCTGAGTAAGGCTCTCTCAATCCCTCCTGTTGAAGCTGTCCCACTTTGGGTTAAATGAATAAAGTCATTAGGGGATGGAAGCAAGTGACACTATAGCTTAGTGTTTAGGGTATCGACCTGGGAAGTGAGAGACACTGGGTCTGCTGCCCTGGCTCCAATGATTCTTTAATTATTTATACACAGTGGAGCAGTTTCAACAGGAGGGACTCTTAGGTCAGAGTATCCCATAACTCAGTGGTACAATCATGTTACTGAGAGGTTTGGGAGACCCCTGTTCCAATCCTGTCGCTTCCTTAAGAAGCTGGGGAAATTGAGCCTAGGTCTCCCACATCCTGGCTGAGTATACTAACCACTGGGCTAAACAGTCTAAGGTTGTCAGTAGCAGCCTCTGAGCTTGCGTACTGAATAGGTCTCTTGGATGAGATAGGCTCTTCTCCACGATCTTCCCACAGTTTGTGGACCCCTCTGGGGCTTAGGTGGGAGATGGACATCCAGGTGTCTAGAGTGAGGCAGCAAAGTACTTAACCAGATGCAGAAACTGAAGTAGGTGTGGAAATTAGGCACTGAGTGAATCTTGGTGTCTTCAGGAATAGGTGACAGCCAAGGGAGAGTTTTGTGGATTGCAGTGGTGCCTGAAACTGGGATTTAGCACATAAATCCAGAGTTCAGGTGTCTAAGTACCTTTGTGGATCTGGGTCTGACAGTCTGATCCTGCCAACACTTGAGCATATTTGCAACTTTGTTTGTGGGATTCCCATTGAGATTGATAGGGCTACATATGAGTTATGAATATGCTGAAGCACTTTCAGATATGGGGCCTAAATGTGTGTAAATTGTTGGCTGCCCACTTTATGCCCCAATGGTTGACAAATTGAAGGGCTGTGTTGACAAGCAGAGTGGCTGCTGTTGAAATATCAGTTGCTTTTATCTGAGAAAAGCCCATATGAAATTATCCCATTGTCCCAGTGGTCATCAGGGCACTCAACTGAGAAGCAGAAAACTCCTGTTCAAAGCCCTTTGCCACATCAGGCAGAGTTGGAATTGGGGTCTTCCACATCCTGGGAGAATGCCCTCGCCACTGGGCTGAAAGTTATGCAGGCCACCACCCTCTTCTTGGCTCTCTTGTGTGGAGTCAGGCATGTTCTGAGAATGTCTAATGAACTGGGCCCTTCAGGCAAAACAGGCATTCCCCTGCCTCTCTTCACCTGGTTTGAGGATCTCACTAGGATTTAGGTGTTTGATAGGTGTCCAGGAACCTGCCTGAGGTTGCTGTGCACATGCCTAGATGCAGAAATTTAGGCACCTCAGGGACTCTTACAGTGAAAATTTACACTCCAGAGTTAGGTGGCAGCAGCTGAGCAGGGGTTTTAAGGCTCTTGAGAGCAGCTACATTTTGGATTTAGGCATTAAAGTGGGAGTTAGATGCCTAAATCCTCTTATGGATCTGGGTCTAGATCCTTTAAAGGAGGGGGTTAGAAGGGCCAGGAATGAGATTGATCTCATTGTGTTTCCAGATGACCATTTACTCAGGTGGGAGGAGTGTTTTTTGGAGGTGATCCAACCTCTACCCCTTCCTAATTTGAACATACTCCTAAACTAATGAAGAGGAAAGAGCTTCAGTGTCCAGGGGGAAAAGAAAGATGCTGTTCAGCCATGACTCAACCTTTTCTGTTCCCTCACTAGGGGACTACTACATCTCAGACCCCTCTTCTCCTGGGAAGCTAAAGGGATTGATCTAGCCCAAGGTAATTATCTCCTAATGAGTACAGACATCAGGAGGAATATAAAATCTCTTCACCAAGCAACTGGCTGCCCTATTCCAAACAAACACCATTGTATACAATAATATATCTGAATAGAAAAGTGAAATAGTGCCATATTTCTGAGGCCATCTGAAAGATCTTTCATTGATGATTAACATTCCATAACTGTACAAACAGCTGGCCAAACCCAACAGTTCACTGCAAGAGCCATTTGCATGCTTTTGAGCCACAGAGTCTTCTCCTTTCAACTTCTTGTAAGCACTCAGGGCCATGTCAGGGAGCTCTGCACATATATATATGAGGACAGACTTGACCCCTGGAAATGCATCTCCTTACTTTAAACCAGTACCTTGTATGATTGTAATATCTAATTAAGTGAAAGTGGTCAAATTTTTGCCCAAAATACGGACAAAATTGGGTGTGAATTTATTTGTACTTACTATTGTTAACACCTGTTTTAATGTCATAAGATTAAATCATTCATAAAAATTACTCTTTATTTTTCAGGAATTTACATTTTCCCAAGTATGAATTGACATTAAATCTCAAGTACATGTAATTCTGTCCTGGATGAGGGTTGTGTATGAAAGGATGGATACCTCAGAAAGGTGGGATAATGTTCCTTGCTAATATAGAGCTTTGAAGCATATGAATTGCATGAAAAAGTGGTTAAGAAGGTGGATCAAGAAAACAAAAAGGAGCAAGAGAACAGCAAAATACTCACCAATGGTAAGTACTGCTACATACTGTTGTAACAACTACAAGAATAAGGGTCATAGTTTCAGCTAGACCTCTGAATATGTGTAAGTAAAATCTATGTGCACATCTGCTCCCTCATTCAAACTGGTATTTACATACACATATCTGGAAGCACACAGAGATATATCTTATGTATTTTTTTTAATTGCTATGTCCACAAATTTAGAGACTTGGTTGAAAATGTGGCTCTAAATCAGTTTGTGAATCCTAACCAGTGTCTTTCCTGAAAACACTGATACATGTTTTAATAACTTGTTTTCCACTTCAGTAGCTGGAATATTTTATCCACCTACGTTTTGGAAAAATATATTGCCATCTTTTTACCATGAATAATTGTAGAATATTTCCTGAAGTGAGTGTTTTTGTTAGTCTTTCCATCCATTAAGTGTATATTTGATGGTGGGAAAACTTTAGTTTTGAAAGAGGTACGATTTTGTGAATAAGAAAATTTGAAGTTTTTTTCATATCTTCCTGTGTAACTCAACTTCTTATGTACATTCTTGAATTCTATGCTATACCTGGTGTTCAAAACAACACATTAGTGAAAAGACTCCTTATCCTTTATACCAAACATTTCATGAGTGAGTGTTAAGAGTGAGAAACAGGATTTTTCAATATTGAAATTCATATTTTGCAGTACGTTTCCTTTTCTATGTTTAAAATGTTGCTGAATAAGCAAAACTATTGGCATGTCTCTCTCTTTTATTAATTTTGTTTCCCAAATGAGAAGACAAATCCCACATTAGAGGGGATGATGCTCTGGAAAAATTGAAAAGAACACACTCTTAATGTCCGGTGATTTTGAAGGAATGTTGTATCTTGTATATTAAAGCCAGCAATACAAACTGACTGACTGATTTCTTTTGACTCTAGTGATCTGTCTACCCTGATTTCTGGAAACCGTGATTAGTACCTTTCTAGAGAATTGTACTTAAACATATCTTTTGATACAAAGATGGAAACTCAGGTTTTTTGGTTTGCTTAGACATTTTACAAACATTGTTATGGACTCTATTTCTATTCCCTAGTGGAAATCAACCTAAGGGGATATATAATATGTTTAAGCATGGTTTTCTAAAAAGGTGCTACACTATATTTTCCAAACTTAGTATAAATGGGGCCAAAGCAAATTGGTACTCTGAACATCATGACCAGGATTTTAAAAAAAAAAGCCTATTTTTAGGCTCCTAAATCCACAACTAAGTGGCCAGACTTTCAAAAGTAATGATAACTCAGCAGCTCGCATTGAGGTTTACTTTTGAAAACCTTGGCCTGGGAGTTTATTCTGTCTATTACTGTGAAGGACACTCCTTAAAAATAAAGGCACTTACAATTTAAGACCCTGATCTTGCAAGTTGTTCTGTGTGGGTGGTTCCATGTGGCTACCTTATTAAAGTAATGTTGTAAGGGAGCAGGGATGCAGCCACATAGAACAGGATCAGGCCCAAAGTCTTGCTTATCTGGGGAGAGAGCTACCTTCCAAACACATTAGAAAGGCTTCTAAACTAGTACTTAACCTGTTTCATTACTTTTGAATATCACTACTACTTGTTGTATTTGTCACACTATGGCCATGGCACACAAATCATCTTTCCATACCACACTCAGTTTAATGAAAAATAATGACAAAGTTAAAGGGTTACGGTTAACCAATTTGGTGTGTTATGCTCATTCCTCTAGTGTTTATAAGGGGTAATGTTGGCATTGGCCATCTCAGGAAGCATTTAACAGAAAGACAAGATATGAGCTTATATGAAGATACAAGCTTCATATGTATCTAGTATATTGAGGGAATGTACGCCCATCCTCAAAGTTTCCAATCTAGAGGTTACTCCTAAAACTCTGGCTGCTTCTGGAATCCCAGGAGCCATTAGTGGCCAAGAACATCTTTTGTCATTTCTGCCTAGTTAGGCTTTAGTGACTTTTTTTTTTCTTTTGTGGTAGACCTCACCGCAGTAATGAATGTGGGTGGCTCAGAGAACAAATGTGATTCCTAAATGTACAAGCAGAAGAATACTGAGTAGAAGTGTGTGTGTGTGTGGTGGGGGGGAGGGGGTTATTACTACTGTGTATGGTATTTAGTGAGATGGTTACTGGAATATTATGCCCAGTTCTGGTGTCTATGCTTCTCAAAAGGATGTTAACAAACTGTGAAGGGTTCTGAGCAGAGCTACAAGAACGATTCAATGTCTGGAAAACCTGCCTTACAATGAGACTAAAAAACCTCAGTTTAGTTTAATCAAAAGAGGGTTAAGAGATGACTTGATCACTGTCTATAAGTACCTACAATGCATGTGGGTGGAATGGCTGGAAGCTGAACTAAAGGTACATACATTCAGACTAACAATGAGGATGTAACCCTTCTGCCCGTCAGAGTTGGCAGCAACAAGGGCCGGGTCCAATATCTAGGGGTTCCATTCCAATAACACAATGCAAACCGGCTCGAGCCCCCACCCAGTGACCTGGGACCAATATATACCACCCCCGCTGGGCGCCTCCAAGAGGCAATACTTCCCCTCTCGCAAGCACATAGTCTGAGTGTAGCAAAAGTCTTTTAATAACAGAGAGAAACAATGTGGCATTATGTTGGGGAAACACCACCAACAGGATTCATAACACAACCCATGAGCAAAAACAACCCCACCCCAGGCAAATTGGGGCATGCCCTTTTCCCTTTGGTTCTTGAGTCCAGCAACCCCAAATCACCCAAAGTCCCAAAAGTCCAATGCCCCAAAAGTCTCTGTCCCTGGTCAGGGCAGCCCCAGAGTTCGAAAGTTTATCGGCGGAGCTTTACCTCCCAACCTGGGTGGAAATGGGACAGGGGTAAGAGGCACCTTACGTGATCTGAAGCTGACCGCCCCATAGCTCCATAGCGGCGCTCCGCTCCGCCAGCCGCCCCACGAACTCCTTCGCTCAGCTGCGCTCCGCTCCGCCAGCCGCCCCACGAACTCCTTCGCTCAGCTGCGCTCCGCTCCGCCAGCCGCCCCACGAACTCCTTCACCCAGCTCCACGGCCCACAAGCAGCTCCTGCCATCCACACACTGCTCCGCGTCGAACTGCTTCACCAGCCGTCCCGCAAATTGCTCCACAATATATCTTCAGGCTCCCCCACTACTTAACACAACACTCAGTGATTTCAGCTCTTAGGTGAATTCAGCTTATAGTAGGGGAGCCCCAGTGCTGGTGCACTGTCAGCCCAAAGTGAGCTCAGCAGCCTATAACTAGACTTCTAATGAAATCAAAATTAGCTCTGATATTCCACAGTGGAGAGAGGAGGAAGTGCAATCAGCATGTAAGGCCCTCACCAAGGGGCCCATGCCACCAAGTATTAATACTTGTCCCCAGCCTCTCTCCATTCACACAGTTTTGGAACCCATGACCCTTGCCTAGCGAGTGCTACTTAGTTGATGGTGAATCCCTCCATCATAACAAAAGGCCACGTACAGTTCCAAGCACAGTTCCCATAATCAGGGTAATAGCAATTTATTCTTCCTGCCCCAATAACAGAGACACTGGGGATCCCACAGCAGCCAAAGTGACCATTTGGGCAGCTATGGTCTCATTCTAGGCGTGGTGGGTGTGCCTATGCAAATGAGATCGGCCCCTGAAGTTCTTTTCCACAACTTGCCACACCTCACCACCAGATGTCAGGGTGGAGCTCATCCTGACACTGCTTACATCCTCCCCCCAGCCGAGACTTTGTCGTCCCGACAAATCACACTCCCTTTATACCAACTCATTGGTTTCCTCCAAAGGGCCTCAGGAAGCCCACTTTAGCTTCCACAAGCCTGTGTGCTAAATGTATTGGCTCCTCACTAGTCACCCCAGGTGCATCATAAGTTAACCGTTTCACTGGTCTTATCACCCTGTCTCGTCTATTGAGAATCTCTGTTGCCGAAGTAAGGGGAACATCCTCTTGAGTGACGGATGGAGAGGCTTCCCTGGAGGGTCCCTCGGCTACTGGCGTAGGCCCCTGCACTCCTAGTTCTAACGCTGGAGGGTCCAAGGTGCCCAGGACATCCTCTACCTGTCTGTCCCCATTGTCCAATAACCTGTGTTTGTCATCACAGGGGGGTCTCATCAGCAGCACCGGGGTATCAGAAAGGGGCCTAAATAGTTCCGCCAATGGGTTTAGGGCGGAAAAGGGAGAACTCTCGTTTGGTTCAGCTGATCGAGACTGAAATCTTGTCTCCATCCCAGGATACACCAGGGTTGTGTCTTCCTCCTCAGACTCACTCTCAGATGTGCAGAATAGGGGTAAGTTAGCTGCAGGGGGCCCACTGTCTGTGTTGGATGGCGGCTTTGGTCTAGCACCTCTGTTCTGCCCGGCGGCCCTGCCGTGGCCCATCTCACAAAGGGTGCTTACCAATTCCCCCACAGGGAGCAAAAGGTTTCTATGCACCGTCTTTATTTGCCCTGGACCGTCTTCAGGTTTGATCTTGTAGACCGGCAGATCTCCCAGCTTTTCCATCACCAGGTAAGGTATTGCCTTCCATCTGTCAGCTATCTTGTGTTTGCCAGCAATACCCAAATTTCGCAGCAGGACTCTGTCCCCCGGCTGGAGCTCCTGCGAACGCACTCTAGCATCATATCGATGTTTGTTGCGGTCTGCGTTCTTCCGAGCCGCAGCGGTAGCTAAGCGATAAGCATCCCGCAGCTTTTCTCTTAGTCGGGATACATATTGCTGATGAGTTTCATAGCTATCTCCATCCTCTGATACACCAAAGCACAAGTCTATGGGTAATCTTGGTTCTCGCCCAAACATCAAGAGATATGGGGTGACTCCCGTAGCATCGTTCTTTGTGGCATTGTAGGCATGCACCAGAAATGCGACATGCTGGCTCCAGGTTGCCTTCTGCTCTGGTCGCAAAGTTCCCAACATATCTAATAGGGTTCGATTGAACCTCTCTGGCTGAGGATCACCTTGGGGGTGATAAGGCGTTGTCCTAGACTTTTTAATTCCTGCTATCTTCAGCACCTCCTTCAGAAGGTGACTCTCAAAATCCCGCCCCTGATCAGAGTGTATCCGAGCCGGGAATCCATAGACTGAGAAATATTTGTCCCACAATACTCGAGCAACGGTGGTGGCCCTCTGATCACGTGTGGGATATGCTTGTGCATACCGTGTAAAATGGTCAGTCACTACTAGAATGTTTCCAACATTCCTCTTGTCTACCTCTACAGACAAGAAATCAATGCATACCAACTCCAAAGGTTTGTTGCTGGTGATGTTCTTGAGATATGCAGCCCTCGTGGGCAGAGTTTTCCTTTGAACACATCGAGCGCAAGTCTCACATTTCCTGCGAACATCTTCAGCCATTCGGGGCCAATAGAACCTACTACGAATAAGTTCCAGGGTCCTCTCCATCCCTAAATGCCCAAAGTCATCATGCAGGGCCCTCATGGCCAGGGCTCTGTACTTTTTTGGCAGTACTAGTTGTGCTCGTTGTTTTTGTAAAGGGTCAGTGGTCATTCGGTGTAGCACTCCCTGAATCAGTTTTAGTTTGGTCCATTCTCTCAATAGTAGTTTACCCTCCGGGTTAGGTGGGACAACCGCAGTTGGGCTTCGCCCCTCCCTTTTGGCAAGTAGTGTATCACGAATGTCAATATCTTGCCGCTGGGCTTCTTGCCAGTCAGCCGCATTGAGCATGGGCAAAGGAGATTGGTCTAATGCAATATAGTTCACCGAAGCAGAAGGCATGCATTCAGGGGGCAGGCCCAAAGCTTCTGCAACACATCCCTGAAAGTCTTCACGGGCCTCTGGCTCTCGGCGACTCACACTGCAAATAGCTCTCACTCCATCTGTGGGTATCACAGCAACTTCTGGAGCCTGCGGACGCCTGGACAATGCATCTGCATCTACATTGCTTCTCCCTGATCGGTACTGAATGCTGAACTCATAGCTAGCCAAGGCGGCCACCCATCTCTGCCCTGTAGCATCCAGCTTAGCACTTGTTAACACATAAGTCAGTGGATTGTTATCTGTCCACACCTGGAACTGAGCACCATACAAGTAGTCTCGAAATTTCTCAGTGATGGCCCATTTCAAGGCCAAAAACTCCAGCTTGTGGGTGGGATAGCGAGTTTCACTATCAGACAATCCTCGGCTGGCAAAGGCTACAGGTTTACATTTGCCTTCCACTTCCTGGTACAGGACTGCTCCCAGACCCTCCAAACTGGCATCAGTATGCAGGATAAATGGTTTGCTTGGGTCAGCAAAAACTAGGACTGGAGCATGAGTTAGGCAAGTAATGATTTCTTGAAAAGCCCTTTCACATCTCTCATCCCACCGTGGCCCAAATGGTGCAAAGGGGCCATTGTGTCTCTGCACAGGAGGCTTTGGGGACCTCCCCTTATTCTTGGACTTAGATTTGTTCTTGCTGAACTGATGTCCCCTGGTAAGATCATTCAGAGGCTTTACAATCGTAGCATAGTTTTTCACAAATCTGCGGTAGTAGCCACTAAATCCAAGGAAGGTCTTGAGTTCTCTGTAGGTACTTGGACGTGGCCATGTAGTGAGTGCTTCTATTTTATCAGGATCAGTACTCACACCTTCTTGGGACACAATGTGACCCACATACTTCACTGAGGTTCTGCAGAACTGGCATTTGTCAATTGAAAGCTTCAGACCATAATCCTCCAACCTATCAAGCACTTTAAGAAGTCTTTCTTCATGCTCCTCTAAGGTTCTTCCAAACACAATCAGGTCATCCAAATAAACTAACACTTGCAGTAAATTCATGTCTCCCACAACTTTCTCCATGAGACGTTGAAAGGTGGCAGGTGCTCCAGAAATCCCTTGGGGCATGCGTTCAAACTCATAAAACCCTAATGGGCAGATGAAGGCTGTCTTCTCCTTATCTTCTTCTCCCAGAGGGATCTGGTAGTATCCACTTCGAAGATCCAACACAGAGAACCACTGGCTTCCCAGCAAACAGTCTAAGGCGTCTTGCACTCGAGGCATAGTGTACTGGTCGACCACAGTACGGCTGTTTAGGGTGCGGTAGTCAATACACATCCGGATTTTCCCATTCTTTTTGCGGACTACCACAATGGGTGAGGCGTATGGGCTGCGGGACTCTGTAATGATGCCATTCGCAGCCAGCTCCTGAAGATGATGTCGCACATCTTCCATCTCAGAGAGAGCAATCTTCCTAGATCTCTCCCTGAAAGGTCGAGAGTCATGTAGTCTGATATTGTGCTCTACTCCTTTTGCACATCCCACATCCCACTCATGCAGTGAGAACACCTTGGATCTTTCACAAAGTTTCTTCCTCAGGCGATCTTTCCAGTCCTCGGACACTGGTGAATCTCCAAAGTCAAACTTTGCTGGGTCTATTGCCGAAACTGGAGTTTCATACTGGGGTTTTACAATCGACTCAGGCTCAAAGAGGTCTGCTATCTTTTGTCCTTGCTTCACAAAAATATCACGACTCGTTTCATTAGCAATCAATATAGTCACCCTTTCCTGGGCTTCAGCAGGTAGGGTTATGACTCCACTGGGGACCAGCACTCCTTCAGGGAGCTCTCCTCCCATCGGCTGCTCTATCATTGCTAACGTCCCTTTACTGCCTTTCAGACAGGTACTCATGACAAGCACTTCTTGCTCCGTCCTTGCAGGCACTACTAAGGGGGTTGTGCCCGCGTACTTCAGTGCCCCAAGCGGTAGCTCAGATGTGTCCCTTTTAGCGCTCTCAATTTTCCTATAGGCTTCAGCACAAAGCGTATGGATCATCAGGGTATTCAGGTACTGGTCCCCAGCCCGCCTTCTGCAGTAATCCGCGAGTACCTTGAAGAGACTGGAGTTGGTCCCTATCAGCACAGACACATCAGAAGTCCCTTTAGGGTCAGGGCATATTAAGGCAGCTGTGTCTACCTCTTCTCTTACCCCAGCAACCTCCTCTGGGAATTCCAGGTGCACTATGACATACCCTTGATAGGGGTATTCATCCATGCTGAGGCCACATAGGCCAAGGCCAGTCAGTGGCTGTATAGGCAGGTGCCTAAGCATCTGTTGGTAGAATGACTGAAATATAATAGTCACTTGAGATCCAGTGTCAAGCACTGCTTTACACTCCACCCCTTCGATCCTCACCATGACCTCTGCTCGAGGCCCTATCAGTCCTGCAGGGATCCCAGCTGGACAGTCTTTTCTGGGGGAATCTTCAAATCCTGCAGACCTGGGGGGTCCCCGTCCCCAGACCCTCTGGCAGCTACCGGATCTCTCCCAACTGATCCTCAGCTTTCCATACACTAAGGAGGGGTTTTCTTCATTACGGCACTTGGCAGCACTGTGTCCATCCTGACCACATCGGTAGCAGAAGAATTGACCTTTCCCCCTTCGCCTGGGGGGGATGGTGGCTCTAAGTGCGGGCTTCTCAATCGCCACAGTTTGAGGCTTCTTATTCCTAGAAGTCTTAACTCGGTCAACGGTACTTTGCAGCTCAGCTATCCGTTCCGTCAGGACCTGCATTTGTTGGGCAAGTTCCTCTCTGGTGCTCACCATCAGTACACTGGCCATTTGCAGTGGTGTTGTGCTGGCTGGCTCCGATGTTTGGGCTTCCCAAAACTCACTGGCAGCCTGCCTTTCTTCCTCCTCTCGGACCTCTTTTATCAGCTGGGAGTAACTTGGGGGATGTTCCCGTCGTTCTCTTAGCCGGAGATGAAGTAGAATCGGGTTCTGATACTGAGTTCCTCTTACAATTTGAGCCAGTCTGGTCTGATCCATCTGCTCAGCAGTCACTGCTCCCCTCATGACAGCTCTCTGAAGCAGTCTCTCCAGTCTCTGTATGTAGGCTGAAGCCTTCTCGCCCTTTTGTTGTTGGGAATTAAGGAACTTACAGTAGCTGTCTTCAGGGCCCTCTACGCTCCCAAAGTTGTGTTCAAGGGCCTCTAGGCAGTCCTTCACACTGACCCCAGGGTCAATGAGCTTCAGGGTGCGAATCACATCTAATGCTGGGCCGCCAAGGCTCTCTATAAGGCATCTTCGCTTTTCTGCATCTGGTACGGCCCACTCTTGCAGCATTTCAGTGGTATGCTCTAACCAGGGTTCAAACTCCTCCTCCCCAGCAAATAATCTTAACTTACGACAAGAGTCTGACTCAGCATGGGGAAGCACAACCTTTTCCAATATTTGCCCCAGAGCTTTTGTCCAATCATCAGCCGAGGCTGCAGCCTCTGAGCTAGAAGCTGCTGAGCCAGGGCCCAACAAACCTGACATATTAGCCATTATACAAACAGTAATTTCCTCAAAATATAAGCACAAACAAAAAAAAATATAAATTGTTTCCCAATGTAGTGGATCACTCAACAGGTGCTTGCGAGGGGTACTGACCCAGGCGATCCCGGACGAGCCCCCAAAAATGTAACCCTTCTGCCCGTCAGAGTTGGCAGCAACAAGGGCCGGGTCCAATATCTAGGGGTTCCATTCCAATAACACAATGCAAACCGGCTCGAGCCCCCACCCAGTGACCTGGGACCAATATATACCACCCCCGCTGGGCGCCTCCAAGAGGCAATACTTCCCCTCTCGCAAGCACATAGTCTGAGTGTAGCAAAAGTCTTTTAATAACAGAGAGAAACAATGTGGCATTATGTTGGGGAAACACCACCAACAGGATTCATAACACAACCCATGAGCAAAAACAACCCCACCCCAGGCAAATTGGGGCATGCCCTTTTCCCTTTGGTTCTTGAGTCCAGCAACCCCAAATCACCCAAAGTCCCAAAAGTCCAATGCCCCAAAAGTCTCTGTCCCTGGTCAGGGCAGCCCCAGAGTTCGAAAGTTTATCGGCGGAGCTTTACCTCCCAACCTGGGTGGAAATGGGACAGGGGTAAGAGGCACCTTACGTGATCTGAAGCTGACCGCCCCATAGCTCCATAGCGGCGCTCCGCTCCGCCAGCCGCCCCACGAACTCCTTCGCTCAGCTGCGCTCCGCTCCGCCAGCCGCCCCACGAACTCCTTCGCTCAGCTGCGCTCCGCTCCGCCAGCCGCCCCACGAACTCCTTCACCCAGCTCCACGGCCCACAAGCAGCTCCTGCCATCCACACACTGCTCCGCGTCGAACTGCTTCACCAGCCGTCCCGCAAATTGCTCCACAATATATCTTCAGGCTCCCCCACTACTTAACACAACACTCAGTGATTTCAGCTCTTAGGTGAATTCAGCTTATAGTAGGGGAGCCCCAGTGCTGGTGCACTGTCAGCCCAAAGTGAGCTCAGCAGCCTATAACTAGACTTCTAATGAAATCAAAATTAGCTCTGATATTCCACAGTGGAGAGAGGAGGAAGTGCAATCAGCATGTAAGGCCCTCACCAAGGGGCCCATGCCACCAAGTATTAATACTTGTCCCCAGCCTCTCTCCATTCACACAGTTTTGGAACCCATGACCCTTGCCTAGCGAGTGCTACTTAGTTGATGGTGAATCCCTCCATCATAACAAAAGGCCACGTACAGTTCCAAGCACAGTTCCCATAATCAGGGTAATAGCAATTTATTCTTCCTGCCCCAATAACAGAGACACTGGGGATCCCACAGCAGCCAAAGTGACCATTTGGGCAGCTATGGTCTCATTCTAGGCGTGGTGGGTGTGCCTATGCAAATGAGATCGGCCCCTGAAGTTCTTTTCCACAACTTGCCACACCTCACCACCAGATGTCAGGGTGGAGCTCATCCTGACACTGCTTACAAGGATAACTATCCATTGGAACAATTTATCTGAGGATGTGATGGATTTTTCATCACTTGAAATCTTTAAAACAGGATTGCATGTCTTTCTGAATGATTTGCTGTAGCTCAACCAGAAGTTTGGGGGCTAGATGCAGGAATCACATAATGAAATTTTGTAGCCTATGTGATGCAGCACATCAGACCAGATGATTATAATGGTCCCTTCTGACCTTAAATATCTTATGAATCTGCGACTTCTACATTTGCAATGCATATTGCAATGAGCTTACCAGGAGTTACCTTTGAAACCAATCAGCTGCCGACTCATTAGGCATTATTAACTGTAGAGAACTTGTTATGTCGTTCTTCAGGAATTGCACTGGCATCCAGATTGCTTCTGGTATATATTACTGTACTTGAAATCACCAGGCCCCAGCTTTCAACTCCTATGCTGAATTTTTCAAAGCAATCTAGTGGATTTAAACTCTTGTCTTATGATAAAATACATGGAAGATATGCAACTAAATCCTTTGGATATCTTGTAAAATCTCAGCATTAGTGCCAGAGAGTATTCAGTGGGGTGGCCTTTCTGGCCTGAGATTGACTCCTGGCACTGGTCTGACAGAGCTCAAGTCTGATAATCTTTAGGATGGTGGTTCCCAAATAGTGCTCTGGAAGCACTTGCTGGTGGTTTGCAAAGGATCTGCATAATTGCAGACTGGGAGGAAGGTGATCAAAAATGATATCCCTGCTAGAGTCTGATCCACATAATAAAAAACACTGGAAACCATTGTTTTAGGGCATGGTGAAGCTGTGAAGTTCTACTTTTCCCCCCTTCAAGCCAGGATGGATGAAAATAAGGAATTTTTATATTTGTGGAACAAAATAAATTGAGGCTTTTTTTTTCCTGGCACTTAGAAAAGATGATAAACTTTTATTAAACTGTGTATATGCTCCTGGGATATTCTGCTACCACAGGGAACATTTCATAGACCAGTATATTAATACACAGCATAAACGAGAGCAGATTATGTGTACAATGGCCTTAACTGACTGGGAGCATTTTGAGTTGCATCTATTTATTTATTCTAGATCGACTTAAAAAACCGTTCACTGTCCCTGTCTTCTTACAAACCTGACTCTTAGAGAACCTTTTCATACATATTCTGACCAGGGCCGGGCTTAGGGAAAATGAGGCCTGGGCGAATTTGTACTTTGGCATCCCTGACCCCCACTGCTTCCCTGGGCTCCCCATCCTCTCATTGCCCCAAGCTCCCTTTGGTGACCTCACACCCAAGACCACCCTGCTCCTTGCCTCTTGAACTACGGTGCCTTGGGCAGTCACCCACTCGTAAGGCCAGCCCTGATTGTGACAAAAAATAATCCAGACAAGGGGCTCCACCTCTAGTTTTCCAGGCCAGTCACATAATATGACAATCAGAAGAAAAACAGGACTTCTTCTTTTAGTAAGAAACCTCAGAAGCAGCAACAACTGTAAAAGACATGCCTGAATCTCCTTATACTGTAATTTTTCTCTCTCACCCCATGCTCGTTAATGGAGCTATCCCTAGGTAACTGTGGACAGTGCAACAAGAAGAAACCCTTCAACAGAAATCAGGCTTAATATGTGTACAGTGTTCACAGTCTTGTGTAGGTTGTGTAGGTTACAAGAAACTCTGTGAGAGCCACATGTGACACCAGCCAAGCTCCAGTAGCTTCTATACCCATATAAAGTCTTGAGGATGTTTACTGCCTTTCTTTATATGGTGCAGTGGATCCAAAATTAACTATTTGCATGCTGAAGAAATGAAGTTAACTGTATGGAATATACAAGAACTATATTTAGTCTTTTGATTATTCTATGCTTTTGGCAAGTGAACTGAAATGTACAATATCTCCTTATTATTTATGGGGTTCATCAGGTAGTTAGTTTCAAGATGTACTCTACTGTATGTCCCGGGAACTGGCTTCATGACTTATCTTCCTAAATAGTCAGTCACTGAATGCCATTAGCATTAGCTATGGAGGAAATGTTTTGCTAACTTGAAAATAATTATGCTGAATATTCACCATTTTCTGTGAGGGTTAATTGGGGGAAATGAAATACTGTGCTATGTAACAGAGGTTATTAAGTTGAGTATATTGAAGTTATAATACAGCCTCATTTCATAGCAGCAAAATGGTGCTTTGTGCAAATGTAGCTCTCAGCAGTGAGGTTTTATCCTTTTAATGTTCCAACTTCCAAAGGACAAGGTGATACACAGACCAGAGTCAACTGTAGCTTCTTAGGATACTGTAGCACTTAAGTCTAGCCCAAACCAGTGATGACTGCAAATGAGTCTGAATGTCCAACAATAGAAGGTCCTTTAGGCAATGAATTTTGATTGTTTTGTTCATAAGAGACTGTGAACTATATGAGGAGAGGAACTTTAAACGTCCCCTGATCATATGAGAGGGTTATTATTCCAGGTCAGGAATGCAATGCATTGGCAATGTAGTGTGACAAATGCTGACAACTATAAAGTAACAATTATGAGGAGAAGCAAACAGCAAGGGCTATATGCAAAATGATTCATTTATAAAATAGTGTCAAGAAGAGAAATGTAACTAAAATTAATAATTCCTAACATACTGTATAAAGAAAGAAGCATCTCTTTGCTCACTAGAGCAATCAAGTTTTCAAACTCCTATTTCTGTGAGTGGGCTAGAGCATGTGTCCTTCATATAAGTCTCTAGAACTTTGGGGTGAGGGATGCATCTGTTCAGTTATGTGTAAACAATTCTTTAGAGCAAGGCCTTACATCCTCTCAAGCTGACCTGTTAATCAGTGGTCACATAAGGGGCAATTATTGATGTTTTCAATTCTGAGGCAAATTAAATGAGGGCAGTAGTGAATAACTACTGTATCTCACTCTCACTTTCTCACCTTTGAAATATAAGTAGTTTTCACTGACTCTACTAATGTCAGCAACCTATTTGTGGTGAAAGGGTAGCTGTTTAGAGCTGCCTCTTTCATTTAAGCCATAGTTCCTTCTATTTAAAGTAATATACCACATGAATTGAATGTTAGCTTGCCTCAACATAGTTTTGTTTCAAACCTGTATTAAACCCCTAGGCTCCTCTAGTTGTATGGAGAACAGTTTATTCCAAAATGTACTTGCGTTGTTAGTTATGCAATAAAAGAGGAACATTAATGTCTCAGATGGGGAATTGGATGACTCAGGAAATTGGTAACGGGATATGTAGTCTTTCACCTCTAGGTCACTACCATGAGTCCATTCCAGGTAATAAATGGAAATCATTACCACACAATGATTGGTTGGTGCTCATTTACACTTGGCATGAATTGGTAGTTTATCAGGCAAGTTCCTAGTAGCTAGGTGGCCATGTTACAAAAGTCTACATTCTTTCAATTAATCAGATCCTTTATCAAATGTTCACATATGTTGACCATTCTGTAACACACATGAATAAGTACAGAAGTAGGGGGGAAAGTAGTTAAACTAATCCACAGGAAATGGTGCTTTCTCTCATTTATTTTTAAAAAAGAAAAGAGACATCTTGGGAAGTTGTGAATTCTCATGTTTATTAATAAAATTGGACAATGGGCCTTATTCTCCATTGCCTGGCACCTTGTGTAATCATAAATGCCTGTGCAAAGTGCTACCAAATCAACACTGTACAGCCACTTTGCCCATCTTACCAGTGTAAAGTGGGTGCAATGGTAAATCAGGTCCTATATAAGAGTACTTACAAATAGCAATTTCTTCATCATAAAATATCTATCAACTATCTTCTAAATGCGGAACTCTTTTTGAGAGCATGTTCATCTGTATACATTCATTTAGTTTATCATATCAGTTTGTCTCCAAGGACAAATATGTTTTCAATTTAAAATTGATTTTTTTCTTAGATTACTTTTCCACTTGTTGACTATTAGCTGAATCACACTGACAAAATGATCTTGAATTGATATAGTAGATTCATAGAGATTAGAGATGGAAGAAATGTGTAAATGGGCCAAGTCCTGGAGCTTTTTTTTTCTCTGAAGTGACATTTGATTATTTTAATATAGTAGTTAGAGAAATTGGAAGCACAGAATGTGAGGCTATATTCATATTGTTGTCTGAGATAATTATATGCATAACTCTTATTCACATTGATGGGAATTATCCATATAGATTACTTTCATTTGGTAAATAAATAGACCCAAAAGAGGTGGGGTCAACAGATTTTTATATATTTCACTTTATAATGTTATCAGAATATCTAGAAGACAACCTATAATTTCTGAGTGAAATTCACTCAAGCCCAGGTCCAGAAAGGTATTTAAACACCTAAACCCTAGATGTGGGAGACCCAGGTTTGATTGGCCCCTCTGCCTGGTAGGGAGAGAGGATGTGAGCTGGGGCCTCCCATGACTCCTCAGAATAGTTCTCTAACCATTGAGCTGTGGCTTATTCTGATATAGGACTTCCTTAATCTCGCCAGTTAAGGCTGTTCCACTTTCATATAATAATTAGTCATAGGAGCCGGGGCCCTTGACCCTAGGTCTCCCACACCCCATGTTGGTAAGCTAAGTGCCAGACTCTCTCCTACTCCCACCCCCAGCCCAATGATTATTTAAGTATTTATCCCAAGTGCAGCAGCTTCAGAATGAGAGAGTGAAGGGGACCCATATTAGACTATCTTGTAGCCCAGAGGTTAGACCATTCATGTGAGAGGTGTAGGAGATGTCTGTTAAATCCTTTCTCCCTCTTAAGCAGAAGGGGAATTGAGCCTGAGCTTCCCACATCTCAAGTGAATGCTGTAACCACTGGGATAAAAGTTAGAAGGTAACCACTGCCGCCTCCTCCTCCTCTGGACATTTTGTGTGGAGTAAGGCAGGCACTTAACTCATTCAGAAACAACATCAGCACCTAAGCCATCTGACTGCAGGAGAGGGGTTCCCCTTCGTAGATCACAAGCAGAGATAGCCACCTCCCTGAAGCCCAGACTTAGGCACCTAGCTCCATGAGAGGGGTGGGGCTTAGAATACACACCTGTCTTCAGCATCTCCTATTGGCTAGCCTAGGTGGCCTGCTGCTTATCGTGCTGGCTTTTGTGTATCACCTTTTTAGGTAACCATCTCTCCCTATACATTGTAGGTATCTAATCTGGTCTTTGTGGACTCCGTTCTTTTCTCAGTGATTTTTCTAGGTAGCTAAAGGATAGGCGTTGCAATACTGCATGTTGCAACACCTAAGTCTCTTTGTGGATCTGGGCCTCTGAGCAAAAGACTAGTGCAAGCCTATGTACCTATTCAGCCTTTATCTTAGGACACACTTGGGATTTAAATGATGCATGGGTCTTGTGATGACACTTTGTAAAAGGGTGAATTTCACACTGACTTTTGTTGTTATGAAAGAATATAAAAAATATTCATTTTTTCAATTCGTTTTAACAACATTGATTAAAGTGAGAGGCTGTATATTGAATAATGCAAACTACCTCCATTTGACTTCTACTATATTCTACCACATTAGACTCTTTCTTAAATTACATGTGACTCCTTTTATGTCTAATTCATTTTGAAATGATCTCCTATTGTAATCTCAGGTAACAAACCACTTTGTTTAAAACCCTTCATTTAGAACTCCCTCTGTTTTATATAGATGGTTCTAAAGCACATTGGGTCTGATGATGATAATGAGTATCATCATAACATTTGTCTTGCACAAAACCCTCAAGAAAATTGGTTTCCAGGATCAGTTTCAATAAGGTGATATGTGAGATATGTAGCAAATGTATTTTAGAGCCTGGAGAAAATACTTGCGAGAAGATTACTAGGTGTAATTTAAAAAAAAAGCTGTGGAAGGGAGTAATTTCTTTCCTAATATGACATCTTAGAGAAGACAGTAGTTGTTATCCCAGATATGGGCAGAGATACGAATAAATTGCCATCCATATTGAAGCAGAGAAAGAGATGTCTGTCTGTGGGAACTAGGACTTGCTAGAAAACAAGAATCTGGTTTTGTGAAAAACTGAGGATTTGAAATTTATTTTGGTTCTATATCAACAAAAAACACAAGAGTGAGAGAGAGACCACCCTCCCCAGAACAGCCAATTGCCCAATGGTCAGGGCAGTTAACGACTCCCAGGATGTGGGAGAGGTGGGTTCATGTCCTTTCTCTGCCTAATTCAAAGCAGGGATTGAAGCTGGGCTATAGAGTCAGTATCTCAATCTCTCCTGTTGGAGCTGTTCCATTTTGTATAAATAACTAAATATTAGTTAGGGCAGAGAGAGAGACTGACTCGGTAGCCTGCTGGTTAAGTCACTGGGATGTGCCTGATCTGTAGCCGGAACTTGAATCTGAGTCTCCCATATCCAAGCTGAATGCTTTGGCCACTGGGCTATTGCTATTTGCGATGTGGCGGAGAGACTGCCGAGACTCATCAAGCCTTCGGATCGCTACCCCTTCCTGCTTCTCCACGTGGGCACCAATGATACTGCCAAGAATGACCTTGAGTAGATCCCTGCAGACTACGTGGCTCTGGGAGGAAGATAAAGGAGTTTGAGGCGCAAGTGGTGTTCTCGTCCATCCTCCCCGTGGAAGGAAAAGGCCTGGGTAGAGACCGCTGAATAGTGGAAGTCAACAAATGGCTATGAAGGTGGTGTCGGAGACAAGGTTTTGGATTCTTTGACCATGGGATGGTGTTCCAAGAAGGAGGAGTGCTAGGCAGAGACGGGCTCCACCTAACAAAGAGAGGGAAGAGCATCTTCGCAAGCAGGCTGGCTAACCTAGTGAGGAGGGCTTTAAACTAGGTTCACCAGGGGAAGGAGACCAAAGCCCTGAGATAAGTGGGGAAGTGGGATACCGGGAGGAAGCACGAGCAGGAGCGTGTGAGAGGGGAGGGCTCCTGCCTCATACTGAGAAAGAGGGGCCATCAGTGGATTATTTCAAGTGCCTATACACAAATACATGAAGCCTGGGAAACAAGCAGGGAGAACTGGAAGTCCTGGCAAAGTCAAGGAATTATTATGTGATTGGAATAACAGAGACTTAGTGCGATAACTCACATGACTGGAGTACTGTCATAGATGGATATAAGCTGTTCAGGAAGGACAGGCAGGGCAGAAAAGGTGGGGGAGTTGCACTGTATGTAAGAGAGCAGTATGACTGCTCAGAGCTCAAGTATGAAACTGCAGAAAAACCTGAGAGTCTCTCGATTAAGTTTAGAAGTGTGAGCAACAAGGGTGATGTCGTGGTGGGAGTCTGTGATAGACCACCGGACCAGGGAGATGAGGTGGATGAGGCTTTCTTCCAGCAACTCGCAGAAGTTACTAGATCGCATGCCCTGGTTCTCATGGGAGACTTCAATCACCCTGATATCTGCTGGGAGAGCAATGCGGTGCACAGACAATCCAGGAAGTTTTTGGATAAAGTAGGGGACAATTTCCTGGTGCAAGTGCTGGAGGAACCAACTAGGGGCAGAGCTCTTCTTGACCTGCTGCTCACAAACCGGGAAGAATTAGTAGGGGAAGCAAAAGTGGATGGGAACCTGGGAGGCAGTGACCATGAGATGGTAGAGTTCAGGATCCTGACACAAGGAAGAAAGGAAAGCAGCAGAATATGGACCCTGGACTTCAGAAAAGCAGACTTTGACTCCCTCAGGGAACTGATGGGCAAGATATCCTGGGAGAATAACATGAGGGGGAAAGGAGTCCAGGAGAGCTGGCTGTATTTTAAAGAATCCTTATTGAGATTACAGGGACAAACCATCCCGATGTGTAGAAAGAATAGTAAATATGGCAGGCGACCAGCTTGGCTTAACAGTGAAATCCTTGCTGCTCTTAAATACAAAAAAGAAGCTTACAAGAAGTGGAAGATTGGACAAATGACCAGGGATGAGTATAAAAATATTGCTCAGGCTTGCAGGAGTGAAATCAGGAAGGCCAAATCACACCTGGAGTTGCAGCTAGCAAGAGATGTTAAGAGTAACAAGACGGGTTTATTCAGGTATGTTAGCAACAAGAAGAAAGTCAAGGAAAGTGTGGGCCCCTTACTGAATGAGGGAGGCAACGTAGTGACAGAGGATGTGGAAAAAGCTAATGTACTCAACGCTTTTTTTGCCTCTGTCTTCACGAACAAGGTCAGCTCCCAGACTGCTGCACTGGGCAGCACAGCATGGGGAGGAGGTGACCAGCCCTCTGTGGAGAAAGAAGTGGTTCGGGACTATTTAAAAAAGCTGGACGTGCACAAGTCCATGGGGCCGGATGCATTGCATCCGAGAGTGCCAAAGGAGTTGGTGGATGTGATTGCAGAGCCATTGGCCATTATCTTTGAAAACTCATGGCGATCTGGGGAAGTCCCAGACGACTGGAAAAAGGCTAATGTAGTGCCCATCTTTAAAAAAGGGAAGAAGGAGGATCCTGGGAACTACAGGCCAGTCAGCCTCACCTCAGTCCCTGGAAACATCATGGAGCAGGTCCTCAAGGAATCAATTCTGAAGCACTTAGAGGAGAGGAAAGAGATCAGGAACAGTCAGCATGGATTCACCAAGGGCAAGTCATGCCTGACTAATCTAATTGCCTTCTATGATGAGATAACTGGCTCTGTGGATGAGGGGAAAGCAGTGGACGTGTTGTTCCTTGACTTTAGCAAAGCTTTTGACACGGTCTCCCACAGTATTCTTGCCAGCAAGTTAAAAAAGTATGGGCTGGATGAACGGACTATAAGTTGGATAGAAAGCTGGCTAGATTGTCAGGCTCCATGGGTAGTGATCAATGGCTCCATGTCTAGTTGGCAGCCGGTATCAAGTGGAGTGCCCCAAGGGTTGGTCCTGGGGTCGGTTTTGTTCAATATCTTCATAAATGATCTGGAGGATGGTGTGGATTGCACCCTCAGCAAGTTTGCAGATGACACTAAACTGGGAGGAGAGGTAGATACGCTGGAGGGTAGGGATCGGATACAGAGGAACCTAGACAAATTAGAAGATTGGGCCAAAAGAAATCTGATGAGGTTCAACAAGGACAAGTGCAGAATCCTGCACTTAGGACGGAAGAATCCAATGCACTGCTACAGACTAGGGACCGAATGGCTAGGCAGCAGTTCTGCAGAAAAGGACCTAGGGGCGAGAAGTTGGATATGAGTCAACAGTGTGCCCTTGTTGCAAAGAAGGCCAATGGCATTTTGGGATGTATAAGTAGGGCATTGCCAGCAGATCAAGGGACGTGATTGTTCCCCTCTATTCGACACTGGTGATGCCTCATCTGGAGTACTGTGTCCAGTTTTGGGCCCCACACTACAAGAAGGATGTGGAAAAATTGGGAAGAGTCCAGCGGAGGGCAACAAAAATGATTAGGGGACTGGAACACATGAGTTATGAGGAGAGACTGAGGGAACTGGGGATGTTTAGTCTACAGAAGAGAAGAATGAGGGGGGATTTGATAGCTGCTTTCAACTACCTGAAAGGGGGTTCCAAAGAGGATGGCTCTAGACTGTTCTCAGTGGTAGCAGATGACAGAACGAGGAGTAATGGTCTCAAGTTGCAGTGGGGAAGATTTAGGTTGGATATTAGGAAAAACTTTTTCACTAGGAGGGTGGTGAAACACTGGAATGCCTTACCTAGGGAGGTGGTGAATCTCCTTCCTTAGAAGTTTTTAAGGTCAGGCTTGACAAGGCCCTGGCTAGGATGATTTAATTGGAGATGGGTCCTGCTTTGAGCACAGGGTTGGACTAGATGACCTCCTGAGGTCCCTTCCAACCCTGATATTCTATGATTCTATTATATGGTAGCTCTTGCTCTCTCTCTCTGACCAGAAATTCCATCCTGGACCTGAGAAATCTCCTGATGAAGATGTCATCAAAACAGAGATATTTCCATGCAAATTTTTGATGAATCAGCATTGTTTGGCAAAAAAAAAAAAAAGATTTTGTTGACCAATAGTCAACCAGCTGTAGTGGGAAGTGATTTAAAGATGGTAGGAGACAGTGTATAATATATAACTGAAGTTAAAAATCCTTACTCAAATCTAAATTAGATTTATCCATGGTTATCCATTTCACACATGTATCAAATGGATATGAAGAACAGAGTTTGGTGGAGGAAAACTCAAATGAGGAGATGTCTGTATTTTACAACTCACCAGCTTTCAGAATATTCAAAGCTAATGATGAATAAACAAAACAAAGCAAACCACCAAAACCACACACTTGTCAGTGATCTTTTTAATGGTGTAATTAAAAAGAAGGAAAACGAGCTTTTGGGAAGATCTGCTTTTTTCCAGCCGTGAGAGAGCATAGGAGAGTAGCAGTGGGGAAGAGAGTTCATTCCAATTTCTTACTTAATCTCGGAAGTATAGAAACCAAAGGGGAAATCAGTACTCTAACTGGGGAGAGAAAAGTGTAGGTAACATATGTTCCTTCTCCCATCTGCCTTCCTCCTCTCACAGTCCTCCCCACCCCACCTCACCTCCCCCCAGGTACTTTATTCCTTTTTTCCCCAACCAGCAACTGTGAGGTGAAGGGAGTAGTGTATTCATATATTTACTCCCTCCCACACATGATTCAAGCATTGGCTAAGTGTGCAGAATGTAACACAAATAAAGCCAAGCATGGACATGGACTGGAATTTCATCAATAGCTCTGTCTGGATTAGAATGACCAGAGGCTCAATCAATCAGAATAAAAACAAAGGGTGAATGTACATTAGAGGTGAAATCCTGTTTAGTTAATTGACAGGCAGGACAGTATTTGGTAGAGAATGTGATTCTCAAAAGTTTGCCCTTTAATTTTTCAGATAACCTAAATTTGAGGCCTAAATTTTGTCCAAGGGAGTAGTGGATTTTAGAGTGGAAGACCCTCCACTAAGAACACAGGGCCAGATTCTCTGGTGCAAATCTGCATACCCTCATTGTCTTCAATTGTTGATTTGCACCATCAGAGGATATGGTTAACCAAGCTCCCACATATACAAACCATGGAACCTTCAAATGTCCCACCAGATCTTCTTTGATGGGGCAAACCTCACAGAGGGGGAGAGGCAGTCTTTATAAAAGATTGATGACTCAACTCACAAAGGGCTTTCGAGATTATAGTCAACCTCCTCAGTTGTACCATGAAGCTGACTGGAAGACAGCAAGGCATAGTACAAGTCATCTTTTAATTCACCTTTTGAGTAATTCTGGTAGTATCAGGAAAAATAAAATAATTTTCACTTAACAATTATATATTACCTTTCATTATCCTTACTATAATCACATGTCCCAGGCCATTCTGGCCCTGACCCTGCTGCTGGCTGTGAATAGGTGGAGCCTGACATTCACGGTACCACAGCATATCATCCAATAGTCGCAGAGACACTAAAATTGCATACTGCATTCTTGACCTGTAGGCTCAGTATTTATATGCTTTTATTTACATTGCTTTAAAGACAGCTGGCCATGCAGCAAAGTCTCTGTCTGTCCAGCAAAATGCAGTAACACAGATAGTGTCCTCTTTCTGGGCAGACCAGGAAGGTATTTTTCATTCCATAGCCTTTAGTCACAATCTCTAATGTCACACACCCTTGTCTTCTATAGTTATATATTTTTATCATTGTTCTATTATCCTCTGTTTCTGATAGCAGTTTGCTTATTAGCTCGGGATCCTGGGCACAGAAAGCAGATGTTGTCGTGGATAGCTTTCCAGGATGCGTGTTGTTCACCTTGCCTTTCTTTGTAAGAATACGGGCTCTGCCTCTGGACAAATGTTCTCTGGGTACAAAGCACAGGAGGCAATGACTTCCCTCCCCCGTTCACTACATCATTCACAAGATACCGTCATCACAGACTTGTCATTGCAATTTGTCTCTCATCTTTGTTGCCCATATCTCAGTGAAGTCTCCTATCCCCAGGCCACTGCTATAGGCTACCTGCTGCAGCCTGGGAAAAAAATCTCTCAGACATAATAAAAGAGGTAGCATGACAAAAGAGCCAGCTAATAGCCAAACCTATTTCTGTCAGTCTGCTGGTTCTGAAATAGAAACAAAACTAATGGTAAGGGCCATGCAGTTGCTGGTACTGTTTACTGCTGTGCCTGGCACCACTGCGGTACCATTCAGCAAAATGACTGTCAAAAGGAGAGCATAATGGTTATCAGTCTGAAAGTGCCCGTGATATGATTGGACAATACTAAAAGAGCCCACTCTACTTCCCCTTGCCTTCTCCACTTGCCCTGTTAAAGAACTCCTAGTAGATAGAAAGAAATATTGGATATGTCCATTCTGAACCTGCATACTCTCAGCAAAAATAACCTCCTCCTCAGCTCCAGAGATGCCTTTAGTATTAGAGGGTGAGGAAGAGGCTACAGAAGGAATAGCGGTTTGAAGCTCAGAACAGCTAATGGCTCAGGGAGTGAAAATAGAGAAGAGATAAGAATGAAAGCACCCTTATTTCCTGTGAAGCAAATATAAATTCCCCCACCTCTCCTCTACACCCCTCCCTAAACAGTGGTCTCCTTCTGGCTAGCTAGTAAATAATCCTTTTTTGAGCTAAAATCTGGGTACCAGGTATATACAGTTGCATATGCCTATCTGCAGTACATAACGTTACCACAGGTCATTTGTAGCACTAAGAATTAGCTTGCAGGGGAATCCATTAGAGAGAAAGTCCAAAGCAATATTTCCAGTAAGTTTCATTATTTTCCCCCACTGCTTTTATCTCCTGTTCTACCAATCCTCCTGCTTCAGGGCGTAAGCTGATTTCCAGCTTCGGACAGAATCTCTCCCCCAGTTGTATAGTACTATGAATTAGATGAATTATGGAGTTACATGATTCATCTGAAATCTCCAGTACTAGCCATTGTCAGAGGTAGGAAGAGGATACTGGAGGAGATAAATCATAGGTCTAGTCTTGCAAGTCCTGTGTTCCCTATGACAGAGCTTCTGGGTACTAACAAGACACTAGTCAGTCATGTATATGTAAGCAATGAGACTCTGCCTGTGGATTTCATATTAGGTCTGCTCTGGTCAATAAAAATTAACTTGGGGGAGGGAGGAATTCCCTCTGTTTATTTTCACTTTTCATAATTAAAAAAATGAATAGAAAAGCGAGATGTATGCCTAGTTTTATTTTCCCAAAGTCCTGCTTGCACGGGGCAGGATGGCTCAGGAGATCTGGGTTCAACATTCATAGCCACACTCTTTATAGCTTCTCCATAAAGGATCATTGTGCACTCACCCTCCCACATTTTCCTTCCAGATCATGCTACAGGATGACTGTATGGCCCTGAGTCTGTCCACTGACTCTAATAGGCTTTGCGTCAAGTTTTGATGTGCCTGGGTCAGTCAGGATCCCAGCTTTACTGTGCCATCTTAAGGCCATGCAATGCCACTGGCTGAGTTAGCCCAGCCCCCCCCTCCCCCCAATCTACCACTGTGCAGAATGCCAGGGCTGTATTTTGCTCTTTCCCTACATGCAAATAGAGTAGCAAAGCCAGGTTTTAAGCAGTGGCAGAGCCGCGGTTTGGGGATTGGGGAGAGATGATGGGTCCTTGGTGATGATATCTTCAGTTATATCTATTGGCTTGAAGAGCTGCCACACATACACCTACAAGCCAGATTGGGGGGGGGGGGGTGTTTGTCACCCCTGCCCCCCATTGGTTCTACTATTATGTGAATACTGGGAAGCAACTCCTTGAACCCTCTTGGGTGTGGCTCCATATATTAGCACAAAACAGAGCAGAATTGTGCCCTGTACTAGCCCTGTCTCTCCTATCCTACCCAACGGTTATAAAGAGTAATTAATGAGCAAGGCAACAACATAGTGGGATGTGTTTGTAGCAGGGAGAGGCATAAAAATAATAATTGTCAGACCGTGTATCTCTTCTGCCAGTGTCTCTTCATATTCTGTTAATGGCAAGTCCCTCCATGCCAGATGCCTGCCTCCTAACGCTGTTTCACATGGGACATGTTTAGAAAACGGCGGGTTTGCCTCTACTCTGCTTTTCAGTCACTGTTTTATGTGGCATTGCTAGCTAGATTATTCCCCAGTGAGACATGCTAGCACTAGTAAAGTACCCAGTAAACATTCCAAATGAATTTTTGTGGGTAAACCTGTCAACTGTAAATCACTTTTTGGTACCTTCAGGTGCTAACAGGTTGCAATACTGGTACATTTTTTTTTTTAATTCAGTGACAGCCAGAGTGCCTGCTGAGGTTTTTTTGCCTTTTTTTTAAGTATGTGCTGTTCTTTCAGATATACACTCTTCTGGCAGTATAACAATAGAAGTGCATTAAGCAACTTGTCTGCTCTTAGCAACGACAAATGCCACATGTTTGAAAATATTGAAGTCTTGTTGGATGCAATGTGTGTAAATACTCAAGCGAAACCCTTACGAAACTTGAATTAAAAAAGTATATGTATTGTCTGCCCTTCCCCAGTTATAATCCTTCCCTCCTCCAAAGAAATCTGATAATTATGCTTCTGTCAGGTAACTTGATATTCAGTGAAAGCATCATATCTTAGTTGACAGGTTTCAGAGTAACAGCCGTGTTAGTCTGTATTCGCAAAAAGAAAAGGAATACTTGTGGCACCTTAGAGACTAACCAATTTATTTGAGCACAAGCTTTCGTGAGCTACAGCTCGCTTCATCCAATGAAGTGAGCTGTAGCTCACGAAAGCTTATGCTCAAATAAATTGGTTAGTCTCTAAGGTGCCACAAGTACTCCATATCTTAGTTGAATCACACACACATTATAGTTTATTCCACTAGTTCCTAGATTTAGAAAACCCTGTCTCTTTAAGCCAAAGGGACAAAGGTGCTGGTGAAATGAGCTTCAAATGATTAGAACCCTGCACTAGGCTGGCTTGCTGTGCTCCAGGCAAAATTACCTGAGGACGGGTAGGTTGCTGCGTACAGAAAGGCAGCTTTAATCTCTGCCACAAGCTCTAAATGAGTTCTGCTGGTTGAAGCTGCCTTGGATATATACTGCATAATCACATCCCATCAGCACCCGAAGCACTCCTTCTCCTCCTTAAGTGCTGCCCCCTTTAAATACTGTTTGTCCCACTACACGTCCTCAACTGGAATAGAAATTTTGATCTTCTAGTGCCACCATAATCCTGGCCTGCAGATTTTCTGCCACTGTAGTTCTGTGTTAGCAATACAGCTAGTACATTTTGTCTGATCTACAAACATCACAACATTTGTTTTCTGTATTGTTGCATCCCCATAGTGGATATGAGATCAGTACTACAGATAGTAATTCTGAATGTAGTAGATCAGGGAATAATATTGCACCATATTGTGACATAATACCTAGAAATGCTGTATTTGAAACACAGGAGAAATAAGGTGGGTGAGAGAGATAAAATCTTTAATTGTACCAACTTCTGTTGATGAAAGAGTCTCTCTTTGGAGCTTACACTGATCTCTTCTTGAGGTCTGGGGAAGATACACAGACCATCATAGCTAAATACAAGGTCGAACAGATAAGGAGTTAACACATGTTGCAAGAGACCATGAAAGATCAGATACTGAGTAATTGTTGGGATGATAGGTGACAACTAGTGGTGTGAGGTCAGAAGGTTTCTTTTTCTCTTATATTGAAGCACGTTATCCTGGGGTATTTGTGTGGCCCATTAAATGATACGATCTATTTCTCTGGTGGAGTGTCCTTGTTTGGTGAAGGTGGTTTTCAGTGTGTTAAGGTGTGTATCTCAGACTTTCTTCTCAGAGCATATTCTGTGATATCTGAATGGCTGGCTGTAGATAACAGATTTCTTGGTGTGTTTGGGGTGGTTACTGGATCTCTGAAAATAGGCGTGGTGATCTGTGGGATTTTTGTATATAGCTGTCTGAAGGGTTCCATTGTTGAAGCTGATCATGGTGTCCAGAAAGTTGATGCTGGTGTGGGAAAGTTTGGTTGATGGGTGGTGGTGGTTGTAGTTGTGGTAGAGATCAGTGAGGGAGTTTAGGTCACCTGTCCAGAGGATGAAAATATCATCAATGAATCTCAGGTATATCATTAGTTTCATGGTGCATTTGTCCAGAAAGTTTTCCTTGATGTTATTCATGAAGAGGATGCATATTGAGACATTACAATCACAATTGAACCACTGCACTGTGATGCTTGGGTAAGGAGGTACTTCAGCCTATCTTTGGACATCATCAGCTGATGGACCCACTCTGTAATGGCTATCTTTAAGTGTAACACACATTGTAATTATAATACAACAGACCTCATATTCACTGACATAATGAATATAATAGGGGAAAACACTGCAGTGTTGAGGGTTAGCTTTGATATGTTTCAAATATATATTAAGGGACACAAAGCTTTGAAAGAATGTAATAGGAATGCTTGAGAATAGCCATATCATATTATGATGATGTCTAAGTATATTTACTGCAGTTCTTATGACCATCTTCTACTCAAGTGCACACACATACAGAAAAAGCCCCAGCAATCAATTTGCATTATATATTACAGTAAGAAATGGGTCCTGCATGCACTTTGCACAGAGTGGCAATGAGTCACTGAGAGGCAAATTCAGCTCCTTCTTCAACAGCCATGAAGGGTCCCTTGGCAGCAGAACAAGTGAGGTTTTTGTCTTTATTTTCTAGGGTTTCTATTGCATCTGTCTCTGTAGTGCTTCCCAAGTAAATTTAGATTCACATGGCAAGGTCCCTAGTAAATTTGGTGGAGTACTTATTTGTGGAGTCTTCTGCTAAGCTCCTTCTCTGATATAGGTGCAGATCTATAGTCTCTTTCATCTCCTCCCACCCTTCATCATTCTGGTTATGGTGGCTTTCTCGAAGGGGGTTCCAACATGTCCTAAAGAATTCATATCTGTACATTAAACAGAGCTATATTTGTGCTTTTATGAGGAGGAGTCTGTAATTTAGAAGTGATGATTCCTAAAGCATTTCTTAATAATCAAACAACAAAGAGGAAAACCCATTCCAGATTCTTTTAATTTAGCTTCTTGCTCATAAATATGTTTAACGCATTTGAATAATTTTATCTTAATAGAAACATCACTTGCAAACTTTTTTTTAACTCAGCAAAGGTATTGTTATTGCAAAGGCGATAATGAAGTATATGTTGAACAACTATTGAATTGTGTATGATTGTACTAGGTATGAAACTCTACATAGAAAAGGTTAAATGCAAATAGGCTTTTCCAAATGACTGCACAAGAACTGACTACATCAGCTACACCAGGATAGTCATTTAGGGTGTTGTGTGGGTTAAGCACTCTCTCTTTTATGTCTAGAGAACACTTGCAGGACAGTTGGCTCCGATAAACATTGGTCATAGCTCATCTATGCACAATTATTTGCAGAAATTATACAATACATAAAAGTTTCTAGTAATATTCAAGAAAATCTTAATGTGCTTGGACAAAAACAGGAAAAGAGGCACAATTCATCAAATTATTTGCTACAAATGATTTGCCCAGCTGTACTACAAAGAGAGGTTGTGAAATTGCTGTAGTTGAAGCAGAACAAGGATAGACTTGACATCCATCTATTAAGGATCAGTTAGGAATAATTAAATCATGATGTATGGCAGACTAGATTATCTCTTCCAAACAGGTGATGATATTATTATTTCCCCTTTGACCTGAGCAGTTAGCCATTATTTGGTGCTCTGCTGGGTAGTTTTTATTAGGAGGAGAAATTGACAATTCAAGTCAGGTACTTTGGTGCAATCCTGTTTCCTTACAAAGAATAAATAGAAAGTCCTGTTCCCCTGAACGCAGTACGAATAAACATTATCAGGCAGGTTGCTTGCTCAAAAATCCCCAATTTCTCTGCCACTTTAGCATGTTCTGTACCCTAGGAGCTCTGTTTTTGTTTCCTCTCATGTACACATTCACAACTGCTTCTCTGGTTTTCAGCTGGCTTTCTGGGCTTTCTGCCTCTTCCATACACACAACTTGCAAACAATCCCTTAGCCCCTGCATTTGCAACTAGTCTCAGGAAAACCTCTCTTATTCTACCTCCTTTAGTCTTTACTCAGGCCTTGCCATGTGACCCAGTGCTTTGGGTAGTGGCTTATATTGTTTCCAGGTATCACTACATAATAAGTGGTTACCTGCCCCTTTCATTTAGCCCAAATTAATGGTGCCTAGTACACCCATTGACTTTAAACAGGTCAGCGATTGTCATCTATAGTTCAGAAACCTGCTTGATGGCACATGTTGACACCTTCCATTACAGTAACATTTTTAATGTGTATAAGAGTGCATTAATAAAGAAAATACTTGTTTTTAAAATATGTATATGGTGGATGGGGGACTAGACTTGTTCTTCTTGAAGCTCTGTATGTGGCTTTCTGTGCCTTAGTTTCTCCAACTCTAAGATGCATAGAATAATGTTTACCCACCTTCCGCAGAGAGAGGTTTACAGTTACGAATTAAAAGTGCCGTACAGGAACCTGCTCCAGAGCCAATTAAGATTAATTGAAAGACTCCAACTGACCCTAATAGGCTTTGAATCAAGCCCTAAGTGCTAAATATTATTTGTGCGTGTGGTTTTTTTGTTTTTGGAATGGGGGGGATTTTGTCCAGTTTATACTTTATGAGATGCGGCTTATCTGCAGAAGTTAGTTGTTTTTGGATTAGTTTGTGCATTGTAAATATATGTACAAGTGCCTAGATCTTCAGCATAAGCACTTTTTAATAAGTAATCAAATACATTTTACTAGAAGAATAACCTTTCTATTGTAATAAACAATACAAGTACAAGGAGCCAGCAGCTGGTGAATCAGGTTTTTCTTTTTGAGAGAGAGTGTGGTCTATGGATAGGACATGGGAATCAGGAGATCTAGATTTCACTCCTAGCTTTACCAGTGTCCTGCTATGTGACCTTGTGCAACTTGCTTAATCTCTCTTTTTCTCTATGTCATATAACACTATGTCTGCCCTGTCTTTTGACACTGTGAGCTCTTCAGGACAAGAACTATACAGTATGAATGTACAGTACTTAATGCAATAGGACACTGATCTGAGTTTGGGACAATAGCCATTACTGTAATACAAATTATCATAATTACTTTATGCATATGTGTGTTCTACACCCTGAATTATGGTTTACATAATATGGTCAATGCTATACACATACATAATATACATAATAGCATTGTTAAAATACACAACTGTGTGCTATGTACAATATATATACACACACTGCATATATATAATATTTTATACTAATTTGCAATATCCTGCAGTGTTAATTATATAAGCAGGGCTTTTAATTTTTTAAATTCAAATAGATTTTTAAAGGATACTTTTCCTGAAGTGCTAGACACTTGCATATGAATTTAGAGTCCACAAACCAATTTAAAATCAGGCACCGATCCTGAAAACGCCTATGCATGTGAGTAATTCTGTGAATGGAACTCAATGTATGTAAATTTACTCTCTGAGCCATTAAGACTGGCACAAAATATAGCCCCAACCAACAAAATACAAGTCAGTTAATTGGACATACATCCTTTTGACCACCCAAGCCTTCACCAAAAGCCCTGAGAGGACGATGAGTGCAAAGGGTATGCTTACACTGCAATAAAACACCCACAGCTGGTCTGTGTCAGGTGACGTGGGTTCATGGGGTTCAGGCTGCTGAGCTATAAAATTGCAGTGTACACGTTTGGTCTTAGGCTGGAATCCAGGCTCTGGGACCGTCAGAGCCCAGGCTCCAGCCCAAGCCTGAACGTCTACACGTCAGTTGTATAGCCTGCGAGCCCAAGTCAGCTGACATGGACCAGCCATGAGTGTTTTATTGCAATGTAGACATAGGACTGCAGGGAACTCCTGGGTCATCAAGTCCAGTCTGCCTTGAAGGTCAGACAATATTTGCTCTGTTTGGACTTCAGTTTAAGGAGGTTTCATTGTTTTGTAAAACAAACAAATGAAGAGAGAAAAGAAAAAAAAGATGCAGACAAGTGAACTTGAAAATGAGAGAGAGAAACAAGAATTGCTACATTCATGTATGCTCTTAAAGTTAAATGCTCAAATATACCACATGTTCAATAAGAGCTAATTCGTATAGATTAAACTAAATATCCACTCTTCAGACCCTAAGGAAAAGCTCCCTCTTGTTATGTTTGGTAGCATGAATCCACTCCGATTTGTAAACGCAGTTTTTAGATGAGCTTTTCACACACTGGCAGAATATGAAGTTTCCTCACTAGAGGATCAAAGAGAAGGCAGCACTTTGGAAACAAATTGAGTTCAGTTTCATTTTTTGCCCCCTGTGGTGTTTTGTTGTTTTTATACTGATGTTGAGTACTGAAGACGTTGCCACAAATTTTCTTCTAGTGTAAAGTGGTGCAACTTTGACTTTGGTGGACATGTGCCAATATACCCCAGCTGAGAATTTGCTTACCCTGGATAAGGGGGGAAATCTAGTTTTTTTTCAGAAATATTGCATTCCTTTCCAAGGTACAGCAATTTTCTGGAATATATCAGCAGAATCCACATGGTTAAGGCTGATGCAAGCTTTATGCTGTAGCCTGTTGAAAGCTGCAGAATCCTACATCATCCTGAAGGCTGTAGAAAAATGAGCTTTCAATTAAAAAAAATAGTAATGAAAAGCTATTAGGCACAGAACACAGTTGAACAACTTTTTTTCACTTCCTTTTTCCATCTTTCCTATTGATATTACAAGGAGTATCATTGCTAAGGAATATTTCTGAAGCTTGCTGTCAATGAAAAAGGAAGAAATTATAAAAAGCAAAGCAACACACAATGTTTCCTCCCTGGGGAGAGAAAAAAGAAAGGGACAACTACATGGGACAGATAGTCATGTCACTCAGTACACTGCAGAAAGACACTCAGATACCATGGTGATGGGTATTTCTATAAGAATCTGATTTTTAAACAGAATATATGTAATAAATATATATAATACATATGATTTGGTTCTGCCATCTACCTGTTTGCTTTGTTAACCTTGCCAGTTTTACAACTGCTGCCATTCTAATTAATATTATACTGTACATTTAAGAAAATACTTGGTAAATAACAAAACACTTTGGCCAGAAATGGAAAGAACGTGCTCATAACAAAATAGAATGGTGTGAAGTCAACTTGCCTTTGTGGAGGGACGGACAAGGACAAGCGGGACAAAGGTGACTTGGTAAATTGAGTCAAATGATCAGTGTTATGTTTTCAACATTTTTGGCTTATCTGTTCTTTTTTTATTTTTTTAAGATTAAAAAATAGACACCACTAGAATTCTCCAAGAAAGAATTGTCTTTGCTGCTCAGTCCCAGAGAAAGGGGAAATTTAACAATGGCACTTCAAAGACTAGGAGATTAGTCTGTAGCTGATTTTGGCTATATTGATGTGATCAATAATAGCCATGCACATTTGCAAAATGTGCACATATGAGAACTGTATAAACATTGTTAAATAAAAGACTACTGCATTAAATAATATGACCTTGCTACCTTTTAGTTGCAGTCTTAGAGTGCAAACTTGTTTTAATTAGCAGTCAGCAAGCAGACTGTAACTTCACTGAAGGAGCATTGAAGAATCACTGCCTATTAACAACCCAGCGGTAAGTAAGCCAGCACAAATACTTATAACCAAATAGTGTGCATTTCAGGAGTGGAGAGGATTAGCTATTGGGCACACAACACAGTGGAGGAAATTGCTTTATTCCCAGTACTGCTGGGTACCAGGAGGCAATCACTGTGCCTCCAGCCCATTAACAGCATTCAGAGTGTTGCTTCCCATAGAAGGGGTTATTGGCTAACCACTGGGTGACCAATTAAATGCTATGAATAAGTCCCAAACCAAACAGCATGGGGCCTGTTTGTGGCACAGTGGTATCATTACTAAAGTGAAAAACTTGATGAGAAAGGAACATATTTAATTATAGAACTATACAAATGGCTAATTAGGACCATAAAGTGAAATGAATGACTTTCCAGTGGATTTTTGAATGTTACTGATAACTGCTCAGCTTCTTTGGAGACCATGAAAGTGATCTACACCTCCAGCCTGCATGTCATGGTAATGGATGGATCTTCATTATAGGAAACATGTTTGACCTGATTGCTCAGGTAGCATGGGTTCTAAAGACAATCCTTGATTCCTTTCACTGCAAGGGTTCCTCCACTTCAACCCCCTGGTCTGTCATGAGTTCTGCTTGCTTTCACTGTAGTTCTTATGGGTTTAAAGGCAAAAACATTATCTGCAGTAGCAACTCCCTATCACTTGCAAATCAAAGCACAAAAGAGTTTCACTAATTTTCTGTGCTTAGTTTTTACCCTTTAAAATCACAAACTAGGTCAAAAGAAGTCTCTCTCCCTCACACCCTTCCCTAGATCTTCCAAACTCACCCACCTATGCCAGCTGCTGAAATCTGTATTGCATATGACAAAGATTGCTTTAAATTAATTAGCCTGGCTTCCTAAAGAGAACCTGAGGCTCAATGATTTCTTAATGAGAGGAGAACTTTGAATTTCTTCACTATGGAAAATCTTCTGTTCTGTTTTAGAAACCAGCAGAACTAATTTTTAAACTGAGCTTATTTCCCTCCACAAAAGTACTGTGACAAAGTCCCGAGCTTGTATTGGTGGTCCCGTGCTTCTGGGCAGTTTCAGTGCCCTCAGAAACTCGATAAGGCCCCAATGTGACCTCCCTTTCTCAGTGTAGTGGCAAGAGTCACAGCCTATTGAGTTACTTTCATCACTGGCCAGTAAGGGGGAATATCCCACAGTCTTTGTTGCTCCGTAGAGCTCAGTGGGCCCAGTTCGGCCTCCTGCCTGGACCGAGTCCTGCTTCCCTTCTCCAAGGGATCTCTGTAGAGTATGGGTGAGGGGGGGAAGAGGGGGAACTCGGGCCTGCCCTCTACTCCTGGTTCCAGCCCAGGGACCCTAATGGTATCAGCTGTTGGTGGTTTTCCCTTCACCACTGACAACGCTTTGATTCCCTGGGCCACTTCCCCCATGGTCCCCTTTCCTAGTTTCACCCTTCCCTCAGGATTTAGCAATTCTTCCTCTCCTCCAGCTCCTTTCACCTCAGCCTCCTGGAGGGCAGTGGAAGGAGAGCTTTTAAACAGTATAAGTGGGGCCCCAGCTGTCTCCACTAGCCTAACAGCCTTAACTGGTTAATTGGTGTCAGGTGTCTTAATTGGCCTGGAGTAGCCTTTGTTTGGCTATCCAGGAAACAAGGGCCTGCTCATTCTGAAGGCTGATCTACCAGTGGGCCAGCCTATACTCCACCTTGGTCCCGAGGCCAGCCAGGGATATCAGTTGGCGGCTCCTTCATGGGGCCATGAGCATGGGCATGTTCTTGATGTGGTTCACCCCCATCCCGGACACCTGCCCCTTCTGCGGCATGAGGGAGACCCTGGCGCACGTGTACCTGGAGTGCACCTGGTTGCAGTCCCTCTTCCGGTTCCTCCAGAACCTCCTGCTGAGGTTATGGCTGCACTTCTCCCCACACTTGTTCACCCTTGCACACCCTATCCGTGGCCCCACTAAGTCGCGAGACCTCCTCATCAACCTCCACCTGGCACTAGCCAAAGTAGCCATTTTCACCACTAGGAAGAGGGTGGTAGACGAGGTGGTGCTCTGTGATTGTGGAGCCTACTTCTGCTCCTCCCTGGTCTCACGCATCCAGGCAGAGTTCCTCTGGGCGGCGTCCGCTGGCTCCCTTGACGCCTTTGAGGAGCAGTGGGCGCTGTCCACGGTTCTCTGCTCGGTGTCCCCATCCGGTTCCCTTCGTTTAGCCCTGTGACCTCACTCCCGTCCCTATCTTTAGTTGTCCCCCGTGCTTAATTGAGATCCCAGACCTTATGGATCCTCCCCTTAGGCTGGGGGAGGTCCTTTAGTAGGATCCCAACAGACAGAAGGTTGATCTACCTGCCTTCTAATCTGGCTTGGAGGGAGGTAGGAGACTACTGCTGGGGCTGCTGCTAGGCCCTGGACTCTCCTGCTGCTCCTGCTCCAGCTACTCTCCTGGCTGGGCCAGACAACCCCTCTCCTTCTCTGCTACTTGGCTGCTGGACCTTCCCCCACCCACCCCCTGCCGGCTTGTTGCTGCTCCTGCTGCAGCCCCTTAAGGGGGGCCTGCTGGAGGGGAATGAGGGACCTTAGCCCCAGCCGCTGCTACTGCGATCATCACCACCACCTGAGAGGGGTCCTTCCTGCCTGGCCACCAGACTGCCTGCTGGAGCTGCTGTTGCTGCCTGGGAGCTGCTGGAGCCTCAAAGTAGAGGAAGAAGGGGACCATCTGCTGCTGGTGGGTCATGCAGAGCCTCTGCAGACCACTGTGGAGGGGGCCTTCTACGGACTGAGTAACTTTCAAACTGTGCTCTTGTGGTGGGGGTCTTGACTGTGTTTGTGGGGACACAGCGGTGTGGTGTGGAGCCTGCACCCTGGTCCATCTGTGTGTCCCCCTGCCCTCACCACCACCACCATCGCTGCTCCCTCCACCACCTCCACTGGCTGCTTACCATCTGCCTCAGCTCCTGCCTCAAGGACTCAGCTGCTTGCTTGGCTTGCTCTGCCTTGTTTCCACCATTTGGGCCTGAATCAGTGGCCAGCAACATTGACTCTTTTTGCAAGCACATGTGGGTGCACGTGCCTCCCCCCCACCCCGGACTGACACCCCCCCTTCCCTGCAACAGTCTCTCCCTTTTCCCTTGAAGCCCTTTTGCCCCCCCTTTTGCCCCATCCCCTCAGCAGCTTCAGTTTGTTTGCCTGCCCTGCCCTTTTCCCTCTGCAGTTTTGTTTGTCCCGCCCCAGCCTCTGAAGCTAGCCCTTGGTTTCCCTGTCCTACCTCCAGCCTGGTTGTTCTTCCCTGCCCACCCCCCTGCGGTGCCCCTGACCTGATTAGCCTCTTGCTTCGTGCGGCCATGCCCCCTTCCCATGCGCTTGTGCCCCTCCCCTGTTTCGTTTGAACCCCTGTGTCACTGCACTCCCCCAGTGCTATTATAACCTCCCTCCCCTAGTGCAACTAGAGGAGCCGGAATCCCATCCAGTGTCGGTGACTGAACCCCCCAAGTCCTTGATAGCCCCCCCAATCCAGCCCTCCCCTCCCAGCGCCCTCCTCCCCTGCCTGCAGCCTAGCGGGGAGGAGTGATTGCTCCGTTTCCTCCATTTCCTACCTTCTCTCCGGTATCTGTCCTCCATCCGCGCTCGTTATGGCAGGGGACAAGGTGAGTGGGAACCCTCAGGCAACCCCCCCCACCCCTCCTCCACCTGCCCACCTGTTGTCTCCTGTGGGTCCCACATTGACCACAGCTGCCAAACCACCTGCTACCACCCCTGCTGGGGCACCGGCAGCAGCAGGCACCGGGGTAGACTACACTGCTGCCACGTCCCTTGCTCCCTCCAACTCTGGGGCGGAGGGGGGGCAGCCAGCAGGAAAGGCCAGGGAAAAAAGAAGGGTAAGGGCCCCAACAAAAAGGCAAGGCCCTCCATGTTAGGGGCTGGCCCCTCTGCCGCAGCCCCGCCACCGGCTGCGGCTTCTGTCCCCACTGCTTCCTCCACCAGCTCTGCGGGTGTCCCTCTTGTGGCCCCCAGGGCATACATCCGGCTGGCGGCGATGCCCCCGCCAACCGCTATGTCGCCTCCCTGGCCACCGCCTCCACTCCCATCTCTGGCGGCCGGGGCCCCTTCCCCACCTTGACCAGAAAGCACGGCATCCGTTGCCTCCTGGTGCCCTCCTCACCCCATGTGGAGACCTATGTGCAGGTGTTGGTAAAGGTGGTGGGGCCCACGGCCATTGCAGCAGCCTCCAAAATGTACGGGAAGGTCGTCTTCTTCCTGGCATCGGAGGCTGCCACCCAGGAGGTGGTAGAAAAGGGCTTGGAGGTGGGGGCCATGTTTGTCCCCCTGGAGCCGCTGGAAGACCTGGGCGTCCGGTTGGTCCTGGCCTCTGTCCCTCCGTCCCTCCCTAATGCCACCCTGTTACCTTGCCTCTATACCTTGGGGAAACCACTCTCTGTTGTGGGCCCTCTCCCGCTGGGCTGCAAAGACCCCGCCCTCCAACACATCCTCTTGTTCCGCCGGCAGGTGCAGCTTCAACTGCCGCCAGTGGCGCGTGATGGAGAGGCGCTGGAAGGGTCCTTTCTGGTCCCCTATCAGGGGGTCCGCTACTGGGTGCATTACTCCATGGGGGAGGCACAGTGCTACCTCTGCCGGGTGATGGGACATGTCCGGAGGGAGTGCCCCTTGGCCTGGCACGGAGGAGCGTCCAGGACTCCCAAGTCCTGGCAGCGCGCTGGCCCCGTCGTCGCTGGCGTTCCTGGCTGCGTGGCACCCAAAGCCATCCCTCCTCCTTCCCACCCCACCACTGCTCCTGCTTGAGCCCTAGGGACACCTCCCCCGGTGCACCCAGACGAGCAGGAGAGCCCCGCCCCCACTGCATGCAGTCTGTTGGGGCCTATGGAGGAGGGTGCAGTGGGATTATTGCCGGGCATGGGAGAGGGCCTGCCCCAGGGGGAATCTTCCCTCCCTTGTGCCTTCCCATTGCTACCTCCCCAAGTCCCCGGGCCATCACTCTTGCCCCCTGTCCCAACCCCTATTAGCCAGCCCACAGATGATACCATGGAGGGCTGGGTTCTAGTAAGGGGGAAGTGAGGCAAGCAGAAGGCTCAGACTCCACTCCTCCCATCTGAGGCAGAGGATACAGAGGCCCCACGAAAGACCAGGAAGGGGACCACCGACATCAGGCCTTCTGCCTTGCCCCCGGGTGAATTCCATCTACTGGAGCTGGCTAGGGACGATGTGGCAGCAATGGTGGGTAGCACTGCCCCTCCCCCGGAGTCCCTCCTTGAGGCAGCCCTTTCTGCCTCTTTGCCACCTAAGGCCTCTGCTAGCCCCAAGGCGAGCGTCACTTCAGGCACCAGTGAGGAGGTCCCCGGGGTGGTGGGTGGTGATTTCCCCTCCATCTTTGTGGAAATCGAGGCCCTGGGTCTGACCCCAGTCATTCAGTGGGCTGGCGACCCTCTGCCAGTGGGCCTCGACCTGGGTGACCTCACCCCGGCCCCCCTCTCCCCATGTTCTATCCCCCTAACCGCTGCTTCTGCTTCCGCCTCAGAGGAACCCCTGAACTCTTGTACCAGCCCTGCCACAGATGGCCCCCCCGTTAATGGCCGCCAAGCCTATTGAGGAGACAGCCAGTGCCATGCAGCCGGGACCTGAGTCACCAGGGGAATCTCTCACTGATGCGGGGCAGCCGACCTCCTTCCCGCGTGCGGGGCTCACTCCTGATTCTCCACCGAGTGATGCCGCAGCTACAACACCTGCCATGGAGCAAGAGTCCGGCATCACCAAGGGCCCCCTTCCCACTCCCCAGACCCCTACGCCCGACCGAGAGGCATCCCCACCTGGCAGCTCGGTTGCTGGGGCCCCCAATTCTGACTCTGTCCCTTTCTCTGACCCTGTTCCTGATCCCTGTCCTGACCCTGTGTCTAATGCCAACCCCACTCCCCCTCCCCTCCTCCTCCCTTGCTGCTGCCGCCTCTGGGGCTGTCTCCTTCCCCTTCCCAGAGGATGACCCCCATGGAGCAGCCTTCGTGTGCCCCTGTCTCAACCCCTTGGAGGGGATCGAGCAGTGCCCGGCCGCCATGGATGTCCTCCAGGAGATTGTTAACCATCACTCCCTGGTGGACATCTGGCGTGACCACCACCCGGACGATGTCTCGTTCACCTTTGTCCAGGTGAAGGCCCATCACTTGCGCCACTCCCAGTTTGACTGCATTTATTTCAACAGTGTCAACAGTGTGCCCTTGTTGCAAAGAAGGCCAATGGCATTTTGGGGTGTATAAGTAGGGGCATTGCCAGCAGATCGAGGGACGTGATCGTTCCCCTCTATTCGACATTGGTGAGGCCTCATCTGGAGTACTGTGTCCAGTTTTGGGCCTCACACTACAAGAAGGATGTGGAGAAATTGGAGAGAGTCCAGTGAAGGGCAACAAAAATGATTAGGGGTCTGGAACATATGACTTATGAGGAGAGGCTGAGAGAACTGGGATTGTTTAGTCTACAGAAGAGAAGAATGAGGGGGGATTTGATAGCTGCTTTTAACTACCTGAGAGGTGGATCCAAAGAGAATGGCTCTAGACTATTCTCAGTGATAGCAGATGACAGGACAAGGAGTAATGGTCTCAAGTTGCAGTGGGGGAGATTTAGGTTGGATATTAGGAAAAACTTTTTGACTAGGAGGGTGGCGAAACACTGGAATGTGTTACCTAGGGAGGTGGTGGAATCCCCTTCCTTAGAAGTTTTTAAGGTCAGGCTTGACAAAGCCCTGGCTGGGATGATTTAGTTGGGGATTGGTCCTGCTCTGGGCAGGGGGTTGGACTAGATGACCTCCAGAGGTCCCTTCCAACTCTGATATTCTATGATTCTATGATACTTATCACGCTGTCAACTTTCACAGGCCCACTCCTCCAGCATCTGGCCAGCCCCGTTCTGAGATCACCATCTAGCTACCGTGACGGCCTCTCTCTGCACAGAGAGGCCGGGGCCAGCCTATTGGCACTTTAATAACAGTTTGTTGGAGGATGTGGGCTTTGTGGCATCCTTCCGGAATTCTGGCTGGCCTGGCAAGGGCAGAGGCGCGCCTGTCCCTCGGCGCAGTAGTGCTGTCCTATATGTGGAAGGATGCTGAAATTTAGGGGCAGTTGAGGACAGGCAGGTCAATATGTCAGTATACATCCTTTTCTAGCCATAAATTGAGCTTTACTCCTGATAATAAACTGGCTTTTCTTTTGCCTAATCAGAACTCCCAGTTTCAGAACAAAAGATACCCCACTGATTTCAGACCTTTTCATTGTTAATGACCAGTGCCACAGAGTCTGAGAAACTTCACATTTTGTATAGTATTTTATATTTTCATTGTTCAGCATACCAATGTGTCTTAACCATATCTACCTAAGATGCTCATAATATATTGTCGCTCCTTGCTGGTCACCATCTTCAGTTGCCAAACAGCAAATGAATTAAAAGTTCCAATAAAGAACATTCTAAAAAAAAATTCTACCTTCCTAGGATGCCTTGTTACCCTAATGAAATATGACTTTTTGATCCCAATTGTGGACCTCAACCAAGTACCATGGCAGACGAAGGAGGGAACAATAACATAATGAAGCTTAAATTCAAAGGTCAGCTGAACCATTTTATGAATCTGTTTCAAAGTGATATTAATTACTTTCATTAGCTGTGACACTTTATCAAATTCAGAATTAGTGCCTTAGCTTCTAATTTGTTTTTCCTTCATGAGGGGGATTACGAGGAAGGCTTGCAAGCACCTGGTTGTTTTATTGTTCTGTGGACCTATAAAAAGAAGTAATTTAAGTAGAAGACTAACTAACTTTGCCCTCTGCAAGAATTAAATAACTTCAGAAAATAAGCAGCAATGCGTTCTATGAGTCACCCACAAAAATCTAAAACCCACTGGATGAAAACTTGTTGGATTCAGCAACTTGAAGCAAATTTCAGATCCTAAATTAGATCAAACTTGCCATGAAAATTCCTTCATGTTCTTAGCTTGGTTCAAAGACATATAAGAAATAAGGAGTCATGTCCATATAATTATTCAGATACATAATAACTGATTTACCTCCTTGATATAATATGTAAGTCCATACTCCTCTATGAACTTCTTAAGGACCAGATTCAATCAGGAAGATGGTTATCAAGTAATCAAATGTGTCAGCTATAGTATCATATACAAATTCTTTTCTAAATTATTTGTAATAGATGGAGACAATAGACTTGTGAATCTTAAGGTCTTAGCCACCAGCTGCCTCCTGAGACCTATCTTAAGTGATAGCAAAGTCACTTACAGACCCTTATGAAAAAATTGTGCTCTTCATTGAAGTGGATGTTCTTATTCACTTCATCATTCCTAAGGCAGCATTTGTCTAAACTGTTTTTCATATTGAGCCATAGCTACCTATGATATGGACAGGTTTCAGAGTAGCAGCCGTGTTAGTCTGTATCCGCAAAAAGAACAGGCGTACTTGTGGCACCTTAGAGACTAACAAATTTAATACAGTATAAGCTTTCGTGGGCTACAGTCCACTTCATGGGATGCATAGAATGGAACATATAGTAAGATATATACATTATACATACAGATAAGTTGGAAGTTACCATACAAACTGTGAGAGGCTAATTAGTTAAGGTGAGCTATTAGCAGCAGGAGAAAAAAACTTTTGTAGTGATAATCAAGATGGCCCATTTAGACAGTTGACAACAAGAAGGTGTGAGGATACTTAATTTAAGGAAATAGATTCAATATGTGGAATGACCCAGTCACTCCCAGTCTCTATTCAAACCCTAGTTAATGGTATCTAGTTTGCATATTAATTCAAGCTCAGCAGTTTCTCCTTGGAGTCTGTTTTTGAAGCTTTTCTGTTGCAAATTGCCACCCTTACATCTTCTACTGAGTGGCTAAAGAGGTTGAAGTGTTCCTCTACCAGTTTTTGAATGTTATGATTCCTGATGTCAGATTTGTGTCCATTTATTCTTTTGCGTAGAGACTGGCCGGTTTGGCCAATGTACATGGCAGAGGGGCATTGCTGGCAATGATGGCATATATCACATTGGTAGATGTGCAGGTGAATGAGCCCCTGATGGCGTGGCTAATGTGATTAGGTCCTATGATGGTATCACTTGAATAAATATGTGGACAGAGTTGGCATCAGGCTTTGTTGCAAGGATAGGTTCCTGGGTTAGCGTTTTCGTTGTGTGGTGTGTGGTTGCTGGTGAGTATTTGCTTCAGGTTGGGGGGCTGTCTGTAAGTGAGGACTGGTCTGTCTCCCGAGATCTGTGAGAGTGAGGGATCATTTTTCAGGATATGGATGTTACCTTGATCATGTTATGTAATGTAGATCAAGGGATAACAAATATCCCTTTGTATAATATGTAAGTCCATACCCAATGGATCCATGCTGCTATTGTTAGTTGTGGCAAAAGTTGCACCTCAAGAACTGAAAACTTTGTCCATGAATATTCATTCAGATTTTTATACTAATTAATTTGGCCCATGTTTGCAGTTTCTGCAGACTTCCTAGCAAATGAGAAATAGTTGCTGACACAGTGAATTTCAATTGAATATTCAAGAATATTCATGGATAGTGTGAGAATTTTTTAACTTAGTTGCAAGCATTCACACTGGAAGTCTAATTCTAAAAGTTGTGGTCCTCCAATCAAGGGGAAACACAGACAAGGTGATTGGTCAAATCTTAACCATCAAATAGAAATTTTCAAATATTGCTCACTCACAATAAATGACACAATCTATAGGCCTGGAATTTTCTACAGAAATAATTTGGTGAATTTACAGAATTTTTATTTCTGAATAAAAAACTTTTAGCCATCTCAAGTTCTGGAAAATAGTGGTGTTTTCATGGACAATTTGTAAACACGAAAAGAGGAGAAATTTACAGAATTTTTATTTCTGAATAAAAAACTTTTAGCCATCTCAAGTTCTGGAAAATAGTGGTGTTTTCATGGACAATCTGTAAACAGGAAAAGAGGAGAAATTAAAATAAAGTCCTAGTTATGATTTATTCATCCACCTTTATTCATCACTATTAATTGTGGTGATCACAAAATTAAAGCAAACTAAAATTCATTGCCAAAACAAACATTAAAATATTAAGATCAAGAAATTACGAACACAAGTATGAAAATGTCTAAAGCTATAGTATTCAGAATACTAGCTAAGCTACATCATATGTATTTTTATATAGTACTCAAATTAGTCTTTAACTTTGGGATTATTTTGACATTTATGGGATTGATCTATTTTTGCATTTTACATTGAGAGTCTCTGGTTTTGTGGGAGAGAGGGGTGAGGGGTTCACAAAAAACCAAGGAAATGAAGAAAGCATGTGGCTTAAAGGTGATCTTAGCTATTTAAATATACCTTAATAAGTAAAAGGTCTTATACTGCATCATTAAGTCAAAGTCAATATTCAGCTTAACTTCAGCGGATGCAGGATTGAGCCAAACTGCTGAAGACATTCAAAACCTTAGGAAATTAAGGTCAAGTGACTTCAAGATTAAATGGTTCCATATGCGTTCAACATTCTAAACTATTTTAGCTCCAGAGTGACATGCAAGCCAGTAGTGCCTTCAAGTGTAAACGCCGGTAAACTGAGCTTACCCACTTCTCATTTGGGAAATGTACAATTTAGATTAATTTATCCACTTCTTTTTTTACTGCTACACCACTACCAAAAACCAAATAGAAAATGTTCTAACATGCAGGTGAACATGCCAAATGTAAAAGTGTTCATACGTTTAAAAATACCAAATCAACTTTCTTCAAACTTAAATTGTTCTTCTTTGCCAGTGAGAACTATAGAATAAGTCAGGTTTGAGATTTCTAGCTTGCACTAGTATCTAGCTTCCGTTTTTGTGCTACATGATCTCAAAAGTAGCATCTTTTTGCTTGCATCACTCAAAAGTGGCTCAACCAATTTTTGTCAAATGTTATGGTGATAAACAAATCACCTTTGAGCTAAGACAAAACATTGAGAACTTAAGTACAAAAAGAATTTGCTTGAGAAATTATGAGCAACTGAGAAAGGAAGTTAGAATGGAAACCAGCATTCAGCTTTATACACCTCATAGTTCTCTCCTCCAAGAAGCATTTATTCAGTAGATAAGGAGGGTGTGTGGGAGGCTTTTTAAAAAATCAGGACACTAACAACCCATGCCTAGCTTTGCATCTCAATCTGGGCAGTGATCAGCTTCCCTGGTCTGAATGTCACCACTTTGCTATGGGGCTCAAATGCTAGCAATAGTATCTGATGTTGCCAGTTATTAACAGTCAATTAAAAAACAAACAAACAAAAAAGAACCTCTCTGGTTTTTTAGGTTTAGATGCTACATCATTTCCTCTATCAGTAGTTCTTGTGAAGGAATGTTACTTTGGAAACGAGGTAGAATTAGATTTCCTGACTTAGATATCTTTTCCTCCTGGTTTTAAAATAGTAGCATAAAAATATGTTTCAGCCTTACATGGTAATAAAATAGGGACTGTCTAATCATGAGCCATATTGTTGACTGTACATAAAGCACACACTTATGAGACTCAAAAATTCACTGTGCTCTCCTTTGCAGAATTTCCACCAGATTGTTCCTTAAGACAAGCAGGATTTACCCTTCCCTAGCAACACAAGTTCACAGAACAAATACAGTTGAGCTCCCAACACACGCGGATCTGATGGGGGGACACCAAAGACCGGGGATGTCTGAACAAAAGCTCTCCCTGTCTGCACTGTTTTCAAGGCACTGCATTCAGGGCATCTACATCCAGGACCTTCACTTTTTCCCTTTGTACCTCACCAGGGATTTCACAGCGTACAAGGTGTATGCACCACAGTTAATGCTGATTCTGTCAGTATTACATTTTCAGTGGAATCCCTGGAGGGTTGGTGTGGGAAGGTTTGCAGAGGGAGAACTTGTTCTCTTAGCCCAACCCTTTTCCCCTCTTGCAGATTTTCATTTCCAGAGTGGAGCTTCCATATGGTCTTTGAGAAGGAGGAAATGATACAATGACTGAATGCATCCCTGTATTCATGATTGTAATAATCTTTGTACAAAATTTGCCTTGTGAGCTGCCATTTGAAAACTAATAATTCAGTGGTGGAAGATGAGTTGATACATTATATGTGAAGTTATGATTTCCCTGTGAGGTTGTTAGCACATATTCAAACTCACATAGCTCTGACTAAGCAAAGTTGTTAAACATGTCTATCCTAAACAAAGAAATGTGTGTTTACCTCAATTTACATATAAGTAGTAAACAAGGTCTTCGGGACAGCAAGAGAGGGTAAACTAGTTTCTCAAAGACAAAGGACAAGCTGATGCTTCTAGCCTGGTGTCATCAAAGTTGATTGGCAACCACCTGTTAAATGGTCATTCTTTGGCAATAAAGGGGGGAAGAACAGATCTGTATTGATCTGTATTTTAGCAAGCAACAACCTGGAACCTCTGTACAAGACTCCATGTCTCTGTCCTCACAGTGGTGAAGAACTTTATCTAGGGGTAACCCTCAGGAAAATGCAGTTCAAAGAGTGATTGGACTATAAATGTATGGGGCAAAAACACCCGAGGTAGTCTCTTTTCTCTCTTTTTTTACCTAAGATGACAAAGGAATCAGACCTTGGATTCTGGCCAATGATGTTACTGGGAACCTGTGGTAAGGATTTTACCTTGAACCAACTCTAATTTGTTAAGTTTTAGCTACTAGAAAGCATTTTATCTTTATTTCTCTTGTAACCCATTTCTGACTTCAATACCTTGTGCTTGTACTCACTTAAAATCTCTCTCTTTATCATTAAATAAACATGTTTTATTTTTAATCAAAATTAAGCCAGTGTTGTGTTTAAATGAAACTGTTTGGTAACTCTAATTAAAGCAGGAAACTGTTGTATATTGACCCCTTAGCGGGGCAACAGTTCTAATGTCTGAACTGCTTGCCCTGGAAGAGGGCTGAACAGTGCAGAAAACACATTTTTGGGGAAAATTCAGGACTGGGAGTGTGTTGGGGTCACCCTGCAAATAGTAACCAAGGCTGCTGGAAGCCCGAGTGTGCCTGCTGTGTTGCTATTAGGCTGCTGGGGTCAGAGCTGTAGGTATACATAGACACTCAGTGTGACCTGCATGCATTAGGCTGGGAGCAACAGCAGCAAAGCATTACGATGCACTCAAGGTTGCAGGGCAGGTGGCGACCCTTCACTGGTCTGAACTGCACCCTGGAATGCGATAGATATCCACAGAGAGGCTACTCCCATCTTCAACATCCCTAGGCTGAGGATCAGCTGGATTTTCATCCCTTTTTGACTGCAGTGGCAGAAAAGACCATCTAGGCCTATTTCTAAAATCAATTAGTGTGTATTATATAAATAAATCCATCCCATCCTGCCCTGTTTGAATACACAAGCATGAGAACACTCTTCTTGCCCCACACAGAAGATCTGGGGGGGGGGGAACAAGAGTACAAGTGCTTCTATAAAGTCAGTAAGAGGGACTTCTGTTTTCATGTAGGTGAAGATTTAGGTGCCTGTTTCTTGAGTATGAATAAAGACTTGGGTGTTTTAATCTACATCCTGTGATGCTGTTAAAGCTTGATGTCTGGCTCTACTTAAAGCTCTGCAATCTTGTTAAAGGACTGATGACAGGCATGAAGTTACTAAATGCTCAGAGTGTACTGTGAGCAGCTATCAACAAAAGGAGCCTTGAATTAAATCCCTGCCCCTAGACTTGTGCTGAGTCCTTATTTAGGAAGCTTCCCTGCTCTACTTTTACACTCGTCCCTTTCGGCACACATCTTATGAGAGGCGAGGGAAAGAGGAAATGAGAGGGGGAGAGGGAGGGTGCTCACTAGCTGCCAGCCACTTTATCTCTCTCCAGCTATTGTTTTAATAAGCTCCTTTCCGTTATGTCATAGAGCCTTCATAAATATTGGAATTACAGTCATTTATTAGGCTCCAAATAGCTGACTATGTAGTTCTGTAGGTTTTGCATGACACCTGGAACAGTCTGAATATGATGAATGATAACAAAAGGGGTTCTTGCCTAGCTGTCTGTTCAAAGAGACATCAAAGAACAGCACTAGGGATACATTTGGAACATGATGGTTTCTATCATATTGCTATTGCAAGTTTCAGGAAATATTCTCTGAAGTTCTAGTTTACTCACCTTAAGCAAAAGCTTATTTAGGTTTTTTCTGTCCTTGTAGAGATTGCCTTTCTTTTAATCCCCTTAAAAAATCATTACAGGCTAGATTATAGTACCCTTATTCGCATTGAATAGTATCTTATTCCTCAAATAATCCAACTCATTTCAGTGGGAGTACTCATGCCAGTAACAGCTCACTAATGGGAGTAAGGGGTTTCCAGACTGGCCTTTAGTGATCGTACAAATAATGATACATTAGTTAGATAACCATGTAAATCTCTTCAGAGGATGATGAATCTATTACAGGTACACTTAGGAGTTTGGTATGGAATGCTGAGGAAATGACTTCCATTTCTCTGAGCTGATAAAGTATAACAGTGTCTGAAAGTAGCTAACCAGCACTGAGCTGCTCCCATAACTCTCTCAGTAAAGGCAGAACTAGTCATATGAGAACAGAAGGTTAGTATTTGGTTCAAATCCCAACACTCCGTCTGTCATCTTAAATATTAAGAAATTGGTAATGCTTGGTCAATGGGGGAGTTTCAGACCAGGTATAAACTGTATTCTGGATGATTTTCAAAAGGAACACTTGAGGAAAGATGTGATTGATGATCCAATCTTAAAATGGCTCCTTAGTTTATCTGGCACAACTACTGTGTAGTGTACCCAATATCCACTGTGAATTTGTCAATATAAGGGTGCGTTCGCTGAATCCTCTTGCACGTTCTTAATTTGTGTTTAAGTCTGAGGAACAGGGAAGGTGATAATGTTCACTTGGGGCTTGATCATATTATTTTTTATTCATATGAAATTCCCCATATGACTATTGGCTTCAAAGGAACTTTTGTCTGAGTAAAGACTGCTAGATTGGATGTTTAGTAATCTGTTATTTCAGCTACAGATAGCTATAGGATCTAACACGACATCTTAAAAAAATTGTAGTATTTGGTTTTGTATTCTGAATACACAAAGCAGAAAAGCAGAAACCCCCAAATTGCCCTATTTTTATATGAGCATGTGCAGTACTCAGTGTCAGAGTGTTTGCCATGGCTGTCCTGCATGAGAGATTATATGCTTTTCATAGGGTTTTTCTTTAGTATGTGCCTGGGTTTGACATGTGTGAATTTTTACTGTGTAGGTCAGTGACTGGGTGCAGGTGTAAACATGCATCCGGCGAAGTGGGTATTCAACCATGAAAGCTTATGCTCCATATGTCTGTTAGTCTATAAGGTGCCACAGGACTCTTTGCCGTGTAAACATTTGTTTCAATATTGAGGTAAGTACAGAAGAGCCTACCAGGCCATGCCTTCATTAAAGAAATTCACACCTGTGTACCTATATTACTGTAGTAACACCGACACAAACCCCCAACTACACCAGTGAAAAGTGGGATTTATGCTGGAACATCTTAATCTGGGGATTTACCCAAGTAAACAGCACTGGCATAAGTCACTGGTTTGTATCAGTGTAACTATATCAGTGTAGTTACACTACCGCAAATTGCATCAATGCAATGTAAATAGAGCCTGAGACATTGCAACAAGAATTCAAAGGACCAGACTGGTGCAATTCCACTGGAGCACAGCCAGCTAAATTAAGAAAAAATAGGTAGTCGGAAAGATGCCCACTGAGTCTGAAAACAATATTTTTGGGGAAAATAATATAAACAGTCTGGGCTACAAAGGACTATGCAAGCAGTAAAGAAGCAGCAGTTAATATCAAGAGATGTCCCCAAAACTTTGCAGAAATTTAATTTAGAGGCCTAGATCCTCCAAATTAGATCTGATCTACTGGTGCTGATCACTGTCAACTCACATTGAATGAGATGGGAATTCAAGTTGCTTGGTTTCATGCAAGATCAAGTCTTTAGTTTGGTTATTGCATGTCTGACTTTTCATTGTTCTATGATCAACATGACTTCGTTCATATTATTTCCTTATAAATGTGCAGATCTAAAATTTTCCCAGATTATTGCAGGGAAATGCAATAGAAACAGTTATCTGGCCATAATTAAATGATCTGGTGTCAACAACCTTTCCAATGTATTATGTTAGTACCAGGCATTTGGGGCCTTGCCTATATCCCTTACAAGATTACATATAATAAAGATGTTCTCTGTTTCTAGGATTTTTAATAGAATGTTCATTATCATGACTTCTGAGTGCCTATACTGTTCTATTCTCAATATGCTCAGAAATAGAAATTATTTAATTTTATTTTAGCATTTCTAATGTGTACTTTAAATTGAAGGATTGTTTGTGACCCAAAGTTAAGACCTGCAGGAGTATTTTAAAATAATACAGGCTTTCACATCAAGATACTATGTTTTTAGTGATGCTGCTGTAGTGTGATACTATGTTCGATTCTACGGATCTGTCAATCCATTCCAACAGATAGTCATTAATCTCAAACTGAGTCTTCAAGCTCTTCAGCACTTGGATGCAATTTCTGAACAAAAAGAGAGAGAGGGCTGGGGAGGGTGAGGGATAGAGAAGAAACTTATTTTTGGGAAGCATGTGTTCTGTCACCAGCGTGTTATAGTCTTCAGCACGCAGAATGGATGAAATCCTCAAAGGAAAGTGTACTCCTTTCTCTCCGTACATGCACCCAAACCCTTTCAAAGCACCCTTCAGTGACTGACAACTTTCTGTATGAAGTACAATAACTTGTCAAAAGTGATAGTAACATACCGCCTGAGCCCCATTATTCCTTTTGAAAAATCTAATTTTGTCCCCTTTTCTTTGTTTAGTTGTGTTTCACAGAACTAAGGGCTCAATGCCACCGTCATTACTCACTCTGTCCTATTGAAATCAATGTGACTATTCATGCGGTGAGTTATAACTCATCATGAATAAGGGTGGCAGAACTGGGATTAAGAAGTTAGGTTTACACCAATGGACCTTTTTTTCAGTTTCTGTTGTGGCTTCTTGAAGAGTAAGGTTCTTCTGGCATTAAAAAGCTATGAATCAGCTATCAGTAGGAGAAAAGGTGGCAGAACTGGGCCCATGAAGAGTACATCTACATGTCTTCATATCAAAGGGATTTTCCCTAGTTTCTATGTTTCCTCTTACCGGGAAGCTATAGCCATTTGTCCTTCTGCAAATTTCAAGTTATGACTTCTAATTCTTGTATTTAACTTGGTCATAAATAATTGACAAGTGACCTTGTGTTCAAAACTAAGCCACCAATAAATTAAAGCCTAATTATGGCTCTGTACAAATATCTAACTCTGAAGTTCTGACTCTTCAGCTTGCTATACATTGTTACCATTACTAAACAAATGAAGCATAAGAATTTCAACTAAATTATGTAGCACTGGAGGATCATACTAAGGTAGAGACCCTGTCTTGAAAGAATAAGGAAACTTTACTGCTTTGTAATAACAGGTTTCTTTAATTTTAATTGTTAATGGGGTACTATGATGTACACCTATGAATTTCAGTTTAATCACTGAATATATGCCCCACATTGTAGTACCCTTAGGGATCATAACTTAAAAAATGCTATTGGCTGAATAAAAAAACATTTTCTAAGGATACCTCATGGTCTCTGAATACAGAAATTCTATTTTCAGTACAGAGTAATTACAATAAGAACAAAGAAAAACGTTGCCAGTATTTTACACACTCCCCCTGGCCGGGGAAGTTTTCCCTGAGCTTCAGAGGTCCACAACATGTCAAAGCCCTCTACAAGCCACTAACTGTAAGTATGGCCCTGGATGTATACTCTGCAAGTGTGGCCCTGGATGTATACTCTGCAATTGAACTCTAGGCCTCTGGTTGTAAAAGCATGAGCCTTTACTGCATTTGATGAATGACCTTGATAATAACAGACTCATAAACTTGTATATGTGGTTCTACCACCAGGGAGAGACAAAGAAACGCTTTCTAGCGTGTTACACACACTCCTTCAAAACTAAAATAATATGCATGCCAAAAGGAATTTGACCCAAATTAACCCCTTTACATATAATGCATAAAATAAGTTTGTTTTCCTTTCTCACACAAAATGTATTAGAACTGGGCAGGAAACGTTTTTCCTGTCCTGAAAGAATTTTTGAGAATTTGACAAAATTGCCTATCCTGAACCAGGACAAAACAGTCGAAAATGTTCACAAAAGGATTTTATGAAAAATTTTCATTCAGGTCAATCAAAATGTTTTGTTTTGATAATTAAGGGTCTTGTTTTGATTTCAATTTCTTGCAGAACTGTTAAAGCTGCAAATTAACTAAAAGTCTGAAACACAAAGTTGTTTTGGACCGTAAATAGAAATGTTTCATTCCAAAATTATTTTCTCAATATGTTTCAAAAGAAAAACAACGTCAAAAACAACCAAGTCCTGCAGGGAATTTTCATTTCCATGAATTGGCATTTTCTGATGAAAACGATATTTCACTGAAAAATTCCCACCCAGCTCTAATCTGTACAGTGCTACTAATTAATGCATCCATTTGCCTAGAACTACTAATACCTCGGCTTAGTGGCAGAGCTATGGCACAGAAACAGCTGAGTTAATGAGGTGCCTTCCCTGCCTTGCTGGATAGAACTAAGGCTGCAAAAAGAAATGTATGTCTTCACATCAGGGGAAGGTGGAAGTATTAAAAAGTAATCCCAATAGTGTACCATTAGGGTTATCCTTGGAGATACTAACTCACTCCTAGAAACAAAGAAATTGCTGACTAGTTTTCGAGCCCTAGAACCTTTTTCTAACTGTGGCCACAGCCAGATACATCAGAGAAGGGCATAAAACACCTATAATCCAGTTAACTGTGCAATATTGTTCTGTTGTAGTTTGGAGACAGAAATGTGTTCCTGATCCCAGCTCATGATTAGTTTCTGCCTTGGAGCATGAGGACTGTAATTTCATCCTCACTAATGTACCTTCAATTGTTCTTATTCATATAAATTTCTATCCTTTTTTACTATGCTGATAGATATGTATTTATGGGCATAGGAATAGTGCCATATTTGAGAGAAAGTATGTGTGTGAGGGGTATCTATTGGTTAAGGTTCAGGGATAGGAGTCGTACCATTTGCTTCAATGGGCATTGGTTGAAGCCCATAATGTATTCCAGTGTTTTCAGTGCATTGACCTGCAATATCTGTAAAATGCGTTTTGGGGCTAGAAGTTTCAGAGTTTACCAGTCAACCAACTAAATGGTCACATAGTTTTAGGATGTGAGTAATTAACTTTGTTGGTATTCAAATGAACATCAAAGAGCAGTTATTGGTACTCATTTAATGCACGATACAAATAACAGATGATGTTGCGATCTTGTGAGAACTTGAGCCAACAGTGAGATTTTTCAAAATGAGCAGAGCATGGAATGGTAGCTTCAGAGACATCCATGGGGACCTTGGCTTGTGCTACAATGTATGAAGCCTGAAAAACTGGTTCCTACTATAGTATCACCATCTGAAATGACACAGACACGCAACATCCCACTGATATCTTTATCGGTGATAATATTTTCTTTAGTTTCAATTTTAATGTACTTTCGTAAAGAAATAGAGGAGAGAGGCAGTAGAAAAACTGACAAGAGTCCATATCCATTAAATCAATTGAAGACAGGGGTTTGTCTCTGATGTCATTGGAAGCAGCGCTGTCTCCTAGATGGTCCAAAAGATTATGAACAGGAAATGGGCCTGATCCTGAATGGTCAAACACCCACAACTCCCATTGATATGCAGAACCTCCAGAGTTATAGGGAAGGAAAAGAGGGCAATAAGATTCCTACAGTCCTCCTCAAGTCCCCTTTCCCCCATGGTGAACCTGAAAATCATTGTCTGACTCATGAAATATTTTCGGCATATGTGAATGTCAGAGGATTTTATCTTGCACATAGTGCACGTTTGTAAAATGCATTTTAATAACGTGAGTTTGAGGAAAAAATCCAAGGCAATAATCAGTGTAAAGTACTGTTTTCACTTGATCACACAGACATTTGGGGGTTTAATGGCTACCATCAAACAGGCCTTTGATCTATAGACTATCACAGATGTCATTAAAGCTGATGAGTGTGCTTATCACACTTTTTCAGGCTAAATGGAAGAAGCGAGTAAGCCCCTTTTTGGAGCAAGATAGTTTCAATTAGCTCCAGCTATTGTGCAAGCTACCTGGCTGCATGGTGAAGCCTAAAAAGAGTTAAGCTGTACATTAAGTTTATTGCAAAAGCAGTAAGGGGTCAGGACAGGGTATCTACCTTCTGAGAGGTTTCTTTGGGACTGGTTGTTAATATAAGGGCAAAAGCGCTAATGGGAGAGGGGTGAGTGTGTGTGTGTGTGTGTGTGTGTGTTTTAGAGGAGAAAGCCAGCAGAGCATGAGAGAAGCAGTTGTGAGAATGGCCCTGGGAACGAACAGAGACAGAGATCCTTGGGGCAGAAGACTCACTGGAAAGGCAGGCTTGAAAATAGTGAGCAAGGAAACTGCCTGCTCGTTCTTTTTTGTTTCTCCTGTGTTCAGGGAAACAGGACTTGGTGGACATACTTTGTAAATAAACAGGATTGCACCAGAAAAATGCCTAACTCCTATCATCACTTTCTCCTTCTAAAGGAGTCAAACTTGCAAGGCCCAAATATTGCCAAACACTCAAGTCAAAGGGACAACAGGGACCAGTTTTTTAAAAATAGTGTGATAAAAGTTTGTGCATTAATTGAGCATCCAAACAAGCATCCATTTGCATGTGTAATCATGGCAATTACTCATTCAAATTTAGTATCGTGAACTTTTTGAAAGCTATTGTCCTGTGCAGAAGGAAAATTTTGTAGATACATTACTTGGGGGTTACCACACATTGGTAAATGGTTTTCTGGTGTATTCTGTACATAGTCTATGGCAATAAACTGTATTGTTAAATAAAGAAATACTACATCACTTGTTTATTATTCATGCTTGCCTTCATGTTCTATTCACCTGAATATGAATGAAAGAGAAATGTACAAATCAATTAGTGTACAAATCAAATGCTAATGCCCCGTGCATAGCTAAATGTGTAAATATAAGCAAACTAAGATACTTTGAAAGGGCATGTATTATTATAATATGAAGAAATGGCCTATTGCTTAGATATAGTAGAATACGTATGAGATACAGTGCCATAAACATGAACTATAGAGAGTAATTTGCATATATTAACATAATCAAATTAGTATCTTTAAAAGTAAGGAGCACTGAAATTTGAAACTCAGGATTTTCCAGGTAATAAGTGGCATTTTAGTTCTTCACACTACTTTATACACTCAGTAACAATTAAAGCCCTCATAACTGTATCTTCCAAAGAAGCAGAGAATAAATGCTGGTATCCTAAGAAATATCTACATATCTGTAAGTCAAGTGTGTGTTTTGTTATGTTTTATTTAAAATATTTATGTATTTCCATTAATTTGTACACTGCTTTGGAAACCTAAACCAGGCTCCTTATAGAAAGTAGCAATTGTTTATGCATTATATAATATCAAGCTACATGCTTGGTAAACAGCTATGACAGCAAATGGTATATGTACCCTATGGTGATTCTGCCACATTCCTGTGCACAGGAATTTTTGATTTTGTTGTAGCCCTTAATTTCCATTTTGCCTCAAAAATTATTACCAGATGGCACATGGCTATTTTTACACATTGTGTGGCAAGTTTCCAGCTGATAATTATGACATTATTGCAAGAGCCTTTGTTTTGCATTAAGAGTAGTTGGCATATGTCTTCTTGTGGATCTTATTTTTCCCCCATTTGACACCACAGTTCTCAGTTGTGAGTACACTTGGTGACAAAAATAAAATTCAATAAGTACCCAAAAGAAAAGAAATAATTCTCTTTTGAATCTATGACTTACACTGAAAAAATACTTATAGTTTAAAATGATCAATTAAGTCTTCCACCTCCCCCTTCCAACCTTCTCCTCCCAAAACTACTCTGAATTGTATATGTTTCTATCAAGGGTAACTCAGGACAAACTGTCTGATCCATTGAATATCAGAAGAGCCATATAGCCCAATAGTCAATTTGCTGCTGATGCTTACAGTCCTGTCATATGACATCTATGTTAAAGCATTCAGTCATCTATTTTATTAGCTATCTTGCTTTAAAGCCTTCAAGGGAGTCTTTTGAGAGACAGGGAGAAACTAAAAGGAAAGGTAATTGTAATTACAGTCATTTTGTACTATTATTTAGCGGTAATAAATCCAGAATTGCAGTGTAACACACTAGAGTAGAGTTAGGTCTTAAAAGGAACAGGAATTAATAGGCTGCACTTTTGTTTGTGTACCAACCTGCATATATGGAAATATCAGAATTTCTGAAAAACAATACACTGTATGTGTGTGATACTCCGTCTGGAAATCTCTCTTCATTACTTTAATTATATAGTATCTAATGCAAGTTAGATATGATTTCTCAGAATATTGCTCCTGTTTTCCCACTAATTCACACAAGAGCCATAACTGCTCATTTTTAGAAGATAAAAAGATCCTAATTTCAGCAAAAATAAAACAAGTGTGTGTGTGTGTGTGTGTGAGAGAGAGAGAGAGAGAGAGAGAGAGAGAGAGAGAGATTAGACCAAATAAAAATCCGAATTAACATGTTTCAAGTCTGTGGCTGTGAAATGTTTTTAAACGGGTTAATTAAGATTCAGAAATGTTTGCCAGCTTGTTTCCCAGTTTCAATGATAAAAATAAATTGCTGTGTGGCTGAAATGAGAATTAGTCCCTTGAGTATAAAAGAAGGACTTGGTAGAAATCTGTACATTTCCAGACTGTATTTTTCAGCTCAGCCTTAGTGAATGTGAAGCGTGCATAATTTGGCACTGTTCTTTCTTTCTTTATTTGCATTTGGCACGTATACTTTGGCTAATTAATCATGTAGTGTCCTATCCTATTCCCCGCCCCCAAATAAATTAACAGTTTGTTTGGCTGTGGGTAAAATACACTAACATTAGAAAAGAAAGAGAGAGAAAAGAAAAACAGGACAAATATTTGGAAGATCAGGTTAATTCCCATTTTTTAGTATTCTAAAAAATTAGGGAGTAGGGGAATTATAAGTGAAGAAAGTAGAAATAACATGTTTTAGAAGAACCCAATTTTTTCATTTTGATTATTAAAAAGTATCTGGTGAATAAGCTGAACCTGTATGATGACCAAGTTGCTCGTCTCATTTAAAGGGGAAAAAAAGGTCCCTATATAACATAAAGCCATGACCCAAGTATCTACAGCAAACTGAAAGCTGTATTAAGGAATTAGCCAAATTGCAAGAGAATAGAGTGGAAATAATAGGTTAAAGGTAATGAGAGAACAATGATTCTAAATTCTGGATATTAAAGCGACTTCTAAAGTAAAAACAAAAGAAGTACTTGTGGCATCTTAGAGACTAACAAATAAATTTGTTAGTCTCTAAGGTGCCACAAGTACTCCTTTTCTTTTTGTGGACACAGACTAACACGGCTGCTACTCTGAAACCTATCATTCTAAAGTAAAAATAATTACACATTCTAGGCACCTCATGTCAATGGATTGTGGTCTGCCTTTAATGATGGGTCTCATTACAAGTGAATGTGATTTTAATCCCTTTGCCTCTTGCTGCACTGATTTTGAAGATTAGCATTCTGGGAGACTGAGTCATCAGGCTTTTCTGAACAAGTTTTACAATCATTGACTTAGAACAGAGTTCTGATCAGTGTAGTACAAGGTTAAGATAATCCTTGCTCTTCTTGACATTTTGCTTCTCTCATTTTCTGTTAAGGAGACAATCAGATGGCTGTGGAAGATTTGACAAGTATAGGTGTTTGAAAATATTCTCTAAAGCCAAGATAATGGTACAAAATAATAGGGAACCAACCTATTCTAAGGCCTAATTTAAACTCACTTTGCCAAATTAAAACATAGCCTTTCACCTGTAATACTGAATATCCTACCCCCATCTGTCTTTTAATTTAACTTCTATGGGACAGCACAGTATGTTCACCAAACACCTGAAGCTTGATGAAAAGTGAGATTAATATCTCAGACTGCAACTAATACATTATTTCTCCTATCCTGTGATAAATTGCACAGTATGTGTGAAGAAAAGTCATGTACTTATAATGCTGTGTGTTGAATAGTGTGGTTATAGTCTAGATTGGCATTGAGAGGTTTCATATCTCAACTTTTCAATTTACAAGGAAAAAAGATGGAGGAGATGGTGGTTAAATAAATACCAGCTATGATCACTCACCTTGGGATTTTAAAGCCAAATGGAGTTCTTTCTAGCTTTGCCTTCCACTCATAATGGAAGCTGGAAATTTTGGAGGCATCTTCAGGAGCTAGGTGCCAAGTTCTCACTGAAAGTTGGGGATCTATCTCCTTTGGGCACTTCTAACTGCAGATATTTTTCTGGGATTTTCAGAGTTTAGATAACAGTTTTGTAAGAGATTTTCAAAGGTACAAAGGTCAGATAGGTTTCAGAGTAGCAGCCGTGTTAGTCTGCATTCGCAAAAAGAAAAGGAGTACTTGTGGCACCTTAGAGACTAACAAATTTATTTGAGCATAAGCTTTCGTGAGCTACAGCTGACTTCATCGGATGCATTCAGTGGAAAATACAGTGGGGAGATTTATATACACAGAAAACATGAAACAATGGGTGTTATCATACACACTGTAAGGAGAGTGATCACTTAAGATGAGCTAATACCAGCAGGAGAGCGGGGAGGGGGTGGGGGGTAGAAAACCTTTTGTAGTGATAATCAAGTTGGGCCATTTCCAGCAGTTGACAAGAACATCCTTGCAACAAAACCCGTTGCCAACTGTGTCCACATATCTATTCAGGGGACACCATCATAGGGCCTAATCATGTCAGCCACACTATCAGAGGCTCATTCACCTGCACATCTACCAATGTGATATATGCCATCATGTGCCAGCAATGTCCCTCTGCCATGTACATTGGTCAAACTGGACAGTCTCTACGTAAAAGAATAAATGGACACAAATCAGATGTCAAGAATTATAACATTCATAAACTAGTTGGAGAACACTTCAATCTCTCTGGTTACTCGATTACAGACCTAAAAGTCGCAATATTACAACAAAAAGACTTTAAAAACAGACTCCAACGAGAGACTGCTGAATTGGAATTAATTTGCAAACTGGATACAATTAACATAGGCTTGAATAGAGACTGGGAGTGGATGGGTCATTACACAAAGTAAAACTATTTCCCCATGCTTATCCTCCCCCCCCCACACACACACACTGTTCCTCAGACGTTCTTGTCAACTGCTGGAAATGGCCCACCTTGATTATCACTACAAAAGGGTTTCTACCCCCCACCCCCTCCCCGCTCTCCTGCTGGTATTAGCTCATTTTAAGTGATCACTCTCCTTACAGTGTGTATGATAACACCCATTGTTTCATGTTCTCTGTGTATATAAATCTCCCCACTGTATTTTCCACTGAATGCATCCGATGAAGTGAGCTGTAGCTCACGAAAGCTGATGCTCAAATAAATGTGTTAGTCTCTAAGGTGCCACAAGTCCTTCTTTTCTTTTTGAAAGTTCAGATAGGTATGGCATTCCTGTTCAATGTCAATGAAAATTTATGAACAGTTTTTACACCTAAACCAGAACAGGATACAGTTCACTCTGCCATGATTGTATTGACTCTGTATAGCTAACAAGAGTAAACAGACAGTAAAAGCTTACTGTAACAGCCCTGGCTGAGTTGCCCCTTGTGGATAGTCACCAGGCTGCTGTAATGGACCCAGACCTTGGATCCCACGTGATTGGGTTGGCTGGGTCTGGAATTTCTGAAATTAAAAATAAATAAAAATGTTTTGTTCCAAAACTGAACAAAAATGGCAGCTTTCCAGATGTGAAGCTGGGCAGCTCAGGGAGCCTTGGAGCTTGGGAATCAGGGTTCCCAGTGCTTCTGGAATGCAAACGAGTTGGGAGCCTGGGACTCCTGGCTCTAGGGCTGTTTGCCTGATGGGCTGCCCACAGCCTGGGAGCTCTGGTTCCATGGAAGCCGACCAGGCAGGCTGCTTAAGAGCTGGGAAGACAGAAACCCAGGCAGGTTTCCATCAGAATTTTGTCAAAATTTACCGATTCCTGCAAAAGGGTCAATTTTGACTAATTGACTTTTTCTGATGGAAAAATGTTCTATCAGAAAATTTCTGCCCGGCCCTAGTCTCAAACTTTGGGTTTTTAGGCACTCTCTTGGGAGTACAGATCCTCTGCCATGCACCTCTTCCTGAGATATGGGATTCTGCAGTCAAACTACCTTGGCCTTAGAACTAGTATTGGCCCTCCAATATCTCCCCAGTAGCTAATGGATGTTTCCTAGAATTCCTCCAAAGAAGTGGACCCTCTGCATTACTGTTTCACACTTTGGAAACTTTGTGACAGTTAAAGCAAGTAATGCAGAGACTTTACAAAGGCCCTTCTAAATCACTTATGCTTTGCTTATAGATAAAGCACCATAGATAAACATATCTATAGAAAAATAATGAACATCTGCATTCAAAGCCATATCTCACTTTTCTTACTACTGTATTCCTGAGAGTCCTTTTGTTCTATATTAGCATCTTCTGCAGAGTCCCAGATTGTTTGGCACCCCTGTTCCTCCTGCCCAGTCTTGTCTTCTTGTTCTGGAGCAAGCCTCCCTTTTAACAGCAAATTCTAACAGTTTTGTCTCTTTCTGTCCTTTCTCTGCGTTTTTTTCCATTTTTCTCTCCTATAGGTTTGTTACGGTGGATCAGAGTCATTAGCGCTGATGTGCACACACTTCTAACACCAACTCCAGTAGTGGTATACTTAATTGCTGAATATTGTGCACCAGTCTGGGCAGGCAGCTCACATAATTAATATCTGGACATGCAGCTTAATTCCCATGATGAGAACAATAACTGGAACATTAAAATCAACACCTGTTCAATGGTTATCCACTCTGGCACATATATCACTACCCAAAATCTGGAAAGAAAGAGAGACAGAACTCGTGAGTACAGTCGAATCATGGGCAAGTTGTGAGTTACTTACCAATTCATGAGGACCTTCAGAATCTTCTGAAGACACGCCTGAATTTTTAAAAGCCTTTTTGGGATTTGGCTAAAACTCTTAAATCATCCTCATTCAATCCTGAGGAGGCTTGGAAAGAATTCTGAGATTAATGCTAATGTCCAAAACAAACACCTGATTACTGACCAGACAGGCTTCACTTACCCTAGAAACAATGGTCCACATGGAACTTTTCAGAACATGGCATGGCAGATACTAGTATCTCTTACACCTCTGGAATATGAGAGACACCAGTCACAAACTATAGACTACATTGTAAATCAGTGTCTGCTTCAATGGTTTGCTGGTGGCATGTCAGAGCAGGTCTACACTTAAAACACTACACCAATGCAGCTGCACCACTGTAGCACTTAAGTGAAGATGCTGCTATGCCAACAGGAGAGCTTCTCCCGTTGGTGTAGTTAATCCACTTTCACTAGAGGCAGTAGGTGTATCCGTTCAGCTAAGGACTGTCTACACAGGGAGTTAGGTTGGAATAACTATGTCACTCAAGGGTGTGGCTTTTTCACATCCCTGATGCGACGTAGTTATACCCATGTGACGTTATTGACTTGAACTGGGACCATATAGATCATTGTTGCAACCAAGGTCCTGTAGTGGCACCAAATTTTATATAAAGGAGGTCAAATGAGGTGTCTAAGACCAGGTTATGGTTTGCTGGTTATGATTATACTATCTGTATATGTGTATCATTTTTGTAATTGAAGTTATGAATAATGGCTCTATACTGTCTGTATTTCAAACTTATGCTATGCTTCTGGGTGACACCCCAGACAAGTTGGTGTCAGCTGTGCCTAGCTTTCTTGATGGCCCATTAAGGACCATCAGCTATACAAGTGACCCACTGAGAGAAGGCAGACACTCCTTGTGACTCAGCAAGGTATGCAGGGACATGCCTATGGACAGAACTCTGAGGTTTTTCTAGGCCAGGTGATGGACAGCTTGTCTTTGGAAAAGAAAGAAAGACCACATGGCAAGAGAATATAAAAAGCTGCTGCAGCTCCTCCATCTTGTCTTCAATCCTGCTTCATACCTCTGGAGGAACTTTGCTACACTGAAGCTTTGAACCAAGGACTGCAAGCTGTGGTTGTACTCCAGAGACTTGATTTGAACCTGCAGTTTATTCTATCACTGCTTCAAGCCTGAACCAAGAACTTTGCCATTACTGTATGTAACTGATTGCATTTAACCAATTCTAGCTCTCATCTATAGCTTTTCCTTTTATGAATAAACCTTTAGATTTTAGATTCTAAAGGATTGGCAACAGCGTGAATTGTGGGTAAGATCTGATTTGTATATTAACCTGGGTCTGGGACTTGGTCCTTTGGGATTGAGAGAACCTTTTTTCTTTTACTGGGGTATTGGTTTTCATAACCATTTGTCCCCATAACAAGTGGCACTGGTAATGATACTGGGAAACTGGGGTGTCTAAGGGAATTGCTTGTGTGACCTGTGGTTAGCCAGTGGAGTAAAACCAAAGTCTCCTCTGTTTAGCTAGTTTGGTTTGCCTTGGTGTGCACAGAAACCCCAGCCTTGGGTGGTAACTGCCCTGCTTTAAGCAACTTGTCCTGAATTGGCACTCTCAGTTGGGTCTCACCAGAACCAGCATCATTCCAACCCATAGAAGTCTGTAGTATAGACCTGGCCTCAGACTTACACCAAGCCATTTGCACTCACTGGCTCACTAATCTGTCTTTGGGAATTTGAAAATTGCTAATCACCTCTCTTGCCATTCAAAAGAAGAAGAAGAGTCATTAGCAGGTCAATAGCCTTTTTTTGTGGTAGTCTCTCCTTGGACAACAGCTCTTCATACCTGCATTGTTTGGTTAAGTATTAGTGGTTGGGTTGTCTGCATAGAATGTCTGCCTTTCTACAGCTGAGGGTATGCCTACAGTATGAAATTATTTCAAAATTATTCTATTCAAATTTTCGGAAGCGATTTTATACATTCAGTCATCTGTGTCCCCACTAAAGCGTGTGAATCTGGCAGAGTGCGTCTACAGTACCAAGGCTAGCATCGAATGTCAGAGCGGTGCACTGTGGGTAGCTATCCCACAGTTCCCATGACCATTGGAATTCTGGGTTAAGCTCCCAGTGCATGATAGGGCAAAAACATTCTCGCGGGTGTTTCTTGATGTGTGTCGTCAGTCGCTCCTCCCTTCGTGAAAGCTACGGCAGACAATCGTTTCGCGCCTTTTTGGCGTGCAGACACCATACTGCTTTCAGCAGACGGTGCACCACTGCTCTCCTGCTACTATGAATTCACCTCACATTTCGTCTTGTCTTCCTATATAATCTCTACTATCTACTCTTTCTCTTCCTCATCGAACACTTCCGCCGCCAACTCTGCTTGGCCATCGTGAACCGAGCAGCACAGGTTGCTCCGCCAACTCTGCTCTCCCGCTCTTGCTGTGCTACCGAGCTTCTCCATGTTGTCTATCCTGGGCTCCTGCCTCCATGAAAGCTACAGAAGACAACCATTTCCCGCCTTTTTTCAGCTATCGTGAACTGAACAGCACCTCTTCCGCTGCCACTCTGCTCTTCTACGTTTCATGCCCTTTTTCCAGGATTACCCATGCAGGCGCCATAGCCATGGAGCCCGCTCAGATCTCTGCTGCAGTTTTGACCACTGTAAATACCTCGCGCATTATCCAGCAGTATGTGCAGTACCTGAAAAACTGGGCGAGGAAGCGACGACAGTGCAATTACGATAGTGATGATGACATGGACACAGACTTTCCTAGAAGCACAGCATGTGGTGATTGGGAGATCATGTTGGTGTTGGGCCAGGTTCATGCCCTGGAACGCCAATTCTGTGCCTGGGAAACAAGCACAGACTGGTGGGACTGCATAGTGTTGCAGGTATGGGGTGATTCCCAGTGGCTGAGAAACTTTCGTATGCATAGGGCCACTTTCATGGAACTTTGTGACTTGCTGTCCCCTGCCCTGAAGCACAAAGACACCAACATGAGAGCAGCCCTCACAGTTGAGAAGAAAGTGGTGATAGCCCTGTGGAAGCTTGCAATGACCGACAGCTACTGGTCAGTCGGGAATCAGTTTGGAGTGGGCAAATCTACTGTGGGGGCTGCTGTGCTGCAAGTAGCCAACACAATCATTGACCAGCTGCTATCAAGGGTAGTGACTCTGGGAAATGTGCAGACCATTGTGGATGGCTTTAATTCACTGGGGTTCCCTAACTGCGGCGGGGCGATAGACGAAATGCATATCCCTATCTTGGCCCCCGAACACCGGGGCGGCCAGTAAATAAACTGCAAGGGGTACTTTTCCATGGTGCTGCAAGCACTGGTGGATCACAAGGGACATTTCACCAACATCAGCGAGGGATGGCCGGGAAAGGTGCATAACGCTTGCATCTTCAGGAACTCTGGTCTGTTTGAACAGCTGCAGGAAGAAACTTACTTCCCAGACCAGAAAATTACTGTTTGTTTAATGAAAATTACTGGTCGCTGGGTTTCCCCCCACCTCCCACCACGTGGCTCCGATCAAGCTCTCACTCACCAGAAGTGCCATTTCCAGGGTCATGGTCCGGGAGCATGCCTTGGGAGTGGGGGGAGGCTATTGGCTCCAGCGTTAAGAATAGTTCCTGGCTAGGGGGGGAAACGGATTCCCCACTTGCCGCCTGTGCTGATTGTCACCTGTGCTGATGGTGACCAAATTGGAAATTCAAATGTTCCTGAGGCTTTTACTGCCTACCTGGCTAGTGCATCGGAGTTGAGAGTGTTGTCCGGAGCGGTCACAAGGGAGCATTCTGGGATAGCTCCCGGAGGCCAATAACGTCGAATTGCGTCCACAGTACCTGTAACCCGGAACTACGATCTCAATTTTAGCGCTACTCCACTTGCCGAGGTGGAGTACAGAAATCGGATCAAAGAGCCCTTTATATCAAAAAAACTGGTTTGGTCATGTGGACGGAATCAGTTTTATTTCAAAGTAACTCGGCTAATTCCGAAATAACCGCGTACTGTAGATCAAGCCTGAATAACTTCCCTTGTTACGTTAACTCTTTGTATCCATGAAACAGACATGACAATAATCAGAATGACAGAGATACATATAATATTAATACAAATAATAGAGTTCTCTTTCACATTTGTCACATTTACTTTTCCCAGTAAAGTAAGTAGACATTATTCAGAATCCACAGGGTACAGAACTACTTCAGTGGCACATTAAACACAGGAATATGCAGCTAGCTCTGTATAATTAAACAACAAAAACATGAATTATAAACACAGATTAAGGAATAAATTCTGACATATGGGTATGTCTTCAAATCAGGAATTCACAAACTGCTTAGAAAAAAGTCTAGACAAGTCTGAATAAAATACATCACCCACCACCAAATTAACCTTTTAAAGTCTTTAATCACTGTATATTTCATCCTGTTCTTTAATTCTTTAATTATATTGCCATTCAGGGATCCAGCATAAGAGGCATGGGGGTATAGAGAAGCTTTAGACCAGCCCAGTTTTAACAGATCCCCACAATAATGACATACGTTTGGTAGCATCCCTTCCATAAACTGAAAAGTTAATTGGTGCTAATTATCTCAAGAGTTACTGAAACAGAGGCACAGAATTGGTTGCTTTATGAGGCAACCAACTCTAAATTAGAGAATCCTTGTTACATACCAAATTCAAATAGTGTGGCTGGCAAAACCAATATAATGCACAACTGGTAAACGTGTACAGATTAGAACTAGGCAGGAATTTTCAACAAACCATTTTCACTGAAAAATGCCAGTTTGCTGAAACTCAAAAAAATGCAGCTAAAAAGATGCATACTAAGCTTCGCCTTTCAACTACTTGTTTGCGTTCCTTTTTCATTCTTCATCTGTCCATTATCTACTTGGATTGTTAGTTGGCCAAATAATATTCAGAGAGTAATTTTAAATATTTTTTGCTATATTTTAAAAATAAATTATTTAACAATACTCCCCTTCCCCTCTTTCACAAGTCTACAGAGCTGAGCAAATAATCTGTGAATATTCGTTAACATGTGTGAATTGAATGATTTTTAAAAAAATAATTATTTCAGTATTTGCATACCTCCGGGAAGCAACTTGAAGCCAGAAACCCATCTCCTTTAATTGGCTGTACCGGACACTCACACTATACAAATAACAACTGTGTAGAGTTGCGAGGAGGGAGAGCAAAAGCTGGTTATAGGTAATGGAGAGGGAGACCTCAATATATTTTGGATGCTTATTTTATGCTTAGCGTGTCTTCTGAATAATGCCCTCATACTTGTGTGTGTGTGTGTGTGTGTGTGTGTGTCTGCATGCACATATATTTATACAAGACATCATTTATTCTTGTATTGTATTTTTAGCTAAATATAAAATTACAGCAGGACTGTTGTAAAGTGTTATCATAACTACCATAATCCATTCACTTTATGGTAGAAATCTGGGCAGAGAGCCATACATGTTTTATATATTTATATAATTCTAAATCTCAAATTTGTCCTTTAACTGTCTTTGAAATGTGCTGTCACTAGAAAAGACGATTACAGGTCCTCGTCTCTCTGCCTGTGCATTTATGAATATTTCAGACCAAGAAGAAGAGTATAGTAGACCCATTCCACGGCCAGCTGGATTTACAGGCTTTTCCACTTTCACTTTTCTGAGTTTTAAAACTGAGATAAATCATGAAAATAGCATTGGCAGGAAAGCACACCAAAAAATGTGTCTGCAAAAAGCCAAGGGCCTGATCAGAAGCCACAAAGGCAAGGAAGTGAGGGCAAAATCCCGTATGTATCTGAGTACTGAGGCACAGGTGGAGCAGGTAGTGGGCTGTATATTCAGCCAGAACCTGGTCTCCCTTTTCTGCAGGCACAGTTTGCACCCGCACAAATGTATGCCTGCAGGCTGTGCATGCAAAATGAAATTTTCATTTGCTCCGATAATTATCTGATTACTGGTTCATGAGATGCAATAGTGTTTTGTGGTCTAAAGCTGTTCCCAGGGAAAGGGACATAGCCTGGTTTTAAAATATACCTCATTAAGGTTATAAAAATGTAACATTAAGGAATCCCCCCTCCACATTTTTCAGGCTGATCTGGACAGGCTGGGGAAGAAGTGAGGTAGCTTACCCTCAGAGCCAGGAGTGCTGCTGCCAGCATTTCCTCCTTGCCCTGCTGATAGGTGCCTGACAGCTGTTGCATGATAATAAGGGTTCCACTCGGCAGCACTGTGCTCAGCCATCAGGGGAGCCAAAGAATTAAGGAGAGTGAATAGGAATGTCCTGTGCAGCCTCCCCTCTCCAAAGCCTGTGACATGTTGAGGGAGAAAGAGATGGCAGCTGCCACTTGCCTCCATTCCAATCCAGAGGAAAGAAAACAAAACGTTTGTGAGAGGGGGAAGAAACTCTCTCCCACTGAAGAGATAAAGGAAGAAAATGTGGAGGATGACTAGATCTTCTTCTATACAAGCAGTTGATATTCAAACTAAATTGGTGAGTTGCAGTTGGTGAGAAGTCATCTGATACTGGTTTTCCCCTGATTGGATGAAAGCACTTCCAGAGTGAATACTCCTATGTTTTGAAGATATTTAACTTTACATTTCCTAGCTTTGGTGTGTTTACATTTGATTTTTACTGCCACATTTTCAAAGAGGCCTCACCCTTCAAAATTGTGTGTGCACATAGAATCATAGGACTGGAAGGGACCTTGAGAGGTCATCTAATCCAGTCCCATGTACTCTAGGCAGGACTAAGTATTATCTAGACTATTCCTGACAGGTGTTTGTCCAACCTGCTCTTAAAAACCTCCAAAGACAGAGATTCCACAACCTCCCTAAACAATTTATTCCAGTGCTTAACTACCCTGACAGTTAGGAAGTTTTTCTTGGTGTCCAGCTTAAACCTCCCTTGCTGCAATTTAAGCCCATTGATTCTTGCCCTGTCCTCAAAGGATAACATTCTTGCTCTCAAGTTTTTGTGCATGCAAAATCTGATGTATGTAAACATGGATGGTCAGTTACGATGTTTGATTGGCAGGACAACTGAAATTAGATGTTAGATTGAGCTGCTCTGAAAAATTGCTGCCTTTGTAAAGCCAGCAGATGGGTGTGTGTGGGGGTGGGGGGCTTGAGGGAGATAGGGAGACTGACAGAGACACAGGAAAGAGTTTTATTGGGGCTAAGAACAATATGCCTACAGATATAAGACTTTGTTTATATTTCCCAGTAGTGTGCCCTAAAGGAGTTAGCCTGTTTGTGGTGAATTCTCACAAGGAAATACGATGTGTTTCTATGTTGAATGGTAGAAAGTAAAATGGCCAAGACAATGTAAAAGAGAGAAATTGTCTCTACATAAGGAACCAGGCTAGAAGCATGGGGATGGGGAAATGTATGCAAAAAATACACACACATCTCAGGTGAGTGCCCTAACCACTGGGCTACAGGATGTTCTGATGAGGGTCCCTCAATCTCTCCCATTGAAGTTGTGCCACTGTAGATAAATAATTAGTCATTACAGCAGGGGAATTGGGCTCTGGATCTCCCACATCCTGTGTGAGTGCTCTAACTACCAGGCTACAGTATCACTTTCATGCTTGCATGCATGCGCGCTGTCCCGCATGCACACCCACTGGTTAGGGCACTCACCCGAGAGTTGGCAGATCCCTGTTGAAACATTTTGCATCAGGCAGAGAAGGAACTTAAACTGGAAGACTCCCACAGCCAAGGCAAATACTTTAACCACTGGGTTTAAAGATATGAGGGACCTCCTCCACCACCAGTGCTCTTTTGTGTGGAGAGAACAACTACCAGATCCAGCAAGTTGGGTGGAGGAACACCTATCTTCCTTTGGTTCATGAACCACGCTGGGGCTTAGGCATCTGGACACCTACAGTGAGGCACTAGTGCATACACCCAGAGGCACAAACATCGGCACCTAGTGATCTTTTACACGCAAAAAACTTAGGCACCGAGTGAGTTCAGGCATCTACAAGATGAGGTGACAGCTGAGGGGTGTTTTGTGAATACTGGTGGCACCTAAATCTGGGATTGAGGTGACTAAAGTGTCAATTGGGTACCTAAACTCCTTTATCTCTTTCAGAACTTCCATGATTGGTGCTATGTTAAAGCTCTGGCACCGTCTGAGTGCCAGGGTTTCATCCCACGCAGGCAGGATATTTTGTGGCCATTTTGGTTCTGGTGATTTTATTTGTATGTAACTCTGTAAAAGGAGTTTTTAAAAGGCTTGTTTGTAACTTCAAGTCAGATCCTGATCATTGTACAAATATATTTTCTATTATCTCTGAGATGGGCTCAAACCCAAACCTTAAATGCCAACATGCCTGAATTTTAGGGATGTTTGAAATGCAAATCCTATGTGGTCCGATCTTTACAATTGTCTGAACTAAAAATATGGATCTGAATGTGCCTGAAATGACAAGATGTAGGATGCAGAAGTGGATCTAAATATCACATCCTGAAACCCTCTTTCAGTCCTAATTCTGGCATCTGATGCATGCTCAGGGTTCCCAGTGAAGATGATGAGAGCCATGTGTTTGTATCCAAGGATCAGTCTGTTCCAGAAATACACAATTCCTGCCCTTTAAAAAAAAAAAAAAAAAAAAGCAAAAAAAACTCTTGACCCACTTCACTGCAACAATTTTTTTTTCTTGCAAGCTGATATTTGGATCTTCAACATGATGATTTATTATATGCCCTCTTGGTCAGTAGTACAGAGCTTTTATTATGTTAGTATGCAATATTTTTATGGAGAATTCACAATAGCTGGTTTTAAAATGTGAAGGATGTGGCAAAAGATCCAAGTCCCCACTGTCAGCAACAGCCAGGAAAATCTCAATTGAGTCATAGAACTACAAAACCACCCCAAAACTATGGAAGGTCTAATTTCTTGTAATTTCAAAACAAATGAAAAGATGTGGTTGGGGGAAAATCCTATAAAAAACCCACTTAATCTAAGGTTGAGACTTTAAATACCTGCGGTGAATTTTTACTATAGCAGCAGTCTCAAGAGCCATGCTAATGCTTCTTGTTTTAATGTGATGTATCTGAAAAGACAGAAGGCCATACATTTGTGATGAATGGAGGGAAATGAAAGCACATCAGAAGCTAATGTTTTTATTTTTCTACCTTTTTAAGTGGATTTGGTGTTTATGAAAGTTGCTGAGTTAACAAAAAAGCCCCTATTCATCCACAAAGTGGGCAGCAAAAGTTCAGGCTTCCTGGCATCAGCCATCAATGTGACCTAACCATGCTCTGCAGATAACACCCCTAGGAGTGAGAAAGTAATTCAGTTACTAAGTCAATTTCAATCCTTGTTTGCTATGTTTTGACTTCCAATAAGAATTCTTATATACTGGGTATTTTTGTGATAACACCTATCCTACCACCTATCCTACCAGTCTCTTGAATCATCCAGCCCCTCAGATTCCAACATTTTCTTACATAGATTACCTATAATAGAATAATAGAATATTAGGGTTGGAAGAGACCTCAGGAGGTCATCTAGTCCAATCCCCTGCTCAAAGCAGGACCAACAACAACTAAATCATCATTATGAAGAACCAGAAAATAGGCCAGAAGACTTATTTTAGAAATCTCTGTCCATAGAAGGTATTTGTCAAGATAACAAAACAGTGTAGCTCTAAGGCGAGTTCTTTATCTGAGTAAGTTTGTTTCTTAATCCTTGAAACAGTGTGAAAAGCTGCAGAGTTGAATTCATATATTGTCCAGCTTCTTGATTAACTGGGCTTGAGAGATTAATTTTGTCCCCTGCTGGTCAATTCACTGACTCGCATTGACCGCTGACTTTGGATGAAATTGGTCAATGAGGTACATCCTCGTGGTTTGACATAGCATTAGTTTATCTCAGTACCCACTTCCATCAGGGAACCAGAGAGAGGCCAAGAAAGCATGCCCTGGATCACAGGGAGGATCACCAGAATAGAATGTAAATGGAAATCTATTTAAATACAAGAGAAATGCAATTACACATCTGGTAATCAGTGTTGGTGCAGGTGTTGCTGAAATAAGATTCAAGCAGATTAATTATTTACACAGATTATGTTCATGATTTGCAATGGATTTAAGGGAGGCTTCCTGGCAAGGACTGGGAGGAGGATTGTTTGTGATTAACTTAAAAGCAAGGATAAAGCAATGCCATTATTAAGTAAATATTACAATCTAAACCAACATTTACAAACTGCTACTCATGCATGCCGATTGGCTTGGCTGGCAGGGTAAAGAGGAGCATCCCTAGCTGAATGTGCTTGAATATTATTTTTGTGTTTTCACATGCTTTTTTCTATGAATGAATCTGTTTTGTGGAGAAGAGTGAAAGTGAATTAGAATTCTCTAAATATTGAGATTCAATTGCCATAATGTGCTTATGGGCATTACAGTGGAAATAGTATCTGGAGGCAGATTGAAGGACTTGACCTAATGCCCTTATCTCTCAGTCCTCCAACTCCAATCTAATGAACATATACTCATAATTATTTCTTAAATAGTTTTTATCTAATTTTAAAGTGGATAATTTAGAGCGCTTGTAAAAAACTGTAATAAGTTTCATTAAAATATGCAGCAATAGGAGAACTTTGAGCAGAATATATTTCCTTACTGTTCCATAGTCATACATATTAATAATATTAAAACTCCTCAGTTGCTTTAATAATATCATTCTGTTCCATAGATCTGAATACTAATGTTAATATTTCTGCAACTCTAGAAGGTTGTACACAGAATAACATTTTATATTTCTTATTTTTGTGTGTGTTTCTGATTTTCATTACTTTGCCTTTAATTAAAATTTGTTTTGTGATAGAAAGCACATTACAAGAAAGAATTAAATGATATAGAAATTATATAGGAAGAGAACTAACACCATTGTAGCTCAGGAAGGGCCCAATACAGCATGGTGCTCAGCATTTGATATAAGATAATTTGCGCCTTCAGATCTAACTGGTGAAAACTGAAGACACTCTGAACCTTGCAGGATCAGACCCTTATGCTGCAAACTGTTTTCACTCAGTCGGTACTAGAGATGGGGAGAACTCTGAATACTCTGTTGCTGCTATCCTGTACATCACTCAAACACACTGAAGTTATACTTGTCAAAAGTGCCTTCTGACTTTATCAGCCTTATCTTTTGGGTGCCCAACTTCAGGCCTGGACACACAAAAAGAGGTCCACACGCTCCAAGGTCACTTTTGAAAATGTTGGCCTGACATTCCATGGAAATCTCTCAGCGATTGGAGTCCACTGTGATTCAGTGTTATTACTGATTGTATTTTCATTGGTGATGTCAGCTTCTGGTGACTTTGTCACCCTGCTGGAATTTAGATGGTACCATGATGTTTTTTTCCCCCTAAAAGCATAGGTTTATGGGTCAGCAGTTGCAGAAATTAAATTAGAACCTGACTGGGGATGCTGATTGTCCAAAGCCACATTCTGATTGGGTCTTATGTCACAACTATGTACCAGTTCCCAAAGGTGCACAGCTGGAACCTCATTTCTGAAATGAACAAAAAATCTCCATGCTCTTTACGAGTACAGGGACTGCAATTCTGTCTGGTTCTTACTTGGGCTATGCAAGGATGGAGCAGTTCCTTATTTCCTTTCCTCCCCCCAATATGCACCTGCTAAATCTGGCCAAGGGTACATAACACAGATAACATAAGTGGAGCTGTGATTCTTGTGATCAGTAGATGACAATGAAAACCTTGTTCATAATTTTCACTTGTAAGATTGTGGTCCTAGGCTATGTTCTGCTCTCCTTCAAATAAGCATAACATCTCTAAGGAAGCCACTGAGAACTGTGTGATTTACTCTGCTTGCTTTAAAGCCAAGGTACAGCAAACAGCATTGTATGGTGAGAAATGGGGAGAACAAATGAACTCATACATATGGGACAAAATCTTGCCCTATAGTTGAATGTCATTTATTGGATAAGCATACAGCGGACAAGTGTGTGTGCAAATTTACTATTGATTTTGCTGCAGTTCTGTTATCAATAACATGCTTTTCAAAGCTCAGTGTTCTACACATGTTTAAACAAAAGCAAAACCACTTGTTTATTAAAACTGTATAGAAGTTTAGCACATAATAGTATATTACATGTGACTTTTCTAAAATATATATGATATTACTATTTACAAACTTGTATGTGTATTTATATTAGACATTCTTGCCTCATGCCTCATTAGTCCTTTGTTTTCAGGGTTTGTTGTTGTTGTTGTTGACCTAAGGTGATAGTCACCTTTTTCTTACTTATGAATGTGTTCTACTTTATAATTTAAGTCAAATGCAGGTTAAATGATTCATTTGAAACGAAAGTGAATGTGTACAATAGTGACATTCTAGAGCCATCAAACCTAGCTAAACAATTCCATTTTCCAATCATAAGAACGTTTTTTCAGCACAATTACAGGGTAAAATCTGTTTTGACAAATGTCTGTGTATAGTGGCACTCTGCAGTCAGTGATTTGGGTTGGTTTTTGTTCGTTTGGTTGGTTTTATTTATTTTTTGGTTCATAAAACATCCAAGCTCTTATTTCTTAAAAGAACAGCAGATGGATTTTTAAACAGTACATTTGAGAGGCAAGTTTGGGTACAGATTAGGACTAGACTGTGATTCAGGTGTGACACCAAATGAAGTCTAGGATTCAGACTTCTGATTAAAATGCACCAAAATTTTGTGAACTTTTCTTTCTGTCCTCTTCACTGATAGAAATCTCGGGACAATATATTCTGAGTGAATCTGATTTGGAACCACCCTATAGGCCCTTTCCAGATTAAGATTTGATTACACAAAAATACAGTGCAAAGTTATAAAAGATTCAGAATTGAGATTTCAGAATATTGTTTCATTATAAAATATCTTAGTAGTTATGGACAGACCTATATAAAAATAAACATATCTTATCCACTAGGAACTGTATTATACTGTACATACCATTACATCAAAAAAATTACATTAGCAGATCATTAAGGTTGCAGAGTTAAGCACTCAAATGAGGAAATGGCAGAATTATGGTTTCCTGTGCATCCCTCTTTTGCATATGCATAATGAAAGTCTGTAATTGCATGATCACAAACTATTATTTCAGTGCAAACAGTTCAGCTCTTTTCAAAAATGAAGCTAGGGAAAATATATTGTCTTGTCATTGTATTCCATCATCAAAATAGCACATGGACCTCAAGTTATTGCCCAAAACTGACTTTGGCTTTTTTTTGTTAGCAATGATACAACACAAACCTTAGCTAATCTTCTGCCCTGAGACTGGAAGGGTTTACCTCCAGAACCACCTCTTGGCAAGCTCCTTTGTTCACCCTGCCAAAAATGCTCCAATCTTTGTATTCTGGGTGAAAAGTAGTTCAGCCAAGACATCACCATGACCCAGCAGTAATTACTCTTAGTCTTTATGTGGGGTTTTAGCACATAACCCTACAAAAGATTCTTTCCCATATTTTCCTGTACTTTAATTATACTACCCTTAACATTAACACCAAGTCTCAGATGGTTCTCAGACTGAAACCAATCCTATACTGGCAGAAGAAGAAAAGAGAAAAAAGTTGGCAGACAAAGAATAAGGGAAATCAGGAAGGGACAAACCAGAGGAGCAGAGATGTTTCATTTTGAGTCAATTCAGCACAAAGAAGTACATTTCTCTGTGTTATAATATTGCCTCATGGGAGCTGTATTTTGCGTGCCTGAGGCCTCCATTCTCTACTTCAGGCCGATGTCCTTGTCTGGTTTATGTCTCCCATAATGCAACATGGTCTCCCCTCTAATCAAACTGTCCATCCAGGGACCCCCAACACTTACTGGAGAATGGCGACATGAGGTGTCTGAACTACAACTCTTACAAGGCAATGCATCACAACGGGGGAACGTAGTTCGAAACACACTTGAGTTGAAACAAAATATTTTGGATCATCTCAACAAACTGAAACTAAATATTTCAATTCAACAATATCAAACTATTTCATTTAGATCAAAAAATTCTGAAACAAAATGTTTTGCCATTTCTGAATTGAAATTTTTTTGGAACTCTTCATTTCACCCAAAAATTGAAATTTCAGCTTTTCATCTCAATTTGGGATGAAAACAGATTTGAAAATAACTTGAATTTACAGACTTGTGATATATAGCACTTCACATCTTTAAAATGTTGTACAAACATTAAATACTGTAACAGGAGACATGAGAAAACCATCGGCAAAGATTGCTGATAACACACTTAATACAGGAGACATGCCAAAAACGGCATAAAGATGACCAATATAATAGCCATATTCAGTGGACAATCAGTCTCCAAGTGTTAAAGCTGTTACGGGGTGGTAAAGTGGGGTGGGGAGGGAGATATGTAGATACTTCAAGTGTGAGAGACTCTCAAAGCAGTTTATGAAGAAATGATAAATCGAAACTATCATAATGCAGTAACTATTTGAGTAAACGAAGCCTTAGTGGACAAAGAAGAAATGTGGAGATAGCTAGATTTATGTAACTCCAAGCAGCCTATCAAACTAACCATTAATTCATATGTGTTTTGAGAGCGGTTTACTTACTGATTTCCCCCCTCCCAGTGCTCATTGTCATTACAGCTAGGTGCTTCATAATAATAATTATATATATATATATATATCAATACAAATAAGTACATAACTACTCAAAAAAGGGTAAAATTGTATATATCGCTACCCCTGCTATGCAAAGAGATGAAACATCTGCAATAATAAAATCTTTATACTGTCCTATTAGTGTTAACACAGCTAAAACTAGATGTGTTTCTTACCCACGCTGTAAAGACCACTAAAACAAGATTGTGAGGAACCACAAAAAGGAATGATTTTCACAGGTGAACACTGTCTACTGACAGGTTTCAGAGTAGCAGCCGTGTTAGTCTGTATTCGCAAAAAGAAGAGGACTTGTGGCACCTTAGAGACTAACAAATTTATTTGAGCATAAGCATTTGTGAGCTACAGCTCACTTCATCGGATGCATTCAGAAAGACCTATCTTCCTGGTTGTAGAGATTCCATTCTTTGCAACCACCAACAGCACATTTATTGTAATTCTTTACCACCATGTTGAAACATACAAGCTTTCTTTGGCCACTTTGCTTTTGTGTAGTGATGTAAACTACTTCAACTTCAATCTGAATTCTTCCCTATTTTGGATTTATAGATAATTTATGTAAAAGAAAAAAGGCACTATTGTGCACTTCTAAATATTTTTCCTAAGTGAAAGAGAAGATTTAAAAATATTTGAAAATGATGTTTTCTCAGGGCATACATCTTAACAGACAAGGCCCTAATTATGGTTTATAAGATCCTGAAGGCAAAGAGATGGAATGTCACAAAGACACTATTTGAGATAATAATTTACTCAAAAACAGAGATAATGGATTGATTTTAAAGAAGGTATTAATCTATAAGCTGTTCAGACAGAATTTCTTTATACAGAGGGTTGCTGAGTAATGGAACAAATTGTCAAAGACAGTGATAGAAGCAAGTGTGAATTATTCTGACACATTTCTGGAGGAGAGAATTGAAGAGTACAGTTGTGAGCTAGATTTCCAGGATGATAAACGGCGATATATGAATTGATTTAATTTGAGACTGTGGGAACTTGAGGTGGGAGGAACTACATTAAAAAGTCCCAAGATTAGCTAGTGCAGGTCTTACTGGACCGTATGTTTTCCTTGGTTTCCTTAGAAGTTCCTATGTTCTATTTTGAAGCAAAGTTATAAAATTAATTACAAAATGTGCAAGATAGGAAGGGTGGGACCAACCACTTAGCAGTGAGGATACGCATGAGTAAAGTGCCACAAAACATTTTATATCCTTACTTTGTGTAGGCTCTTTTTATTGAAATAGGTTCAGCACTGTGATGGGTGGGATCTCAGGACTGTTGGAAGATAAAAAAATAAACAGAGAAAAATGCACAAAGGAGGTGAGACTAGCAAAACACTGAACAGTTCCTTCAGGTCTAATGTGAGCAGCCCTGAGGTCATATGTAGATATTCTTTGAACAATTAGAGCCATTACTAATGGACTTGCAGGCATTGTTAATACTGTAGGGTTGTCTACAGGTGTGTTAATCTGCACTAACTTGAGATAGTGTGCATTGACAATGACTATGTACATGTGACGCAAACCCTTCAAGTGCACTAACTCCGTATTTGCCACAACACAGTGCTTCTATGCGCTACTTTGGCAGTCCTCCAAGTGCTATCCCACATTGATTTGTGGGTATCAGTAACTGACCTGTTTACCTGTGTGCCCTCCATTGCTCTGGGGCAAGTTCAGTGGATGTCCGCTCCCCAGTTTAAAAATGGACATGAAGCCAGGATTGGTGCATTTGCTCCTGGATGTGAATGTAATATTACTCCAGTAGTGTTATGCTATGCCTTGCGCAGCAGCTTGGAGTCATGGTGAGATCCTTGATCTCCTCACCATCTGGGAAGAAGCGACAGTACAGCAAGCTCTTGCAACCACCCACTATAATAAGAAACTGTCTGAGAATGTTGTTAAGCTGTTAGTCTAGAAGGGGCTCAGCCAGGATGCCAACCAACGCCAAATAAAGATCAGACAGCTCAGAAAAATTAACAGAAAAATCCATGGATGCCAGAAACAAATTGGGCTGTGCCCATGTAACCTGTCCATTTTCTGAGGCGTTGGACAGGATTTTTTTTTTTTGCATGCCACTACAGAACCCAATGTCCTTGTGGTCAGTGGGGTCCTATTGCTGCTGCCTCCACCAAGGAAATGGTGGCCTCTGAGGATGACCTCTATTCATCAGAGGAGGAAGATGAGGAGGAAGACAATCAAGAGATCTCTCCACATAGCCTGGATCACTTCAGAACTCCAGACCCTGAGGGCGACTGTGTAGGAACCCAGTCCAATTCCTTGCCCCAACCCTACTCCATGATGCAGGAGGAAGATCACCTCAGTGCGTGAATATCCCTTTTTACAATTTATTATTATGCTATACAACTCTGCTACCTTCTGTTCTGAGTGCTCAGTAGTCGCTACCATTTGGGGAGGATGTGAGGCGGGAGGCTTTCTAATACCAACCCCTACCTCTCTCCCTCAATTGCCCAGTTCAGTCCCCCTTCATTCTTCCCCCTCCCTCCGAACAAATTTTCAAGATGGTGAATGGGCTGGGTAATCAGCTTCTGTTTCATGCTGAAATCCCGACCATCAACTGTCTACAAACCCATGAAGCACACCTACTCATCTACTAACCTCCTTGTCCCTCCCCATATCTCTCTTTCCCGGTGAAGGCTGCCCCATCTCCACCTTATTTGCATACTCAAATGGCAGTGTGAAATTCAAAAGTTATTGAAACAGTTGTTACAAGGGAAAAACGAGGTTGTTAGTTTTCAGTTTACTTGAGTTATATGTAGACATGGGTGTTGCATGTCCTTCAGGTAGTAAGACTAATGCTCTTGTCTGAAAGATATATGTCTTTTAACAGCACTGTAAATGGATTTGTACTGAAAAAGATTAGGGTAGGGGTAGCATAACTGTACAGCTGTTAAGGCCATTGACTGAGGTATATCAAACACCACTTCTTCATTATTGCAATCAGATAGACAAAGGTGGCATAATGGCATCTCACTGGCTTACATAGTTCATAGAAAAAGATTGGGATCTGCTAAGGTTTCAGATAAGAAGGGTAGAACCTGATCTATTTTTCTCTGTACTTTCTGCATGTCTGCAGGGAGATGAAGCAAAATCTAAGACTGAGAAATTACTTGACTTTTTATTATTATTATTTTATTTTATTATTATTATGGACATTCAGGAGCCACTGACAGCCTGGCCAGCAAGTGGCTGAAGGACTGGCTAGAACAACACGAATGACATGTTGTGATCGGCACTCTCTCTGTGAGGGCTGATGGACCGATTGATCAAGGTGATGGACATTCAGTGGAATGGCATCACAATCATTGCCCCCAGCATAGCTCACAACTCACTTCCACTCTGCAGCACTTCTGGGGGGACCATCTTCGTGAATAACATTATTGTGTATCTCGCTGGTCTGCCCTTTGCCTTTTTGAATGACTTTTCTTTGCTTCCTAGTAATGTGCCTCAGTGAAATGCCATTGAGCACGAGGATGGCCTAAAGGGGATGCAGAGGAGATTACTAATCAGTGCCTTGATGCCCCTGCCACCCCGATCAGGAAACTCCCACACCCATATTAGTACTTCCAAGGCACAGCATAAACTGTACATTTCAAACCAGGACCAGGAAACCCAACATTTCCATCTAATACCCATGTACACACACCTTACTTTTTCTGAGCTCTCCCAAGACTGGGATGAATCTCTAGGGATGGAATTCAGAATTAGAGGGTAAAAAATGCGATCTCTGCTTCTATGAAAATGGTACTAGTGTGAACAATAACTACCTTTTTTTTAATTTAGTCCCCCCAGCCACAGCACCTGCAGCAGTAAGACCCTCAGAAACAGGGCCTCTATCAATGGCCGAGCAGCTGGCCAACCTGAGGGAGATGAAACAGAGCTCCAAAGGAAAGATGTTTGGAGCCCTCCTTACTCATACTTTCTCAAAATAAAATAAAATAAAATAAAGGGGGAGGAACAACTGAGAACTGGAGGGTGTTTTTGATGTCTGAGAGGGAGAACGAAAGGCAACTATTTGGAAACAGAATTGAACTGAACCCAGGGCAGCATTGCCATGACCCAAGACACTGTGGAGAAAGACAGGTACATGCAGAAGCAACTCCTGGGTGCCATGAATAGGCAGAGCGCTCTGCTAAGCACAAGCTGCCATTAGGCTGGCAGACAATGCAGCTCCCTCAACCAGGCCCCAGTCATGTTCTGCAAGCCCTGGCTAACACGGTGTCCTGGGAACACCAGCAAATGTTCCCTGATGTAGCCCCATTGCCTTGCTCCTAAGAGGCCATTCTTCTCCCCACCCTAGCCCAGGGCAGTGAGAACAACAGCACATAGGAGCCCAACACATTCTAGCCATCTAATGCACCAGGCAACTCTGACCTGACACTTAGCCCAGAAGGCAAAACATTCACCTACCTATGAACAGGAGCTGGCATCCACCACAGTTGTGTGCGGCCTCTTCCACCATACCGTATGTGAATGTTTCACTTTTTCACTTTAAGGCTGTGTTTTCTATTTTAATCACTATGATCAAAGTTTGTAGCATTTTCCAAGTTTTACATGTGGCTGTTACTTAGAGGCAAATTTTGTGCAATAAAAACCATTTAAAAGCCACAAATTTGATTTCTGGTAGACACAAAACCCCACAAATTTTCAACTTAGCAGCAGCATGAGAGGTTTTTACAAAAGTATAAAAGCGCTCACACAGCCTAAAATAAAGAATACCCCAGCGTGCCACTTCTGAAACCCTTTAAAGCAACTCCAATGCTCAACAGCCTATCCCATACCCCGGCATGACAGCTGGATGTACAAGTGCACCAGACTCAAAGAAAGAACAAAAAGCAGAAGTCAGAAGCTGGGAATGGGTGACAGGGGATGCATCACTTGATGATTATCTGTACTGTTCATTCCCTCTGAAACACCTGGCATTGGCCATTGTCAGAAAACAGGATACTAGGGCTAGATGGACCATTGGTCTGACCCAGTATGGCCGTTCTTATGTTCTTAAGCATTCCTGACAATATTGTGGTTTGCACTTTACAGTGAATGCCTTGCTGGCTGATCATTCTGTTCAGCAAATCTATGCATCTCAGCCTCCCACCAGGTAAGACTTTCTCCCTTACTCTCACAAATTTTATGTGAAATACAACACAGCTGTAATCCTAGGCAAGTATCATTCTGCAGCTTCTAACCTAGCCATAAGACAATGCACACTGACCTGTCATTCTTCAGCTGGAGAGGCAATATGTTCATCCATCCTTTCCTTCTCTCCAAGTGCCCTGTAAATGATTTCTTTAACCAGGGGAGCAGAGGATAAGCTGGGTCTCCCAGGATGATCAGAGCAATACCTACACCATTAATGTCCATAGTGATTCTGGGGGCAAATTCTCCATTATTCATTGAGGTAAATACAACTGATTTCAGAAAGATCCTAGCATCATGGACTTTCCAGACTACCCTACACCTATGTTTTTGAACTGCCATGGTGGTCAACAAGCCCTTGAAGCGCCACGGAGAAATATCCCTTTCTGCTTAAAAACTTCAAGGTATAGTGCAGGGGACACATGATAGGCACATAGGTCCTAACAGTTGTCCCAACACAATTTGGGAACCCCAATGCATGCAAGGCCATCCATAATCTCATGAGCATTACCAAGCTTTATAACTCGGTACAACTAATATCTTCTGCATAGCCACATGCACTTGCATGACATTGACGCCCCCTGCCCCTAGTCAGTTGACTACAGACTGATTAGAGCTGGGAGTAGCCAGCTTCCAGCTGTCAATGGTGACCCATCTCTCAATAGCTATGGGAGTCCCCATGTTCGTACAAAGCTTCTGCCACTCCAAGCCCAATTCAACACACATCTGAAAGATTGCCTCCACCATCTTGAAATTCTGTCACCATAGCTGGCCATTGCAGGTGTGCAGAATGATACTTTCCTACCAATCGATGCTGGGTTCCCACGCCCAGAAACAGCACTGCACTCTGTGAAGCTGCGCCAGGAACAACTCATGTACTAGCAGTTGCTCAGTATCTTCCTTCTCCCTCCCCCGCTGTTACTGCCGCCAATGGTACTAATTCACATATTTCTTGGAGGTCTGGGGGTGGAGGGGGACAAATTCCAGTCCTCAACCTCCCCCAAGCAGGGAGCCCAATCTGGTCACAGATCATTGTCCCCCCACTGTCTCCAAACAGGGACCCCAGGTCTCCCTCGGCCAGGAAGTCTTTCCTCTCTTACCCACACAATGCATGAGCCAGTGCAACCAGGAGTCAAGTTCTCAGCAGTCTCCCCTGTGCTCTGCTGAACAGGAACAGACTCCCCATGCGCCACATTGCAACACCATTTGGCACAGCCACCCCTCCATATGGACAGAGAAGGGGTTGGGCCAAATTTCAGTGGCATTGTGACCCTGTGCACCAGGTTGTAATACCACTCACTGAAATTTGACCCGGTCACCCATCTGTCTAGAAGGAGGTGCAGCTGGGTCAAATTTCCATGATGGTGAGACTATGCAACCAGAGAAACACTCCAGAATGCTCTGGCAGCAGCCATCCTGATTTGATATGGGACCACTGCTTAAAAGTGGTCGGGCCATTTCTTGCCCCCCCACCCCTCTGCTTTGCAGCCTATGAATATTTGAGCAAATTCAAAAACCTTAGGGGAGTGTTACCCCCAACCCCGGCACCCTCTAATTGGTACCACTGGCTGATGATGCTGGAGAAGTTTCTTTTGTAGCTGTAGTTTGCTCAGTGGTGTGGTTATTGAAATTCAAAGCTAAAGCCACCTGGAACCCAGATTTCACATAAATCCCCCACAGCCTTTGCATATTCACTGTTGCCCGCTTCACGGTGCAGAGCATTGCTGTGTCCATGCTGACCAACAGCAATTCAAAAATGCTCCTAGCCCGCCTAGAAAAAGAGGAACCATGAGATAGAGGGAGCAGAATCAAAGGATTTGGCAGCAAGACCATGGAGCAGCACACTCAACCACAACAACCTCCATCTAACCACATTATCCCATTTAGCTGCTGAAGGAGTGGGCAATTTGACCTCTGCTTCTGCTTTCCTTTTGTCTTCCTCTTATGTATAATAACCTCTCACTGCCTTACCTCAAAGTCTCCTGATTCCACTTATGTTCTTTCCTTTCAGGAGACATGAACTATATTCTGCTGTTTGCTCTTCATTTGTCCACTAAAACAAACAACAGCAACTGCTAATGGCTTCTCCTGCCAATCATCCCAAAAGGATCTCCTAGGAGACCTGAGTGATTCCCTGAAACCTCTTCTTGGACCTGGCTTGGCACTGGTTACACAAGGAGGAAAAACAATTAGTAAAGGAGCTGTACTTCCCCAAACCCCTTCACACCGGTTTTCACTCATTGTGAATGTATTTCCATATCCCAGTGAAACCCATTATCTAGTCATTATTTATCATATCAAACATCCCTTTTTAATTTCTACTTCAATGGAATTTTTTGTTTTGTTCCCCACCTTTGTTCCCTCCCTTCTGCTTTCATAAAGTTACACAACCTTTGGGGAAAAGCAAAGTTGTTTACAATGTGTAATTATGATACTAAAAAAAGAAATCAAATCACAAATTCATTGTGGAGTGTTTGATCCAGAATATTGTTAGAAACATAATTAATATCTACAAATATTGATACATCACTTTTCAACTTAGGGTCTCTTTAACCAGCCAGAAAAATAAAGACACCTAGCTTTTTCAGGAGCACAACTTTGAATACATTGGTGTTTGTTTTCCATTTCAGCATTTGAATAAGTAAATCTAGTGGACCTTTTGTTCTAAAAATGGGCAGTGGTGATTAAGTATTGTCACTTGTCACCCACTAATATTTGTTTGCATGAGGAATGTTGATGTAACTATACGCTAGTATAATTGAGAGAGATTCAAGTACCTCCAGACAAGGGGTAATATAGCTACCGATTTACCTATGGTTATAGTGTCTTTTGAGTTATCTCATCTAGCAGGCTGATAAAAAAAAATTGGCCAGTTCTTCTGCTGATGTATATTGGTGTTGCTCTGTTGTCTTTTATGGAGCTACACCAATTTAGACCAGCTGTGGATCTGGACTCTTTCTATTTTTTAAACTTACTGCCTTGTAAGTCTGTTGTACTCTGTTGGTATACTTTGGAGGCCTCTCAGCAATGAGCGTTTATGTAATTTGGCATGTCTACTTTTATTATTTGATCATGTCACAGGTAACCATGCTCTGATATTTTTAATACCATTGTTATTTCTATCCAGTAGTGCCCAGTCGTGGATTGGAACCCTATTGTGCTAAGCATTTGTGTACACACATAGTGAAAAGAGTTTACAATCTAATTAACTGCCACTGATTGCCTCCCAGCATATGAATAAATATTAGCTATGAATGTGTAGCTATACCTATGTATATACTGTACCTAGTGTAGATAAGTATGTGTAACGTAAAACAGATTTTCAGCCAAAGGTATAGTTAGGAGGTTGATGAGTACTGTCTGCATTATTCCATGCCCCAGGGAAAGTGTTTTGTTTGGTGCAGGGCAATAGCTCATCCCCCTTTTTCCCCACTTGCTGTTCAGGCAACATCTTTTAAAGATGGAGTAAAAGCTGCTATCAAGCTGACTTCCCTGATGCCCAAAAGGCATTACTCCTTACACACGCTAGACCAGGGGAGGGCAGACTACCGCCCATGGGCCAGATTCGGCCTGTCAGGGCTTTCAATCCAGCCCACGGGATTGCCAGCCCTGTGGCACAGTGAGGCTAGGGCAGGCTCCTCGCCTGCCCTGGCCCCGCTCCGCTTCCAGAAGCGGCCAGCACCACATCCCTGCAGCCCCTGGTGGGGGGGTAGAGGGTTCTGTGCCCTTCCCTTGTCTGAAGACACCGCCCCCTGCAGCTCCCATTGGCTGGGAACAGGAAACTGCGGCTAATTGTGAGCTTTGGGGGTTGTACCCACAGGTGAGGGCAGCATGCAGCGGAGTCGTCTGTCCCACCCCACCCACAGGAGCCACTGCTGGACATGCTGGCCACTTCCGGGAGTGGCACAGGGCAGGGCAGGCAAGGAGCCTGACTTAGCCCTGCTACGTGTTGCTGCTGCTGCTCCGGAGCTGCTCGAGGTAAGCGATGCTGGGCCCGAGCCTGAACCCCTCCTGTATCCCGCACCCCAACCCTCTGCCCCAAGCCCCCTCCCACATTCTGCACCCCCTCTTGTACCCCTACCTCCTGCCCTGAGACCCCTGCCATACCCCTCCTACATCCCAACCCCCTGCCCTGAGACCCCTCCTGTACCCCGTGCCCCTCCTGCACCCCAACCCCTTGCCCTGAGCCCCTTCCTGCACACCGCACCCCCTCCCACACCCCGCACTCCCTCCTGCACCCCGACCCCCTGCCCCAGCCCTAGATTCATGGCCCTGCATACAATTTCCCCACCCAGATGTGTCCCTTGGCCAAAAGGTTTGCCCACCCCTGGGCTAGACTCTAGCCCTGACTACTTTGCTAAGGTACAAGAAGGGATAAGCTTTCTCCTCTTTACCCTGTGCACTATTCAGGGCCATGGAAGGGTGTTGTGAAGGCTGCATGGTGATGATCCATCGCCTCAAGGAGAATGGAGCCATGTCTGTCATTACAACCCCTTCATGCCTACAGATATGTCTGACTGGATTCTCTGGGGGTAGCTCATACTGCTAATTTCTGAAGCTGTGGTTAGGGTCATGACTGAACACACATGGGGCCTCCATGATTCACTCTGTCTGTGTCTGCCCTGTGCTTGGGGAACCTCTGCTCAGCTGCTAGAATCTGTTCCCCTCCAGGACTCCTCCCATGCGAAATGCCAGATTTGGGCCAGATGTTTATTTTTTAAATTGTTAAAATAAAGAAAAAACAGATTGTTATGGATGTATTCCAATAATCTCGGAATGAATTGTATATGTAATCCCAGAAATCAGACTCCTTTATTATTCCTGTAAGTGCAGAGAAAAAGAAAAGGGGGAAGAGATTAGAGAAGAATTATGAAGAGTCTGGGGAATGAATTATGTCCCCTGCCTGTTTATATAGCACAGAAGTTGAACCTAGCACCCTCAATTTTTTCCTTGCTGATTTTTCTGAAAAGTGACATCAAGCTGTTCAGCCTATTGAGTAGGCTGAACATTTATAAATGTACTGCTTGTTTAATAACAATCTCAACGGTGTTGCTTTTGTCACAGAAACTGTATTTTGGAGAGGATTGTTGGGTAGCTATTTCACTTATATATTATAAATTCTAGAGATTTTGTAATGACTGAGACATTTCTGTTTCATACTCATTTCCTGTTCGCAAACCATCCCCCATTTGTCCTTTGGATAAGATGAGTGAATAGAAAAGGATTTAGGCTATTGTTTTGTGGTCCTCAGTAATTAAGGATATAAAAATCCACTGGCTTGGGAATTTCATTTTCCATAAAAAGTCAAGCCCAAAGACCCCTTCTGATTTTAAAGTAAATACGGTTTATAATGCATTCATCTATTGCATTTCTAGGAATGCTTTTGGACTTAGTGTACTACAGATGAATAAGGAGAATGTGAAAATTGAAACTACAATTAAAGTACAAAGAAAAGGAGGACTTGTGGCACCCTAGAGACTAACAAATTTATTTGAGGATAAGCTTTCGTGAGCTACAGCTCACTTCATCATGTAGCTCATGAAAGCTTATGCTCAAATAAATTTGTTAGTCTCCAAGGTGCCACAAGTACTCCTTTTCTTTTTGCGAATACAGACTAACACGGCTGCTACTTTGAAACCTGTAATTAAAGTACAGTTGCCAAACAAGTTCATATTAGATAAAAACACGTTAATACTCTTTTTACATGGCTACATAATGATGGTTCATTTGCTCTTTTGGGACTGTATAAAACACATACCTGAAAGTCTTTTATTAGTGCTCTGTGTTGTGACGATGATTGCTTCTATTTATACGTGTGCTGATGCAACTTTGCCTCCCCAGAATTTTTCTTCAATGACACCCCTGACCCTCTAGTCAAGTACAGAAGACCTTACATTTTTAGGTCTTGATCCTAAAGGTGCATGGTGCAGAATCTTCCTTAAGGAAGGGGTGCTTATCTTTTCCTGCTGCTAAAGTTGCAGAAAAATGGAGTTACAGCTTGAATGGAATGTGAGTTCAGATCTAATTTGGCAAATAATTTTAACCAAGAAATGAAATGAAAAAATTAAAGTTGAAACATTTACTTTGACATTTTTTAAATTAAACATTTTGTTTTGAAATTTAGATCATTTAAAAGAAACGATAAAGGGTAAAAAAAATTAAAAGTAAACAAACAGACCAAATAATAAACCAGAAGAAAGATGAATAATTAATTGAAAGAAAGAGAGTGTTGGTCTTTTATGACTTAAAATACACAACAACCTTAAGTGACTGATTTCATTGTATAAATTAAACAAAATGATATGCTTCCAAGGATAAACGGCAGGACTGGGCAATAGGTAGAATCAAGTGATCCACTAGAGCAATTAAAAAAAAACCTTCAGAAGGTGTGAAGATTCTTCTTCTTTCTTGTCACTTCCCTAATCAAGTTTGGCGATTTCTATAGCCTTCTTCCAAAACTCTTAATCATATGCCAGGCTGTCACACGGACTTGTCTCTCTAAGATCTACTGATATCCAGTCCAGGTACCAAGTCTTTGGACTCCCTCTTGGTTGTCTTCCATCACAGTCATTACAAGAGCCATCTTACGACTCCAGCCATCCAATCTCTGCTGGATAGGCCCATCTCAACAAAGCCTAGCATCCCTCAACATGTGTTCAGGTGGAGTAAGCCCCAGTAGGCCCCCTACAATCTTGTTTCATTTCCTATCATGAAAGGTCCAACTATTTGATCATCTCAACATTTTCATTTCTGTGGTGAAGAGCAGAATGATTTCCTTTCTTGTGGCTGGCCAAGCCTCTGGTCTGTACATTAAGATGGATCAAATTACAGTTTTATACACTACCTTTTAATATTATTGGTGGGAGTTCTCTGTGACAAAACAGTGCCATTTGCACCACACGGCTTTAGTATGATACTGGGCATCCTCAGCAACCATTGATCTTAGGTATTTAAATTATTTCACTCTTCTAAGGTCTCTGCCTGTGAGTCCTCCTCCCTCAGATATCATAGCCTTGGACTTACCATTGTTCACTCTAAGTCCACCCCAGACTGTTGTAACTGAGCAAGGTCTGTCAAAGTTAATGAAGTGAGTGAATAAATTAAGTAAGCTGAGATGTGAAAGTTGGAATGTAGGAATGCTGACTGGAAAAAGTTTGGAGCTATGTGAAGTCTTCAGAAGATGTGACTTGATTTCAAAATGTGTGTGATTTTTCTCTGTCCCATACCATTTACTCCAGATTAGGTTAGTAAAGACAAGCTTCTTTTTAGCTTAAATATCCATAAACATCAGTTTTACAACACTGCTAGTTCAGTGTGTCTGAAGTGGTCCAGTGTGTTTAGCTAGCAATTTCATCATACCTAAACAGCTTAATTGATAGCGAGCTGATAACTCTTTATGAAGCAGGTTTTAATAATGCTTTAATGTTTCTGGTTTATGATGCCATTAAAGTCATCTTTTGTCATATTAGTAATAAAGATATTCTCAAAATAACCCAAGCAGCAATTCAGTATGGCTTTTAATGTCAATATAAACTCCTGTATTACGAAATGTATTTGAAGTATTAACAGTGTTGTTTGCATTTTTCAGATTTATTACACATTATTATAGGATACAAATCCCTTAGTTTTACAAAAATGTCCACTGTCTGAAAACCTGGAGATGTACAGTAATATATTAGGTGGATGACCTTGGGGCACAATTCTTTTGTAGAGGGGGTCAGATTTTCAAAAGAGCTCAGCACCCAACAGCTCCACTTAAGAACAATCAGGTTGCACATTTTAAATTTAGAGAAAAATATGCCAACAAATGTGATGTTTGGATTCCTACTTCATAATTAAATATGATGTAAATAAATGAAGTTCATGTAACATTTATTATGTAACTTCTTTAAATGTGCTCTGTCAAACCTTACTAAGACTATGAATAGACTGGTTGTTTTTCATACCGTTCCTATACTCTGCCCGGCCACTCAATTCTTGAAAGCTGGATATGGAGATGAATCCTGCTGTCCAAGCACTTCACGGAACAGATTTCCTGTCCACATTCAATATCTTTTCCTGTCCATTAGAATGAAGTCAGTGGGATTAGTAAAGTGATGGGATGACTTGTAAACCAAGAGGTGCCTTCAACTTCCAAAAGGAGCAGGTTTTACATAGCATGCAATATATCTTCTGGGCCATTTTCTATTCTGATTAAAAAAGAAGAAGAAGCCTTGTCACTGACATTTGGATGATATAAATCCAAATTGCCTATTGTCAAGGTTCCTTCCCCACTCTGAACGCTAGGGTACAGATGTGGGGACCTGCATGAAAAACCTCCTAAGCTTATCTTTACCAGCTTAGGTCAAAACTTCCCCAAGGTACAAAATATTCCACCCTTTGTCCTTGGATTGGCCGCTACCACCAAACAAATACTGGTTACTGGGGAAGAGCTGTTTGGAAACGTCTTTTCCCCAAAAAATACTTCCCAAAACCTTGCACCCCACTTCCTGGACAAGGTTTGGTAAAAAGCCTCAACAATTTGCCTAGGTGACTACAGACCCAGACCCTTGGATCTTAAGAACAATGAACAATCCTCCCAACACTTGCACCCCCCCTTTCCTGGGGAATGTTGGATAAAAAGCCTCACCAATTTGCATAGGTGATCATAGACCCAAACCCTTGGATCTGAGAACAATGAAAAAAGCATTCAGTTTTCTTACAAGAGGACTTTTAATAGAGATAGAAGTAAATAGAAGTAAAGAAACCCCCCTGTAACATCAGGATGGTAGATACCTTACAGGGTAATTAGATTTAAAACATAGAGCTCCCCTCTAGGTAAAACCTTAAGTTATAAAAAGATACACAGACAGAAATAGTTATTCTATTCAGCATAATTCTTTTCTCAGCCATTTAAAGAAATCATAATCTAACGCATACCTAGCTAGATTACTTACTAAAAGTTCTAAGACTCCATTCCTGGTCTATCCCTGGCAAAGAAGCATATAGACAGACACACAGACCCTTTGTTTCTCTCCCTCCTCCCAGCTTTTGAAAGTATCTTGTCTCCTCATTGGTCATTTTGGTCAGGTGCCAGTGAGGTTACCTTTAGCTTCTTAACCCTTTACAGGTGAGAGGATTTTTTTCTCTGGCCAGGAGGGATTTTAAAGGGGTTTACCCTTCCCTTTATATTTATGACACCTATAAAGTCTGGATTGATTTTAAAAATTAGGTGGAGTGAGTGATAAACTTATTTGTGCTTTTTTGGGGGGAAACGTACATTATATAGCTAGGTAAAGTCCCAGGTGCCGTTACGCAGAGCAGTTTTCTTGTCACCAAGGATTATAGTACATAACAAAGGGGAGAGTGTGTGCTAAATTCTACTTTCAGCCAGGGACTGGTCCTGCAAGTGCTGGACCATTCTTGTCCTGATCTGGCAAAGCACTTAAGCATCTTCTTAACTTTGAGCATGTGAGGACCACCACTGACTTTAGTGACCTTGCTAGTTGAACCCTGAGTGCTAAAAATAGAAAATAAAAACATGAATGCATGTTAGCCTCCCCCAATTGTCCATCTACCCCTTAAAAAGTGGTGACATTTTAATTTTTTTAAACCAATTACATTGAGAAATGGGAACAAGGCAATAATAGCAGTAATGTAGTTGAGGGTAAATTGTGTGTATTCACTTCTCATTTGGGGAATATGGAGTTTAGTTTAGTTTAGGTTATTCCCCCCCCCCTTTTTTTTTTAACTACACCGCTGAATAAATCCTGTTCTTAACCCTGAGTTGAGCACCACTCTCTGTCACACTCAGGCAAACCATCTGATGTCAATGGCCTTGTCTGGATGTAACTAGTGGCAGAATTTGGTCCTAGGGAGGTGGTGGAATCTCCTTCCTTTGAGGTTTTTAAGGTCAGGCTTGACAAAGCCCTGGCTGGGATGATTTAGTTGGGGATTGGTCCTGCTTTGAACCGGGGGTTGGACTAGATGACCTCCTGAGTTCTCTTCCAACCCTGATATTCTATGATTCTATGATTCTATAATGCTACTATTAAATTGTGAGGCTGAACCTGTAAAATATTTAGTAGGGGGAAATATCAAAATAGTTTCAAATGTTTCATGTGTGGGTAGCATTAATATGTGTATTTAAAAGGTTCTGTTCTCCCTGGCTAAACATCATAGTTATATTTTTATATTCCCTACACAGGTAAGGAACAAAATTAAAGAGAGAATAGATGGAGAACTGATCCATTCCTTTTAGGTTTGCATAGACAAGTCTATGAAGAATTACATTAAAAATTGGCTGTTTAGGCACAGTCATTGGCCTTACTAAGATCCAGTATGAAGGGTCTTATAGATCCTGTATGAAGAAGTATGTAAAGCACTATATAACCTATGGGTGTCAGTATCGGAAGCAAGAGTAGATCCATCGTCCCATTATACTCTAGCACTACAAAAGAGCCATTTGAACTAATGTCAGTTGATTTTCATCATCTTGGGAAAATAGGGATGCATGGAAATATATCTTGATCCTTATGGACCACTTCACTAGGCTTCTACAAATATATCCCACAAGGAACAAGACTTCCAGAGATGCAGCTGACAAATATTTCAATGGTTTTATTTTGAAGATTGGATTCCACAAGTAAATTTATAATGACCCAGGGGAGATTTGAAAACCACCTATGCCATAGGCTGCAACAGTACAGCTGGATCAATCAGCAAATTGAATGATTTTATTCTTAATTTCTCCCTGAAGACCACAAATCTAACTGTTATCAGTATTTAAACATGATCATATATCCTTATAACTGCACACCCCCAAACAATGGGATTCTCTCCATTTCATTTTTGTTTAGAAGATCTCCTTGTTTGCCAATCAATGTTGTATTTAGATTCAAAGAGAATCATAAATCAAGGGAGAATGAAGACTTTTTAAAAAAATAGAAATGAAGAAACAAAACAAAACAGATGAGAAGCTCTCTGAAACCTCTCAATTTACTTTTGGTTAAAGGTCTGGAGTAGGATTTAGAAATCTGGCTTCCATTCCCAGATTCATTCTCTTTGAACAGATCAGTTAATCTCTCTGTTCTCTGCTCAATCTTTAAAACAGGGAAAATAATATTCTCCTACCTCACAAGGTTATGAGAGTTAATTCATTAATGTGTAAGATATCCACAGTGATGAGTGTACCATAGAACACCCATAAGAGATGTAATATAAGATTTGGAATCCACTAACAACAATTCCAGGAAGTCAGCTGCCAGGAGAAAGGTTTGTTTGACAATACAGGTTTTTCTCTAAGTAGGTGGAGCTTTTGTCAGGAATTTGTCAAGATGTGGTAGATCTTCAAAATGAAAAATCTACTTGGAAGAGACAGCTTATATTGTTACCAAAAGTATAGGAGATCATAATCCAAAATCCAGAGGACAGTGAGGGAGAAGCCAGGCTATTTTACACTTCATTCCTTTGTTACCTTGCAATTACTAGCCAAATGATAAGCCAACAGTAAGAAAATCCAAAAATAATTGTGTGTAGTGACACTTCCCCAATTTTTTCAGAAGCAGCTTTCTTCTGAAAGTTCATATGATGACTTGTAGATCCAATTCCTTGGTATTCAATAGTATTAAAACAGTAGCACTAGTAAAAAATATTCTGTGCCAAATCCACAGCTGATGCATATTCTTATTGACTTTAATGTCGCCACACTGATTTATTCTGACTCAGGATCAGTTTCCTTGAGAGCACCCAGCCTGAGATGAAAAGCTCACTAAACCCAAATGATGATACTTATTATTCCAGGATTCTAGCCTATTAGAATGAGAGAATGAAAGATGAATACCTATGATTTTGTGGGACTCCAATATAGAAATCCAGTTAATTCCATTTCCATAATACCTAACGCCAGTTAAGCTAGGTCTGCCTGTGTATATATCAAAATAAATCACTTAGTTTGTTATACTTACACTGTTAATTTATAATAACGTTGTACAAGGGGGTTAATGAGTGTCATAGCCATTATAAAGTGGATTTGTTTGGAAAGTAAATAAAATTGCTTACAGCCAAGCAAGTCTTACCTGCATGCAGGAAATATAGTCTGCATGAGGTGAACAGAACGTTTGGAGATGTGGACATGACATGGTCTCTTCTGTTTGTATTTGGAGGTTTTTAGACAATCCCTTGAAAGTAGGGGGAGATATCTTGTTTTGTATATTTGCCTCATGAGATTCTATAAGTAATACTACCAGAAACCTGTTCTCAAAAAGAACAGAGCATTCCAGGTATTACACATGCAGTCTGTAATATTTCCAACAACAGTAATAATTAAGATGAGCATCTGTTTTTACATTCAAACTCAAAATACTAGCCCACACAATCTGCAGCAATGCTGTAAATAAGAATGACAAAAACAATTAAGTATTATATTTCAAAGAATAATGGAAGGTGGTGCTGGTATGTGTTGCAGTGTTGCACTTCAGCTGTAGAAACCTCTGATCAGATCTTGTGCTCCACTTAGAACTAAATCAGGAATTGCCTCTCTCTTTGTGGGTCCCAGGACTAGCTGCTCCAAGGAGCAGTCATTTATGGTGCCTATAATTTTTATGGCATCACACCCTGAGGTAATATTTACCTAGTCAATATGAGGATAGTTGAAATCACACAATTATTATTGCTTGTGTAGCCTCTCTAACCTACCTTAGCATTTCACAATTACTGTTACCATCCTGGTCAGTGGTTGGTAGTATATTCTTACTGCTATAGTCTTTTTATTTAAGCATGGAATTTCTATCCATAGTGATTCTGTGGTACAATATCTTTCATGTAAGATATTTATCTTATTTGACTCTATAATGCCACTCCTCCACCTGTGCGACCTGCTCTGTCATTGCTATGTAACTTATATCCTGGTGTCACCGTGTCCCATTGATTATCCTCATTTCACCAAGTTTCCGTGATGCTAATTAGACCAATATCCTCATTTAATTACAGGTACTCCAGTTTACCCATCTTAGTATTTAGACTTACAGTGAGGGGCAAAGGAAACAGGATGTTCTAGAAATCATTGCAGAATTATCCAGTCAGACTTCTTCATGGTTTTATTATCTTGGGCTTCTGACCATACAATTCTGGACAAATTCCAAATTAGGCAAAATTTCATTTTGCCTACTTAATTTGAAAGGGGTAATCTTCATTTGCTGGTCTAAACTGCTGTGTAGTGCTGCTGTGCTGTCAAGCAGCTGCTGCCTTTTCCCTCAGAGGTGGCTGCATTTCAGTGGAGGAAGAAGTATAGTTCATATATCAATTTTAAGTATGTAGAGCATATGGGATCCTTAAAGTTGCAAGATGTACACTGTCTGGGCCAAATACTGATATCCTTACTCAATTTTTACTCAGTCCTTACTCAGACAATGTTCTCATTGATGCTAATGGATCTCAGGATTTAATGTATTACCATTGCCCATATTTTTAATGGAGATCATAAATACCTGCAGCACATGTGTTTAATTTCTTATGAAAATGGGAACTGATTGTTTCAGTAAATGAGAAATCTGTCCCCGAAATATTAATCTGTTATGAATGCTCACTATCCCTATTAGCATTGAAAGTACCAATAGCATGCTTCTTTTAAAAACAAATGAAATGACATTTTCCTTCCTCAAGGAGCTTGCGTTCTAGTTCAGACATAGATAGAACATTTCAAACACAGCACACGGTGTGCCAGTATGAGGTACTGTAGCAATTGGCCTATTGTCCTCGCTAGACTTCTTATAATTTTATTCCCCGTGTACTTACAAATTTCCTCATTGGTGCTGAAGCTGTGTAAAAGCAGATAAGGATCAGTCGCTCCTTTCTTTTATGTAAGAAACATAAGTACCACCTGAGTATAGAGAGGGGGAGTAGGCAACACAATTGGTCAGCATGCTACCATGGTCACCACTACAAAAGTCAACATTTACGCTCTGGTATCTGAGAAAACATGATGATTTCATATTCAAATGATATGGTGAAAGCTGAACACAATGTATGGGGTTAAATGTTGACTCTTTAATAGCATCTATTGTAGTTATTCATCTTTATAAAGATGGGTTCAAATCCTGGGTTAGGTCATAAGTGAACATGAGTTTGGGGATTTCCGTCTAGTTCACATGATAAAGCTGTTGCCTGTCCGGGAATTTTTAATGAGAAGCGGCTTAACTTTGGAATGAGTGAGAAGTCTATGTTGAAACAAAAAGATGTGTGGCAAAGCTTATGCAAACTACTCAAACTACTGCTCTGATATTTTCATTTTTATGAGAATCACACACATATAGCCTACTCTCAAAACCTGTATAGAACAGGCACACCACTCATATGGATGTTAACAAGTGTGGTGCGCACCTATCTGAGAGCAAAAGTTCTTTCTAAAAAATAAAGATAAGAATACAGCTACAATCTCCATTCAATGTGAACCTGACATAAATATTAGGTTTAATTTTTTGTTAATAATAATTAGCTCCCATGTGGTATTTTTTCATCCATAGACCTCAGAAGTATTTTACAAAGGAGGATAAATGTCAATGACAAAGAAATATCTCTTGCCAATGGCTAGTATTTTGGTGGTATTTTCTGTGGTGTACTAGTAACGGTAAATCATTACACTGATGTGATACTACATAGATCCTGATGTTTACTGAGGTTGGGGGGAGTGTTTTTGTTTTTTTAGTATAACACTGTTTTTAGGCATGTAGATCTAATCCTGCTACAGACAACACAGTGAAGAGGAAAAAACTGCCCAGTGAGGCTTCTGGTACAAGTGCCCTCTTCAGAATTTAAAAACATGGTTTCATGCATTTAGAATTTCTCTTTAAGAAGAGACATATTTGGGATTTTGTATCTCTAGTACAACTGTATTTTTCATTGAGTCTTCAGAGAGGTTGTATTTATTTGTGAATGAATCACTCCTCCTGGGGACAGAAGTTCACTAGCGCAGCATCACTTATTCTTAAAATAAAATAAAATACAAAATTACTGAGCTTATTATACAGAAGATATTTTTGGTTTAAAAACTGTGCAAGGTTAAAATGCTGTTGCAATTATAGCCAGTAAAAAATAACTCAGAGAAATTGCACAGGAAGTCCTTGTTCAACACTTTGCTTTGCTCTTTCCATTTCTTTGAGGAAATCTGACGTTATAAGCATAACTGACTCTCTGAGGACCTCTTAAATAATTTAAAGATGCTGAGCCTCATATTCTACAGGCAAAAGATGCTGACATTATTTTAAATTAGGTTTTTATACTTAAAATATATTGAAGTGCATTTTGGGGAAATCAAGTTTTGCTACCTATGCTGTTTCTGAGAACTACAGTACATAGTACTATATAAGCGTGGTGGGTAGACTAATGCCAGTTTGGGGGAGTGTGGGATTTTTTTTTTTTCAATTCAAGCATAATGTGCTCTTTTTCAAAGATTAGCCTGAAATATCCATTGCACATAGTGTAGTTGCATTATCCTTGATCCTTGTGTTTGTGATTCTGTCCCAATAAAAACCAGCATTGTTTGGTTCTGGTATTTTATGAATGACTGAAAAAAAAATGGTGGGTGAAATCTTGGCCCCATTAAGTCAATGTGACGTTTGTCATTGACTTCAGAGGAGCCAAGGAATTCACTGTTTTTGCAAGTAGCTGCAAGCAGAGCTCTCGTTTGAAAACTGTGCTCACCACTACACGTGACTCTTAGTACGCTAGGTTTGTATCACAATTGCTAAGCTATCTCACGCTCATTCATGTCAGCAAGGGGGCTCGGGTCACAGCAGTAGGAACCTGGAAAGGAAAGCAAGTCATGCATAAACTAAACTGCTGTCTTGAAATGTGGATAAATTAGGTGCAAAGTATGTGTGTCTGTCTCTCTTCTTGTGAGATGTGCTTTCATATTCTCTTAGCTGTTAGTGAGCACTACCGTACTAGTGATGTCCCCTCTAGATTCCTGGCCATCCCTTTGAAACAACCAAAGAAACTGGCCCCAAAGCATCCTTTCCAGGTTTTTACACTAAAGCCCTGTTCATGCTGGGACAGGGTATTAAGGGTATGCCTACACGGCAGCTGGGAGCATGCCTCCCAGTGTGGGCAGGCCAAGTTGAACTAGCTTCCCTCAAGGTAGCATGCTAAAAATAGCAGTGTGGATTTTCCAGCTCTGGCGGAGATTTGGGCCATCCACCTGAGCTCAGATCCAGGAAATCTGGTGGCTTGGACTCAGGCAGCAAGCCTCAGCTTCCACCAGAGCCATGGCGTTCACACTACTATTGTTAGCCAGAGGTGAAAGTAAGCTGGTAAGGGCCGGTATGGCGTACTGGTAAGAAAGTGGCTGCTGGTACGGGCCGATGCCAGCAGGGCCGCTGACAGGGGTGGCAAAGGAGGCAGCTGCCCTGGGGCCCGACGATTTAAAAGGGCCCAGGGCTCCTGGCAGCAGCTGCAGTAGTGGCGGCGGTGGCTGGGAGCCCCAGGGCTCCAGCGGCGATTTAAAGGGCCTGGGAGTGAAGGGCTGGCTGGTGGAGTCTGGCCCCAGCCCTGCCCCTTCCAGGGGCCAAAAGTCACCCCCCTACACACCTTGCCCAGGACCCCAGCTGCCCTGCATACCGGTAAGTCCTTTAAGTTACTTTCACCCCTGTTGTTAGCATGGTAGCTCGAGCAGAGCTAGTTCAAATCTGTCTATCTGCAGTGGGACACTTGCTCCCAGCAGCAGTGTAGACGTACAGAAGGACTTTAGTTTTATCCATTTGTCTAATACAGCGCTGACATGATCAGTAAAGCTCATAGGTAATTTTAAGTCTCATTTGCCCTGAATTAAGTCTTATAGGTACATTACAAAGCCAGTACTACCAATCCTATGCAATCAAAAAACAGGAGTAAGTCCCTCCTCCCTCCAAAAAAGTATGAGAGACTGACTTAAAATATCATGGATTTTTTTAAAATGAGAAATTCAGAATTTATTTGCAAGTAGGGGCTGAGTTCTTAGGATGCACTTGTTTCATATTTTCAAGCTTTTCTCCACAACCACAAGGGGCTAGGAACTTACTCATTTAAAATGAAAATTGAGAGTCTTGTTCAATCTCCTGATTCCAGGAGCTAGAACTTTAAGAAGAATAACATGAGACTTGTGATAAAATTGTAAGAGTTGGCAACATTGCAAATATCAGTGTGGTAACTGTGCATTTTCTGCATATATAAGATATTCTTTGTTTTTGTGATTGTGGAAGTGAGGGTCTGGGAGAACATTTTAGTGGAAATTTAAAATAATGGAAGGTGGGTGGGAAAGAAGGGAAATCGGGCAATTGAAAATCCACTTTAAAAAAAGTACTAAAGAAAATAGAAACTCTCCTTTGTAGAACAAAAAGAACAGAGCAAATAATTCAGCAGAACTAGCCTTTTCCCCACAAAGCAGTCATTTCATCTTCTAAGTAAGTTGGACTCATAATTTCGCAAACTCATCTGAGCCAATAAGGACTGATTCTTATACTAAATGGTGTCATAAATGAATTGTAATGACACTAAAGCTTAAGGAAAGTATACTGCCACTATGTGAAATAAAATAAATGAAATTACTGTGGCAGTGAACAGACAGGAGAAACAAGCTACAGGCACCATACAAGAGGTTACGGAGAGGAGGTCAGATTTGACTTTAAGGCTTTAGGAAGTCTAGTTCAAAGGGCAGTCCAGATCTATTCTAATCTCTCATCAGTTTTTGTATGAAAAATAAAAAACAAAAGCAATTTTCTTCATGTATATCACACATTTTCTACAAATCCTCGTACAAATTCTTGGGAGTAGGTCCTAAATGGTTAGCTAATATAATCCAATACTTTTGAAATTTACAAACTGTGCCATAGTGCCACCTTCTAAAATACCACATGTATCTAACAGGAAGTGCAGAGGCAAGAGGAATTAGGCTAGAGAAAGACGTGATAACACACAAAGTACGGGGAGTCTCAGATGAGAAACTGAATCAAGTTTCATCCGTTATGTTCTCAGTATAACAGGTTAATTAAACACAAACCTGAGACTTCCTGCATCCTCAAGAACACCATAGCACCTTCCAATGCAAACAGAGGCAGCTAACAGGAGAGTCTGAGAGGCCATAGCTGCAGATTCTTTGCTTAGAGATAGTGGAAAGTGGTGACTAGTGTGTTTGGTTTATCTGTGGATTGTTGGGTTGCTTGGTCTCTGCGTATGGATGGCACCATTGAAGTATTGACCCCCGGAATGAGCAGCTAAGACAGGTAGGTCTGTTGGTATCTTGGTAAAGGGTGCAAGGCTCTGACCCTTGGAGCTTGATAAGCCCTGCTCTTTGAAGTCTGTGTGATTTATTGCCCCCTGATAGTGCTGAGCTAAACTGGGAGATTTGGTATAAAAAGTTACTTGCTAGGCAAACTCTAGAGCAGCAAACAGAGGCAGTTTCTGAGGGAGTGTATTCCTTCCAGATTCAGCTCTATGTGTAATTCCATGATGCCCAGCAATGGAACAGTGGTGGTGACCTGCAATGGATGTGCCATGTTCTCTTTCCTGCCTGAAGCCAGAAAGGACTTCCTGTGCATGAACTGCAAGTTGGTGGTTATGCTGGAGGAAAAGGTTCTTGGACTGGAGGGTAGAGATGCTACTGAGAATTAGAGACACTGAGGAGTTCTGGGACTGCCAGTTTAGGAAACGTCAGTACCTCGAAAGGAGCAGGTACCAACCAGTGAGAACGACAGGAAGTTGGAGAGGAGGTCCGGCAGTTTGTAACCACCAGAGGCAAGAGATCACGTCAGCATTTTTTCATGGCTGGAGTCAGATAAGAATGGGCAGACTATGGCCACCCGAGAGAAGAGGACCAGGGGGAATACCACACACCTAGAAGTTTCCAATTCCAGATCCTCTATCTGGAAACTGTAGAAGATTCCTCTCAAGATCTAGCTGGTCCAAGAGAACAGATAGATGTACAGGACATACCTATGGATGGCAGCTGAGCCCACCCTATGGGAAAAGCAAGCTTCGCCCAAAGCATTCTTCAACCATCCAAGGAAAACCGACTATCCTTGATTCAATACTCCAAAGACTCAAAAGAACATTCTGCAAGGGACAGGTGGACAACAGGAGGGTGTACTGTCTTCCTGAAGCCAAGACACAAGATGTCTCTCTAGGACTGGATAGGCTTCTGACATCAAAAGGAAAGCATCCATTGGTAATGGTTCATATCAGCACCAATGACACAGTGTTGTGGGATATCTCATAGATAATAGATGACTTCAGTTTACTCAGAAGCATGCTGAAGAAGAAGAATGTTCAAGTGTATCTTCTCTGAGATCTTTTTTGTCCTGTGAACAAAGAAAGACAGAAGATAGAAGATATTGGAAGTGAACCACTGGCTAGGTAAATGATATAGGGTTTTGGTATAGCTGTAGGGTTTTGGTTTTCTGGAACTGATCTACCTTCTAAGGGAAGAGAGGGAGGTATAGTCTGGTTGGCCTCCACCTCAGCAGAAGACGGACCAATCTCCTCTGGGACATGCTGGCTATCATAGTCAGGAAGGCATTAACAAAAGGAGAGGGTAAAAAGAGTGAAGATGCAACCTCTCATTTAGCACACAATCAAGATGTGGAGGACAAAATTAATCAAGGAACCAAAGGACATAAAGAGAAAAAATATCTTTAATTGCCGATACACCAATACTAGGAGCCTGGGTATCAAATGAGACATTGGAATTGCTTATTTATGAGCATAAATTCGATTGAATTGGAATTACTGAAACCTGCTGGATGATTCACATAACTAGAATGTTAAAATCAATGGCTATAACTTATTTAGGAAGGATTAACTGGGTTAAAGGGGAAGTAGAATAGTACTCTGTGTCAAAAATGGCATTACCTGTTTCCAGGTCACTGATAATTCAAAAGAAAATTATCTTGAATGCGTATGGATCAATATCCTAACAGATAAAACGCAGGATGAGGTATTACTTAGTGTCTGCTACAGACCACCAAATCACACTAGGGAATAGGATGACTGTCTTCTTATGCAGTATAACGATGTGGCTGGAGCAGACTCCCCTTTTTGGACCTTCTGGGCCCTCCAACATGGCTGTTGTCCCTGGGAGGGAAAAAGTCTCTATCTCCATGAGGCAGGCTCCAGCCCATCAGCTAATTGTCCCGTCAGTTTTATCCCCTTCTTGGTGGCGTTGAGAGGCTCTGCCCCAAAATGTTCTACAACTAAATGTAAATGTAACTCAATAATGGGCCATCCCCCAGTCTTCCAGGAGGCAGGGGGGCCTCTCCTTTAGATGGTACCCAAACAGTCTATGAGTTGAGCTTTGTTCATTCCTTGGTGTCTAGCTGTTCCTCTCCAGTGGCTGCTCTGCCTTGCAGGCCCGTTTCCCCAACTCTGGAAGCAAAGGTCCCTTCCAGCAGAAAAGCAGAGCTATATCCTCCTTCCTGGCCAGTCAGCCTTCCCCTTCCTGGCTTGACATTGGCTGCAGATATAGCTGGGTAGGCCTAGCTGGGCCCAAAGGTTTTCCTTAACCACTGGTATGGGGCCTCTCTGCTCCACCACACACTCCTATCTATAATGTGTAGGCGGAAAAGCTTCATGTTCATTGGAGACTTCAGTTTGAGTGATGTAGGCTGGAGATCTCATGCTCCCAGTAATAAAACATTGGTGGAATTTCTAAGTATAATAGATGACAATTCGTAACTCAAAAGGTGTTGCAACCAATATGAGGGAATTCTATATTAGACCTAGTCTTGACAGCGAAAGAAGAACTGATCACATAGCTTAACATTAACTGATCACATAGCTTAGGTACAAGTAATCATGACTTGATCAATTTTATAACGTGTGAGCAGAAAAAAAGTCCAAACCAAAAACATACACTTAATGCTTTAGAAGAGCAAATTTCACAAAAGCTGAAAACAGGTATGACCAAATAAGATGGTGATTGAGAACTGCTTAAGAACACTTTACTAGATGCCCTAGAAGCCACAATCAAGGGAAAAGTCTGTATTTGGTTGAACACAACCTGATTTAGTGCAGAAGTGAAGGCAGCTAGAGAAATCTATGGCAAGCTGAGTTAAGAACAATAAGAAGGAGGGGTTTTTTTTAGATATACTAGTTAAAAAAAGGATCCTAACTATGGTTATTGGTCCATTACTGGATGGAAATGGTAGAATTATTAATAATAGTGCTGAAAAGGGAGGTTCAATAAATATTTCTGTTCTCTATTTGGTAAAAAAACAGATGATGTAGTCCCATCATATGATTATGATAACACTCTTTCCATTTCCATAGTATCTCAGGAAGATATTAAATAGAAGCTACTAAAGACATTTTAAAATCAGCAGTTCCAGATAACTTAAATCCAAGTATTTTAAAAGAGCTATCTGAGGAGCTTGCTGGAACAATTAATATTGATTTTCAATAAGTCTTAGGACATTGGGGAAGTTATACAAGACTGGAGGAAAACTAATGTTGTGCCAATATTTTAAAAGAGTAAATGGGATGACCCAGGTAATTATAGGCTTTTCAGTCTGACCTTGATCCCGAGCAAGATAGTGGATCAGCTGATACAGGACTCAATTAATAAAGAATCAAAGAAGTTTAATATAATTAATGCCAATCAGCATGGGCTTATGGAAAGTAGAACCTGTCAAATTTAACTTGATATCGTTTTTTATGCAATTCCATTTTGGTTGATAAAGGTAATAATGTTGATATAATATACTAAGATTTCTGTAAGGTGTTTGACTTGGTACCACACAACATTTTATATATATATATATATATATATATATTATATTATATATATAATTAACATGGCACACATTATATGGATTAAAAACTGGATAACTTATAGGTCTCAAAATATAATTGTAAATGGGAAATCCTCATCAAGTGGGTGTGTTTCTAATGGGGTCCCTCAGGGATCTGTTCTTGGACCTATGCCATTTAACACTTTTATCAAAGACCTAGAAGAAAACATGAAATCATCACTAATAAAGTTTGCAGATGACACAAAAATTGGGGAAGTGGTAAATAATCACTGATTTGAAGTGATCTGGATCACTTAAGAAACTGGGTGTAAACAAACAATATGCATTTTAATATGGCTGAATCTAGATGTATACATCTAGGAACAAAGAGTGTAGATCATACTTACAGGATGGAGGACTCTATCCTGGGCAGCAGGGACTCTGAAAAACAATTTGAGGATCATGGTGGATATTCACCTGAACCTGAGTGATGCTGTGGCCAGAAGGGCTAATGTGATCTTTGGATGCATAAACAGGGGAATGTTGAGCAGGAATACAGGGATTATTTTACCTCTGTATTTGGCACTGCTGAGACTGCTGCTGGAATACTGTGTCCAGTTCTGGTGTCCACAGTTCAAAAAGGATGTTGAAAAATCAGAGAGGGTTCAGATTAAAAGCCATGAGAATGATTAAAGGATTAGAAAACTTGTGTTATAGTGATAGACTCAAGTAGCTCAATCTATTATCTTAACAAAGAGAAGGTTAAGGAGTGAGTTGATTACAGTCTGTAAGTTCCTTCTTGGAGAACAAATATTTAATAATGGGGTCTTCAATCCAGCACAATCCAATGGCTGGAAGATGAAGCTAGACAAATTCAGTCTGGAAATGAGGCATGAATTTTTAACAATGAGAGTAATTAACCACTGGAATAATTTACCAAGGGTCATGGAAGATTCTTTATCACTGACGATTTTTAAATCAAGATTAGATTTTTTTTTCTAAATGATCTGCTGTAGGAATTATTTTTGAGAAGTCCTATAGCCTGTATTATACAGGTATATACAGAGAATCACAATGGTCCCTTTTGACCTTGGAATCTGTGAATCTGAGAAGATTGCAAAGCACTTTACAAATCACTAAACTGGTATACCAGGTCACAGGAACTTTTTCTTTCTGCTCTTCAGATGGTGGGTGCACAAAGGAACAGTCTTTTATTTTCTTTGTTCTGGCACACAAAGATGATCAAAAAGAAAAGGAGTACTTGTGGCACCTTAGAGACTAACCAATTTATTTGAGCATGAGCTTTCGTGAGCTACAGCTCAAATTGGTTAGTCTCTAAGGTGCCACAAGTACTCCTTTTCTTTTTGCGAATACAGACTAACACGGCTGTTCCTCTGAAACCTGACAAAGATGATCGTAAGATCACAGAAAGCTGGCTTTGAAAATTCTCAACTGACCACTCCTCCTGTGTTTTATCACTGTGTTTTCTTTATTCCTAGGGATTGTTGTCACTTACTGAAGGATTTGTCTAGCTACTATTAATAGAGAGAGAATGACATTCATAAAAACAAATATGCTAGATTCTGCCTAGATACTACATTGGACTGAATCAATTAATAAAACCCTCAGATTGAGCACCTTTTCTGACCTGTAGATAGCAAATGTACAAAGTAATCCAAAAGGAAGCCTTACTCTGGTCAAGCCAGTAGGACTATACAAAGTTTATCTTAAATGGAAGTCACTCTTTGCATAGTTCATAGAATAGATACCCTTTATGAAGACACAAAGTCCAAAGTTTCCAGAAGTAGCCATTGATTTTGAATGCTCAGTTTGACACGCCTTGGAACAGTTGAAGCCAACTGCAATGGAGGATGGTTGGCCTCTCTGAAAATGAGACCCAAGGTGTTTCAAGTTGGTACCCAGAAACTGAGGCACTCAAAGTCAGAGACCACCTCTGAAGATTTGCCTGAATGTCTTGGAGGCTGCCCAAGCAAGGGAGGGCAACAAAGAAATTACTAGACTCTTGTAATGTATCACAAATACTAGAAGAGATGGATTTAAAATAAATGCTGTTGCCCTAGGCATGCTTTCAGTACTTTTATTTTATTGTTGCTGTTCAGTTCAGTCTTGTTCAATGAACTGGTTCACTTTTAATGGTTCATTAAGCTGTGACTACTATAAAAATTATAGTAAATATGTTTTTTTAAATGTAGTAGCCTTGTGGAGAGAAGCATAACTTGATTCCCTCAAAGTTTAGGTAAGTATCAATAAAGGGGAAAATTTATTAGTGGGAGCTCCCTGAGCTGGAGTATCCCTGAGCTAGTGTATCACAACATCTTAAAGTGCCAGGTGCCAATTTGGGGAAAGGATGGTGTACTGTTTGTTTTTAGAGTTGTGTGAGACTCAGCAATCCCACTTTACAAAGGTTCAGACAAATACTGTCTTTGTTTTTGATAAGTTGGAGTTCACGCTACTTGAGTTTTACTTTGGTTTTTGGGATACAAAGGAACTTTAATAAGCTGATTTTCATCTGGTTTTGCATTGAAACCTGAGAAAACACAAACTGGAACCATGCAAAATCACCAAATTTTGATGTAAAACTATATATTAGCCCAGGTTCACTCAAAAGTGGGCCCAAGGTTCCTCAAAAGTTTCACATACTTTCAACTAACAATGGGAAAAAACTAGAAGTTTGAATCTGAATGTGTTCACATTTTCGAGGTTATGGGATTTGGATTAGAACCTCACAGAGAGAAAAAGTACTAAGGTTTCAAATCTTCTTTGACTTCATAATTGAAAGGAGCCTCTTCTCTCAGTCAACTGAACCACAGAATGTCTGGTATTTAATATTTTCACTTGAGATGACAGAAATCTCTCAAAAAGAGTTGCTACCACAAGATTTATATGATTTGAGATGTCAAATCTCAAGAAATCAGCTGAGCACGAGAGTGTCACCATCTGGTACTCAAATCATGTCAACAGTTCAAAATTTCAGCACTGTAGAATCCCACACTGAATTCTAACCTTCATTAACCTGACAGCCAATCACAAACCTAGTCCAACCCAGTCCAGCTTGTTACAATGCTGTTTCCACCCATCTGTTTCTTTTTAACAAAGTCAGTTGAAATTTTAAGTTGCTACTTCAGGTTGACACATGGAAAAATCATGGAGCAGGTCCTCAAGGAATCCATTTTGAAGCACTTGAAGGAGAGGAAGGTGATCAGGAATAGTCAACATGGATTCACCAAGGGCAAGTCGTGCCTGCCCAACCTGATTACCTACTATGATGAGATAACTGGCTCTGTGGATATGGAGAAAGCGGTGGATGTGATATATCTTGACTTTAGCAAAGCTTTTGATACAGTCTCCCACAGTATTCTTGCCAGCAAGTTAAAAAAGTATGGGCTGGATGAATGGACTATAAGGTGGATAAAAAGCTGGCTAGATTGTCGGGCTCAATGGATAGTGATCAATGGCTCCATGTCTAGTTGGTAGCCGATATCAAGCAGAGTGCCCCAAGGGTCAGTCCTGGGGCCGGTTTTGTTCAATATCTTCATTAATGATCTGGAGGATGGCGTAGATTGCACCCTCAGCAAGTTTACAGATGACACTAAACTGGGAGGAGTGGTAGATATGCTGGAGGGTAGGAATAGGATATGGAAGGACCTAGACAAATTAGAGGATTGGGCCAAAAGAAATCTGATGAGGTTCAACAAGGACAAGTGCAGACTCCTACACTTAGGACAGAAGAATCCCATGCACCACTACAGACTAGGGACTGAGTGGCTTGACAGCAGTTCTGAAGAAAAGGACCTAGGGGTTACGGTGGATGAGAAGCTGGATATGGGTCAACAGTGCGCCCGTGTTGCCAAGAAGGCTAACGGCATCTTGGACTGCAGTAGTAGGAGTACTGCAAGCAGATGGAGGGAAGTGATTATTCCCCTCTATTCAGCACTGGTGAGGCCACATCTGGAGTACTGTGTCCAATTTTTGCCCCCCCATCCCACTCCCACCCCCACTACAGAAAGGATGTGGACAAGTTGGAGAGAGTCCAGCAGAGGGCAATGAAAATTACTAGGGGGCTAGGGCACATGACTTATTCGGAGAGGCTGAGGGAACTGGGATTATTTAGTCTGCAGAAGAGAAAAGTGAGGTGGGATTTGACAGCAGCTTTCAACTACCTGAAGGGGGGTTCCAAAGAGGATGGAGCTTGGCTGTTCTCAGTGGTGGCAGATGACAGAACAAGGAACAATGGTCTCAAGTTGCAGTTGGGGACGTCTAGGTTGGATATTAGGAAAAACTTTTTCACTAGGAGGTGGTGAAGCACTGGAATGCGTTACCTAGGGAGGTGGTGGAATCTCCATTCTTTTTTTTAAGACCCGGCTTGACAAAGCCCTGGTTGGGATGATTTAGTTGGGGATTGGTCCTGCTTTGAGCCGGGGGTTGGACTGGATGACCTCCTGAGGTCTCTTCCAATCCTAATCTTTTATGATTCTATGATTTTTTGTTTTCTTGTAAACATTTCTCATAGCTCTAACCATAATTATTCTGATTACATTGAGTGGAAGAGGGACCAGATTTAGGCCTCAATCCTGGTTACCCAAATTTTATATTAGGTTCTAGTGGGGGTGTGATGATATAATTCCTGTTTCCCCTATTAAAGGGGAAAAAAACAAGAAGTACTTGTGGCACTTAGAGACTAACAAATTTATTTGGGCATAAGCTTTCGTGGGCTAAACCCACTTCAACAGATGCATGCAGTGGAAAATACAGTAGGAAGATAGATTATATATATATATATATATATATATATATATATATATACAGAGAGAGAGAGAGAGAGAGAGAACATGAAAAAATGTTGTCATACCAACTCTAATGAGAGTAATCAATTAAGGTGGGCTATGAGCAGCAGAAGAAAAAAAAACTTTTGTAGTGATAATCAGGATGACCCATTTCAAACAATTGACAAGAAGGTGTGAGTAACAGTAGCGGAAAAATTAGCATGGGGAAATAGCTGTTAGTTTGTGTAATGACTCGTCCACTCCCAGTCTTTATTCAAGCCTAATTTAATGGTGTCCAGTTTGCAAATTAATTCTAATTTTGCAGTTTCTCATTGGAGTCTGTTTTTGACGTTTTTTTGTTGAAGAACTGCGACTTTTAGGTCTGAAATTGAGCGTCCAGGGAGATTGAAGTGTTCTCTGACTGGTTTTTGAATGTTATAATTCTTAACGACTGATTTGTGTCCATTTATTCTTTTGCATAGAGACTGTCCGGTTTAGCCAATGTACATGGCAGAGGGGCATTGCTGGCACATGATGGCATACATCAGATTGGTAGATGTGCAGGTAAATGAGCCCCTGATGGTGTGGCTGATGTGATTAGGCCCTATGATGGTGTCCCTTGAATAGATATGTGGACAGAGTTGGCAACGGACTTTGTGGCAAGGATAGGTTCCTGGGTTAATGTTTTTGTTGTGTGGTGTGTGGTCGCTGGTGAGTATTTGCTTCAGGTTGAGGGGCTGTCTGTAAACGAGGACTGGCCTGTCTCCCAAGATCTGTGAGAGTGAGGGATCGTCCTTCAGGATAGGTTGTAGATCCTTGATGATAAACTGGAGAGGTTTTAGTTAGTGGATGAAGGTGATGGCTAGTGGCTTATGCCCAGATAAATTTGTTAGTCTCTAAGGTGCCACAAGTACTCCTCATTCTTTTTGCTGTTACAGACTAAACCTGAAACCTATTAAAGGTGAATAGCCATTAGTATACTATGACCTTCCCATTTAATAATCTTGATTTCACTTTTTTGGTAATGTTTTTCTTTTAAAAGTCTGTGGGTGAAAATGAAAATTAAACTAACATCATTGGGTTTTGCCAAGCATACTGCAGGCAGGGCCTGTACAAGTTTTCCTGTGCAGTTCTCCTAGCGCACCACACTGGCTTCAGCAACATTCCTACTATAGTCCAGTTTTAAGAGACCACCAAACACATTTTCAGTTGTAATCTATATCAGGATTGTCTTCTGAAGACAAAAGGTTAGTGTGAACACTCTGCACCAACCCAGATGCTCTGACTGACCCTAGTAGTGTGCTAGAGAGCCCTTAGAGAGTTAGTGTCTCGCTTGCACCTAGAAGTAAATCTGACTCTTTACTACTTCTAGGTAACGACTAGCAAAGTCTTTCCTTCTGTATCCATTCCAAGCACCTCTCCATGCTCTTTGCTGCTGCCTGCACCACAAAATGACAGGAGAAAATTGTTCTTATAATTAAAGCCTCATTTTCCAGCTGCAGAATTTGTCACAGAATCCACCTCTTACCACTGAGATCCAGAATTGTGATCCAGAATCTAAACTTTCATTTAAAAAGAAGTTGTGTATAACCTATAGTTATGAAAAAAAATCTTTAAAACAAAAACCCAGTACAAACCGATGCAATGTTATACGAAACCATGTCTACACTACACGTGCTGTAGTGGAATAGCTATGGTACTGTAGCTATGCCGTTATAAGCCTGTTGTGTAGGCACAGACCACAGTGATGGGTGTGTCCCTAAGCAACAGTGGCTAGGTCAATGGAAGACCCGTCAATCTAGCTGAATCTACAACAGGAGTTAGGTCAGCATAGCTTTGGCGCTTAGAGATGTGGATTTTTCAACCCCTGGGCTCCACAGCTATGTTACCCAGTTAGGCCTGGTCCACACTTAAAATGTAGGTCATGTGTTCACTCCAGCTCGAGCCCCAATGTCTACACTATAATGAAATAGCCCTGCGGCCCGAGCCCCGTGAGTCCGAGTGAGCTGGCATGGGCCAACTGGGAGGTTTTCATTGCCGTGTAGACATACCCACTGAATCTGCAGAGAGCCTGCAACAATAGCTTTGAGAGCTGTGAATTGTCCCATTCACCTCATTCAGTTAAGTCTGAAAGCTAAGATAACTTTAATATCAACTCTATTTCACACTTGACTTCTGAAAACAAAATTCAGTTAATGTAGTTGTCCTACAGTTCCTAACCAATTCCCACTCCACAGCGGGTCACCAAAAGTCCCAATTTCACAGCTGCCAAAACCTTCAGTTCCATTTCTGACAACTTCTGTAACACAGTTATGCCTTATCAATACCACTATTTTTGGAATATCCAGAAAGAATGTAAAGGAGTACTTGTGGCACCTTAGAGACTAACCAATTTATTTGAGCATAAGCTTTCGTGAGCTACAGCTCACTTCATCGGATGAAGAAAGTGTGGTGACAAGGTAAAATAAATTGAAGTTAATATCAAAATAAATAATGCAGGATTGATGTATTAATGGTATTACTCATTTCCATATTTAATTAATTAAAAACCTCCTTTTTTCATGAAAGTACTACAGAATTTCCAGTCTGCTCCGTAACAGGAGAAACTGCAATGATTTTTAATGAATTCCCAGCCAGAGAACCCAGGAATCCTATTGTCAAATGTAAGTCATGTTGGTTGAAGGAGTACACATGGCCTATTTTTTATAATAGGTGGTGAAATTATAGTAGGTCAAATTGTCCCTGCAGTCAGTGAAGTTACAGTAATGGTTTTAGTCCCATGTATTCCAGGTACTGATAAGATTTTGGATTTGAAGGGAGGAATTAGAGCATGTAGGTGTCCAGAACATGATGAATACACCACCTTAAGGACAAAGGAGTAAACAAATTCTCACAGCTCAAGCAAATTAGCTATCTCAGAAACAAAGAAACAAAAAAAAGCATAAACTAAGGTCTTATGTTTTCAATTTTATGTGTTATTTGTTGTCATGCATAAACATGATCCAAAAAGGTTTGATTTTGTTAATCTAAAACTTGTGTGTATCCCTTTGATCTGTAAATCACATGGAAAACTCACATGGCTTGTGTAGGTTTTTAAATAATATTTTCAGTATTACTTGCAACTGGCTGGAACTAGTTGAAAAATCACAAGAACTGTTTTCCTTCTGGTAGCTAATCAAAACTTAAGAGTCCCAGCTGAAAAGAGAAAGTGTGATTGGAGTGTTAAAATGAATTTAATTGGATATAGTTCAGCCAAACTTTCTCAAACCTCAAATTTTCATGTTGATTTTGAGTTTTAGCTATAAATTCAACTCAGTTTTTATTCCAACTAGTTTGTTCAGTTGGAGACCTCTACACTGCAAGTTTTTCCTTGCAATGTGTTAGTTCCTCATAGCAAAGCTAAGTTTAAAAAAGAGGCCAAAAAAAAAAAATAGAGAGACTTAAGCCATGATACAACACTCCTTCAAACTGCCTCAGATTTTGTAGACAGCCATAAAAAAATATAGAAGAAATCATTTTGTCAACAGTATCCCCACATATCTGGGACTGGAAATAGCGGCAAGTGTTTTTAATGGTGACCATGGTACCTTTGCAAATTCTGTTGTTTTGTTTTTGTTTGTTTGTTTGTTTTATAAGGGTAACTCTATTTAAAATGATGGGTTGAGAAATCTTTGATGCATTCAGTTTTAGTGGCCTGTATTTTCATGCATATCATGTCCAAAGGTGTATTACATGACTGAAAAAAGCCAAGGTGACATCTTCTGTGTTTTACACCATTGTTATAGAAGATAGTAGTAACATTTGTCATAAGGGGTTGCCTTTCTCTGAAAATGATGTTAGAGTTATTGCATTTGATTCTACATGCCATACTGCTATCAAAATTCCCAATGAGTTTTGGGGCAATTTCGCTTGAGTAAAGAGAACAGACTTGAGCCTCTAGTGAATGGTTATTTCCCGTAAAGTTACCTCCAAACACAGTATTCCAGCAGTTGTACTGTACTTCTAACAGTTATATCCAAAGTATGGCCATGACTCTGTAGGGTAGCTAATGTCAAATATCATATTATCCACTCCAGCTGTGGGTCAGAAGGTAACAGCATGTCCAGATTTGCAGAAACCAAATATTAGAATATATATATATAGACACACATTACATTTCCTAGTGTGAGTACAAACCGAACATTGCTAACGGATAGAAAAGGCTGTTATGAGGTTTCATAACCAACACGTTACCTTCAATTATTTAATTTATGGAATATTAATTGACGTTAATTGTCTCAAAGGAAAGTTAACAGTAAATTAATTTTCATCACCTTGAGAAACCATGAAAGAGGTACCGAAGTAAATGGAATAAAACCTCACCTACCTCTGATAAGTATTTTTACATTTTTTCTAGGTTGCTATGCTGTTATTCCTAGAATTCTGTCATGGTGGGTTTGTATGGCATAATTGCAGCCCTCATGCCATTTGAAGCCTTGAAGTCTTTCATTTTATAAAAGAGAAACTACAAATGGAAGGTTACGTTCCCTTGTTTTGATTCTAGAAGTATAAGTTTAAAACAGTGCAATAGGCAGCAGAAATGAGTTTTGAAGCTGCAGTGGTGTTGACACTGGATCTTTGGAGATGATCTTTAAAGATTCCTGAAAATGAAATGCATTTAGAAGTTAAATCCCACTTTTCTCTTTTCTTCTCAAGTTTAGCTTTTGTTTTAAAGATTTAGTGTTCATTAATTAAATGTTTCATGCACTGATACACACTTTGTGCTCAAATAAGAAAGAATTTCAATGGCTGATACACCACAATCATGCAAATGTCTTGCTTTTCATATTCATAAACTGTGCACCTTCAGTTTATCCAACTTCACAGCCTCAGTAACATACCTCAAGGGTGTGCAGCTGAAAAAGGAGGCAGAGTCAGCAACTACTTTACATGACATTTTAAAAAAAGACTTGGAGAAGTTTCAAACAGTTTAGGAGTGCAAATTATCTCTGCTAAGGGCAGAAACAAACTCAGTAGAATCTTCTCATACACTGACAGAAACAAATCCTTTGTGATTTTTCTGCAAAGGACAGGGAAAACAGCTTGGCCAGTGCTTTGAAATGCATGTCAGCACCACAGGAGTTGCAGAATGTAGCACTAGTAATATATAGAAGAATGTTAGTTGCAATTCTTTTTACTTTTCATCTCTTATTTACTTAGGACCAAATCCTAACTCCATTTGAGTTCTAATGTTGATTTCAATAGCATCAGAATTTGGCCCATAATCTTTATACAGTTTCATTAGTTGAAGAGAGTAACTTTACTAATTATTTGGTTAACAGATGACTCAGGGCCCAAGTCAAAGTTAATTGAAGTCAATGGAAAGACTCCCATTAACTTTATGGGCCTATTCAATGCCTACTGACCATAACTGGGCCAAATTCACACATGATTCAAATGTTGGCATAAGTTAAGCATCTACAGGGCAGATGCCTTAACATCCAGTAAATTAACCCTCCCCAACTGTCATACATACACGTATATATTACCCCTTTATAAAAATAACCTTAATACAACAGACCTATTTGGACCCACGACTGCTAAAACACAAACTGGGATTAGATACCCCACTATGCTTAACCCTAAATTTAGATAGTTAACATACATAAATATCCTCCAGAGAACTATAAGCAAAATGCTTAAAACTCTAAGGACTTGGCAGTACCTCAAACCCCCCTAGAGGAGCCTGTTCTATAATCGATAATCCACGATATGCCTCAACATCTCTTGCCAACTCCACCTATATATCACCATCACCAGTTTACCTTATGACGGTTACAAAAGTAAGCACAATAATCCAAACAATTAACAAGTCAGGTCACAGTGTAGCTAACTGAGGTGGAAGAAATGGGCTACATTTTCTATATTAGGAATAGTCATGGAAGGTATTACAGCCGCATTAGTCCCAAACATATGACCTCAGTCAGAGCAGAGTAAATTCCCGGTGATATACAAACCAAAACTGCCTGGTTGAAGAAGCGTAAATAAATTAGGCATACAAAATCCCAGCCCAAATAACAAAATATTTATTGAAATGAATTGAGCCTTATTATTTCATGGAGATGGTTGTTAGTGACAGTGGGGTACATTTTCAAAAGCACTCTTAAATTACTTAGGAACCATTGTCCCATTTTCAGAAGTGACTTAGGAATGTATGTCCCATTAACTTTTAATGATTTGCAGGCTCTTAAGTCACTTAGACACTTCTGAAAATTTTACTCAACAGCTTTTTAACACAGCTGTAGGTCATATGAGAAAATGGGGGATTTAAAATATTGAGAGCAACTGATATTAAATCTGAAGGTATTTCATGTTCTTTTTCATGAATTTTCTTTAATAGATATATAAATGGAAAAATATAAAAATATATTATGGAAAAATCAGATGTTTTTCCCTTTTTTACCATTCACATCCTTTTGGATTAGACAAGTTATAGGTTTAATTAGTCTTCTGGCCATTACAGTTTTACTTGATAGTATGATTATCAGTTGTATTTTTACCTAATATGCATCCATCTTATTCTGTAACATAGATTTAATACATGATCACAACATTGTGCATAATACAGCCCTCTAAATGGTAGCCTTTTAATATTTTAACCTATGACTGGGCTCTTCCAGCTCTTTTGGCATAATAAGCATAACACACTGATATAACAGCAAGATGTAAGAACTCTAATTTCAAAAAATTCCATTTACTCTACAGCAAAGCAGAACAATGTCTTAAAGTCATCCATTTTTTTTTAATAAGAGGTACTGAGTGAAAAATTTGTTGGAGATCAACTGAATTAAAAAAAAATTGTGATAGAAACGTATTAAGGTGTTACATGAAAGAGGTAGAGAAGTACTCATATACAAAATGAAACTAGAAGAGGTATAAGATGATCTCCTTGCTTTCAAGTAACACACAGTATGCAAATGTCATGCTTCATGTTGATGGAGCGCTGTGCTGCACCAACAGAATGAGTAGGATGTCTGAAGCCAAAGCAACATCATCAGCAGGTCTATTTTCTTTTGATTTCTCCAGGCATTGTGACACATGCATCCAAATTGTACATATAAGGCTATACTTTTACCCTAGGGCACTTGTGACATACTCAGACTATTTGCTTTTCCTCTCATGGTTTACTGTTACCAGAAACCATAAGTAATGAGAGTGAGCAAAAGAGAAGGAGGAGGAAAAGCCATGTAATGCATACACTTTGTTTTTATTGGGCTGATTTTTGGAGATGATATTTTTGTTGGTTGACTGCACCTGCAGGGGCTGTGGCTGCTATTCCTGCTCCACAACCCTCCCTCAGGTTGGAAGTGCTGGATTCTGTGCCATGAAGCCCACAAGCAACATAACCTCTCAAAGCAAAGCTTTGCAAAGCAAAACAAAGCAAACCTCCTTTCATTCTGGTTAAGATTTTCAAAGTTGGCTAAAGGATTTGGGCACTCTGGGTGAAATCCTGGCCCTATTGAACACACTGGCAAAGCTCCTATTGATTTCAGTGGGGCCAGGATGTCATCCTCAATTTCCATTTAAATTAATCCCCATTAACTTTGATAATACTGTCCATTGTGATATCATAAAAAGTGTCAAATCATATAATACTTCTCTGGTGCATTTTTTTTTTGCAGTTGTTCGTTGTAGCAAATGTGGGAGGTTTTTAACAACATGGAGATTAAATGGAGTATGTGAGGATGGATGTGCTGCTTCAATTGTACATTTTCTTTATTTTAAAATTAAGTTAGACCTTCAAAAGGATTTCAGGATTTTAAGGGATGGGTGATTCTTAATAAATTCGGAATCAGAATTCCATTAAGATTAGAATCCAAAGGTTCAGGTGCTCATCCAAAGCCTTACCTATATGGGAGCTTCTTGAGTTTGCAAAACTGGAATGGGAATCACATGAGCTGCAGGCTCGATGATGATTCTTGTTCCAATCCAAGCTGTAAATACCAAAAGAACAGGCTCTTCCACTGTATTTTGGTACAATAACTCTGATTCTTGTCCTGACCAGAGAATAGAGGCAAAAAAAATCTAAGTACTTCAGAACTTCAAAAGATGGTTAATGTTCAATTCATTTCTAAAGATGGGCGAAGACTCAAGAGAGAAGTTCTTTGTCTTTCTGATTCTGTAACCCATATTCATGATGAATAGACCTCTTGTGGAATAGGAAACTACTTAATATGAGTAAAGGTATCAGAATCTAGCACAGAATAATTTAAATCCTTAAAATACTGGTTTCTGATGTAAAATTGAGCAAAGCCAGCATCTTTGAGAGCAACTATAGTGTCCTATGCTTGATTCAGATTACAGTTAAGTAACAGCTCTTGAATAAAATGACCACCTATGAAATGTATGAGTCAGTAATTAGGTAGGTAATTAGTGCAAAGAACTGATTGGAGTTACCTGAATATTGTTCAGTTAGAAGATTAAATCAGTGATGTTGACTTATGTTACCCTAATTAACTGTCCATTACTTTTCTAATTTCATCAAAAACATATATTTTCTCCCTAGCTATTCTCTTCCTCATTCTTTCTTTATTATTTCTTGTTTAACTCTGCAATGCATATTGAATAAGAATTTGCTTGAAAGGTGACAATAAAACAAATTCACATTAAAGAAATATATTTTCGTATCCAGATAAATTTTAGCTACATTATCAGAATAATCCCAAAACTTAGTAACAAAGAGATGATATAATATTGTGTTGTACCTGGATGATGCAATGGGTCAATTTTCAACTGCCAGAGCTCACTAGACAAATGTCAATAAAATCACTAGTAAGTCATGGATCTAAGCCCACAGGGCAGCATAAGCATATACAGTAATTGATGTCTAACCCTTTACTGACAGCTCTATCAACTGAGTGCCTTAACTGGATGTGTTTTAGAGAAACATGCATCCACTTCCACTTTTAAAATGGCTGATTTAATACAAGTCTGTATCTTATTAACTTGCCTCAAAGACACATACATCTTTCAATAAAAGTTTCCAAACTGGGAGCAGTGCCAGGAATCAAAAATTGGAGTCAGAGGGCGATCACTTACTAAAAATAAAATGGTTAGTTCTAAGGATATTTCTGTTTTGAATCTGATATCTAATAAAATTTTGTATTGCAGCTAAGCTAAAGTTAATCAGATCTCATCATCTTCATTCAAAAACTCCAGCCACATACAGTGCAACTTAATTGAGATGTTAAATTGGGTAGCGGTTATCTGTGCTAAGGAATTAATCTATTATGAATTTCACATTCCCCCAAAATTGTTATAATAGATTTTATTAACCCAATGTGTGCTACATGTCAGTATGTGTCTATGGAGGTTCAGCCTTTTACAGAGGGATCTACAGATATCCATAGAGCATTAAACAATGAAATGTACTTTGAGAGGCCTAGATGAGTACCATTTAGCCTTATATTGCATATGCTGGGTGTAGGGAACTAGGAAAGTTGCACAGAGGATTTGAAGATATATTTATTTTCTCTTTAAATTTGGCTGCTTATATTCTGAATGAGGCAGAGCTCATGTGCTTTGAAATCACAACCAGAAAGTTGAGGAAAGTATTAATCTTCTTAAAGAAATTTAGAACCACTTTTTCTGAAGTAAGTAATAAATTCCCCTTAAATCATTTTGCTTGAGTTCCTACCTGACACTTGAGCTCTCCATGTTTGAATAACAGTGACAAGGATTTCCAAATATGAGAGATGCAATCAGGTTGGTTTCTGTTGAAGAAAAACTGCCAACATTTCTGTTTGAAGCTTCTGTTATGTCAGAAATATAACTAATAAAATTAAAGTATCAGTTTGAATGACTGGGCCCACAATATCAGTGCATATATGATTATCATTAAGCTACAGATATTCCATACATCATATTTCCAGGGACTCAGTATTTACCTTGGGTAGGTTCTGCTTATTAAAATGAAATAATATTAGCCATTCAAACATACAGCAATACACTGCTGCTTGAAATATATTACTGCTCTTAGGGTAATAAACAAGTTGAGCCAGATTCTCTTCTCACACCAGAATTTATCAGAAATAATTAGGACTGTTGTGTAATTTAAAAAAATTATCAAGATTAATCGCGCTGTTAAACAATAGAATACCATTTATTTAAATATTTTTGAATGTTTTCTACATTTTCAAATATATTGATTTCAATTAAACATAGAATACAAAGTGTACAGTGCTCATTTTATATTTATTTTTTATTTAAATGCAATCTCTTTATCATAAAAGTTGAACTTACAAATCTAGAATTATGTAAAAAAAACCCCTGCACTCAAAAATAAAACAATTTTAAACTTTAGAGCCTACAAGTCCACTCAGTCAGTCTACAAGTCCACTTCTTGGTCAGCCAATCGCTCAGACAGACAAGTTTGGTTACAATTTGCAGGAGATAATACTACCCGCTTCTTGTTTACAATGTCACCTGAAAGTGAGAACAGGCGTTCACATGGTACTATTGTAGCCGGTGTTGCAAGATATTTACATGCCAGATGCTCTAAAGATTCATATGTCCCTTCATGCTTCAACCACCATTCCAGAGGACATGTGTCCATGCTGCTGACAGGTTCGGCTCGATAAAGATCCAAAGCAGAGTGAAGTGACGCATGTTCATTTTCATCATCTGAGTCAGATGCCACCAGCAGAAGGTTGATTTTCTTTTTTGGTGGTTCAGGTTCTGTAGTTTCCACATCAGAATGTTACTCTTTTAAGACTTCTGAAAGCATGCTCCACACCTTGTCCTTATCAGATTTTAGAAGCACTTCAGATTCTTAAACCTTGGGTTGAGTGCTGTAGCTATTTTTAGAAATATCACATTGTACCTTCTTTGCGTTTTGTCAAATTTGCTGTGAAAGTGTTCTTAAAAAGAACATGTGCTGGGTCATCATCCGAGACTGCTATATCATGAAATATATGGCAGAATGCAGGTAAAACAGAAAAGGAGACATACAATTCTCCCCCAAAGGGTTTGGTCACAAATGTATTTAACACATTATTTTTTTAATGAGCATCATCAGCATGGAAGCATGTCCTCTGCAACGATGGCCGAAGCATGAAGGAACATATGAATCTTTAGCATATCTGGTACGTAAATACCTTGCAATGCTGGCTACAAAAGTGCCATGTGAACACCTGTTCTCACTTTCAGGTGACATCATAAATAAGAATCAGGCAGTAGTAACTCCAGTAAAAATAAACAAACTTGTTTGTCTTAGCAATTGGCTGAACAAGAAGTAGGACTAAGTGGACTTATAGGCTCTAAAGTTTTATATTGTTTTGGTTTTGAGTGCAGTTACGTAACAAAAAATAACCTAAATTTGTAAGTTACAGTTTCACAATAAAGAGATTGCAATACAGTACTTGTATGAGGTGAATTTAAAATTACTATTTCTTTTGTTTATCATTTTTACAGTGCAATTATTTGTAATAAAAATAATAATATAAAATGAGCACTGTACAGTTTGTGTTCTGTGTTGTAATAGTAATCAATATATTTGAAAATGTAGGAAAATCATCCAAAAATATTTAATAAATTTCAATTGGTATTCTATTGTTTAACAGTTTGATTAATCGTGATTAATTTTTTTGAGTTAATCGTGTGAGTTAACTGTGATTAATCGACAGCCCTAGAAAGTCTGTCAATTGAAGTCTGTTCTTGTAAAACTGGTATATATGAGGAAATTAGGACTCATATTTAACATACATTAAACTATTATATTTGTTAAGGCCAACTCTATGAATGCCTCTTTTTTTTTTTTGTACTAATGGCTATTTCAAGCCAATTACTTTCAGATTTTCTCTGCCTTCTCTCATGTAACTTCAGTGACTCTGGAGGATATACTTGACCCCATACAGTTCAGTATCAAGGGGGTGCAATGAAAACAGAGCTGTTAACTGTACGATTTATCACAATGCCATACTGAAACCAAAGAGACAAAAAAATGTTTGAATGTTACATGTTGATATTTTTGTACACTGGTGTAAGTTACATCAGAATTGGGTCCTCAGCACTGAGTGATTATTAAAGATAAAAAGTCTAAGGTAGGATTCATACTATTAATGATTGTGTTAGTAGTAGGCAAGCAAAGCAAGCTTTCTATAGAAAATCATATGTTGTGTTTTCCTTTAGGAGCACAATTTTGGTCAATGGCATCTTCCACTGGTTGCTACAAATTTCTGAAGTGTCTCCTCTTTTGCCAGGGTTCTATATATGCATTAACATTTGAGAATTAAGTAGTAGATCATTAACAATATAAATTGCATATGCTGTACCATATGTAACTAAACTACTGTACATTGGGTTCTTTGTTAGCTTTCTCTTTTATTTTGTTATTCAGATATTGTGGCTCAATATTATTGCTGGGTATACTGAGGAATTTTTTTTTCATGAGAGATTGAGAAAATGAACTGGGTAAGAAACAGGGTATGTGATGTGCCATTTTCAAAATTTCCATTCAGGATAATCAATCTATGGTAGGGTGTTGTTGTAAGCACTTCCCTGCGCATCTGGCCAGAGCACTGTGTGTTTCTTGCTTGCTGAGAGCAGATTGATTGTCTTGCTGCAGATTCCTAGATCTGACCCTGACACATTGGCTTGGTATTTGTAAAAGAACTGCATACATAAGGAAAAGTCCTATATAGAAATAGAAGATTGCAGACATAGTCCTGAATGAATCCTGGAAGTGTTCACATTTGTTAGTTATTTGACCAATGAGCCCTTATGATGGTGATTGCAAATTGTGATCCATTCCATTTCCTAAACTGATGCCAGACAAAGTTAAGTGATTTTTTTAAAGACTACAAAATTAGCATACAGAAGAAATCAGCAGAAGTAATATATCTAGATTTTAGGAAAGCACTTGAAACAGTGTTTCAATATGTATTTGAAAAAGGTATTCAAATTGGCATAAAGACTAATGTTCTCAAATACTGAAAAGTCACTTAAAGATCATAATAGCGATGGTTCTGAAAAACTTTGCAATGAGAAATAGATGTAATTATTTCAAAATCTGAAGTGTTCTCTAGTGTTTCCCAATCCCTACTATAGGAAAATATCTTGAATACTGAAAATACTGAAGTAAGCAAAATACAAAACTTATAATTTATGTAAGGTAATGGACATTTTTTTAAGTACCACCACTGTACAGTACAAAACATAATGATAGACAACAATGTAGTGAGTTGGGGGTGGAGATGTCTTAGTAGCTGCTAAAGGAAGGGATGTTAGTCTTGGGTTCATTAAACATATTTATGAATTACACACAAAAAAACTATGTTAAAAGAATGTTAAGGTTGCAAAGTCAAGCAATCAAAAGTTAGGAAATGCCAGAGTTAAGGTTGCATGGGCAATCTTAATCATAGAATCATAGAAATGTATGGCTGGAAGTGGATATTCAATATCTAAATGTGTCATGTATTGTGATTGTGATTAGATAATTTGATTGTTTAACTAGTTCCATCTGACAAGTTACATGGTATTGTTGTTGCATTTTGAATGAGAATAACTCTCAGTCAGGTTTCTTGTGCAAATTTATGAGTTTTAAACTTGCTTACTGCAATAACATGCACTTCAATGTTTCCATTAACATGCTTGCTAGTAAACACATTCCCTAGAATATTCATGGAAAGCAAGACAAAATAGTGCTATCACAAGCAAACACAATGCAGTGAGCCAGATACTCAGGTGGTTAAGTCAGTGTAGCTCCAGTGTAGGATCTGGCCTATTATGCTCAAAAATGCTTGAGGTTCTCTGAGATCTAGTTAAAATCATAATATATATTTGCTCAATAATGTATTCTATGATTCTAATTTACTTCACCATCATACATACTGCATGTGATGGGGCATCTGCCCCAAAATGGCAGAGAAAGGGTTAAAAGCAGCCCCAGGGAGACTGTGTGTAAAGCAGCCAATAGGAGACGAGCTGCAGGAAGCAGCCTATCAGGGCCCGGCAGGCCCATATAAGAAGAGTTGCAGACCAGAACAGGGTCAGTTACTCCCTGGAGCACAAGGAGTGAGTACTGGATGCCTTGCAAGTAGAAGGAAGCTAGCACCCTGGACAGAGCAGTGTTGGGCAGGAACAGGGGAGCAAGAGGGAGCTCCTGGCTGGCTGGGATTGGCATGCTGAGGACCTGAGGTAAGGGTAACAAAGGGGTTGGGGCCATGGGGAAGTGGTACAGGGAAAAGTACTGAGGAGTTGAGGGGACACAGCATGTGGTTGGCATCTACAAAGTCCCTGGGCTGGGATCTGGAGTAGTGAGTGGGCCTGGGTCTCTCAGGGGAAGTGGCTGGACTAGGAGTTAAACTCCCCCAGAAGGGGGGAACACAGACAGTGACACAGCCAGAGAGTCAAGCCATGAAGAGGATGTGAGGCTGCAAAAGGGGCTGCAGGCAAATGGTGGAGATTGAATGACAGTGTGCAGGCTGGGGTGTTGGCCTTGAGCTTATCCCCAAGATGGCCAGCAGGAGGCACTAGCTCAGCATAGTGAGTGCTATGCACTGTGACACTGCATATTTAGCATCACAGATTGTAGCATTTGTGGTCTGCTTCTCAGTGAACTGAAAGGAAAGCAAGCACTGTATGTGCCATGCCTTTCAATTCTCTGATGGGCTTGCCATCTAATACAGCAGCCTCTCTCCCTTTTATAGCTGTAGCTTTCATTTTGATATTCTGTTATACATGTGTTTGTGAAATGTAAGTTTTAAAAAAAAAAGAAAAGAATGCCATCAATTTTTTATGTTCCAGATGAAATTACTCCATTTTGGGATCAGTGAGATCCATATATTGATTTTGAGGCCCACAATCTCCAAAGAATTGTCAAACACCAGCTGATATCACTGAGTATTAAATTTCTGTGTTTAGATCTCTGATTAAGATGAAATAGAGATAAGGAGGCATTAGTACCATTATACAAGGCACTAGTGAGACCTCATCTGGAATACTGTGTGCAGAGAAGGGCTACTAGGATGATCCGAGGAATGGAAAAACCTGTCTTATCAAAGGAGACTCAAGGAGCTTGGCTTGTTTAGCCCAACCAAAAGAAGGCTGAGGGGAGATATGATTGCTCTCTATAAATATATCAGAGGGATAAATACTGGAGAGAGAGGAATTATTTAAGCTCAGTACCAATGTGGACACAAGAACAAATGGATAGCTTCCTGGCCATCGGGAAGTTTAGACTTGAAATTAGATGAAGGTTTCTAACCATCAGAGGAGTGAAGTTCTCGAACAGCCTTCCAAGGGAAGCAGTGGGGGCAAAAGACCTACCTGGCTTCAAGACTAAAGCCGATAAGTTTATGGAAAGATGGTATGATGGGATAAAGATCAATTAATTGCCAAAATCATGTTAACTATTCATGGTAAATAGGCCCAATGGCCTGTGATGGGATGTTAGATGGGGTGGGATCTGAGTTACTACAGAGAATTCTTTCCTGGGTATCTGGCTGGTGAATCTTGCTCACATGCTCAGGGTTCAGCTGATCGCCATATTTGGGGTCGGGAAGGAATTTTCCTCCAGAGCAGATTGGAAGAGGCCCTGGGGTTTTTTTGCCTTCCTCTGTAGCATGAGGCACGGGTCACTTGCTAGAGGATTCTCTTCTGCACCTTGAAGTCTTTAAACCATGATTTGAGGACTTCAATAGCTCAGACATAGGTGAGAGGTCTATTGCAGGAGTGGGTGGGTGAGATTCTGTGGCCTGCATTGTGCAGGAGGTCAGACTAGATGATCATAATGGTCCGTTCTGACCTTAATATCTATGAGTCTATGTGTTAAAAGTCAATTAGCCAACCAGCTTTTGTTGCCTATAGTGTAAGCTCAACGAGACTAGAAGTGTGAACTATTCCTTTCAAAGTCAGTTGAAGCTTGTGATTAATGAGTTGGCTAATGACTATTTTTCAGACAGATTTATGTGTGTTGCATGAACTTCCCACGGTTCTGTACTTCGTACCCCATTTTGGAGACCAGGAACAATGGAAGACATATATTTCTGAGAAGCTTCCCTTCTTCAGATATAGCTGTACACTAACAGTGTACAAATTAAGCACAGAGGTTGCTGTCAGCCTTTCAACCATGAAACTTATTCCAGTGTTCCATGGTGCAGAAAGTTAAGAGCCATGTTACCTTGTATTGTCATTCACCATTTACTACTCGTCACTGCAAACCTAAAACATGAAACCTAAAATTAAAGAAAAAAAAAATCTAGTAACCTAAAATTAACAAATCTACAACAGTTGGCACTGGTGCCCATACACTTTCTCCACAGGATGAAGTATAATGGTGTGGGCTGTGGCAACCCTCCTCAGGTGGTTAGCACGTGTATTGCTATCACAGGCAAGTGCTAGCAAGGTGTACATGTTGCTCCTGTTCAGAGAAACTATAAGCAATGCATTTTAGCTGCCTCCTCTGAGCCATTCTACCCTGCAACTTTGGGATGATTGTCAAGCAGCTTATACAGCCTAGTTGCTCCCCACCCCAACATGAAATTTGCAGATATTTGACCTGGTCCTCTGCTTATGTAATAAGCATGGCTCCACTTAGGTCAGTGAAGCTGTGCTGGTTTACTCCAGCTGAGGATTTGGTACCAAAAGTTTTTTCTTGGTTAAAGGTGAAAATGTCTAAACACCGAAAAAAAAACCCTAGTTTAATAATCACGTTAGGTGCCTTTTTGTGCGTTTGTGTGTAGTAATATTCAGTTTTGTGAACTATCACAAGAAATTAGCCCGGTATTTGCCAATGTTTCATGGGAAAGTGTGTGACAATTCATAGATACATAGGTTCCAAGGCCAACAGGAACCCGTGTGATCATCTAGATAGATCATTGACGATTGATTATTGTCAGAGCTGATTTCCGCACTGAACTGGTTAAGTAATTTAATAGTTATGAATCTAGGAAGGATAATGTGTAAATCAAAGGCCGGGGGGGGGGGGGGCGCGGCAGGAATCTACAGATCCACATCATCGCTACCACCTTCCTCATCCATCATCACCATTATTTTTATGAGTGTGCAATAGTTTACTACTTGTAACTGTGATTGCTTAGGAATTGTTTTGCCTAAAACTAGTATTTTCCTAGGTACAATGTGTCATATCAATGGAAGCTCCTCACTGAGAAAACAAGAACGTTCACAGGTTAGTCTGTTGATTTTAGTCACTCACTGGTAATTCTGCTAGTGTTGGCAATTGGTTGTCACTCTGAAAAGACTGGTACACAGGATCTATGGAACTTCATTCAAGCTGTGTCTTGATGTGATGAATTCTAATGAATCCCTCCCCTATGCACTGAAGCTTAATCCCTATTCAAAGGGGATTAGTATTCAAATTTATCATAGAATCAAGAGTGATTAGTGCTCTATCACATGTAGTATGTCACTGAATATTCACTGGAAACCCAGGGTCATTTCTTATTTATTTATTTAATTTTATGATTTTTTTTTTAACGCTTAGCAGGGTGGTCCTGCTGATTATTGTCTTTTGCCATTAGAAATTAGTGATATGGGCATTGTGGTGAGATGGTAGTGAAAAGCTGAAGTCCGGCTGCACTATGTGACACTTAGCAGCTGTATGCTAATGATTCAAGAAGTTCTTCGTTTCCTGGGGAAGGTCATCTGAATTCTCATTGGGTGCTTCAGCTCAGTACATGTGATTTTGATCCTGTATATTTACAGAAGCTTCTAATGGAGCATTTGATCCCTACCATGTTCTATGGAAGAAGGTTTGTGATTAAGAATGTGACTGAACAAGTCTTGTCATTAGAAGTGTCTGATTTGTCACTCAAAGTGATCTCTATAAGATACTACTTTCTTAATAAGCTTGAGTTAGCTTTGTTTCAAAAGTATATGCTAATTGGGGTGGGGGGAATGGATGGAACTGGTTTAGATGCCTTTGACACAGAGATAGAGCCGTAAAGATAAATTGCATACTTTGGCCCCCAACTACTTCACAATCCCATAGATGAAACCTGAACGCAACAACATTTATTGATTGATGCTCTGATATCACAGAAATACATATCAATCCACCAGAAACAATGCAATCAAAGAGAGGCAAAATATTTAAAAGTACCTCTTGGCAGCTGGGAGGACAGAACAATAGTATGAACAGTCATTCTTTCCTGTTTCTATCCAAGAGAGGGCACTAATACAGACTTGCCTAGGATAATAAATATCTGATTTGTATTATTATTTTGTTTGTTTATAAAGTCTTGATCCAAAGACCATTGAAGTCAATGGAAAGACTCTCATTGACTTCAGTGGCCTATGGATCTGTCAGTAAATTAGGCTAAGTACCAAGCAGGGGAGGAGAGTGAGCTGCAAGTCTGGCATGTGCCTTGTTGGTTTTAAAGATTTTTTTTAAAAGCTGTTATAAACTTTTTTCTTTATATTGAGCTTTTTAGAACAGGGACAGTTATTTATTATTTGTATTACAATAGCACCAAGGGCCCCCAAATGTGATCGGGGCCCTATTGAACTGGACGCAGTACTAACATAGAGATGAGCTTGTCCCTGACTTAAATGCTGGGTTTTTTCAGTTCTGCATATGCCTACTATAGCAAGGGCTAAATAATAATAAATGAAATGGAGGGTGAAAGATATGTCTGGGTGTGAGTGAAAGTAGAGGATGATGAGGATAGGCCTGAGAGCAGGAGTGGATGGCTGATAGCAGAAGGTAGTCAAGAAAGGTGAGTTTTCAAGGGATTCAAGAAGGGGAAGATCCATGCTGCTTAATTCCCTGAAGGAGATAGTCTGTGTTGGGCACAGAGAGCAGCATAAAGCCAGACTTGATGATCATAATTGCCTCTTGTGGTATTAAAATCTATGACAAAAGGCATGGGGTTGTGAATAGGAGAATGAGACACAGGATTCTTTAAGGCAGGCTGGGCATTTAGAAGGAAATGAAGTGTAGACAGGGCCATATATTTGTCAGGCTTACAACATCCACAATAGTTCTGTTAGCTACATTTCAGTGATAACCATACAGCAACATTTATTCACTCCCTCTTCAGGATTAAATAAGTATTAGAAAGGCATTAAAACCTCCAATAGTACACGAACAATGAACTTTACATATGTCTGTGGACTAGTGGTAATGTGATGTAATTCTCTAATTTATATACACAGCTTGGAGATGTGATGTTTTTCAGTCTGCAGGATTATGGGTGCATGTGATTTACTCAATGTCAGTCACTGCTTTATCAGAGTTCACTTGTGCTAATATCAGGTTTACAGGAACATTTACCCTAAGGAGTTGGTTAAAAGCTTAAATGTTAAAATATGTTACATAAACTGATTTAAAACTTTGGTTTGCACATATTTATTTAGCTTTTACTGATTAAAAAGTTAGATGCAAATCATGTGTAGAAATGTAAAGCAATATAAATCACTAGTTTATCCCCAGAAAGAAACTGCATTTTTCATGCAGTGCAAAAAATAAGCAGTTGTGTAGTTGAAACTAGTTTCAGCTAAATTTATTATATTTTAACTCTATATTAGTGTTCCCTGTTTTTGCAAGCTAGTTAAAGAGAATGGGCCAGATCCTCAGCTGGTATAAATCATCCACCTCTGCAACCAGCCTAATGATCATAATGAGGGAAGTGGCCTAGCAGTAGGAATCAGTGTTCTTCAAACCATGAAGTACACTATTGTCCCACAGTTGACAATACCTGATGGTGCAAAGGCACGTAGTTCAATGCCTCCATTGATGCACCTACTCAAATACTATCTGTAGCCAAATGTTGTACAGGATGTGTGGGAGCTGGAACGTTATTTTCTCACACCAGCAACTGTCATCTTACACTTTGATGTGTGGAGCTAGATTACCTTATTATCTTAGTTTCCTGAATGTAGTGGTCAGGTGGTAAAGAAGCATCTTTAATAACCTAATGAAGTGGAAGTGTTCCGGTATGGAAGATTCTAATTGCAAATAATCATGGTGGGAGGGATAGCTCAGTGGTTTGAGCATTGGCCTGCTAAACCCAGGGTTGTGAGTTCAATCCTTGAGGAGGCCATTTAGGGATCTGGGGCAAAAATTGGGGATTGGTCCTGCTTTGAGCAGGGGGTTGGACTAGATGACCTCCTGAGGTCCCTTCCAACCCTGATATTCTATGATTCTATGGTGGATGGGAAGACATGTGAGGGAACTGGGAGGAAAAATTGTCAGAGAGAAAGACAGAGAGAATTAGCTGAAGATTGGAACACCCCAAGTTTAGGGAGCTCTATCTGCCCTGGGTAGAGAGGGCAAAGATGGAAACTTTGCTCCACAAAGTGAGAAGATCTTTGAGTCAGGAAACAAGAAAAAAGATGAGGGACTGCAGGTAGAGCGGGGACCTAGTGAACAGATATCCAAGGAAGGTAAGGAATACCCTGGCACAGAGTAAGTTCCAGTAGATCTAAAGAGCAGTTTGACCAACAAAAGTCAATTGTCACTGTCTGCAGCAATTCCTATGTGAATAGAAATTCACTGCTTAGGAAATGCTGCAATATTTTGATCCTCCTCCACTACTCTACCACTCAAGGGGGTGTGGGACTTTGCTTCAGAGGAGAGGAGTGGGAGTACCAGCTGATAGAAGGAAGAGACCAGCCCAACCATTGTGGAAAGCCTCAAATGTCCAATAGGATGGCTAGGGGGGGAAGAGTGCAGGAGTTCAATGCATTGATATGGGACAGACAGAAGTTGATGCAGTGCTTCCTTGAATGCAGGTTAGGCAGCTGGCTAATGCTTCAGCTGGTGCTGCATGATCCCAGAATTCCTGGTCAGCTGTCTTGAGGGGAATGACCTGGTCCCCATCTCTGAGTGCTCACAGTGTCTGGCAATACACACTGGTGGGGCATGTAACACCACCGCTTCATAAAGCAGCAGTAAGGAGCTCTATATACTGCATTGTCCCTACTCTCCAAACTATCCCATCTTGCTCTGGCAGAATGGCTTGGAGAGCCACCTTTCATCAGTGACCGCTCCATTCTCTCTAGAACTATTTAAGAAAAACTGCAACTTATCTCTAAATAAACCATATAGCCAAACCCCTTCTGAGGACTGGAAGCTTCCCTGGCTTTATTGATGAATCCCCGCAGATTGGAGACAGCATAGTATGTATTGTTAAAAAGAGAGAGAGCTCATAGCAGGGTCATTTCCCTCTCTAGTCTATGCTGCACTACAAGAGACCACTTTATATGTTTAAGTTGCATCAGTTCAAGGGATAGTTAAAATTGCAGCTGCTTTGAGGTTGAATACGTCTCTGTAAAAAAGAGACAGCCATAAGAAATCAGCAAAATCAAAATTCTCAATCCTATTTATCATCCAATCAATGTGCACAACTTTACTGTTGTATAATTACAGCGTTGTCCTAGGTTCTCCTGTGTCTACCCAGCAATAATCCTGTTCCTTGTCTCTAAACAATGCAGGTTTACCTTGCAGGTGCCTCACATTAGTTTACATACGCTACTTAAGCCTTAGTTACATTACAGCACGTTGGCTCCACAGCTGGCGGGGCTAGGGCTGGAGCTGTTATGGATTATACTGTCTCTGTCTCCTGGCCAGGTATTAATAGGGTTCTCCTCAGTACCCACAAGTGATTAACGAGAAGAGAAGATAAAATGCTCCACTTGCTGCAGCAGCCAGGAAAACTGAATTAATGAGAGGGGGGAGAAAAGAAAATCTTGAGGCTTCAGTATACTGTACAAGGCAAATCAGCTGCTTACTTACCTCCGCTCCTAATGATGCTGTTTGCAAATGAGTTAGTGCTTTCTGAATTAGTGCACTAACAGTCAGTCAATCCAGGGGAAATTATACATTACTCTGATAATTAGTGTATACCATAAAAATGTTTATCTGTCTTCAAGACTGTAATCTTAGGAAAACCACCTTTTACTCATTACTCCACTGTGTATTATTTAAGCACAGTAAATTGGCTATGAAAGTACACAGTGGAATAAACGCCTGGATGGGAGGTTAGTATGATGCAGAGAGTGCACATTGGCTACAAGTGGCACATGTGGGTTTCCAGCTTTTGTCTGCAATATGCAGAGGAAGAGGGGCAGATTTACACTGTGGTAAGCAGTTTTCAGTAATGACTATGAACATGGGTTCACAATGAGTGAGTCTATTGAAAACATGGAACATGCCCTCCACTAGTAAACCATGAGAAACCAGTATAATTACACACTCTTTAAATGTTCCTTTTTCCTTTCTTTTTTCACTAGAGAGAGAAAAAATATTGGGCCCATCAATATCCTCGCAATCATATTTATGCTATGACTCCTATGAAAAAGCTATCAGCCCCTCTCCCTACAAAAACCTACACCCTTCCAAAAATGTACTTACTATTCCAAAAACTTCACAGGTAGCTGAACCCTGTATTAATTAATTCAGGCTCTGCTGGACCAAGTAGGAAGCCAGTTGCAGAGTGGAAGATGGTGACCGAGAATGCCAAGCCTCAAGCCCTCCCATATATATATATATGTGAGAGCTGTTAGTAGCCAGATGTTCTTAGCTACTGAGGCAAAGCAAGACAGGCTGGCAATTTCTATCACAATCCTCTTGGAACAGTGCAACAAGGTGCTGCCCCATACAGCGCTTGTAGCAAAGCCACAATTTAGCCCAGTACACGTACTACAACAATGAAACGCAGCTGCGTGAGGTTGAGGGCAGCAGTTCAGTCAGCAAACTGCACTGCATAATACCCCGAGGACAATAGTGGGGCACAATCCTCAATAGCTATATAAAGAGCAAATGGAAATGCCCAATATGGATTCCTGTGGGGACAAATTCCACTGAAGCAATGGATACAACTACCAGGATGAATTTGGCCTATCCATTTTATCCTCGTCATTATGCAAAATATTACATGTCTTCAAATAAATTCTATTACATACCTTTATTCAGTCCTTAGCACACAAAATGAAGTCAGCTAGCCTTTAAAATGGAAGGATGAGGGGCTAATGTAGAGATTTTATTTAATATTTTTTTAAACTATTAACTTCTTTTTTTCAAATGTAAATAACTGCAGAGTTGAGAAGACTTATGGTTTGCAGCTGATTTTTTGAAACCAACACTTTCAGCTTTCAGTGAACAGTCAGCAGCTGACATCTTCAAGTGAGAGTTCTCACACTCAGCTACTGGCTGCCAGCGGCCTTTCCACTCTCATTTCCATGGAAACCAGGCAAGAAAAGTTTGTAGAAAGTTTGTGTTTTTAATCCTTTTGCCTATATTCACCCAACTAATATCCATTCCTGCAGAGATGGGAATTAGCCATCAACATCTAAGACTGTTGAGGAAACTCATCCTCTTTCCAGAGTCTAAAGTTCACTTGACTGTGGCTCCCTATTGTGACATTTTCACACTTTGTTTGTTTGTTTTACTGGAAAGGCTCAAAAGCCTAGGTTTTTCAGTAGCAACTTTGATCTTATATACACACTAAGCAGAGGGCTAATAGAAAGATGTAAATTATTTGGATGGAATTTCATGCCTTGTTTCTGGACCTTGACTACTATCTCGCAAATCTGCATGTATGATATGAAACACAGGAATTTAAAGATATCAGATCTCTCCCAAACAACTCCAAGAAAAACTCTACAACCTCATCCCCCCACAAACTCACCCCAGGGACCTTCTACACACTCCCCAAGATACACAAACAAGGAAATCCTGGCATACCCATCATATCTGGCTACAGCACTTTTACGGATGGAATATCAGGACTCATAAAAACCAGTCTCAGACAACACAAAGGGCCAGCTTCTCCCAAGGCACTACTGACTTCCTCAGGAAACTCTGCAACACTAGCAGCCTCCACCAGTACACCATTCTTGCCACCCTGGATGTCACCTCCTTATACACCAGCATCACTGCCTGCATCAAATATCTACAAGATAATTGCCCCCTTCAAATTCTTTTTGCATAACAATCTAACTCTTATTGCCCACTCCACTTCTAGTGACTTCCTACAGCATGTTACTCCTTATGTGTAACTATCTGGCTCAACTTGTAGTTAGCTTAGACACTCTGATTTCTTTCCCTGACCTTAGGAAGAACTCTGTTTATTTCTAAAACTTGTACTTTCCACCAACTGAAGTTGGTCCAATATAAAGGGAAGGGTAACCACCTTTCTGTATACAGAACTATAAAATCCCTCCTGGCCAGAGGCAAAACCCTTTCACCTGTAAAGGGTTAAGAAGCTAGGATAACCTCGCTGGTACCTGACCAAAATGACCAATGAGGAGACAAGTTACTTTCAAAGCTGGAGGTGGGGGGGAACAAAGGGTCTGTCTGTGTGGTGCTTTTGCCAGGAACAGATCAGGAATGCTCTTCAGAAATCCTGTAAAAAGTTAGTAAGCAATCTAGCTAGAAATGCGTTAGATTTTCTTTTGTTTAATGGCTGATAAAATAGCTGTGCTGAATGGAATGTATATTCCTGTTTGTGTCTTTTTGTAACTTAAGGTTTTGCCTAGATGGATTCTCTGTTTTGAATCTAATTACCATGTAAGGTATTTACCATCCTGATGGTACAGAAGTGATTCTTTTACTTTTTCTTTAATTAAAATTCTTCTTTTAAGAACTGATTGTTTTTTCGTTGTTCTTAAGATCCAAGTGTTTGGGTCTGTATTCACCTATGCAAATTGGTGAGGATTTTTATCAAGCCTTCCCCAGGAAAGGGGGTGTAGGGCTTAGGGGGATATTTTGCGGGGAAGACGTCTCCAAGTGGGCTCTTTCCCTGTTCTTTGTTTAACACGCTTGGTGGTGGCAGCATAGGGTTCAAGGACAAGGCAAAATTTGTACCTTGAGGAAGTTTTTAACCTAAGCTGGTAAGAATAAGCTTAGGGGGTCTTTCATGCAGGTCCCCACATCTGTACTCTAGAATTCAAAGTGGGGAAGGAACTTTGACATAGTTTGACATAGAGTGGTGGGATCAATTTGAGATTTTTTTGGGATCATTTTGAAGCAGAAGCACAGTAACTGCTGTCATCATCATGAATAGGTCAGAATATGAACAAGAGGCTGCCAGGCAGCTCTCCAACACCACTTTCTACAAGCCATTACCCTCTGATCCCACTGAGGGTTACCAAAAGAAACTACATCATCTGCTCAAGAAACTCTCTGAAAAAGCACAAGAACAAATCCGCACAGACACACCCCTAGAACTCCAACCAGGGTATTCTATCTGCTACCCAAGATCCATAAACCTGGAAATCCTGGATGCCCCATCATCTCAGGCATTGGCACCCTGACAGCAGGATTGTCTGGCTATATAGACTCCCTCCTCAGGCTTTACGCTACCAGCACTCCCAGCTATCTTCAAGACACCACTGACTTCCTGAGGGAACTACAATCCATCGGTGATCTTCCTGAAAACACCATCCTAGCCACTATGGGTGTAGAAGCCCTCTACACCAACATTCCACACAAAGATGGACTACAAGCTGTCAGGAACAGTATTCCTGATAATGTCACGGCAAACCTGGTGGTTGAACTTTGTGACTTTGTCCTCACCCATAACTATTTTACATTTGGGGACAATGTATACCTTCAAATCAGTGGCACTGCTATGGGTACCCGCATGGCCCCCACAGTATGCCAACATTTTTATGGCTGACTTAGAATAATGCTTCCTCAGCTCTCAACCCCTAATTCCCCTACTCTACATTGACATCATCATCTGGATCCACGGAAAAGAAGCCCTTGAGGGTTTAAAATTAGGTTGAATGGCTCTCAGCACCTCCACTGTATAAATTGCCCCAGAACCCCTGCTTGTATTGGGCTTACAGCAGTGTAACACTTCTGACTTCAATAAATTTACTCTGGATTTACCCCCAATATAACAAAGATCCAAATGAGTTCCACTTAATAGATATGGGAGTTAGAGTAACTTCTGAAGTTTCTCCTAAGATGGAATTCTAAAGACCCTTCAATGACGCTGCTAAAGCTGACTGAACGCTAAAACATTACAAGTTCTGGAAATCTATGTCTTGTAATCAAACAAAGTTCTCTGAATTTATGTAGTTCTGTCCAGCTGTCAACAGTGTTAGCAAATATTGACTCTTTTAAAAAAAAAAAAACAGTGTGATGCAATTTCTCTTGCTGTCTTTCTAACAATGCTGGAGTCTCATTAGTCTATTGTTTTACAAGCCATAAGAAATGCTGTTGTCCCCAATGTGACTGGATTAATCAGGAGCAGGTGATGTGCTATGTTAAATAATGAAGAAAATATTCACAATTGCTAATATATTATTTCCCAAATGTTATTCGATCATCTAGTTAAATAATGGGGGGGGATCACAAATGTATTCAAGAAAAAATGCCCAAATTTGTTGGATAAATTATTCATAATGAATAATTCAGCCATCCCTGCACTATACAGAAATATTCTTGCTATTCAGCACATACTTATATTATTTCTTTAAAGCTCCTATTCCAGTGGCTCCAGGCAGTTTTCAGCTGCTGAAATGTATTAAAATCAGGAATAAAATCCAGAAGCACAATAAACCTGCCCATGCAGAATCACCTAAACTAATATAATCACATTAGCTATGGAGCCACTGCGAGCACCTCCATATTAATCCAGTCTGATAGTTGGTGTATCTGGGAGCCACTCAACCCCTCCCCCCCACCTTCCCCCCCCAACACACACAGAGATGATTGGTAGAGACCTGTGATAGAAGATCAGGGTTACAATTGGCCCCTGTCACCTAGTTGGGAAGTTCTCAGCTTTCATATTAGTGTGACCTATAATTAAGGTTACATTTCAATTTTTAATGCAATGCCTGTTTTTACAGCTGTAAACCTTCTCAACAATTCTTCTTTTTGGGTTAAATTTTCCATGTCTGGTTCCAACACAAATGAGAATTTTCCTTGGCATACAAGGGGATACACAAAACAGGGGTAGCGCAGAGTGATGAAACAGTAAATTTGTTGGATGCTCAGGTTTGAACATCAGTCATTTATCTGGGTGGGTTTTATTGCAGGGATTCTGGTGTAATTTGAATGGACATCACCTTGTACAGCTAAAGACTTTTGGCCATGCAGCTTCCATGCAGTTTTCTAATTTGTGAAATCAAAAATACAACAGAATACTTCCAGTGTTTCCCTAGAGATCCCTGGCTCTGTCCAGCATGACTAATCTCCTTTCTCTCTCCCCTTTGAGAGTTACCCACCCCTTTTGAAAATGCAGAATCTAAATAAACTCAGCTGCACCTCATTAACTCTCATATGTGAGTGCCTCACTGAGCTGCCTCTGAACCCTGGTTGGGAATTAATCCCATAGCCACTGATTAACAGTAGAATGTCCTAGCAACACAATAGGGTGTGACAGGTCTTCTGTAGCTGGTACCCAAAGACCTGTCCATGTACCATTCCTCACAGAGTATGTCAGTGGACTTCTTTCATTAGCTATGTGCCATCTTCTTAAGAAAAGTAGACTCAGAGGTGAAAGTAACTGAGGCCACTTACCGGTATGGGGCGGGGTGGCTTCAGCCCCCGGAAGGGGCGGGGCCTCGGGTGGAAGGGGTGGGGCTGGGGGGTCAACATCCCCCAGCCAGCCCTTCCAGGCCACCTGGCCCGCGCCACCCAGGGCTCCCATGTTGATTTAAAGGGCCCGGGGCTCCGGACATCGCTGCTTTAATGTTGCTGACCCTTCCCCCCAACCCTCTGTTGGTGGCCCTGCCGGTACGGACCCTACCAGCAGGGCTGCTGACAGGGGAGGCAAAAGGGGCAGGGACATTAAAGCGCTGCCGCGGCAATGCTTTACTGTGGGCTGGGTATGGGCCGGTGCGGGTTCTTACTGGTACGCTGTACCGGCTCCCTTTCACCCCTGATTGTAGACTGCTTCCCTAGGTGGTATTCTGAAGTCAAGGAGCTTTCACAGAAACTGCACTGCTGACAACATCCTCTTTTGTACTGAGAGAGCTGCAGCTTGAGTGGCTCCTCAGGCAACATCACCATCAGTAAAACACAAGAGGAGAGGCAGTCTCTGAGATAAAATAAATGGCCTGAGTTTTATGTATTACTTTAACCTATGTATGGCACTCTCAAAATACAAAGTGTAAAATATGATAACATACTTTTTATTTACATCAATAAAGGCAAGTCCCAAAGTTTATAGCTCCTTTAGAAAAATGATAGCACCCTACTGTGAATACAGGAGATCATTTCCAGACACAGAATAGTAATTAACAAATCCCCAAACCTACTTGTCTTTTACACAGGTCTTAAAACTTCAGTGGTAGTTTTATAGTTCTTATAACAATATTTTATCAAGCAAAAAGTCAAGTCATTTGCTTCAGTTTTCAGAAATGTAATCCACAACTGCATAATTCTGCCTGTCAGATTTCCTTTTATGTAAGTTTGTAATTTTATTGTGGTAGCATTCAAAAGGCTGAGACTAAAAAGTTCTATAACATATGGCATATATTTAACATGGCTTGTGAATTAAAAATAACAGCCTGCCATCTGCCTTTGTGAGCAGATTTTATCAAAGTTTAAATGAAAGGCTCAAAGATGTGAATGTTGTCAATTAAAATATGAAATACTCAGGTTCACTACAGGGTAAAAGAGCTCAGACTCACCTTACTTGAACTTGAGTCACTAACAATCTAGCTAGCTAAGCCACCCAGTTTGAGTAGTCACTTTATGCAGGAATAAGTTTTAGCAGCTTAGCCTTCAAGAATGTCCTTTGTTTTCTAACATTTTAAACTGCAGAATTAGCCTGTAGCCTCCAAGTCTATGAGATATGAACAGTTTTTTAAAGGAAATCAAATCTATTGCACTTTACACTAGTTATCTAAATGACTTTTAGTAAAATCTTACTAAAACATTGTCTTGGCTAAAAGCTGATGGTATCTATGACTTTGAGTTGTACTAGAACTGTCAATATCAACAATATACTCTTCTAGCTTTCTCTGAACCTATTGAAATCAGCACTTGGGTGAAGAACTGTCTAAATGTGACCCTAAGCAAAACTGAGGTAATGCTGGTAGGAAGAGGAAGAGCTTTGAAGAACTAGCCTTCTCTATAACATCCCTCACTCTTAAGGGCATCTGCCCTCAGATTGTTAAATTTTGTCCACAGTTTTAGGGTAATTTGGGTTCCTTATTGTCACTGAATGCCTAAATAGCTACAGTAGCCAAAAATGCCTACTTGCATCTGCAACTGGTTAGCTATCCTATCTGACAAAGATCTGGTCACAGTGTTCCATGTTTTCATGACCTTCAGATTTGATTATTGCAGCTCTTTTTATATCTACAAATAAAACCACATACCCTCAAAAGCTTCAGCTGATACAACACTGGTTGCCATGAGCCCCTCATCCCAGGGTTCTACGCTCTTTACTGACTGCTCATTGAATATAGTTCAAGGTCCCTGTTCTGATATTGAAATCCCTGCATAGGACTGGGCTAAGCTATCTAGGAAATCACATTTTCCTTCATGACCATGGCCTCCCATGATAGCTTCATTCCATGGGAACAATGAAACTGTTGACCAAAAGGGAAATATTCATCAGTCAGACAGAATTTTCAAGGAGTGGGACCTCCACTATGGAACTCACTATCAGATGAGCTAATGGCCACAGCCCTTACTACATTCTCTGTTATATGCAAAACTTTTTTCAATTTAGCCTTTCCTCAATAAACTCTTTACACACACACTAAATTGTTTAAGCTCTTTATTCTATAGGCTGAGAAAGAAGAAACAGAGGAAGGAAACTGTACTGTTATTTCTATTTTTAAATATTTGAGAGAAACTTAGACATTATGATGATGATATACAGGCATCTGAAAGAGCATAATGTCACCAAATGGTGTTTCCAGAATAACTGGAAAAATAAAACAAGTTATCCTACAGATGAACATTTACACTTTTTAACCAGGTCTTTCAACCCTTCCTCTTACATGATGCCTTTCATGGAAACATCTGGGAGCATTTTATGGAAAGCAGAATTTAAAGTGGTTCCAATCAACAAACAATGTAGATGGACACCACATCTGGATCTGAACTTCGTATCTCACTATTGGAGAGAGCTGAAATTGTCAATGCTGTCAACCGGAAGGACTTGACACCAGTCATGATTGTATAGACCTCTATCATATCCCCCCTTAGTCGTCTCTTTTCCAAGCAGAAAAGTCCCAGTCTTATTAATCTTCCTCATACGGCAGCCACTCCATACCCCTTGAGCGGAAACTTGAGCTGTCACACTCAGTTTAAACCAAGATCCAGAGGTGGAGTTTTGATTTGGGTATGCCTCTAGATTGTATACAATTAAACCATTGAAACACATTGCAAAAGAAATATTACAGAAGGTTAAATAAGTGAGCCCATTGATTTGATCTAGGTTTGTTTAATGGTAACTTTGAATAGACTAGTCTAGGAAGTACTGTTATTATAGCTGAGTGACCAGACATGCCCTAAATGTTATTCTGTGTGAGCGTTGGTTTAGATCTAGAACAAAGGACATGTCTTTGAGAGTACTATGTCCATGCATGTAAGTAAGAATCTTAAGTTGTGTTGCTTCTTCACTGAAAATGAATTAATTCCTCTTTCCTTTAGTCTCATAACTGCATGATATGTGAAGCAATGGAACTCTGCACCAAATCTAGCAAAACAAGGAAGAACATTAAAGTAATTGTTCTAAAAGAGTAGAGCTATTTTATGCCTATTTAAAATATATCCCCAGAAAGAAAACTAATGAGATTTAAATAAAAGGGAAGATCTTGTAACAAGGGTCTCTGAACACTTTGCTATCAGGATCCCCTTTTTGAAACGTATTGCGATAAATATATTGGACTAAATTCAGCTAAGCCCGCACAGCCAGTTAACCTCATTTTACTAGAAGGGAGATTCTTACTCTCCCTCAGTTCTGTTTGCTTATGTATCACTCACTTGCAGGTCCCTTGTACAAGCTGATGTGTTGCATTTTGCTAGTTAGATAAATATGATGATAGGCAAACAGTATGAGGGAAGTGGAGTTGTGTGTGTTTGGGTTACTAATGTAGTGAAGCCCACTCCTTATTGTAAGTGTTACATTAGAGACTTGAGTGCTAGTGCTCAAAGAGGAATTGTGGGCAGAAGAGCAGTTTTGTGGTTAAAGCACAAGACTGAGAATCAGGAGACCTGGGTTCTATTCCTGATCTACCACTGACTTCCAATATGCCTGTGAGCAGGTCTCTTATGCTGATACTGTTCCAACTGAGGTTTCATTATTGATTTCAATGGGAGCAGAAAGAGGCTTTTGGTGTCTTTGGTGTCTTTGCACCTTAGTTGCCTAATCTGGGAAATGAGACAGTAAATTTTACCTGCCTCACTAGAATGTTGTGTCATTATATTCATTAATGTCTTTAAAGTCTTTTGAGATTGACAGCACCACAACATCTCGATGTGTTGTTTGTGGTAAAGGCATCAAGGGCCAAATTTTCAAAGAGCAGAGACCAACCTGGGCCTCCAAAAAATGCAGGCTTGGTCTTGTCCAATTTTAGCACAAGAGCTAGACGTCTCTTTGGGTTGCACCTTTGCAGCTACTTTTTAAACAGATCCTAGTGGATTTGTCAGCCCTTCCAATTAGACTGGTCACTAATCTTTCAGCTAGAGCAATAGCAACAATCTGTGCATGATCTTTTTTTTTCATAACAGGAAGGAGAAAGTTACAGCATCACATGGTAATAGCTTTGCAGAGCAATGCAACCCTTCATTATAGTAGCCATTCATGATGATACTGAGGAAATTAGAACTGAGTTTTCCAAAAGAGACTAAGGTAGTTAGGCACCCCAATCCCACTAAAACTCCCTTATTTATTGTTGTTTGTTTGTATTTAAGTAATAGTAAAAAAAAATCTATACAAAACCTCTAGGAGCCCTGACAATTAATTTTACAATAGCAAAATACGTACAGCAGCATCTAAGAAAAACAAATATTTACACAGGAACAAATTAACGCAGCTCAGCCAGCCAGGCAATCAGCTACAAAAAGAGCTCCTTTCCATCCGAATTGTCTCTGAGAACATACTCTCAGCCTTTTCCAAAACCTCTATCCAATGGCTCTTGTAGTGTGCCTGGTAGGTCACCAATTAGGCTATTCCAGACTAAAAGGGAGAGTATGTTTCAAAGTCCTGGGGCCCTTATAGAAAACACTGTTGGCAGCCCCCTCTCTTATAAGAGGGGGATCTAGTGCAAGTGCTTTTGCTGACTTCTGTTCTTCCAGTATGTCATGGGAGAGAGATGGTCTCCCAGGTAGGTAGATACTCAGGATCATTTGAAAATCCCAGGCTAGAATATTTACTAGGCAAACAGTCTAACAAACCAGAAAAATATATCAAAGAGTTGCACAAAATTAAGATCTGTATCACCAGTTAAAATAAATGGAGGTCAGATTATATAACTGAACAATGTTTTGGCAAGGAAAAATAAAGGGCTCAGTGGAAGAGGAAGTAGAAGATAGCTTTTGTTTTTTTCAATATGTTACTAACCAGAGAAAATAGAAATAAATGTTTCATAATCAGCTGGTCAATCTTCTGTTAGGGAGAAATATCAATTGTCCCAAGTTCTAAAAGTAGCAAGAATATCCACATTCTGATTATACACATAATCAGAGATTTGCTGTCTCCTTCCCATCACTGATCTACATATTTTAGTTCTTCTTTACAGCAATGCTCAGAGCTGGTTGGAAAATAGAATTTTTGTTCTGTGGAAAATGCTAACATTTCAAAATTTGTTCCAAATCAGAATGAAAAGACAAAATATTGCAATTTCCTGCAGAACAAAAATTAATACCCTCCATCATGTTCCAAAACCATATTTGGAACCATTTAAATATTTCATTTCAATAATGTTAAATCATTTTTGAGAATGTGGAAACATTATTATATAATATAAAATATATTAACTATATATATCACGTTAAAGTTAACATTTAAATATAAAAGTCAAATGAATCAAAATGATGGAGTGAAAATGTTTCATTTTGGCTTTATCAGAATGAAATTGTTTATTATCTAAATGAAACTTTTTGATGTTATTGAGAGAAAACAAGAAAGTCAAAACATTTATTTCAGCTTTTTTCCATCCAAAATGTTGTTGAAATCAACATGCTCCCACAATGATTTGATTTTTGAGGAAACTGCATTTTTTGATAGGAAAACTATTCCAGCCAAAACAATTCAACCAGTTCTTGTAATTTTCTTAGAGTAAGGCAAAAAAACCTCACAATACAGCGGTTAGGATCATGAATATATCCAAATCATAAACTTCAGAATTTGAAAGATCCTGGATTCAGAAATCATACATTTATAGCAGATTCATAGAAGATTAGGGTTGGAAGAGACCTCGGGAGGTCATCTAGTCCAATGCCCTGCTCAAAGCAGGACCAATCACAACTAAATCATCTCAGCCAGGGCTTTATCAAGCCGGGCCTTAAAAACCTCTAAGGATGGAGATTCCACCATCTCCCTAGGTAACCCATTCCAGTGCTTCACCACCCTTCTAGTGAAATAGTTTTTCCTAATATCCAACCTAGACCTCCCCCACTGCAACTTTAGACCATAGCTTCTTGTTCTGTCATCTGCCACCACTGAGAACAGCCGAGCTCCATCCTCTTCAGAACCCCACTTCAGGTAGTTGAAGGCTGCTATCAAATCTCCCCCTCACTGTTCTCTTCTGCAGACTAAGATTTTATGTAAGACATTTGATTTACCAAACCTGAACCTATCTATTGCTAACAGTGCTGGCCTGGCTCCTTTTCTTTATTCATCATTCTTGGGAAGATGACAGCAAAACTTTTCTTTCCCTTCATCTCACTTATGTAAAGGCACAAAAAGGATCTAATAAGTCTTCTCTCCCCCTCCTGAAGTGATCAGGGAGAAAGTAGAGATACATTTTTTTCAAAATAACTAACTATGGGTGATCAGCATCTCTGAAAAGTGGGCCCTACATCTCTTCTATCACTCTGACTTCACGGTTGGAGCCAACAAGAAAGCCAGGCAGCAAAAACACCACCAAATTTTATAGCAAAGTGGGGAGTACAGGAATCAGAGATCCTCCATCTCTGCCTGGTTTGAAGCACATCTAGCATAGTGCCAATCTATTCTATCGTTCAGTGGCTTACACTGCTCAGGACCTTTTGCAATGTAAGACATGCAGTGCCTCAGGCTGACTTCTGTAACACACACACAGCATATATAAGGATGGGAGGATTTGATAGCTGGGTGAGTCATTAAGTGGGTATTGGAGGAGTTCTGCAAATTAGGGAAGTAGAGAGTCAGCACTCTAATCATCTCTGAAGGCCCCTAGTCTGAAATCTAGTTCCTTATTAGATACAAAGAACATGGATTGAAGGGTTTCATCAGTTAGAAAATGGATATGTGGGGGAGAGACTTTGGAAAGTGGAAGAATGTTTAGGCCCTCATAATTCATCCTTTAAGATGTGCAGAGGTCCTAATACATCACTGAATAGGGTACATGCTGCCTGGGGTCCTTAACAAAGCAGGGTTCCTAAAAGTATAGATCTCTGTGCAGCAGCACATTTGCCACATGCCTAGATCCAGCTTTGCCAAACAATTGATAATCCAGCCTTCACACAAAGGAAACAGCGAGGCCAGAAACACACAGCTTTAGAACAATGGCAGAAAACAGGTGCCAGTAATCAAGTAACAATAATAAAACTTCTGGAGCTCAAACCGTAAGACAAATGGCATGAAAATGAAGGGGAAAAATTATCCTGATTGGACAAATCTAGACTAAAAAACAAAGATACTGAATGATGGGCACAATGCTCATAGAATAGAGCAGAGGAAGTCAGGCTATCTTCCTCCTGTTGGTTTGATGTGGTGTTCGCTGTAGGCATTGACTGATTTTCATATCTATAGGCTTATTGTATTTCCTGTGAAAATGGAAGGTAAAAGATGATTGTTTATTTTCAGTCTTGTTGCTAAAGAGACTTCTCAAGAAGACTTTTCTTCTGACAGCCTGCAGTCATTCTGAAATGAGTAGCTTGTGATTAAGAGGTCAGCTGTTACCAGCAGCAGCAGATGTTGTTGGTGTTTGTGCATAAAGTGCATGCAGTCTGGAAAACAAAGTTTCCATTAAAAGAAATATCTAACTATATTCCTTGGAGGATTATACTGCCATTTAATTTTTACCCTGGCTTGTTGCCACCTTCTTCTGGGTTTCTAAAAAGACATGCCATCAAAATTGTTTCTCCTGGCAGCAGACAAAATTGTTTAATTTGCTACGAATTCTCCAATTTTGAGGGGAGACTGGATCCTGGTTTTTTAAAAGTCCATTTTGTCAAGATTATTAGGCCCTTTTTGTGGATTGTCAGTGTATCATGCATTGAATTAATAAAGATATAAACCAAGAGTTTTGAAGAAGTTTAGGAAGAGTAAAATGTTTCCGTTTAGAGCACACATTCCACAAAACCAGCTTAAGTCTAACTGTAAATACTGTTGCTTCATGTGTCACTAAAGGCTTGATTCAATGGGAGAACTGGATATAAATCTTTCCATTGATTTCAATGGGATTTGGATGAGACCCTGATTGAATGTATATCTAACCACCTGCTTGATTATTTACTCTCCTGGCCTCCTAGTCATGCTCCTTCACCTCAGTATGGCATTGAGTACATCCTTGAGCTCCTGTCACACAATAAGATTATCCCAAGATAGCTGGAAAAAAATAGCAGTTAATGTGGTGTGAGGGGAAAATGGGATATTCTCATTAAGGACTCAACATTTTGTCCTTAGATTGTCTCCATATTTCAGTGATGCTCCAAAACAGTTTAAGCGCCATATTGGACACCAAGACATTTTTCAGGCCCTTTTTCTTACATCCTGAGGATATGATTAACTCCTATTGAATCCAGTGGAAATTACTTTAGTCAGGTGAAATTCAAAATAAAGTTTAAGAAGAAGCTTAAAGGCTGCTGTCAAGGTTCCTTCCCCACTCTGAACTCTAGGGTACAGATGTGGGGACCTGCATGAAAAACCCTCTAAGCTTATTTTTACCAGCTTAGATTAAAACTTCCCCAAGGTACAAACTATTTTACCTTTTGTCCCTGGACCTTATTGCTGCCACCACCAAGCGTCTAACAAAATATAACCGGGAAAGAGCCCACTTGGAAACGTCTTTCCCCCCAAGCCTTACACCCCCTTTCCTGGAGAAGGCTTGATAAATATCCTCACCAGTTTGCATAGGTGAACACAGACCCAAACCCTTGGATCTTAAGAACAAGGAAAAAGCAATCAGGTTCTTAAAAGAAGAATTTTAATTGAAGAAAAAGTAAAAGAATCAGCTCTGTAAAATCAGGATGGTAAATACCTTACAGGGTAATCAGATTCAAAACATAGAGAGTCCCTCTAGGCAAAACCTTAAGTTACAAAAAGACACAGAAACAGGAATATACATTCCATTCAGCACAACTTATTTTATCAGCCATTTAAACAAAACAGAAATTAACGCATATCTAACTAGATTGCTTATTAACACTTTACAGGAGTTCTGACCTACATTCCTGCTCTTGTCCTGGTAAAAGAAAAAACACACAGACAGAGAGAACCCTTTGTTCCCCCCCTCCTCCCCCAGCTTTTAAAGTATTTTGTCTCCTCATTGGTCATTTTGGTCAGGTGCCAGCGAGGTTATCTTTAGCTTCTTAACCCTTTACAGGTGAAAGGGTTTTTTCCTCTGGCCAGGAGGGATTTAAAGGTGGTTAGCCTTCCCTTTATATTTATGACAGCTGCATAGGTCTTGTACAGTCCTGCTGCACCAGGGTAACTTTCACCCATGCTGGGAGTGGGGAAAGAGGAATAGACTCCTAAAATCTAGTGAGGAGTATTGACCCTTGGATTCCAACTTTTTCTCTTTTATCATTCATATTTTAAACCCTAAATTCTTTTGAAGTGATTTTTTTTCAAAAAATAAACCAGTGTTTATATAGGACTTACACAAACCTTTGCAGCAGAACAAGCTAGCCTGTCAGGCAGCAGATGCATAAGAAGTTAATTGGCAATCACTCTTCCTAAAAATGAACTAACATTATTGAAGATGCCAGGGAACAAAGTAGTAGCCAAAATCAAACCACATTGGGGAACTAAAGCCAGAGTTCTAATCTCAACTCCTGCCACTGGCTTGCTGTGTGGGCTTGGTCTCCACCTATCTTCCTTAATTAATATCATGATGTGGATAATGTAGATAATTTTACCCACCTCACAGTGGTGTTTCAAGGAATAAATGATTAATATTATTCAGTGTGGTTGTTACTACATAGTCCTGTTGACAATGGGGGGGGGAACAAATAAAAATATGACATTTTTAATGGGAAAATAAGAGGATGTGCATATAATTTTATTATTTTGAAGCTACAAAGTATTATACACACTGGCAAGCATGGCAACAACGTAACCCTATATAATAAAAACTATGTAGCAGTATCCCTTTAAAATTCAGCCTGAAACACAGTGCTCCTACCATTTCATCTGTCCTAATGAAACCTGATCAATATAAAGTTTTTACACACAAATATGTCCTGGGGTTTGCTAGTGTGACTCAACTGTACAATAACGCCATACACTGTGATTGGTATCTGACTTCAAGTGCCAAAAAAATGCATTACTGACAGGATAGTCAAATGTAGCAGATTTTAGTCAAGTCTCGATGAGAGGTTGAATTGTTACATAACACAGAAGCAATACCAGTGGTTGGTGGAAGAATAAGATTCATACAGGGCCTTTGAATTTGTTGTCTTGGTGCTAGAGAGCTCTTGTGACGAGGAGGCATAGATTATGCTCTGCTTATATCTGACTCAACTGGGGGCAATGAGAGGAAGTGGGTCTTTTTACTGTAAAATAGTAAAATTCTGATCCTTACTAAACAAAAATTGCAATCAAACCTCCTTTGAACCTTTAGCCATGCTATTAAACACCTGGGGGGGGGGGGGAATCTGGCATGGTGGCATTGTGACAACAGCACTCTTCAGGAGAGGTGTGTGGAGACTCTGGCTTGAGGGCAGTTACTTTTGTACTCTCATTCACCAGTTTGATGCTGGAAGCTAAGCATAAATGGAATGACATACTTGATATGTAGAGAGGTTAAGCTAGCTCTTTGCACACCTTGCTGCCTAGGCTTTGACTTAAAAAGGAAGCTGTTTGCTCTGACCTCTGTGACTGCAGCCACTGGAACAGAAAGGCTGTAAGGGGACAAAGGCTCAGAATGGCATGTCAGTGAAAACCCTCTTCTCTTTGAATACCAATAAAAACCGCTAAAGTGAAATTTACACAGAGCCTGCAGGAATCCTGAATAAACAGTGTTTATGCAGATGAAGTATGCATGGATTTAAAGAGACACAATACCCCCAGCACACGGACAGGATATAAGGCAAACTACATACTAATTCCATGGCTACTATTCCAGCCCTTGTTACTAAAGGCTTAGGACAAGGAAGTGAAGAAGTATACAGTATCCAGTGGAAACTCAAATTTAGGTAGCAAATTGTAATTGTGCATTAGAATTTGGCCTGGACACTTAAATTAACAGCCCCAGACTACAAAAAGTGTAAGTTGTCAAGATCTTCATTTTACTCCTCATCCAAACAGTATCAGGCCAGATCTTGGTCTGTTACATTGGTGTAAAGTTTAGTATCTCCACTGAAGTCAATGGAATTATTGTGGATTTTTGTCAGTGTTTAGGAGAGCAATATTTGGCCTACAACTCCAGCAACACACTGTTCCCAAAACCATAGTGGGATATAATAGGGTGTATGGGCCCTTTAAGGATAGGATGCTAACTTGGGCATAAATTTAAGGCCTGCTATATAAACCTTCTCTATCATAATGGAGAAAGACGTTGAGAAGAGTGGTAGCTGCTGATTATGGGTCTCTCTGGGACAGACCTGATAGGGACAGCAGAACTGAGGGACTGAAGAGGAAGAAACCTTGGACAGGGAAAATCATTTATGTATGTGGGTTCAGGTTTTGTTTGGATACTTTCCATTGTGGTGGAGGAAGTCACCCTGGTCACTAAAGCAGTGTCTGCTGCAAACCCACTGCAAGTATAAGCTTTCTTCCAGGGTCTCAGGTTGGGGAGAAAGGAAGTTCCCTGACTCCTTTAACTGATTCCATACTACAATTGGGTTGGGAAGCGGGTTGAAACCCATTTGGGAGAGCCTGTGATCAAGTAACCAAAGACCCAGCTGATTTTGGATCTGTTTTGTTTATGGCTTATGTATCAGACTCCAGATGGGAAAATGAGGCAGAGACTGGATTTAATGCTGGAGTCACTCTGCGATCAGAGCATTAATTTAGTACTGACTCAGAGGCAAGAGCAACACCAATTGAATTACAAACCCAATTTCCTGCATCAGCCGTTTTCTTTACTTGATAGTTTCCCATTCAAATACTGACCAGCTCTGACCTCACTGGTCTTGTGAGATCTGAGAAGTTCAGTGCCCAAGATGATACTGATGCAATAGTAAGCAAGATAAATTTTTCATAGCTTTGAGGAGGCTCCAGTTACAGCTGAAAAACTTCTGGGTTTTTTCTCTCTAAAAAAAGAAATAAATAGGTGCAAGCACCAATGCAGCGGTGCATTTGCAGAGTTAAAGCAGAGGGTTGCTGCAGAATTGCCACTGGTTTTAGTGGGAATCACACAGCTACATCCCTCCCCACTGGTTTGACAAGTTAGGAAACTTAGGACCAGATTTTAATAGTGTTTAGATCAGGGTAAATCCAGGGTAAGTCCACTGAAGATAGTGACCAGAATTTTCCTGGTTTTCCTGTTTTCATTGCTCCCCCATCATATGTATAAATCAGGTTATTGTAATGCAGACACACAGTTCCTTTCAACTTCCTCATACTACAGTATAAGATGTTCCCCACATTTAGAACCTGATTGCCCCCTCCTGTAGGAAATCAGCCATAGGATTTAAAGAGCTTGAGGTGTATCTCCTGCCATTTCTTTGGAACCCTTCTGACCAGTGGCATTGGCATTTGAAGTGCAAACTCCAGGTGCAGGCCTGAAATCTTCATGGATTCATGGGAGGGCAGGGCCTCTTGACTGGATGCTCCAAGCTGCTGTCCCTGGCAGAGCAGTTCCAATGGGTAGTTATTTATATTTTTGCAAGTTACATCACACAACAAAGGTGGATCAGAGATTATTTTAAGCAGGGATGGCTGAAGTTTAGAAAGTTCTGAGATTTGATTTGGATATTTACTGAACACTTAGGATCTGCAAATTCTGCACACATGCTTTCTTGGTGCATTTTAGCACTTCTGCTTTTTGGTCCATCTGGAACCCAGAAGTGCAGTAAGACATAAATGAAAAGCAATGAAAGAAAGAAACTGTTGGACACATTTTTGGGGGAATGTCAGATTAGCCTCAAGTTTTAGACAAAGGTACAAATATTTATTCCATCAAAACCTATTCACCTATCCCTTATCCTAAAAAACTCTGGATTTGATATGTATCTAAAACAATAGACAACAGAAGCCTTGCCTCTTGTTTAACTGCAGATGGCCCTGAACCAAAACTCTGTATCTCAAAACCTGAACTTTGTGACACAGGTTGATCTCCTTCTTTCTAAATATTTGTACATGAAAAAAGTGAAAAGATTGCAGTGAACACCTACAGCTCCTTTGAGATCTAATCCAACTCTTATTAAAGTCAATGAGAAGTCTACCACTGACTGCAGCTGGAGGTGAATCAGGCACTTGTTGCATCTAATGTGGGCCAACTCTGTTCCCTTTGAAGTAAATGGCAAATCTTCCATTGACTTAAAGAGAGCAGAATCAGGCCTTAGGCTTTTATCCTGAAGCACATCTTAAAAAAACATTGATATCATTATAGAAAGCACAAGTGTCAATCTGTGAACTGGTAATGACTAGCACTTTCCCCCATCTATTCTCCAAAATATTTTCCTCTGTTCTTTCAAGGTGAAAAGGCTCCTTTAGACCCTTCTGTACTTCTTTTGAATTGAAACTATGAGAAGTAATTGTTCTGCAAAAATTGGCCATGTCACATGTAGTCTAGTTTTGTAACATTCCCCAGAGCACTCTGCTTCTCCACTGGGTTTTTGCAGACACCTTGACAATATCAGTGCTGATAGTATTCAGGGCCCAGAGCAATTTTTGGATGTTGTCACAATAATTCACCTATCATAAAGAATAATGATACCCTTGTAGTAATAAAGTATTTTCATATTTTTGTATGTATTTGAGTTCCTGCATACTGTGACAGACCTTTGGCTGAAAATTCAACCATTTCTCTAACATATGCTGCTGTCTTTATTTGATCTGGAGTTTGGGAGCCTTTGCTTCGGCAGAATTTTCCATTTTATGACCCCTTTTTTAATTTTTCATATATCTGTGACATCCCCTTACCCGTTCTTACATTTTTCTGTCACAGTAAGTTTCATTGCATTCGGCCAAATTCAGCAAAGCTGGTGCAGGGAAGAGCAAAAGTCCACTCCCACCGAGCCAGCTAAGACCTTTGCACCAGAGGGGGATTCAGTCCCTGTTGAGGGCCTAAAGTTCTTGATTCCCGCCCCCTCCCCCCGCATCTCTTCCCTTGTTTTTAGTAGTTATTTCTGTGGATGTCTGCAATATTGATGTGGCTGGTACATTCTGTTACTAACAAGGGGCCACAGAGATTGTGATTTTAAGCATAACAGGTCCTACTCATTTTTCAAGGGAGGCAGCCAGGAGTTAGATCTCTTTGTGAGAGCCACATTTCCTTGTTTGCCATTTAATTCAACAAAGCAGAGCTGGACAACAGTTTTTCTACTGCTGCTAGCACAATAGAGCTTCATCAGTACTAGTGCAATGGGGAGAGATTTCCCCAGTGTTGAAGCCATGACAATACAGGGGAAGTAGAAAATGTTTCTTGAGAAAAGTGCATACATGTGCATAAGGTTAACAAACTTCAGACCAACAGCCAAAAGAGAGGAAAGATCCCCTTAGAATTTTCTTTAACGCCACTCCTCCCAGCCCATGTCCACCTTCCTCTACAGTAATCTATCTACCAAAGTTATGATAAGGTGGTCCAAACCTATGGTCAAAAGAGGTGAACACCTAGAATTGATTTGTGTCTTTTGTGTAGTAGCCAGAGATGGTGTGTGGGTGTGCATGTTAGCTGGGGGGGGAGGGGGACAGGTTGGGTTGGGTTGTGTATCTTCTGGACCACTTTGGGAGATATGGATTTGGTATTAGAAAGACTCTGTCTCTGAATTAGCTAGTTATTTCTCTCATGTCTTCTGGGCCAGCCAAAGTCTACAGTGCATACATGTACACCTTCACAAAAGTTATGGATGTAGTAGATTTCTTGATCAACTAAGTGATTACTGCTCTACAGTAAGATTGTGCATTTGATTTGTTCATATATAATTAACTGTCTAGTTCTCTCATTAAGAAATGTATTGTTTAATACTGAACTTTCCAGAAGATGAAATGCTGAATGTACTGTTACTGATATTTACCTCCTGGCTAACTAAAAACTATAGTGAAATGGAAAGTTGAAGATTAAAAACTATAGTACCTGCAAAGTTGAAGATTAAAATAATAAAAATAAGTTTATTTCATGTGTGTATATAGAGAGGTTGTACACTTTTCACGTTAAGTGCTGAGCACACTTTAACACTATAAAATAAAAAATGGCAAACAATGAGAATATAAACTCACCATTGCCACCACCAGGCAATTCTGCTGTTGCACAGACAACTAAAAGACAACAATACTGGGCATATGATTGTTGCCCTGCACCTTATGTAGTCACTCGCACTCATGCAAAGTAGCTGTAAAATGTTACCAGATCAGAATGGCAGTGTTTTACACCAACTTGGCATGAATTCAGCAGTAGTACAAATGACAATGATTAAGTGTGCCAGGCAAACTATATCATATGTACTATAGAAACATACCTTCCAAATGACCTAAGAAAACAAACAGTGTGCCATCAATAAAGGAAAGGAGTATCTTTGGAAAGAAGGGAGAGATGTTATGGAGGGGTGGGGAAGGAAGTATCAGCTCCCCCAACAGAAGCTTTGTCACCAACAGGCTGAAGTTGCAGTGGTATGTTCCCTAAAAAGTCCTACTTATCAGGACAAGCATCAGTGAGAGTGCTTTGAAAATAGCCTAATTAACAACTGAGTAAAATAAATACTTTACTGAGATTTTTGCTTACTATTGTTAACTCCATCAAATAGATGATCTGAAACCCTGAAACAGGCTAGGCAGTGCCGATACCAATCTGTCTGGGAATGTCACCCAGAAACACAGCACAAGTTTGGAAATACAGATATACCATACGTATCTATAACTCAAAATATACAGGTGATACAATCATATAAACAAGATGATCATATTTGGCAAATTATAACATTTTTGCAGATACCTTACATGGCAGGTCAGACTCAACAATATCATAAATATCTCCCATACAGTGTCATGCTTATTTCCAATGCAACCTGGTTTCCCCACCTCCCCTTTTCATTCTGCAAGGTTTTGAGTAAATATTTGTCCATTAATCAGCTGTTTGGGGGTAGCTATCAGCACAGTATATTACTGAGCCTTTTATAAACTTCTGGGATTTATTGTGATTGTGGAAAACTATACTCTGATCTCAACTGATTTTTGGTACTTAAACATACTGGTTGTTTTCTCGACCTTAGATTGTATACACACAAAGGGAAATGCTTTTCTTAAGTTGAATTTAGCAAAGAAGCGTAAATGCATGGCCCAGTATATGGGCATGGTTTGGAAACCCAGCTAGTTGGGCACTGATTTCAAACAGAGGCAAAGGGCTTCCTCCACTTGTAAGAATATAGTATAAAAGAGCACCAGTGAAAGATGCATATGGTGCTTAATAAGGTGGCAAATGTATATACATGCAACTGCCTCTACTGAATGGAATTAGAATTTCTCAGCCTTGCACCATAGGCTCATACTGCTAATAGGTAGAGAAGCTCCTTCTTTAGGTCAAGGGGAAAGGGTCTGGGCCTTGGGACCAGCGGAATCTAAATTCTCTACTCACTGTCCCCATGAAGTTGGAGTAGTCATGGGTGTGGCCTAATAACAATGAGGGTGTATCTTGTCATAGATTTGTCAATAAGTATTAAGCAAAAAGCAGCCATCACCATTAGTATTCAGAACTCTAGAAAAAGTGAGCCTGTAATATTTTTCCTCTCATTGTTGCATTAGTAGATGATGGATGGATGGGTGGCTGGTTTCTAGCATTTGTCATCACAAATATTTGTGATTTGTTGACTCTTCAGCAAACGGGGAAATAGGTTTCAAGGCCCACTCAAAAAAAATAATTTTTAAACAAAGTGAAGGGATGGAGAGAAAGAAGAAAACTGTGTCAGAAACAAAGATGGAAGTGTAAGTGTAGATGAACAGCATCTCACTCATGCCCCCAGCAATTTCTTTCTCTTTGTTCCCAAGCAAACATTTACCTGTTATGCTTTTCATTTTTGAACAAAGTATTAGCCCAACATTTTCAAATGGGGGTGTCTAAAATTTGCCTCCTAAACCCACATTAAGGCCCCTAATTTAAAGTGTTCTTGGACATGCTGAGGCCTGCAGCTCTTATAGACATCACTTTTCGATGAATACCTTTCCTGAGAGAATCTCAAAGCAGTTTACAAACCTGAATTAACATGAATTATAATATTCCTATGGATAAAAAGAAGATCCAGAGTTACAATAATAAATACTTAAAATAGACCAGGGTTTTGGATTGGACAACCTCTAAGCCAACCACTAACTATTGAGGATAAGGAGAAAGTTTCCCTGATGTCATTATTGTCAATTGCAAGATTTCTAGCACCTTCCTCTGAAGCAGCTGATACTGGCTGCTGTCAGAGACAGGCTGCTGGACTACATTGATTCATTTTGATCCTGTCTGGTAACCCTATGTTCTAATGCAGTGGCTCTCGGCCGTCCCAGACTACTCTACCCCTTTCAGGAGTCTGATTTGTCTTGCCTACCCCAAGGTTCACCTCACTTAAAAACTCGTGCTTTGGCTTCAGCCACATGTGGCGGGGCCTTGGGCTTGGACTTTCTGCCCTGGGCCCCAGCTAGTCTAACACTGGCCCTGACAAACCCTTTCAAGTGAACTCGCTCACAGTTTGAGAACTACTCATATCGTCTATAGAGCAGAATAAATAAGTCATGGTCTGTATGAAATTTAAGGTTGTACTGACTTGGCTAGTGCTTTTCATGTAGCCTGGTGTAAAACCAGGCAAATATCAAGATGAGTTGATGTACCCCCTGGAAGACCTCTGCGTACCCCTTGGTGTACACATACTCCTGGTTGAGAACCACTGTTCTAATATATCTAATAGTTTTCAATTTTCATCAGTTCCTTTCTCCTTTTGCGGGTCCATAGGTTGAGATCTTGAAGCATCATCACTAGCATTTGGCTTTGGATTTGGATTTCACTATCTCTTCCTTTTGAATATTTGGGAAACCCTCTCCAATACCTAGGAACTGCTTGATGCATTTTGTATATGGTTATAATTCAGGAAAGATGGGGTTAATTCTACAAATGTGACAATACCACCACAATATCAGAGACCAGGTGAGTGAGTGACATCTTTTATTGGACCAACTTCTATTGGTGAGAGAGGAATGTTTTCAAGCTTACCCAGAGCTCTGCTTCAGAAGTTGGTCCAATAAAAGATATTACCTTATTGATTATCCTGAGACCAAGAGAGCTACAACAACACTGCATAATCCCACCATTGTCAGCAGAGATTCCCTTGGGCTGGCTTCAGGTGAGACTTCTGTACCCTCTGTAGGGCAAACAGTTATCATTCTCTTGTAGAGTCCAACTATTATACTCCTTCCCATTTTCATGGAAAATTAGATCTTTAACTTCAGTGACAGCCACTGAATTCTTAAATTATTGCCTCTTGCATTTCTATCTCTGTCTAAGTTTTCATGTCTGGGTCATGTATCTCATGTCATTTTGCCACTGCTTTTATGAAACAATTTAAATCCCTGGTATTTTTTTAATATTGCATTTTTTTTAACTTGCCCCTGCTGTTGGTCTGGTTTTCTAACGGTGTCAAATGTTTTGCACTAGTTCCCACATCAGATTCGAGAGAGGATACTGTTGATTGCATAATTTCAGTGCGGGTCTTATTCTCACCTTACTGCACCTTTGTAGATCAAGAGTAAACTCTACTGAATCCAATGGAGTCACAGCTACAGACTAGGGACCGAATGGCTAGGCAGCAGTTCTGCAGAAAAGGACCTAGGGGTGACAGTGGACGAGAAGCTGGATATGAGACAGCAGTGTGCCCTTGTTGCCAAGAAGGCCAATGGCATTTTGGGATGTATAAGTAGGGGCATAGCGAGCAGATCGAGGGACGTGATCGTTCCCCTCTATTCGACATTGGTGAGGCCTCATCTGGAGTACTGTGTGCAGTTTTGGGCCCCACACTTCAAGAAGGATGTGGATAAATTGGAGAGAGTCCAGCGAAGGGCAACAAAAATGATTAGGAGTCTGGAACACATGAGTTATGAGGAGAGGCTGAGGGAGCTGGGATTGTTTAGCCTGCAGAAGAGAAGAATGAGGGGGGATTTGATAGCTGCTTTCAACTACCTGAAAGGGGGTTCCAAAGAGGATGGCTCTAGACTGTTCTCAATGGTAGCAGATGACAGAACGAGGAGTAATGGTCTCAAGTTGCAGTGGGGGAGGTTTAGATTGGATATTAGGAAAAACTTTTTCACTAAGAGGGTGGTGAAACACTGGAATGCGTTACCTAGGGAGGTGGTAGAATCTCCTTCCTTAGAGGTTTTTAAGGTCAGGCTTGACAAAGCCCTGGCTGGGATGATTTAACTGGGAATTGGTCCTGCTTCGAGCAGGGGGTTGGACTAGATGACCTTCTGGGGTCCCTTCCAACCCTGATATTCTATGATTCTATGATTCTATGATACAAGTGTAAGAGGCATTGTACATGTGTTCAGTCAGCGTGATGGATTTAAAAAGTGCTCATATCAGGCTATATTGTGTTTGCTGAGATTTTCAGGAATTCCTGCACAAAAAATGTTTGTAAGTTTCTTTGTTTTGCCCTCTCCCTCAGTACTTTAGGGTTTTCTGAGTTAAGTCTGTTTCACCAGAGGACATGGCAACAGTAGCTTTAAGACACAAAGGGCAGGTGTCAGTAGTGGCCCCAAAGAGCTGATGTGGTGTATTGATGCTGTCTATGATACTTGTGAAAGATCATGAGAGGCAATGATGTCATGGTAGATGAAGGGGCATTGTCAATTCTGGGGAAAATGTAAACTATTGAAATTGTTTTGTTCCTTGTGTCTGAAGACAAACAGTAAAACCAACAGCACGACAATACAAAACGATGAATTAATATATAAATAACAAAACTTCTGTGTTATAATGCCCAATTTGTTTTCACTTACTTTGGTTTTACACTGGCATAACTTCAATGAGGAAGTGACTCCTGATTCTCACTTGTGTAAGTGAGAAAGCAGTGAGGCTATAGTACTGGTCGCAACCCTATTTCAGGCCTGTTGCATACACACACTTTTTCTACTGCACTCTGCTATTAATTGTTATGTCTTGGCATATTCCAAAACCAAAAAGAGAACTTCATTCAAAAAATCAGAAGTTTTTCTAAGTGATAGCAAAGGGTTAAACCTTAAAATTAGGTCTGTTGATCTTCACAGAACACTACGAAGGTTATCTCGTTTCTCTGGTTTTTCGATGTAATTTGAAGGCTGGGATGTGTATGCCGGGCTGATATTTGTGGCTGGGCTGGAGTTTATTTATTCTTAATTTTGGGAAGACTGCTTGGTTTACTTAACTTTGTACTTCCACAATTGTATATTTAATGTATGGCAAGTTGTGTAGGTTCCTAGATGGACATTTATTTATGTAAATATGTAAGAGCCATATCCTCAGCTAGTGTCAACCAGCTTGCTCCATTGAAGTTAGTGGAGCTACATAAATTTATACAAGCAGAAGATCTGACCCTAAATAAATAAAGATGAAAAAACAATGGACTTACCTATTATATCATTCACAAAATCCAAACACTTAGGAGCAAGGAAATGAATAGTTAAGGACACTATAAATTGCATACTGCCAACATAATAATAATAAACTCATTATTCTTATCAAGTACAGAGAAATGCATAATTCATCCCAATACTACAGCTGTTCACTCTGACCCATAGCTTGTTGTTTTTTAATGTATCATTTCGGTTATCTTGATTTTTGAATATAACTAGTCTCTTTTAATGGATGCTTTTAGGTGGGAATTATATCATGTAATATCTTTATCTACTGACAGAACTTTTTTGGTAATTTACTTATTGTTGCTGTTTCCTGAGAATAATGTATCTGTAATTTTAATATGAAAAGCATAGAACACTGTGATTTATGTTAAAATTATATCTGTGGACTTACGTTTGAGGCTGATCAATATGTGCCACTGAAGTGTCTTTATATAATTAACTTCGCTTTTCAGAAGGCTTTTGTGTTAAGTTCACACAGGTTTTTTTCAGATTACTGACAAAAGACTAGTATATATTTGGGATCAGTGTTAATACTGATGTATTGTAATTAAACATGCATTTCTAAGTACTTGGTAATAAAAACATGTCTAAATGGAGAGTGTAAGATGATGCTGGCAGTAAGGCAAAAAGTGGCCATAATGCCCAAGAGAATTGGGCCCATAGTAGTTAAAATTGTTGTTAAAAATTGAATTAAAGTGGGTATAGTATCAAAGTAACGAGTAGCACTGGCCAAGGTAATAATGGCAGGAAAGCAACATTCATATTGCCCACAGAATTCTCTAACCTGCACCAATCCTAGAGGTTAGTCTTAACCATGTGCCTTCTCCTTACTTTTCCAAAAATCTAGTTCAGAGTCTTGTAAAAGAGACTTTACATAGTTCAAATCTAGGCCATGAAGATGAATAACTATAATGTTTCTTAGTAGAGTGCTTTCTATAAACTGAAATAACCTATAGAAAAGTGCAAACTGTTGTGGTTATATTCAGAAGCCCATAGTGATAGATAATCAGTCACATATAGGCAGATTTTACTACTTTGTTTAGAATTCTCTCCACCAATTAATCCTTGTCACTCTTTTTAAAGAGTTATATTCTTTAAATGGTGCTCTGGAATTGGAAATACAACCTTAATTACAATTAATTATGCCTAATGAAAACGTATAGTTAAAAATATGGAGAAAATTCCAAGTAGTGAGTAACAATGAAGTTTTATAGTCTGTGATAAGTGATATCATGTGATAGCAAGGAAAGATATATGTCTGGGAAAAGGAAAAGAGAGAACAGCAATCACACTAAAGCACTTAAAATCAAAATAAATTTGATTACATATCTGATTTCCATCAAAAAAGCCCAAATAAAGCTGCCCAGAAAATGAAAACTAGTCCTGATATCAAGGACTAGGACATGAGTACCAGACAGCACTGGCAGTATTTGTAATAACAAAAGGATGACAAATGGCAATATGCATGTTAGTTAGTAGCAAATACTGCTTAGTTGTCCCACCTACCTGAAGGGAATCATTACATTTACTCCAAATACTTCACAGACAGGAAGTAGTGGTCTAGTCTAGCAGCTACAGTGCCTTGGGAATTTGAACTAGAACTTGAGGATTATAATTAAGGAACACTTCAACTCCTTAACATGAAAACTCATCAAAATAAAACTGAAGACCTACAGAGGAGGTCACTTCATCAGATGCATGCAGTGGAAAATACAGTAGGGGGATTTTATATACACAGAGAACATGAAACAATGAGTGTTACCATACACACTGTAATGAGAGTTATCAGGTAAGGTGAGCTATTACCAGCAGGAGAGGTGGGGGGGAAAAAAAAACCCTTTTGTAGTGATAATCAAGGTGGGCCATTTCCAGCAGTTGACAAGAATGTGTGAGGAACAGTACAGGGGAAATAAACAAGGGGAAATAGTTTTACTTTGTGTAATGACACATCCACTCAGAGTCTTTATTCAAGCGTAATTTAATGGTGTCCAGTTTGCAAATTAATTCCAAGTCAGCAGTCTCTCGTTGGAGTCTGTTTTTGAAGTTTTTTTGTTGTAATATTGCCACTTTTAGGTCTGTAATCGAGTGACCAAAGAGATTGTTTCATGTTCTCTGTGTATATAAAATCCCCCTATTATATTTTCCACTGCATGCATCCAATGAAGTGAGCTATAGATCACAAAAGCTTATGCTCAAATAAATTTGTGAGTCTCTAAGGTGCCACAAGTACTCCTTTTCTTTTTGTGGATATAAACTAACAAGGCTGCAACTCTGAAACCTGAAAAACTATAGTTATTTGTAAGGAAGATATACAGAGTTGTTGACAGTACTTATTTTCTTACTGTAAATAAGCTGTAAAAATGAAGGGCGTAAGTGTATTCCTGGCTTTACACCTTTGAATCCAATGGTATTACACCAGGGGTGAAATTGGCCCAATGTGTCAAATATACAAGATTAAAAAAAAATACAGTCAGGCTTAAGCAGCGTAGCCTTTGGGTCACTGTAAATGTAGATAATGGTTAAGCCTTGATCTACACTGGGAGTTGAGGTCGAATTTAGCAGTGTTAAATTGATTTAACCCTGCACCCGTCCACACGACAAAGCCCTTTTTTTTTACTTAAAGGGCTCTTAAAATCGATTTCCTTACTCCACCCCCGACAAGGGGATTAGCGCTGAAATCAGCCTTGCTGGGTTGAATTTGGGGTACTGTGGACACAATTAGACGGTATTGGCCTCCGGGACCTATCCCAGAGTGCTCCATTGTGACCGCTCTGGACAGCACTCTCAACTCAGATGCACTGGCCAAGTAGACAGGAAAAGGCCCGCAAACTTTTGAATTTCAATTTCCTGTTCGGCCAGCATGGCAAGCTGCAGGTGACCATGCAGAGCTCATCAGCAGAGGTGACTATGATGGAGTCCAAGAATCGCAAAAGAGCTCCAGCATGGACCAAACAGGAGGTACGGGATCTGATCGCTGTATGGGGAGAGGAATCCATGCTATCAGAACTAAATTCCAGTTTTCAAAATGCCAAAACATTTGTCAAAATCTCCCAGGGCATGAAGGACAGAGGCCATAACAGGGACCCGAAGCAGTGCCGCGTGAAACTTAAGGAGCTGAGGCAAGCCTACTAGAAAGCCAGAGAGGCGAATGGCCACTCCGGTCAGAGCCCAAAACATGCACTTCTATGATGAGCTGCATTCCATTTTAGGGGGTTCAGCCACCACTACCCCAGCCGTGTTGTTTGACTCCTTCAATGGAGATGGAGGCAACACGGAAGCACGTTTTGGGGACGAGGAAGATAGCTCACAGCAAGCAAGTGGAGAAACCAGTTTTCTCAACAGTCAGGAACTGTTTCTCACCCTGGACCTAGAGTCAGTACCCCCCCCGAACCCACCCAAGGCTGCCTCCCGGACCTGCCAGGCGGAGAAGGGACCTCTGGTGAGAGTACCTTTTAAAATGCTATACATGGTTTAAAAGCAAGCATTTTTAATGATTAATTTGCCCTGGCATTCGCGGCTCTCCTGGATGTACTCCCAAAGCCTTTGCAAAAGGTTTTTGGGGAGGGCAGCCTTATTCCATCCACCATGGTAGGACACTTTACCACTCCAGGCCAGTAGCACGTACTTGGGAATCATTGTAGAACAAAGCATTGCAGTGTATGTTTTCTGGCATTCAAACAACATCCGTTCTTTATCTCTCTGTGTTATCCTCAGGAGAGTGATATCATTCATGGTCACCTGGGTGAAATAGGGTGCTTTTCTTAAGGGGACATTCAGAGGTGCCCATTCCTGCTGGGCTGTTTGCCTATAGCTGAACAGAAATGTTCCCTGCTGTTAGCCACGGGGGGGAGAGGGTAGGGGCTAGCCATGCGCTGGGGGGAGGCAAAATGCGACCTTGGAATGAAAGCACATGTGCTATGTATGGAATGTTAACAGCAAGGTTTACCATGAAAGAGTGTACCCATTGTTCTATAAAATGTGTCTTTTTAAATACCACTGTCCCTTTTTTTTTCTCCACCAGCTGCATGTGTTTCAAGGATCACAGGATCTTCTCGTTCCCAGAGGCTCGCAAAGATTAGAAGGTGAAAAAAATGCACTTGTGATGAAATGTTCTCTGAGCTCATGCTGTCCTCCCACACTGACAGAGCACAGACGAATGCATGGAGGCAGACAATGTCAGAGTGCAGGAAAGCACAAAATGACCGAGAGGAGAGGTGGCAGGCAGCGTGATGAGAGGAGGCAGGATTCAATGCTGAGGCTGCTGGAGGATCAAACTAATATGCTCCAGCATATGGTTGAGCTGCAGGAAAGGCAGCTGGAGCACAGACTGCCACTACAGCCCCTGTGTAACCAACCGCTCTTCTCCCCAAGTTCCATAGCCTCCTCATGTAGACGCCCAAGAACGCGGTGGGGGGGCCTCTGGCCACCCAGCCACTCCACCCCAGAGGATTGCCCAAGCAACAGAAGGCTGGCATTCAATAAGTTTTAAAGTTTTAAACTTTTAAAGTGCTGTGTGGCCTTGTCCTTCCCTCCTCCACCACCCCTCCTGGTGCTTCTCTCCTCCACCACCCCCCTGGGCTACCTTGGTAGTTATCCCCCTATTTGTGTGATGAATTAATGAAGAATGCATGAATGTGAAGCAACAATTACTTTATTGCCTCTGCAAGCGGTGATTGAAGGGAGGAGGGGAGGGTGGTTAGCTTACAGGGAAGTAGAGTGAACCAAGGGGCAGGGAGTTTCATCAAGGAGAAACAAACAGAACTTTCTCACCGTAGCCTGTCCAGTCATGAAACTGGTTTTCAAAGCTTCTCTGAGGCGCACCGCGCCCTCCTGTGCTCTTCTAACTGCCCTGGTGTCTGGCTGTGCGTAACCAGTAGCCAGGCAATTTGCTTCAACCTTCATAAACGTCTCCCCCTTACTCTCACAGATATTGTGGATCTCACAGCAAGCAGTAATAACAGTGGGAATATTGGTTTGGCTGAGATCTAACCGAGTCAGTAAACTGCACCAGCGCACTTTTAAACGTCCAAATGCACATTCTACCACCATTTTGCATTTGCTCAGCCTAGAGTTGAACAGCTCCTGACTACTGTTCAGGCTGCCTGTGTACAGCTTCATGAGCCAGGGCATTAAGGGGTAGGCTGGGTCCCCAAGGACAACTATAGTCATTTCAACATCCCCAATGGTTATTTTCTGGTCTGGGAATAAAGTCCCTTCCTGCAGCTTTTGAAACAGACCAGAGTTCCTGAAGATACAAGAATCATGTACCTTTCCCGGCCATCCCATGTTGATGTTGGTGAAACGTCCCTTTTGATCCACCAGTGCTTGCAGCACTATTGAAAAGTACCCCTTGCAGTTTATGTACTCGCTGGCTTGGTGCTCCTGTGCCAAGATAGGGATATGGGTTCCGTCTATGGCCCCACCACAGTTAGGGAATCCCATTGCAGCAAAGCCATCCACTATGACCTGCACATTTCCCAGAGTCACTACCCTTGATATCAGCAGATCTTTGATTGCGTTGGCTACTTGCATCACAGCAGCCCCCACAGTAGATTTGCCAACTCCACATTGATTCCCGACTGGCCGGTAGCTGTCTGGCATTGCAAGCTTCCACAGGGCTATTGCCACTCGCTTCTCAACTGTGAGGGCTGCTCTCATCTTGGTATTCTTACGCCTCAGGGCAGGGGAAAGCAAGTCACAAAGTTCCATGAAAGTGCCGTTACGCATGCGAACGTTTTGCAGCCACTGGGAATTGTCCCAGACCTGCAACACTATGTGGTCCCACCAGTCTGTGCTTTTTTCCCGAGTCCAGAATTGACTTTCCACCGCATAAACCTGCCCCATTAGCACCATGATGCCCGCATTGCCAGGGCCCGTGCTTTGAGAGAAGTCTGTGTCCATGTCCTCATCACTCTCGTCACTGCGCTAACATCGCCTACTCGCCTGGTTTCGCTTTGCCAGGTTCTGGTGCTGCATATACTGCTGGATAATGCGTGTGGTGTTTAATGTGCTCCTAATTGCCAAAGTGATCTGTGCAGGCTCCATACTTGCCGTGGTATGGCATCTACACAGAAAAAAGGCGTGGAACGATTGTCTGCCGTTGCCCTGACGGACATGGCTTACAGAGTTGGCTTACAGGGAATTAAAAGCAACAAAGGGGGTGGCTTTGCGAGAAACAGAATGGCCCCCTCAAAACCTCAAGAACCTAAAGAACTCAAAACCTCAAGGATAGAACTCAAAACTGGGTTTAGCAGGCCGTTGATTTCACGGGAGGAGGAAGGAGAAAATCAATACAAAACAAATCTGGTCTATTTCTTGTTTTGATCCACTTCATCTATCTTTATACATCTTGCTGGCAGCAGACTGTGCAGTACGACCGCTAGCCATCGTCATCTCCTGGGTGCTTGGCAGAGACGGTATAGTATGACTGCTGACCATCTTCTGCTGGCTGCTGATTAAAAGACCGTGCACTGCCGGTAGGACTGAATCGCCATGAGACGAAACTTAAAAGGGAAATGACCTGGCTGAGTCACTCCCATGTTTGCCCAGGCACACCTGACCTCATCAAGGTCGGTTAAAAGAGCACCCTGGACTATGTCAATGACGGCTACCAGTCATACTACACTTTCTGCTGCCAAAAGACAAACTGCTGCTGTGTAGCAATGCAGTACCGCGTCTGCCAGCACCCAGGAGACATACGGTGACAATGAGCTGAGCGGGCTCCATGCTTGCCGTGGTTTGGCGTCTGCACAGGTAACTCAAGAAAAAAGGCACAAAACGATTGTCCGCCCTTGCTTTCACGGAAGGAGGGAGGGAAGGGGGACCTGACAATATGTACCCAGAACCACCCACGACAATGTTTTAGCCCCATCAGGCACTGGGATTTCTACCCAGAATTCAAATGGGTGGCGGAGACTGCGGGAACTGTGGGATAGCTACCCACAGTGCAACGCTCCGGAAGTCGATGGTTGCCTTGGTACTGTGGACACACTCCACTGACTACATGCACTTAGAGCATTTGTGTGGGGACACACACAATCGACTGTATAAAAATGCTTTCTACAAAACCGACTTCTATAAATTCGACCTAATTTCATATTGTAGACATACCCTAAGCCTTCCAAAAATAAGCATTTAAAGGGTTTGGACTCTGATAGACTTCAATGGCTTTTGATTCAGGCCTGAAGTTCTTATGTCCGTACTTATGTGCCATAATTAATAGCCTGGTTTTAAAAGGTGCTGAGCATCCCACAGCTCCCATTGAAACCACCACTGAAGCCTCAGCCACATTCAGGCAACTAGCATCTGGAGGTGCATTAGCTTGGGACAGAAAGCCAAAGAGATCCTGGTCAGGCAGGGACACAAGTTCTGAGGCAACTTCCTGCTTCTTCCCCTCCTGATGTACTAGTATGGAGCTGGCCAGAATCTGGCTCTAAATAAGGAACTTAGGGTTTGTCCCACTATGGGATCTAAATAAGTATCGTTCCTCATTTTGTTTCAGTAAACTGGGACTAGTTTTTCCAATCATGATACAAACTACAGTTTCCTGAAGAAAGATTTTTATTCTTTATCATCCCTCAGATAAATTAAGGAAGAACTGAAATTATTTTATTATTGAATATACCAAATTAAGTGGGACAATAAAGTTTCTATTATTATTCTGACCAATTAGTTGACTTCTTTTTACAATACATGTCAAAGCTGGCAGGGAATTAAATTAGTGCTATTCTTTGGAGTTAGTGGCTGGAAGAGCTGGTGTACTTGGAGTTTCATTCAAAGTCTGTAATTCTGTCGCTGGGAGATGGGAGGGGCGGAGTCTATAAATATAGACAATGGGCCGGATTGTCACCTGCTATAAATCTGCATTGCTCCTTTGAAGTCAATGGAGCTACACTGATTTACACCAACTGAGCATGTGCCCCAATGTTTTTTAATTTGTGCTTTCTATAATGGCATCAAATGAAATATTTTGGCGCAATAATTTTCAAATCTTTTGTTTTTTCTTTCTTTAGAGCGTATTGTCATTTTCCTTCCCCTTCCCTCCCTCGCTCCCCACTTTGCTGATTTTTTTGTAATGAGAACCACTACAATGTGTGTTAATATTTCTTCTGACTAAAATATACATGAGAAGGATGCCTTTCATATATTATGTATGTTCAGGGCCCTGTTGGTATTTTTGTCTTTGTTGTCTGATTTGCACCAAGGTATTGTTTTGTAAGATCTTTGGAGCAGGGACTGATTTAGGCCCCAGTCCTGCATAACTTTGCACCCAGGAGTAGTACCACTGTAGCCGGTAGAACTACTCATAGGTATAAAATTTCACATTAGTCCCTACTAATAATTTGCAGTATTAGGGCCTTATTTTGTGTCTTGTACAGCATTGTGAATGCTTTTTTAAAAAATTATTGGACCTAATTTTCTGACTACACATGATGCAGAGAAATGGAGAATTGATCCCACCATTTTTTTAAAATCAAGACATTTCTCTATTGTCATTGTAATAATAGGTATTTGATTATATCCTCAAAATGGCTCATGCATATTTTTTTTCTGCACTACCACCAGAAAATTTCTAAAATAAATATTCTGAACTGTAGAGTTTCAACAAGGCTTTGTTTGTATGATGGGGGCTCAGATGTGGGCACATTGTTCTGTCTGGGCAAACCCATGCATCCAAGCTTACATGATTGGGGCTTTTATTATTTTCAGGGAGATCAAACAGCAAACTATTTTATGGCAAAGATTCTATTTATTTTAACCATCATGATTGTTCTATTTACTACCTTCAGTATTTTAGTTTAATGTGGGTTATTTTACTGTTCTGATTATTTTTACCACAAACTAAGTCGCTCAGAGTAATTTGAGGGTACAGAGAAAATGCTTTATAAATATTATGAATTCAAAAGAATAATGATGGGTTTATGCATGTATGCACAAATATTATGGTTACATTATATTTTTGAAAATTTGACCAATATATACCAGATTGGTTGTTTTTCCAGAGTCTGTTTTCATGATCATAAGAGGACTTTTACAAGCAGGGAAAAATAAATCTCTAGACAAATCAAAGTATTATATATATTTTATGAAAAACAGGAAGAAATGGTCAGAAGAAGTTCCTAACTCAGTGTTGTATACAAGATACATGGACCTATAGCAAAGAAATTAACATTTTCTGTAGGTTCAAGACTGGTGAGACCCCCTAAGGACTATCAAATAATGAATAAAATATCATCAACAGTGATGAGTTATTCATGATACTGTTTCTTCCTATAAACCCAGAGTCTGTTTTGCTGCAAAAATGTTAGATATTGGAAGCTGATATTTTGCACATTTTTAGCATTTCTGGAATTTATGTAGTTAAAAACTGACCTCTTATATTTAAATTAAAACTACATTCCCTTTTTACAGGTCACCACATAAAAAAGGCCACTAAGATTCTTCATCTACTTTACCTTTATTTTAAGGCTATACAAAAGAAAATATTTCAGTCTTTATGGACGATAAGTCAATATTTAGTGTTTCCATCATACATAACTTGTATCCTCTCCTATTGGTCTTTCTACATCCAAATACACTGACTGTGAAATACAGCTTGAAATTAATTTCATGTTAAAAAAGCTTATTTCTACTCAAAAGGATTTCTCAATGAATTGGTAATAAAAAGCAACTATAAAAAATGTCAGGTTTCAGAGTAGCGACTGTGTTAGTATGTATTCGCAAAAAGAAAAGGAGTACTTGTGGCACCTTAGGGACTAACAAATTTATTTGAGCATAAGCTTTCATGAGCTACAGCTCACTTCATCGGAATGCATCCGATGAAGTGAGCTGTAGCTCACGAAAGCTTATGCTCAAATAAATTTGTTAGTCCCTAAGGTGCCACAAGTACTCCTTTTCTTTTTATTAAAAATGTATCATTGAAACAGGAAGATCCCAAATGCAAGTCTTACCTATTATCTGTTCTGACACAAGTCAATAAAGTTAAGACATTGGCAAGTAAGGCTTGAATTCACACCAATGGGGGAATAGGCATAGAGTGTGTTACAGAATACATATAAACTGTAACTACAAATTTTCAGAGCCTTGTGAGTCTGGGTTAAGTGTTAAAGGAAAGCTGCGATGCTCTGTGAAAAAAATTAATGTGAAATAATACAGGACGTTGACACATTCATTTGCAAAGGGATCCAAAGGCATGAGCCCTTACTCCTATGCAGAGTCCTAATGACTTTAAATGGTATTCTTCATATGAGTACGTTTCATGACTTCAGAGTCCTTCTGAAAACTGGACCCATTGTCAGCTTGAAGACATGCATCAAGACAGGAATATCAGAGTTGCAGATAGAAACACAGAGATCAGTGAGAAATTTCCATAGCCCCCTTTTTTTTTAAGGCCATATCTATCTTTTTTTCCTTGGGCTTCTCTGAAGACATCTTTCTAGATGTCTTCTGGGTCTGCAGTGAACAACAGTAAGAGAAAGAGAGGAAAGGAAATTACATGCCATTGCATCTTCCTGTGCCTCTGGCTAAAGCTCTGATCTACCTGAATTCACTCATTATTAAGAATTACTATTACTAATAATTCTGTTCCAGTAGTACCCAAAATGGGTTAGATGCCATAAAAACATACGTAAGAAGGCATTGCCCCTGCCCTGATGAGCTTAACTTGATATCTTTAAAAAAATCATCAGGTATGATTCCTGATAAAAGATTTAAACAAATCATTCATGAGTGGTTATAAAAGATGTATTATGAATTTCAAAATGAAAAACAGTCCCCTTCTGTTGTGGTCTGAAAAACAAATTAAAACCATGCAAAGATGCTTTCTACAATCTTTCTCTGTCAATAGGTATTTGTTTTTTTTCTCCCACTGATTTATTTGAGCTACTGTTTTTAAAAAACAGGCTCTGATTTTGCACCCAGAATTAATTGATTGTGCCTACAAATCAAATATTTAGATCTGAAAGTGCTGTCATTTGCACTCACAGCCAATTGTGAATACAAATTTGTCAGTGCCAAATTAAAGGACAGGTTGATTCCACTTTAAGAATTTTCCCGTTTATGTTCTATCCCAAATAATATCCCTTAAGCCTTTGTCTAAAACCAAATGTGTGTCTATCAGCAATAAGTTATGATACTTTGCTATCGCACTTCTTGCTGCCATGCTTCCAGGAAATATTGGTTTAGTAGTTAGATCAGCATCTGGAAGGCAGGACCACCTTGAAATTTATCGTAGGTTGTAATTATCCTAATTCCATCCATTTAATTGGTTTTTGAAAGCCAAGCTGGAAGGCCAGGACATTTTAAAAAACAATGAAAAGAAAGCAAATATCATACAAATCTACTTACTGTGTTATCTAACATAAACAAACCAGTGCACATGAAATGATAGAGATAATGTGAAAAAGGCACAGGTGTTTCCTTTCTAAATGATTTATCTATAGTTGCTCTTGTGTGGCGTTAAAGGTTTAGCACAGCTGTGTTTTATAAATATTGCCTCTGTATAAGGTAGAGAGCCATAATGTATTATGGAAGAGTGCATTTGAAGGAAAACCATAAGAGTAAAGGGATCTAGCCCACTGCGGGTACTATGCAGTGAAGACAGAGATATTCAGCTATTATAGCTTTCATAGATTCTAAGGCCAGAAGGGTACATTATGATCATCCCAGCTGACCTTCTGTATAACACAGGCCATATAACCTTACCCAATAATCTCTGTATCCGGTCCCTAGCTTTTATTTAAAGTGTAGCTTATGTTTTACAAAGATATCCAGTCTTGTGAGATTTCAAATGATGGACAAGCTATCACAAATGGGGTACATGTAAGGTTTCCATTTTAGTGACCCAGGCCAAATGCTGACTTCAATAGAAGATTTAGAAGAATAGAAGTAGGGTTAGCTGATTTGGCTCATGCTCTGTTATCACTCACATCTTTATCTTTATACAGTTCACTTCTCCCCCATTTAGGGTTTGTTCTTTCATGGAGCAGGAGAGAGATGCAGTGAGGAAATTAACCACACCTTATCCAGAGCAGGCAATGCAGTCAAGCAATGTAAGCAACAGCAAATTTCCACATAAATAGTCCTGGACCTGGGCTTTGCACCACCAGCCCAGCCACTCCCTAGCCCCAGTATGCCCCTTTCCAGTGCTATTCGTCTGTTCATAACCAGATGAGGGAAGTGTCCCCAGAGCATACCATCCTGTATAACCCGGAGTTCTCCACACTTTGTGAGCACCGCCAGTACACTCACTGAGTTAATATCCCTTTCCAACCACCAATGTGTGATGGAATTACAAGCCTGTATTCACATCCTGCACACTATTGTAATCATCTTTGTACAAAATATGCCTTATAAGGTACCATTTGAAACTCATAATTAAGTGGTCAGTATTGTCCTGAGAAAATATAAGTGGCAACATTGTATGTAAAGTTATAAGAGTTCCCTGTATGATGTTATTAACACATGTTCCAAACGCCACAGCCCTGCCCAAACAGAGGTTTGCAAACAGGTCTGTCCTAAACAAAGGAATGTGTGCACTGCTTAATTTGCATTTAAGCAGTAAACGGAGTCATCAAACAGGAAGGGAACCAAAGAAAGCTCAAACAGGTGAGAAAAGACAGCAGGGAACATCCTTCCACATAGACTTTGTCTCCTCATGCCCAGCTGGAAATGTTCTTCAAGAGAGGGACTGAAACTATAAAAAGGAGGGGCAAAGACCCCAAAACACCCCCCTCTCTCTCCCCATTGCATTCACTGCACCTGAAGTGGCAAAGGAAGCATTCGTTGGACTCTGGGAAAGGGGTCCTGACTGATAGGGATTAGTCAGCAAGACTGCTGAAAGAATGTGGTGAGAAATGTTTTCTTGAATCTGCTATCATTTGTTAAATTAGGTATTAGTAAAATCTTATCTTTATTTTTCTTGTAACCATTTCTGGCTTTTATGGCTCATTACTTGTACTCACTTAAAATCTCTCTCTTTGTAGGTAATAAATTTGTTTTACTGTTTTATCTAATCCAATGTGTTTGAACTGAAGTGTCTGAAATACTGTTATCATATAAGGAATAACATGTTAAGCATTTTGTACTGTCCAGGAGAGGGATGGGCAGTACAGCACATACATACATTTCTAAGGGAAATTCTAAGCCTGGGGGTGTTTTGGGGTCACCCTGCAGTATAACCCAGGCTGGTGAGAGCCAGAGTGTAACCCAAGTGTGGCTGGCAGACAGCAGTTATGCACAGACACTCGGGGTGTAGCTTGCATGCTGGGAGGGTGTTTCTGAGTGACTCAGGTGGGAGCTACTTCAGCAGCGCATTGTGAGACACCGAGGGTTGCAGGGCAGGGGTGACAACAGCTACTCATTAGCGTGTATTGTACCCTGGTATGTCACACACATGCAGATCTGCAATCCTGCCAGTGTGAATTGGTTTGGCTTTCCAAGCCAGGTTTCTTGGTTCTTTCTTTAAATGCTGTAGCCTTCACTATGTTGAAAATTAATAGAATTATATAAGATTAATGTTGTGCTGAAATCTCAGGGTTCCAATAACAAATGCTAAACAACACTGAGCAGTGAAGAAACCTATATAATAGAATAAATAAATATTGTTACTGGCAATGGAGAATAGGCAAAAATATTATTTACACATCATCTAGATGTCTGTCTGTCACTCGAGACAGAGTGGATTTTAGCTAAACATTGATGAGCCTTCACACAATATTTATTGTTGTTAGTTTTGTTCAACACAGTTGCAGATAAATATTTATCTTATTAAATTGCAGCCTATGGGTAGTACATAAATAGTTTCAAGACTGAAATGTAACAGACTTTATATTTGGTCTACTTCATGGTACCATAAAACTCTATATGATCCACGGTCCTCTGTTATTAATGCCAATTATCAGTCTATATGTTACTATGAACTGCATCTTATAAATGTCTCCTGGTCTAATATAGGGAACCAATCCAACTCCCAGAAAGACTTTCAGTGGGAGTGGGTCTATAAAGAGAGATGTCTATATAGAGCTAGATTTATAATTTCTAGAAAATTTCACCTCTTTTTCTGTTTGTGACTTGTTCATGCGCAGATTGTGAAATGTATTCACTGTAGGTGCTTGGTAATACTACTACTACTACTATTAATAATTAATAATTATTAAATTCATTGATTTCCTGAAGGAAATCATTCTTAGTCTGCAGACCATTCACATTCAGATTTGTCTCATCTAGAGTCCTTCAACCCAGCAGGTGGTACTCTACCTTAATTATATGAAGTGATGAAGTGAGCTGTAGCTCACGAAAGCTCATGCTCAAATAAATTGGTTAGTCTCTAAGGTGCCACAAGTCCTCCTTTTCTTTTTTCATAGAATCATAGAAATGTAGGACGGGGAGAGACCTTGAGAGGTCATCTAATCCATCACCAGTGCTGAGGCAGGACCAAGTATACCTAGACCATCCCTAACAGGTGTTTGTCTAACCTGTTCTTAAAAACTTCCAATGCCAAGGATTCTACAACCTCCCTTGGTAACTTAGTCCACTTCTTAACTATCCTTATAGTTAGAAAGCTTTTCCTAATACCTAACCTAAATCTCCCTTGCTGCAGATGAAACCTACCTACCTTCAGTGAACATGGAGAACAATTGATCACTTCCTCTTTATAATAGCCCACCCCATATTTGGTGAAGTGATACAAAGGTTAAATGAAAAATGTGTGTTGAAACAAGAATCTTTTATGGTTTGATAAATTTATAGAGAAGTAGCCGATAACCAAATAAAGAAGTTGTTAAAATTAATTCATTTTATGTCTCTGTAGATTCTGGTTTTTAAAAAAGAAATACAGTTCTGGAATCAAGAAGTTAACACCAAAGCTTCCCAGCAAGTCAGGTTTAGGCTTACAGTACCAGACTTGACAGTGATCACTTAAACAAGCTTTTCATGATTAACACAGATCTTCGTGCCAGAACCTCATCTGGTTTAAATAGCTCAGCTCAGTTAATGTCACTTGATACCACCCGAAGATTTGCCCATAGTATTATGGCTACAGTGGTCAAACTTGTTAGTTGCCTTAGATACATAGTTATGTTTATCTCCATATTTGCAGCATTCTAATTATTCCATAAGTAAATGAAGTGAAGCACACAATATACTGCAAATACTAAAGTAACTGTATTTCTTTATCTAAGTCCAAACTGGCCGGTTTTTAAGGGGAGCCACTGTATTATAGTAAAGGTTCTGTCAGCATCTGTTTTGATCATAAGAACGGCCATGTTGGTTCAGACCAAAGGTCCATCTAGCCCAGGATCCTGTCTTCCAGCAGTGGCCAATGCCAGGTGCCCCAGAGGGAATGAACAAAACAAAACAAATCATCAAGTGATCCACCCCTGTCGCCTGTTCCCAGCTTCTGGCAAACAGAGGCTAGGGGGGGAAAGACTTTTTTCAGGGGAATATAAATCTAGATAGGTAAGAAAATTTCATCTTTATACTAAATAGGAGCCAGATATTTTTCTTGGATATGAATAGGTGGTTCCCATTAAAGCCAACGGAATATCTAGCCAAGTGCAAAGGCACAATTTGTCCCTACAGATTTTGTTCCAGGAAGTAACGTGAAGGAGAGATGGTCTTTCAGGTAGCTAGAGCCAATCCTTGAGCTTTGAACATGAGCACAGACACCTCAAACTTGAAAGGGGGGCCAGTGTAGACTACAGCACACCTGAGTTGCGTGGTCATCCTCAGTGAGGCATTGAAAAGCTGGGAGATGGCAGTGTATAAGTTTGTTACAATGGAGGTACACAACTGGGTGTCAGCAACATACTGCAGGCACTTCAATCATTATTGTCTCATCAGCTCTGTCACTTAATATTTATATTAGGGTTGAACCCAGAGGCCTCAATCAGGATTTGGGCTCCATTGTAATAAGTGCTGTACCAGCACCTAGAAAGACTGTCCCTGCCCTGAATGGGATGGGGAGGAAGAGAACTAACCCTTGTGGCTGTCTGGTGATGGAGTGGAGGGCTGTAATGAACCTCTGTGTTCAGTTAACGAGGGATGACCTGAACCATTTCATTTAGTAGCAGCTTCAGAAGGACCCAGAAGGAGGTAATGCTGTCTCAAGCAGCATTAACTCCCCCCTTAAAAATCTGCTTGGATCTCAGGGGTTAACAGGACAGTTCAAACATCCAGGGTAGAGCTGCTCAGTAAATGGAAATCTTGTCTCATGAAAAACATCCTAGTTTAAAAAAAAAATCCATAAGACAGGCTGCCAAGGGAGAGTGCTCTGACTCCCCGACTTCCCGTCTATGTTATCATACAAATCCAAAGAAAATTCAGTCATAAGATTTGGAAATAATGTTAAGAGACTGTTTATAAGTCCTTAAGTTATGGACATTCAGATCTGAGATTCAAAATCTGGGTATCAACCCAGATGTTAAACATCTCCTCTAAGCATGTATTTAAATCAGACATTTAATGTTATTTCATCAGAGGTTCATGTAGCCCCATAGGGTTGGGGTTTTTTTTCCAGCTAACATGCAAAAATTTCTGATTAACTAGTTTTCTTTTAAAACATGAACAATTCAGCAAGACAAGACCATGTTTCTCCCTAATTTATTTAGTGGTGATGAATAAAGGGGATGTACAGAGCTGCTTCAGTTTTCTTTCCATTCTACCTTTAACAAACTGACATTTTCCCACTGAGAGCTTTTGAAAGAGCTTAAGCTTTAAATCACAATTTTTTTCTGATGAAAAGGCTTTATGCTTTCCACCCTGACCTCTGCATTCACTATACAATGCACTTATCCCTACTTAGGAGCTTTAATTCAGAGTGAACAAAGTAAAGGAGCATCTTACTCTTAATTGACTTAGGTGTGATATCTCTAACACATTCAGCTAAAAAAAGTGCACAAAAAAGACATTGTCTCACTTAAGTACAAGGTTTATGTGTTTCTCTTGTGGGTCAGTGTTCTCTTTTCTCTCCCTTTTTAACCTTACACATCTCTTTTCTTTCTTTTTTTTAAAGAAGCAAGTCTTTTGTTAGCATATCATGTCATTATTTTATATAAAGTTTTTAACATGCTGAAGTATACACAGCAGCAGAATTGTTATGCAGATTGGAAAAAAAAATAATCTCAACTACACATATATAATGATGTGTTCTAAATTAGCTGTTGCCACTCAAGAAAGAGTTCTTGGAGTCACCGTGAATAGTTCTCTGAAAACCTCAGTTCTGTGTACACCAGCGGTCAAAAAGATTAATAATGTTAGGAACTATTAGGAAACTAATATAAAATAAGACAGAAAATGTCATAATGCCACTATATGAATCCATGTTGCACCCACATCTTGAAGACTGTGTCCTGTTCTGGTCGCCCCATCTCAAAGACATAGTTGAACTGGAAAAGGTTAAGAGAAAGTCAACGAAGATGACCAGGGGTATGGAATGGCTTACATACAAGGAGAGACTAAAAAAATCAGAGCTGTTGAGCTTAGAAAAGAGACGACTAAGGGGGGGATATGATAGAGAGCTATAAAATCATGAAAGGCGTGGAAAAAGTGAAAATACTGTTATTTCCCCTTTCCCACAATACAAAACAAGGGGTCACCCAATTAAATTAATAGGCAGCAGATTTAATACAAACAAGAGAGAATACTTTTTCACATGATGCAAAATTAACCTGTGGAACTCATTGCCAAGGGATGTTGTGATAGCCAAAAGCATAACTGGGTTCAAAAAAGAACTAGATAAATTTGAGGAGGATAGGTCTGTCAATGACTATTAGCCAAGAGGGATGCCACCCCATGCCTGAGGTGATCCTAAATCTCTGACTGCCAAAAGCTGTGAGGAGAAGACAAGGGTGGATCATTCCATCTGCTCTGTTCTGTACACTCCCCCGATGCTCTGGTACTGGCCACTGTCGGAGACAGGATGCTGGACTAGATGGATATTGGTCTGACCCAGCATGGCAGTTCTTATACATACAGCATGGAGAATTTGTATTCAATTTACATTACTGCAATATGACAGTTACCTAAAAGCTAATTTGTGTTATGTGAGTGCTTTACAATTCAAACAACGTATCAGGCCAAACACTGCTCATGCTCCATTGTAAATTTGGAGTTAACCTATTGATGTAAAGGTGTAGATGTGAGCAGAATCAGGCCAAAAGTGTCAACACTTTAATTTCATCAAACTTTTACGTTAACAACAACAACAACAAAATAGGCTACATTCCCTCCCGGCATAATTCAATCAACTTCAAGGAGAATATACCAGTAATTAATTGAGCATACAATGTGCAAAATATTTAGGTCCCAATTCAGGCCTGGTGTAAGTGGGTAAAATTCTAGTTGACGTCAAGTGAATTTTGCCTACTTATACTTGTCCAGAATTTGGCCAACAGTTTGTACAAATAAACAAACAAAAGCTAGATATGTAATGAATTGATTCTCCATGGTTTCACAATGATATAACTCCACTGAGCCTGATTCTCCACTGGTTTCAATAAATTTAATGGTGGTGTAGCCCTATTGAAATGAATGGAGTTACACTGATGTAATTCAGTAGAGAATTAGTCACATTGACTTAAACAGTGCTATTCCTTATTTAAGCATGAGGAGAAGCAGGGCCATGAATGTCTACCCCTATATTTATTAACTGTAATCAAAGTAATATATTAAAAGTATATTTTATATTAAGATATATTAGCGAGAAAGAGAAGATCTGTGAACAGAGGGTCTATGTACAGATTTGAGGGGAATGATATGGTATAAGATTCTTATTGATCCACCACTTTGTGAAGGTATTCTGAAGGTAGTGCATCCAGAATAATTATTTTCTGTCCGTAGCTCAGTTTCCAGAGATACCTTCCACTGATACTTATGGGAATTATGTGTAGAAGGCTAAAGCATGATGAACCTCACCATTTATCACATGGGAAAAGATGTGATATCAACATACTGACCCTGGTATAGATTCTGATCTCAGTTACTCTGGATTTACTCATTGATTTTGTTGAATTTGCCCATTAAATGCACCAGTGTAACTCAGATGAGAATACTGGACCCTAAACCTACAAATAGATGTCTGCTGTTATATTTTCAGGAATCAATTCACTTACATACTAGTCCAACAATTCTTTAAAATAGAGAAATATATACACATAATAAACATGTAAAGAAATACCCTAATCAGATAATTAAAAACATCCCTAATATTTGTCTGCATCCAGGGATAAGTCCTGCTTTCAGTTACACTGTTGTAAATCCAGAGTAACTCCACTGAAGACAGGGGAGTTTTGCCAGGTGTATACAGGTGTAAGAGAATTTTGCTATGACATCTGGTCCTGGCTGCCTTAGGCTTGGTCTACACTATCAACTTAAATTGGTATAACTACGTCCCTCAGGAGTGTGGATTTTTCACATCTCTGAATGACGTAGTTATTCTGACCTAAACCCTCGTGTACACAGAGCTGTGTCGACAGGATGGTTTCTTCCATTGACAAAGCTACCACCTCTCAGGGAGGTGGAGTACCGATGATGATGGGTAGGTGTAGGTAGCGTCTTCACTAAGAACTATAGTGGAGCAGCTGTACCAGTGCAAATGTGCCACTGCAACACTGTAATGTAGACGGAGCACTTTCACACCCAAAACTCATAGGCTTAGATCTGTGGCTGTTACTCCTGCATAGCAAAATAGATGGAGAGCAGCCCAAAGAGGGTAACTAGGAACTTCCTTAGCACAGAGGAATCCCAAGTTGGTTCTAAATCACCTTCTCCCAATCCCTTTCTTAGTATAGAGGTCACGTTGGGGATATGTCCAAAGTGCAGTGCATTCTGGTGATCCTGGACTGGCAGAATAGTCTATATAAGGGGAATTCATTGTCATTATAAATTAGAGGAGCCCTCGGCTTGCTCTGACTTAACCTATCTGAAGCCATATCTGTCCCTGGCAGCCCCAAGATTGGGAGACTGTAAAGGTGGCTTTTTAAATGGTGGCACCAATACATAAAATCTACAGCAGCATAATCAGATAAGTAATCATTAGTATAATGTAGGCAGAAAATCCTAAACTAAAATATATTGTATCATGCAAGGAGGAATATACCAAGAGTCTGTCTCTAACTCCCACCCTCCCCCAACTCCAGCTACACTGCCTCAGTTGCAGTCAGCAGAAGCATTTGAGATGGATTTATTTGGATATATAAGATATTGACCTCCTGGAGGTGCATTCTCTGTGAGGCCCCCTCAGTTTTAGAACTCATTCCTCCTCTTTGTCCAAAGTAGTCTGAAAATGGTGACCTTCTCAGCGTACTGCAAAGCCCACCTTTTTGGGTAGGTATTTGGAGAGAGCTAATGGGTGGGACTGTGTCGTGGGTTGATTTTGTTCTGGAGTATGTTCTTACTGAATGTCCATGAGGGAGGTTTTTTCTTTTTTGTTTTGCTCTCTTTTGTAGTGTATACAGGTTTCATTCTGAATAGATGATAAAGGTGTCTGGGATATAGCCATTCTCTTGCAGTTGTTTAAATCCAAATGAGTAAGACTGGGATTTTCAAAGAAGCCATGGGACATAGGTGCCCAACTCCTACTCAAAGTCTTTGAGTACCTAACACCCTTAGGCCCCTTTCATAGTCCCAGACCAAATTTAAAAAAAAGCCAGTTCTGAGCAGTGAAGATGGTTCTGCAGTCAAAGGTTAGAGAATGGAATGTTCACAAAAATGGAAAAATATAAATACTGCCAACAATCAGAAGTTTATGCTTTAGCCAATTGTGATTCTATCAATTGCACCTCTGGTGGTCTAGTGGTTAGGACTTACTGCTGCCACAGCCTGGGTTTCATTCCCAATCAGGGTACAGGACTTTTAGAGGACTGGACTAGATGACCTCTCGAAGTTCCTTCTTGTCCTATGATTCTAGCTCTTGCATTTAGTGTACGTCCTGGACTATGAAAGATATTCCCTGGCAAAAGGAAAACCTATAAAATATATGTTTTACAAATATGTCACACAGCAATTTCAAATCATAACAACTTTTTTGTATCAAATAAAAAAGCCTTTGGGTGTTTTCAAATTTAAGATTAGGTCAAAAAACTGCTATAGTTAGTACTGTGACGTTTGGACTCCTTGGGAAGTCACCTGATGTGCTGAGATAACACTGAGTCTACCTGTTCTGCCATCATGGGCCCCCTTTTACCAGTCTTGCTGAGACAGGCTCTTAAAATCTCCTCTAAAACACAAACAGGCAAGGCCACACCCAGCTGCAGATCAGCTCTGGGAAGACTCAGTTTAAGGGACTTGCTCCAGCACTCAGATGTCCACCTCCCTTGGAGTACAAACCCAAAGATATATTATATTTGCCTCTTCCCTCAATGTGGAAGAGGATATGCACAATTTCTCCCTCCCTCCCTCCTGTTAGAAATCACATAAACTGGGTTATATTATAAACCAGAAATAAATGTATTAACTATAACAGGTGTATTTTAAGTAGTTAATGAGGTAGCAGACAGAACAAGGCTTACAGTGGAAAGTTACAAGAAGTCCCAGGTAATGTATTAGTATGAGGTGACAAGACCACCTGACTCTGTAGGATTACATCCTCCATGAGCCAGGGGCAGTATGGAGGGTTCACAGGAAGGCCAAGCTTTTCACAGTCCATTGTCCTTGTTGATGGGCCATCCACTCTGTCTGGCTTTTCCATCCTTGTGTCTGAAGTGTCAGCAGTGGGCATCACCCAAAGTAGCATAGTTGAAATACAGATACATAGTCAATATTCCTAATTTCAGATACAGAAATGATATGGGCATACAAGTGGGATAATCACATTCAGTAAATCATAACCTTTCCAATGATATCTCACGTGAGCCATCTTGCATAAAGTATATGTCAGTTATGTCATTCTCATAAGCATATTTTCATAAAGAATACGGAATGACACGTCACAAGTACGTTCTAAAGATACCAAATAAATGACTAATGGAAGCTTGCATATTGCATTATTAGTGTTCTTTTCATGAACATATTTTTGGTGTTGAATTGAAAATCCAGACTATTTTAATGTTAAATGGTTATGAAAGTATTAAAAATCTTTAGGGTGTTAGTGAGGTGCTAGCTGTCAATTATAGGGTGGAATTTAAATAACACACATAGTAATGTTCAATCTCAACAACCATGGACTATCAATTGTGCCTTTTTAAATGTGAACCATCCAGCATAATGTTAGACACACAGTACAATACTGTATATCTGTCTTTCTTACAATAGCAACAAATATCATAAACACTTCTAATATGATAAGAAAGCAAGCAATAAAATTGCCATTGTTAATGTTAAAATTAAATAAAAGTAACAGAGCCACTTTCAGTTCTCTCTGGTAATTAAAACCTGCAAAACTTACTGTATTTTATGGCATTCATGATGACAAATTTTGCATCATAAATATTATGCATTTTATTCCACTCAAAGGACAGGAAATTATTATCACATCTGAACCTTAATGTACAGTAAAATCAATGGGAGTTTTTGCCTTGACTTAATTTGATACTGAATCCAACCTGAAGTGTGAAATTCAGTTCTAGTATATGTATGCAAAACTCCTATCAACTTCAGTGGTTGAAAATGGACACATTTTGTCCTCAGATTATATATGGATTTGTTCTGAAAATAATTTATGGTCAGGATATTTCTGCTACTAGTAAAGTTATATAAAAAAAGGACACCACAATCACAATTGGCTAAAGCATAAGCAATGTAGAAATGGGAAAATTTAGTTAGTTTAATCTCAAATGTTCAATTTTCCCATTTTTCTCACTCAACGGTGCAGAAAAAGAAGGAAAAAGAGAAAGAAACCCACAACAAAAAAGTCTTCATCTGCTCTATAATGAAATTTTAAAAGTGTGAATATCTGGCCATATGTTCCTATGGTTTGCATGCTGAAAAGCACATAGCAATTTGCTTCAAAACCTGTCTTTTACTTCTATGCATAATCTATAGCCTCCTACTTGGTATGGTTGGTATATTCAACACAAAAATAGTCTTGCATAAAAAATCCACAAGAGAACAGCAATATAAAAAAGGCTGTGTGGTTTGAAGAAAGGAGGGAGGGTCAGGACAAAGCCAAAGTGCTACATATCCTTCTCTGGAAATACAAAGATGAAATCCTGGTCCTACCGAAGTCAATGGGAGTTTTGCCATTAATGTTAATGTGATCAGGATTCTATTCTATTCTATCCTAGCCTACATATATCTCTGTAGTGTCTGAGCACCTTCCAGTAGCTCATTAAGCAACATGACTAACATTTGTCACTTGTTTGATCTCTCATCCTCTCCCCAGGGGGAGAAATGTGTGGAGTGTTTTGTTTTGGAATTACTTTTTTCTTTCCACATGCACTCACAGACATGATGTTATGTTATGTTTGTTAGAGAAGGCAAGGTCAAATAAAAGGTGCCTAAGGAGGGAGGTGGTGCAGTTAGTGTTGTAATGGTCCTTAGTTCCTGAGAGAGTTTGTTATACCATCTCAGACCAGCCCTTGAGAAATCTCATTCACCAGCACAGATGAGCTTTACTCTTCTTGTAGAAAGTTCTGTTGTGCTAGTAGAGAGAAGCTGTCAACCACAGTTTCCATCACAGCTCTTTAGGTGATCTTCTAGATACCCTGGGCCCATGCCATTTTGCTCCTTGAAGATAAGGCCAAAAACCTTGAATTTGATTCAGTATTCTCTGGGAAGCCACTGTAGAAAGTGGAGGACAGATTTAAGAAAATAAGAATGGTCATCCTGGGTCAGACCAGTGTCTAGCCCAGTGTCCTGTCTCTGGCAGTGGCCAGTAACAGATGCTTTTGGCAGTTGGAGGTTTAGGGACACCCGGGGCAGGGGATTGCATCTTGACCATCCTGACTAATAGCCATTGATGGACCTATCCTCCATGAACTTTTCTAATTCCTTTTTGAGCCCAGTTATACTCTTGGCCTTTACAACATTACGCTGGCAATGACTTCCACAGCTTGACCGTGCATTGTATGCAGTACTTACTTTTGTTTGTTTTAAACCTGCTGCCCATTAATTTCATTGGGTGACCCCTGGTTCTTGTGTTATGTGAAGGGGTAAATAACACTTTTTCTCCACGCCATTCATAATTTTATAGACCTCAATCATATCTCCCCTTAGTTGTCTCTTTTCTGAGCTGAACAGTCCTGATCTTTTTAATCTCTCCTCGTATGGAAGCTGTTTCATCCCCTTAATCATTTTTATTGCCCTTCTCTGCACCTTTTCTAATACATCTTTTTGATATGGGGTGACCAAAAATGCATGCAGTATTTAAGGTGTGGGCATACCGTGGATTTATATAGCAGCATTATTTTCTGTCTTATTCTCTATCCCTGTCCTAATACTAACATTCTGTTAGCTCTTCTGACTGCCATTGCACATTAAGGGGATGTTTTCAGATAACTATCCACAATGACTTTGTGACAGGGTGGACTAGACCCTGAAGCCCTCCTGCTGGAGGCCTTGTGGCCCTGCCATACCCTGCCCCAGAAAAGGGAAGTAGAGAAGTCCTCCAAGCTTCCTAGAGCAGCTGTGTGGGAAGCAGCCAACCAGGGCTCAGCAGGCTAGTATAAGAAGAGCTGCAGGGCCAGAGCAAGTTCAGTTCCTTGTTAGAAGTGGATGTGTGTGGGTGGTACTCTAGGCTGGCTGCTGGGGTGCCACCAGGATAAGGCCCTGAGGTAAGGGTGAAAAATGTGAAGGAACCACAGGGAAGTGGCCCAGGGAATTATAGTATCAATGTAGTTTATTTAAAGGTACATTGTGGATGTCTGCTATCTATAGGGTCCCTGGGCTGGATCCTGGACCAGAGGGCAGGCCCAGGTCCCCCACTACCAGACACTGGGAAAGTGCCTGGACTTTGAGGCACCCCAGAAGGGGGACTGAACTGTAGTGGGCCAGCTGGAGAGCAGGGGCCAGAAAGACCCTGAGATGGCAAAGACATTGCCTCCAAGGAAAGAGCCCTGGGGCACTGCTCTATTCCGGAGCAGGGACAAACTAAGAGAGACATCACAAAGGGCACTGAAAGAGGCCCTTGTTAGACTTGTGTCCTGAAAGGGGTTTGCTTTGCTTTTATCTCACTGACAGACTGTGTATGACTTGACCAGAGGGCTGAGTCAGCGAAGAACCACCACAAATGGATTGAGAGAGAGTGCAGGCATATGCACTCAGCCAGGGGGGCACTCACGAGAGGTGAGTGCAACCCCATTAGACTCCAAGATCTCTTGATTTGTAATGGCTAATTTAGACCCTATTTTTTTCTATGTTGCAATTTTTTCCCAACATGCATTACTTTGCACTTGTAAACATGAAATTTCATCTGCCATTTTGTTGCCCAGTAACCCTGTGTAATGAGGTCCCTTTGCAGCTCTTTGAATTCAGTTTTGGACTATCTTGAATAATTTTATATAATCTGAAAAATTTACCACCTCTCTGTTAACACCCTTTTCCAGATCATTTTTGAATGTGTTGAACAGCAAAAGTCCCAGTACAGATCTTTATGGGAACCCACTATTTACATCTCTCCATTGTGAAAACTGATCATATATTGCTACCCTTTTGTTTCCTGTCTTTTAACCAAGCATTGATCCATGAGAGGACCTTCTCTCTTATCCCATGACTGTTTACTTTGCTTAAGAGTCTTTGTCAAAGGCTTTTGAAAAGTTCAAGTACAATATATAAACTATATTTGATTCCCTCAAATAATTCTAATAGATTGATGAGGCATGATTTCCTGTTACAAAAGCCATATTGACTCTTCCAAAGCATATCATGTTTATCTATTTGCCTGAAAATTTTGTTCTTCACTATAGGTTTAACCAATATGCCTGGTACTGAAGTTAGGCTTACTAGCCTGTAATTACAAGGATCAACTTTGGAGCCTTTTTTAAAAAAATAAATGGTATATTAGCTATCCTCCAGTCATATGGTACAGAGGCTGATTAAAGCAGAGGGGACCCCCTGATCGTTTGAAGGACTCCAGATGTCTCAGATCTGAATGTGAATGATCTGCAGACTAAAATATTTTTTTCCTGAAGGAATTTGATGAATTATGTGTAAGCAGAGTCAGGATGAGCTCCACCCTGACATCTGGTGGTGAGGTGTGGCAAATTGTGGAAAAGAACTTCAGGGGCTGATCTCATTTGCATAGGCACACCCACCCCGCCTAGAATGCGGCCATAGCTGCCCAAATGGTCACTTTGGCTGCTGTGGGATCCCCAGTGTCTCTGTTATTGGGGCTGGAAGAATAAATTGTTATTCCCTGATTATGGGAATCAAGGACAGTGGAACTGTCCTTGGCCTTTTGTTATGATGGAGGCAATCGCCATCAACTAAGTAGTACTCACTAGGCAAGGGACAGGGGTTCCAAAACTCTGTGAATTGAGAGAGGCTGGGAACAGGTATTAATACTTGGTGGCATGGGCCCCCTGGTGAGGGCCTTACATCTTAATTGCACTTCCTCCTCTCTCCACTGTGGAATATCAGAGCTAATTTTGATTCCATTAGGAGTTTAGTTACAGGCTGCTGAGCTGAATTCACTTCGGGCTAATGCTGCACCAGCACTGAGGCTCCCCTGCTACAAGCTGAAATCACAAAAGAGCTAAACTTACTAAGAGCTGAAATCACTGAGTGTTGTGTTAAGTAGTGGGGAAGCCTGAAGATATATGGTGGAGCAGTCTGTGGGACGGGGAGCAGAGCGGCTGGTGGAGCAGAGCAGTTTGTTGGATGCCTAGAGCTGCCCACGGGGCGGCTGGCAGAGTGGAGCCCCATGGAGAGGTGGGCCATCAGCTTTGGACCACGTAAGGTGCCCCTTAACAACCACCACTCCAATCTCCACCCAAGTTGGGAGGTAAAACTCTGCAGATAAACTTTTGAACTCTGGGGCTGCCCTGACCAGGTACAGAGACTTTTGGGTCATTGGACTTTTGGGCCTTTGGGTGATTTGGGGTTGCTAGACTCAAGAACTAAAGGGAAAGGACATGCCCCAATTTGCTTGGGGTGGGTTTTTTGCTCATGGGTTGTGTTATGAATCCTGTTGCTGGTGTTTCCCCAACATAATGCCACATTGTTTCTCTCTGTTATTAAAAGACTTTTTGCTACACTCAGACTATGTGCTTGCGAGAGGGGAAGTATTGCCTCTTGGAGGCGCCCAGCGGGGGTGGTATATATTTGTCCCAGGTCACTGGGTGGGGGCTCGAGCCGGTTTTGCATTCCATTATTGGAATGGATCCCCTAGATACTGAACCCGGCCCTTGTTGCTGCCAACTCTGACAGGCAGAAGGGTTACATATGTATTATTATTATTAGTTGATTTATTTAATTTATTATTTACATTACCATAGCATCTACAGTGAATACATCTGGGATTTCACAGTCTGTTTATGAAAAATTCACAACAGAAAAAGAGGTGAAATGCTCTAGAAATTATACATCTAGCTCTATTTAGATGTTGTCTTTTATGGACCCAAGTTTAAAATGATGTTCTACAGACCCACTCCCACTGGAAGTCTTATAGTTGACTACACTGGGAGTTGGATCAATCCCCTATATAAGAATACGAGACGTTTCAAGAATGAAAAATTCTCTGCTTTGCAGTTCATGATAACTTATAGATTGATAATTTGCATTAATGATAAAGGATTGTGGATCACATATAGTTCTATGTTCCCATGCAGTAGTCGAATACAGAGTCTGTTACATTTCAATCTCTCAACTATTTATATACTGCCCATAGGCTGCAATTGAATAAGATAAATATTTATCTGCAACTGTGCTGAACAAAACTAACAATAAATATAATGTGAAGCCTCATCAGTCTGTAGCTGAAATCCATTTGTGTCTCAGCATCCAGTTCTATTATGGATAGAGAAGCCTAGATGAAGCTTAAATAATATTTTGCCTAGTTTCCATTGCTAGTAACAGTATTTATTACACAGAAGAACCTCAGAGTTACAAACACCAAAGTTACAAACTGACCAGGCAACACACACCACCATTTGGAACCAGAAATACACAATCAGACAGCAGCAGACCAAAAAATGAAGAGAAGAAAAGGCAATATGGTACAGTACAGGCAATATGCTACAGTTAAACATAAACTACTAAAAATAAAGGGAAAGTTTTTCAAAAAATTGACAAAGTAAGAAAACTTTCTGTCCTTGTTTCATTTAAATTAAGATGGTTTAAAAGCAGCATTTTTCTTTTGATAGTAAAGTTTCAAAACTCTATTAAATCAATCTTCAGTAGTAAATTTTTGAAACGACCATAACATTTTGTTCAGAGTTACGAACAACTACCATTCCTGAGATGGTAGTGACTCTGAGGTTCTACTGTATTACACAGGTTTCTTCACTGCTCAGTGTAATTTAGCATTTGCTGTTGAGGCCCAGAGATATCAGCAGAACATTAATCTTATAATTCTATTCAGTTTCAAACATAGTGAAGGCTATTGGATTTAAAGAAAGACTGACTTCAAAGCAAGTACAGACTTCATCGGTGTCAGCCTCTGATATAAATGCCAAACTACATGAGAAGCCATTGGATCCAACTGTGTTGTTTCCAAGGAAGAAAATATGAAGGAATAAGAAGGCTCTCTGCTGAAATAAAGTCATATCCTGTTAACTTCTTGGATCTCTCAACAGGAGCAGAGACTAATGGATCCTAAACCAAAGACATGTTCTGGAATGCGATAAATAGCTTTCTAAAGACTACTCCTCAGTTCAAAGGGTTGTACTGGAGCCAAAGAAGCCTCCTGAACAATTACAGTCAGTGTATCCAGCTTCTACTTTCAGTGTAGTGGTTCAGATGCACCTGAATCCACAGTCAGATTGTTTCCCAGATCCATGGGAATCATCACCTGAGGGAGAAAAGAAAAGCTTTTGTGAATCGTCCTTCTCACACTTTTCCACCAGATAAACAAAAGAAAAAGGAAGAATAGTCTCAGCATTCCCTGGACACTTCTTTTCCACTCCATAAGATACCATCGGGCTGCCCTAGGAAGTTTGTTTCCCCGTCTCCATTCTTTAGATGCTAGGATCAGTAATATATTCACTAGTGTCTTCAATGGATCCAAGATTGGATCTGCAATCCCTTGGCATGATTACCAGGTAGTGATGTTGCAATATCAATGTCACTCTGGAGACAATCTCTTGTTTACAAAAGTCTCCGTGATGACCAATGTAAACTGGCAAATTGTTTGATAACTGAAGGCTGGACACTAGCAAAACATATATTCAGCTTCCTTTGATATTACAGATGTGGCAGCAAAGACAATTGCATCTACCATGACACTCTAGAAGATCTCAGCCATGATTTCTGTACTCTTCCTCCTGAAGCTCAGTGTAAAATAAATAGCTTCACTTTGAGAACATAAGAATGACCAAACTGGGTCAGATCAAAGATCCACCTACCTCAGTATCCTGTCTTCCAACAGTGGCCAATGCCAGGTGCCCCAGAGGGAATGAACAGAACAGGTAATCATCAAGTGATCCATTCTTTGTTGCCCATTCCTAGCTTCAGGCAAACAGAGGCTAGGGACACCATCCCTGCCCGTCCTGGCTAAAAGCCATTGATGGACCTATTATCCATGAATTTATCTAGTTCTTCTTTGAACCCTGTTACAGTCTTGGCCTTCACGACATCCTCTTGCAAGGAGTTCCACAGGTTGGCTGTGTGGTGTGTGGAAAAAAATTTTCCTTTTGTGTGTGTTAAACCCACTGCCTGTTAATTTCATTTGGTGATCTCTAGCTCTTGTGTTATGAGAAGCAGTAAATAACACTTTCTTATTTACTTTTTCTACACCAGTCATGATTTTATAGACCTCTATCATATCCCCCCTTTGTCATCTCTGTTCCAAGCTGAAAAGTCCCAGCCTTATTAATCTCTCCTGAGACGGCAGCCATTCCATACCCTAATCATTTTTGTTGCCCTTTTCTGCCCCTTTTCCAACTCCAATATATCTTTTTTGAGATGGGGTGACCACATCTGCATGCAGTATTCAAGATGTGAGCATACCATGGATTTATATAGAGGGAATGTGATATTTTCTGTCGTATTATCTATTCCTTTCTTCATGATTCCCAACATTCTCTTCACTTTTTTTTACTGCCACTGCACATTGAGTGGATGTTTTCAGAGAACTGTCCACAAGGACTCCAAAATCTTTCTTGAGTGGTAACAGCTAATTTAGACCCCATCATTTTATATGTATAGTTAGGATTATGTTTTCCAATGTGCATTACTTTGCATTTATCAACATTGAATTTAATCTGCCAATTTCATCCGCCATCTCAGTTTTGAGAGATCCTTTTGTAGCTCTTCACAGTTGCCTGAGACTTAACTATCTTGAGTAGTTTTGTATCATCTGCAAAATTTGCCACCTTCCTGTTTACCCCTTTTTTCCATGTCATTTATGAATGTTGAATAGGACTGGGCCCAGGACAGACCCCTCAGGGACACCACTATTTACCTCTCTATTGTGAAAACTGACCATTTATTCCTACTCTGTTTCCTATCTTTTAACCAGTTACCAGTCCATGAGAGGACCTTCCCTCTTATCCCATGACTGCTTACTTTGCTTAAGAGCGTTTGGTGAAGGACCTCGTCAAAGGCTTTCTGAAAATCTAAATATACTATATCCAGAGGATCTAAATATACTAGATCCAGTTGATTCCCCCTTGTCCACATGCTTCCAAGTGAGTTCAGGAATTATCAGGGCTTTTACTCCACACATTTTCTGATACTGAAGACAGAGGGCTGAAAAAAGCTTAATGCCTATATTAGAACGTTCCAGTTCTGTTTAGTTTAATGCCTATAGTCCCCTCCCTTTCAGCCTTAGATTGGCATCAAGACTGCATACATTCATGTTGCTATCAGACCACATAGTTGCAAATATCTTCACTTCCCAGTTGGGCCTTTCAGCTGCCCCCAAAGGCTTATACAAAATGGCTATCTATAGCAGCAGCTTTTTTTAAGGCAGCAGGGTAGTTTTGTTTACCTTTATTTGGATGATTGTCTGCACAAAGCCTCATTAAATGTGGCCAAGGACATTCATTTCACTAGTTTACTTTTTGAAAGATTAGGACATCTTGATAAATAAGAGTCCCTTCATCCTACACAGGGAATTCTGTTCATAGAATCAGTTCTTGATTCACAAGAAGGCAAAACATTTCTGTCAGTAGAAAGATTTCAGAAGCTTCAATCTACCATACAGATACTACATAAAAATCCTCCTCAAAAAGTAATATTTTCCCAGGTCTATAGGGTCTCATAGCTTCAGCAACATATATCACACATGATGCCAAGCTCTGCATGAGACCAAGCACAGACAGCATATTCAGGACATTGTCTATCCTGAAGATAATTCTACTATTTGTGACATAGTGGACTCAGTGGGTGAATGTTCTGAAGGGGTTATCATTCAACCCCTACCTCTATATTGACAATCACCTCAGATTCTTCCCAGAGTAAGTGGGGAGCATATCTCAACAACCTATCTGTTCAAGATCATTGATCTTTTCAAGAAAAGTCACTACATATAAGCATCCTAAGTTAAGAGCTATCTGTCTACCCCTCAAATCTTTTTTACCTGACATCCTGAACAAAGTAGTGCAGGTCATCACAGACAACATGACGGCATGTATTTTCTGAACCAACAGTGAGAAGATCAGAGTTCTACAAAGAAGTGATCAAGTTAATGGGATTGGTATATCCACTACAACATCTACCCAATTGCTCTGCACCTACAAGCAAGGACAATGACATAGCAGATCAGATCATCGGAGATTTCATGCAATTACACAGCTTCTAAATAACATTAATTTAAGATACTTTCAGTTTATGGGGGACTTCTGGACACAGATCTCTCCACCACCAGGCAGACCATGAAATGTCCCTATTTCTGCTCAAGAGGGGGCAGAGACAGTCTATCCATACTGGACACTTTGCCTCTAAATTGAGAACTGGGTCTATTACATGCTCTCTCCATCCCCACCACCATTTCTTATACAAAAGGTGATAATAAAAGATAAGACCCAATGCCACCAGGGTAATTCTAATTGCTCCATCATGGGCAAGATAACAATAGTATGTGGATCTTCTCTATCTTTCCAAGACAGCATACAAATTTCTTCCAGTGATGTTGAACATATTGCAGCAGAATAGGAACATCTTTTTCTACACCTAGATGCATGGGCTATAAAACTTTAATAGACCATGAAAAATATTTCACTTTGAAGGTACAACAGATTTTGATTAACACTAAGACAGTCAACAAAAAAGTATAATGAACTTAAGTGGTTCAGGTCCATGGACTGGATAAGTGACAAGTATATCAGGCACCAATTCAATGTGTTTTTGAATGCTTCCTGAATGTACAGTCTCTGGATCATCTCTGAAAGTACACTTAGTGGCACATGATGTGTTCATAAGTAATAAATCTGCCTTTGCACATGATACAGAAAAGAAATGAAAGAAAAGTCTGTTAATATATCCATCAATAAAAGACCCAGAGCCATCATGAGATCTCAGTTTAGTTTTAACATGCCTCACGAACCCTCCTTTGAGACTATGGTGGATAGTTCTTTGTTTCATTAGTCTATTAAGATAGCTTTTTATAACAGACATTATATCAGCCAGGCTAGTGAGTAAGTTACATGCCCTCATGGCAGACCCCATCCCCCCCTTCACTATCTTTCATAGGGATACATTTTTGTCCTTGAGACTCACTTAAGACCACCATCCCAAGGTGATCTCTAAATTTCATATTAATCAAGCAATTCACTTGCCAGTTTTGTTTCCTAGACCACATGCCCATAATAAGGAATCTATATTACATACCTTAGAAGAGTCTAAAGGAGCATTATCTTACTATATTAATAGTTTCAGAAGTCCCCAAACTTTTTATTTCTTACACTGGCAACTGTAAAGGTCGTTATGTAGGGTCAGACAGTGTATAGAAGAGGGATATAGGATTGTATTCATTCTTTCTCCTCTCAAGATTAGAACAAATTTACCTAGAGTAGTGGCTCCCTCTTCAGCATTCCCCAGACACATTTGCATTGTTGAGCTGTGTAAGGCTTCTTCATCACACTACAAAACACTATGATCTAGATCTGGCAACTAGGCTAGATGTTCAGTTCAGGAGGACAGTACTCCAATTCCTGTTTGATTCATACTTTGAGCTGCATCATCCATTCATGGGATACTGCTTGCTAAACTATACCATGAGTAGGAATATGCAGAGGACAATCAAGAAATGGAGGTTTTACTTATAAATAGAATTAATTGAGATGGCCTCTGTATAGTCACACTCTCTGTCCACCTTCCCCTTCTTGGAATTATGTAAAATCCTGACTTTGAGGAAGTGGTGGAAAGAACTGAGATGATAGGGAATGTCACATCCCCTTTTACAGCCTCACTGCCAAAACATTGAGAAATACTAAGGGAAGGAGTGAAAAGGTCTGCATTTTATATTTGGCTTATCTCCAAACAAAGCCCTAAAAATGTGTTTTCCAGTATGCTGATACCCATATGCAAAGAATTTCTTTGAGGAAAAGGACCATATTAATTACATTTGTTATTTATGCATTTACCCCTCACCACTATTGTTTTAGAAAATATCCCTCATTTTTAGAGTCATCTAATAACACTTGCTGTGAATTGGTATATGCATTCTTCACTGATAAATTGGAAATGTTTTTCTTAGCTGACGGAGACAGCATTGTGATAATTGTTAGAAATAGCTCATCTGCCAATGTACTCAAGTGCCTTCAAGTTCAAATATCTTCCTTGAGTTTTTTCTGTGTTCAGCCCCCTGGGAATTCCTGCAAATATGGCTTTCCCAAAGGCAAGAATGTGCTGCCTTTAGTGAAGGGGAGGATGTTTATTGCTGAGCTGTTGTTCTCATAAAAGTGACCAAATAACCAATAGCTCAGCTTGTTAGTTGTTTATACAGTTTAACTCTTCCAGGCTGGACACAAATAAATGAAAAATAGCCATCCCCTATGAGCCAAGTTCAGCTCTTTAAGGGTAAACAAACATTTCACTAAAATTCACTAAGGACAGGCAGACATATCTGAACTGAGCTGTCAACTTATATTTGTCACACCTATAAATCCTGCCATGTTAGAGTGCTCTGCTCCCAGTATCCCGGAGCGCTGGGGGGGGGGGAGAATTCTTCAGGTTTATCTCTTTTTTTTTCCCCCATGTAAGCTTATTTGCTTTGAAATTCACAGTGTCTGTCTGTGTATAGATATATACACTCACACTCGTTTTGTATACACATACCCATATACTGCATGTAAAGAATATAATAAAAATAAAATAAAGTTCATACTGATCAACAATTTCCTTCTCTTTCAAATGTGCATGATGCTTAGTGGATTACAAGCTATTCACAAATATATTCAGTTATTATGTCTCTTGCACTTAATCCTTGAAATCACAAACCAGTAGTTGGATAGCAGAACTTTATGTGCAAAGTTTTTCCCCTCTCACCTCTGCCCCACCATTTTGTTTTACCATTAACAGGATGAAAATGTTTCTTATCAAGAATATCATCTTTGTTATCACCCCCTGCAAGTTAAAGCATAGTAAGCATCAGATGTCTCAGCCCTGGTCTACACTGTGGGGTTAGGTCGAATTTAGCTGCGTTAGATCGATTTAAAAATGACTGTATCCACACAACCAACCCCGTTCTGTCGACCTAAAGGGCTCTTAAAATCGACTTCTGTACTCCTCCCTGACGAGGGGAGTAGCACTAAAATTGACCTTGCTAGGTCGAATTTGGGGTTGTGCAGACGCAAATCAACGGTATTGGCCTCCAGGAGCTAACCCAGAGTGCTCCACTGTGACCACTCTGGACAGCATTTTGAACTCCGATGCATGAGCCAGGTACACAGGAAAAACCCCGGGAACTTTTAAATTTCATTTCCTGTTTGGTAGGCGTGGCAAACTCAGCAGCACAGGTGACCATGCAGTCCTCCCAGAATCATAGAGCGTAGAATATTTCTACGCTCCCCCTATCATCTCTGTCCCTGAGGTTATAGCAGATTAGATGGTGAAAAAAACGCACTCAAGATGACATGTTTTCTGAGCTCATGCAGTCCTCCTGCACTGATAGGGCACAGCTTAATGCATGGAGGCATTCAGTGGCAGAGGCCAGGAAAGAATTAAGTGAGTGCAAAGAGCGCAGGCAAGACGCAATGCTGAGGCTAATGGGGGAGCAAACAGACATGATGAAGCATCTGTTGGGGCTTCAGGAAAACCAACAAGAGCACAGACCCCCGCTGCATCCACTGTATAATTGCCTACCTTCCTCCCCATGTTCCATAGCTTCCTCACCCAGACACCCAAGAACACGCGAGGGGCAGGCTCTGGGCACCCAGCCACTCCATTCCAGAGGATGGCCCAAGCAACAGAAGGCTGTCATTCAAACAGTTTTATTTTTAGTGTGGCTACAATATGCAATGTGGCCTTGTCCTTCCCTCCTCCCCCACCCCACCCAGGCTACCTTGTCCATTATCTCATTTTTTTTAATTAATAAAGAAAGAATGCATGGTTTCAAAACAATAGTTACTTTATTTCAAAGGGGGGAGAGTGGTTGGCTTACAGGGAATTAAAATCAACAAAGGGGGCGGGTTTGCATCAAGGTGAAACACACACAACTGTCACACCGAAGCCTGGTCAGTCATGAAACTGGTTTTCAAAGCCACTCTGATGCGCAGCGTGCCTTGCTGTGCTCTTCTAATCACCCTGGTGTCTGGCTGCTCAAAATCAGACAGCAGGCGATTTGTCTCAATCTCCCACCCACCATAAACGTCTCCCCCTTACTCTCTCAGATATTATGGAGCACACAGCAAGCAGCAATAACAATGGGAATGTTGGTTGTGCTGAGGTCTGACCAACAGCACCAGCGAGCTTTTAAACATCCAAAGGCACATTCTACCACCATTCTGCACTTGCTCAGCCTATAGTTGAACTGCTTCTTACTACTGTCCAGGCTTCATGAGCCATGGGAGCAAGGGGTAGGCACAACCGCGCGGTGCTGCTGGCTGGGAGAGCAGCCTGAGGCAGAAGCCTCCAGCTCGCAGGAGAGCAGAGTTGCAGGGGAAGCGGTGGAGCCGTACACCATGTACAAGGACGGCTAGCAGTCCTACTGCACCGTCGGCTGTGAAGGCACCCAGGAGCTGCTGATGTGTAGCACTGCCAGCTGCTGCAGGTGCTTCTGTGTTGAATCCCTGGAGGTCCTGGTAGGGCAAGGTACTTCAGCCAAGGCAAAAGAGCAAGAGCCCTGGAGCTGTTACACGTGTCAACCACAGAAGTGCTATGGGGTGTTACAGCGCTGACCGGACTGGAATGTACGGATGCAAGACTTCTTCACCAGTGACAATGGACAGGAATACGATGCACCTAAAATCTAAAAAGGCCTGCACATTTCCCAGAGTCACTACCCTTGATAACAGAATGTCAATGATTGCATTGGCTACTTGGATCACAGCAGCCCCCACAGTAGACTTGCCCAGAACAGCAACGGTGACAGTGAGGTGAGTGGGCTCCATGCTTGCCATGGTATGGCATCTGCACAGGTAACCCAGGAAAAAAGGCACAAAATGATTGTCTGCCGTTGCTTTCACGGAGGGGGGGGCAACTGACGACATGTAACCAAACCCACCCGCGACAATGTTTTAGCCCCATTAGGCATTGGGATCTCAACCCAGAATTCCAATGGGCAGCGGAGAGTGCGGGAACTGTGGGATAGCTACCCACAGTGCACCGCTCTGTAAGTCAATGCTAGCCACGGTAGTGAGGATGCACTCCGCCAACTTAATGTGCTTAGTGTGGACATACGCAATCGACTATATAAAATTGAATTCTAAAAATCGACTTCTATAAAATCGACCTAATTTCATAGTGTAGATATACCCTCAGTTAATCATAGTATTTCTGATGTTGTGGGTTACTTGGTCTTCAGATTCTCTTTCCCCTAGTAACAGTGACCATGAATTCAGCTCTCACATTTGCTCTGACAGGCTGATGACTGATATCACAAGGCCACAGCTAAGAGTGGTATATTACTTTCAGTGGGATTTCTTTAATGCAGCCTCACAGCTGATGGGTGGGGTGAAGATTTAACTCAAAATTAAATTTCAGTAGGAGCCTTTTTATAAGAAAAATGGACTGAAAGAAAATAACACAGTGGAGAAAAGATAAGGGGTGAGGGGAGAGCTACATTTAACATGAATGTGATGATTTTAAAATGTACTGAATCATAACATCTGTGTTTGTCAGGACATATATGGACAGAAACTTTAGAGACAAACATAACAGAACAAATAGAGTAAGTGGCAAACTTCAACGAAAAATGAATTTAAGACCTTAAAGGGACAGTGCTTGGAGAACTTTGGTCCAAAACGTAAGTTTTGTAAAAATCAATTTTAACCAAATCATAAAGCACTAAAAAATGTTTCCTTAAAAAAAAATCCAATGGAAACAGATTATCAAATAAAGATTCCTTTGTTGTTCTTACACTCAAATATTGCAGCCTTTTCCTAAAGAATGAAAATATACTAGTGAAATTTAGAAACTGACTAAAAAAAATGAAACTGGCAAGTTTTTCATTGCACTAACTAGGACAAATATGGAAATAAGCAGGCAGTATAAACACTCAAAAAAAAAGATTTTTAAAAGTATTCTCATTTTTTATATTCCAAGGTACGACTTGTAGTATAGGTAAGGAAACAGTATTTTTGGTCTGGTTTGTTTTTTCACATGTACAGGGGTGCTGGAACAATCTGTATAGTGGGGGTGCTGAGAGCCATTGAACCAAACTGTGAACTCTGTATATGATGGAAACCACTTCAAGCCGAGGGTGCAACAGCACCCACAGCACCCCTAGTTTCAGAACCTATGCACATGTATGAACTTTGTGTTATACAGAGCCTTCAAATTGAGATGCTGTAGTTTTCTGTTTAATATTCCTTTACGTTTCTAAGAACTCTAGCGACATGCAGAGACAGCTGCAATTTTTGTTCTCACTGTTGCTGGAGTCTATACAGAAGAAGCAAACACACAGGCTGGAAAGCATCCTTGCACAAGTGCAGAGCCTAGATCTGAAACAGTGTGGTGATAGTCTGCATCTTTCTCATCCTGGGGCTAGTTCTTAGCCACCTGAACTGGAAGCAGGATAATGACTCCATTGCTCAGACAATGTCCTTATATCATCACCTCTCCCCCCAGTGCTGGCTAAGCCAATTCAAGGGATTGAGGTGTTTTATGTCTGTCAGGGACCAGCTTGCATGTGGATAAAACCTCACCCAACTACCCCTTCCCTTCAACATATAAGGTAGCCATGTGCTAGGTGAACACAACAACATCAGCCTTCAGTGCAATAAAAGAACACTGGAAAATCTGATCCCTTCGGGGAGAGACAATCAGTATTTACCTACACAACACATGTATTTTCATACACAAATGACTGTCCATCTAACATGCCTACCTGTCCATCTAACATGTCCAAATGCCTACCTGTCCATCTAACATGCAAGTATCTGTCTGTACTCAAATAAAAGTGAACAATCATGCATGGATGTTGCACCTTCCTTTTTGAAAACTGGGTTTTCAAAAAGGCGACGAATAACTAAAAAGTTGTTCCAGTTATTTCAACATCAAACATGCATGTGTTCATATTCTATGCATGTTCTCAGAACTCACTATACAATATCTACAGTACAATGTGGTACAAAAAATAAGGCACATGTGAAATGATACAAAGTTTGCATTCTACTCTAAATATTGGAAGGCTTGTCTTATAAAAATCTCCTTGTTTTGAGGCAATTGGCTCCATAGAAGTGTGTGGTAAACTCAAGGGCCAGTATTTTGGTTTTGGGCTAAAGGTTATAGGTTCAAGTCTTGCACCACATCATGTTAATCATGCTGAAGTTGAAATGCATTGCACAATTAAAAGTAATATCCTTAGATGAGTTAGTGAATAAAGTGCCTATGTTGTCTTTCAGGGACAAAATAAAGATCTAATGGAACTTCTTTTAAGGAGAAGAGAGTAGCTGACATCCCAGCCAATATTCCAATAAAAATAGGTTCTTCCAATGTCTTTGAGTTGCTGTTGAATGTAATCACAGCCCCTTTTGGCTCTTCAGTTACTACTACATTCCTGGATTATGTTCGGGTGATGGGGTGTTCATCCCACACCAGTCCTGAAGAGGTCAATGTAGGCTAGATGGGCCAATTAACCACATAGTCTACAGCTGGAGGGGAGTCAAGGCTCAATGATGTTTAATTAAGGATGAAGCTCACCTAGGCTGGAACAGGTGGGGCTTCTATAAAGCTGAGAAGAGACAGGCACTATAGGTAGAAGTAGTCTGTAATCATTTTTGATAGGAGGGAAGATTGTTAGAGAGTACAGGGTCTGGTAGGAAGCCACGGTGGGAAGAAGCTGTGGGGGAAACTTTGACAGATGATAAACCTAAAAGTGTTAGGGGGTAGGATGAGAGAGTAGTATAGACTCTAGGGAAATAACAGTCAGGCTGGGAATAAGTAGACCATCATTGTGGAGCATAGCGTCCCTGAGCTAGAACCTGGTGTAGAGGGTGCATCTGGGATTTCCATCTGCTTTGGGGCAAGCGGAACAGCCTGTGGCTGTAGAACTGAAGACTGCCTGGAATGGCAGAGGGATAGGTTGTCTCAGGACACTTTAACAGACACCAGAAAGGGACAGTTATAATGACTTTTTGCCACAAGGTAAAGTCCTAAAGAAGGAGCAGCCAAATCACAAAGACGACAACTATCCAGAGTAATAGAGAGTGAGAGTAAGACAATGGGCTGAGCAGCCCAAGGAGTGGGTGCCTGAACAGTGGTGAGCAAATCCCCGGATGAGCCATGAGAAGGTATGCCTGTAGTGAACCCTCTTACAGTTGAGTATGAAATATATCACCACGTATACAAAGTAACCTACTCACAGTGTAAATTGATTGAAGACTAAGGGCTAGATTATCATCTACTGCAAATCAGTTAAGCTCAATTGAATTCATTTCTTAAAGTAACAAACCTTACAGTAGGTGCACTCTTTAAATGTTTATTTCTTCAATATAGGAAAAAATTAATTGCAAAAGTACTAGCTGGCCCTATTTCCTGTTCTTACACAAAATTAATAAGAAAGTACACACTGAGAAAACAATGGAACCATAAGTGCCTACTAAATACTGTGCTTTAAAAGGCAACTGTTTTTTCTTGTAAAAGATTAACAAGAAATCATCAGATACTAGTAGATCAAAGCAAAAGGGGTGGCTTTGTGGGGTTTTTTTTAATCATAAATGGCTTCACAGCTTTTTACCAAATTTTGCCTCTTAGGAGTTGGCCTCTGAAAAATACATGTTTATAATGGAAACCTGAATTGAAGCATTATGAATGCAACACTACAACTCCATATGTACTGTGCAGAGTAATTATTGGAGCATTTAGTTAGCAGCAGACACTACAGTCAAGATTGCAAAACAGTTTCAATAAGCCCGTTTTTAAATGCTGTGTCCATAACTTTCTGAAAAATAAGCTATTTGGGCTAAAATGTTTTATGCTTTGTGACTGGCTAATGAGTATTCTTTGTTTGTTTTTAAGTTTAAGCAAAATCCTAATAGCTTCTTTTAGGTTATTAGAGGATGAAAAACATCCCCAAACAGTAGAAACATCATAAAAATGGCTGATATTTAACCTTACAAGATTTCCACCAATTTTGGAAACCATGGGATAGCAGGAGCTCTAGAAACATCATCACCATTCACATAGGGTGTCTTTTTTTTGCTCCTTAGCAGCTGTCCCAATGTGGTCTGGTCTGTGGGGCTAGGCAAATATGTTGCCCTTTTCGATAGCTAGTGCAGATATTCCAGGGATTAATACTCAGTGATTTCCCACTACAGATCGTACAAGCTGCAACACAAAATAAATACAATAAAATTAAGGCTGAATAACAAATTGAAAAATAGGGATACTTCCAGACGCTCATTTTGTAGATTTCTCTGCATGCAAAAACATGAGCAGATTTTCTGTGTGTTTAGGGAGGAAATATGGCCTTGTAGTTAAAGGGTGTCTCTACACTTTGGGCTGGAGGTGTGATTCCCAGCTCATGGAGACAGACTTGTGCTCATTCTCCTTGAGCTAGCACACTAAAAAATGTGTTCTGTAGCAGTGTGAACTGCAGGATGGGCTAGCTGCCCCTCGTATGTGCCTAAGGTCTCTGATGGGTGCCTATTCAGGGCAGCTAGTCCCTTCTTCTGCAGCTACTTTCTATTTTTAGCATGTAAGCTCTATGAGAGCTAGCATGAGTGTGTCTCCTTGAGCTGGGAATTGCACCCTGAACTCAGTGTGGCATGCCTAAAGTGCTGGGCTGGGACTCGGGAGAGCAGGGTTTAATTCTTGGCTCTGCCAGACTTGCATGCTGTGAGCAAGTCACTTAGGGCCAGATCCTCAAAGGTATTTAGGTGCCTAACTCCCATTAATGTCAGTGTTTGTTAGCCATTTAAGTGGTGGATTTCTAGTGGTATTCCAGATGGACTGATAGGGAATGTAGTTCTGCAGTCATATGACTCTTAATGTGATTGATCCAGCATTGCCAACAAGTGTGACTCTTGTGATATTTGGTGTTAATCTTAAAACCGCATCTCCTGGAATGATGTTAGTATTTGAGAGTTTCAGCTTTCATTTAAAACAAAAATTAAACTACATTTCTAACCCACGTAGTTACAGAGGAAAGCTGGAAAACATGAACCATAAAGGCTCAGAAACCAGAACACAAATAGAAAGAATGCATTTATTGACTTAATCGTGAGTTCAAAAAATAATCTTACATGCATCTTTTTATTTTACCATTACTAATATAAAGGAACCAGGGCCTAACTCATAATTTTTTTTAATACTTGGGGTTGTCAGTCCTGCTAATCAAATAATCAGTCAGAGAAAGACTAAGAGAGCAGGGAGTCATTCCCTTTGTGTCTCCCAGTAAAGCAACTGTTCCCTTCAAGTTGCTCTTATGAAAAAAAGTCTGAGTGGAACTGTGACCAGAAGTTGGTGAGAGGTCAGGGGCTGCCTGGAATTACTCTCAAAGCCCAGAGGGAAGAGGGCTCTGTGAGACTCTTGCTGCTGAGGAATAGGACTGTAGTGAAGCCCAGTACTGCCAACTCCAAACATTCAGAATTCACGGGTCAAGTCCCCCAAAGACCATTCAATAAAAAAAAAATCAACTTGGGGTTCTTTACATTTATCTTCTGACTTTAAAAAAACCAACATTCTTTAGGGTTTGTGGTTTCAAACATATCACCACAATCATAAAGGCTGGGAGCTTATTAATGAAAAGAGAGATTCTGCCATAACCCTATGACAACAGGACCAGGGACTTTCAGGAAAACACCAACTAACAGAGCGGGGGCAAACTATGGCCCGTGGGCCACATCTGGCCCATCAGGGCTTTGGATCTAGCCTGTGGAATTGCCACCCCATGGTGCTGCAGGCCCAGTGCCGTTCCCAGAAGCAGCTGGCAGCACGTCTCTGCGGCCCCAGGGGGGGCGGGAGGACAGAGGTCTCTATCCGCTGCCCTCCCATGTAGGCACTGCTTCCCCCCACCCCTGCAGCTCCCATTGGCCGGGAAGGGAAACCACAGCCAATGGGAGCTTTTGGGGGAGGTACCCGCAGGTGAGGGCAGAGAGTGGAGCCCTCTGCCCTGCCCCTCCTCGCCCGGAGCCACAGGGATGTGGTGCTGGTTGCTTCCAGGAGCGGCGCAGGGCCAGGGCAGGCAGGGAGCCGGCCTTAGCCCCGCTGTGTGCTGCTGCCACCCCAGAGGTGCTACAGGTAAGCTCCCCAACCCCCTGCCCTGAGCCCCCTGCTGTACCCTGCACCCCACCTGCACCGCAACCCCCTGCCGAGCCCTCTGTCACACTCCACGCCCCTCCCTGCACCCCAACCCCCTACCCTGAGCCCCCTCATACACCCCACCCCTCCTGTGCCCCAACCCCTTGCCCTGAGCCCCTTCCTGCACACCGTACTCCCTCCCACACCCCAATCCCCTGTCCCAGCCCTACATTCATGGCCCTGCATGCAATTTCCCCACCCAGATGTGGCCATTGGGCCAAAAACTTTGCCCACCCCTGAATTAACATAAGAGTTGGCAACATTGGAAGCCCAAGCCAAAGGCTGAAAGGTCTATTCACAGACTAATAATTGGGCTGCAGAAGCCTGAAGCCAGCATGTAGATTGAAGGTGGTTTCCTGTGCAAGTATTGGAATTAAATGTTATATTAATAATCCAGATTCCTGAAGAGGAGTTTTCATTTGTAAGACTAGTTGTCTGGTGTGTTAACCCAGAGGCATTGAAGGAGGGGAAACTGAGCCTGCAGTGCACTTGATGAGGATGCAGAGGAGGTGACTCGCATCCAGGGCCATATAAATACCTAGATAGATGAAAGCAGAGCTATCCAGGTATTGTGATAGCTCTGCTTTATTAACATCTGCAACACTACAAAAATATTGGGGTCAGAGGAAGGGAGCAAGAGCCCTATCATGTCGACTGGTAGTTAACCAACAGCACAGTTGACAACCTAAGTGCCAAGTCTCATATTCTTGGTCTCATTCACACATGTGTTTAGTGGCTTTCCTTTATCACCTAAACAAACTCAAATGGCCTCTGGGGAAAAAAAAGGCAACGTGCTTTTGGTGTGAATAAGATAATCCAAATAAAAACTGGTTATATTTTTCTGACAATTTTGAAATGTTTCACACACATAATTTGGGGGAGGGAAAATGTTCAAAATGTTTCTCAAAATGTACTCTAGTGTTAACAGTACTGTCAGTATTCTCTATCCTATTTCTAGGGAATACCTACTTCCCCTGGGACTATCTAGGGGTTAAAAAGTAAAAGAGAACCTCGTAAAGGCACCCCCCGTCAGACCCTATTGTACTACCCTTGCTCACTTTGGATACTACCGTACTCTGAAGAGGCTCGTTGGTGCTACTCAGTGTGCCCAAGGGTTGCAGATTCAGGCCCGTGGATTTTTTTCCATCTTCAAAGTGCTTTCTAAATATTAACTCATTAGCCCTCCCAACACCACCTGTAAAGTATGTGTTATCACCATTTTCCAGCTAGATTAAATGATTTGTTTGGCACATCAGTGGCAGAACTGGAATTAGACTTCAGTAGTTCCTGGTTCTTAGTCCTGTCTCCACTCACTGGACTATGCTGCTTCTAATCTCTCTTCATTCCTCCGAGATAGATCACTTCATCTCTATGATACGGCACATTTCAAAGTTTGCTATTTAAACCTACGAAAAATAAACCAGATGCTGCAACAATACTATTTTAATTATATGCTTCCCAAAGGATGATGAACATTTTAAGACTATTAAAGGTAATCTTTTTTTCACAAAAATCATACCTATAAAATGATTAAGCAGATTACTTGCCAAGAAAAGTGCAAACTTTATTACAGAATTAACTTCATTACAGGCATGTAAAATGTATTGAACAATCAGAATAGGGTATGCACATCACAGAGCCACGCTCCACCCCGCCCCCATTTTGCTTCTAAACCAGTGTAAAACAAAATGCATAATAATGCTAATTAAGATGAAACATCATGTCTTAGCTTGACGAGTTGTCAATGAGTCTCACTGTGAGTGTTTGGTGGTGGGTTTTCTTTTTTCCCTCCACATTTACATTCCAAACTGAACAGAACATTCTTTAAACTAAATCTGTGCACTTATAATACACAACCCTGGGCAGCACTGTACCCTTTTCAGGAGGATAATGATCGTCTCACTCTCTAAACAAATTCTCCCTAAAGATTACAAAGAGAAACATTAGAGCTGAAATCAATCTTAGCAGCATGTATGGTGATGATACCTTGTTTTGCTAAAAGGCAGAGGCTATGTTGGACTCTTGAAATTTATATCTTTATTAACAAGCATGACACTGTAGCTTTTAGAGTTCTCTCTTATACAACGTGTACTTATTTAAAGGCTTCCATTCCTTTTAGCCCCCCATATGCAAATTAGCATACAGAGTTATGAGAAACTTTCTTCTGAAAAATGCTAATTTATTCATTTTCTGCAGATGGTTGTAAACAACGTGAATCACCTCTAATGTGAAATTGTCAAATTTATTGCATGCAATCTTACCTCTTTCTGTCCTTTTCTGCCTGTCTTTCGATTATACACTATGGCTTTCTGGTCCAGCTAGTGAAAAATTATATTTTATCAACATTTTTTCCAAACTCTATAATGTTAAAGCCATAGGGACCATACACAATCTTATACATATGCTACTAAATTATTCTTTAAGTATGACTCCTTATATATGATCCTGGTCCTGCAGCTAATCCACATGAAGAAATACTGTTGACTTCAATGGGACTACATGACAAGGCTCTGTGTGTGTACTATAGATCACTTGGTTTTTCTGTATGTGTGAATGCTGAATTAGAAGTACTTCTAAACTATTAAGAGTTGGACATTGTGCTTACAGCTGACTGGGTGGTGGAATGGAAGGATACATGTACAAACAATTTTTTTGAAAATTTCTCTCATGTTTTAAAAATTTCATTTGCTTGTGCACTCTTGTCCCAGGTTGAGAAATGGATTTTGCCTCCCTGCCCACTCACTCAGGTAATCTGGTTACTATAGCTTTGTGTGAGTGAATTGAAAGTCACTCTGCCTTTTAAAAACTACAGCAGTAAACAGTTCTAAGTGATCATTAAGCATTTTAACTTTTTGCACTGTTCCACTGTGAGGAAACACTTTTTTCTAGAACACTGAAGATATTTTTCTGAAAATCTTTAAGTGCATGTTAAATAGTAATCATCTGCTCAATGTATTTGATAAACAAGCAAACCAAAATCATTTTTCCAAATACTTGAGATGCTAAAAATATCCTGCCAATCTTGAATGCAAAGCCGTCATGCCAAATACTTCAAAAATAACTGATAAAAATTCTGAGTTGGTTTGAAATGGAACAGTGACCTTCATTGTGAAACTCATTTTTTTAAGCATGAGGAGACAACTTAAAAAGTTGGTGTGTAGTTATTTCAGAGAAAAGCATGAATGAATGTAACATACATCATAGGATACAAAACTGTGTTGTATTATGCACGTCTGGCCACATTCTGCGGTCAGCTACACCAGCATAAATTTGAAGTAACTCCATTAAAGTCAGTGGAGTCCCTCCAACTTTCCTCTGCTCATAGTGAAAGCAGTATTTGGTCCATAATGGGTCTGATCCTCCATTGCCTTTGTGTCGGCATTATACCCGTCTATAGTAGATGAAGCTTTTTACATCCATTCTGAACTCACCTTTCCCAAGTGTAAATGACCTCATAAAGTAGAAAGGCAGTGGACAGGTAGGCCCAGAACTCTTGGCCTTTGGCTCAGATCCTAGACTATAGTCAGCACAATTAAGGGGGAAGTTGGTTGTAAGCCACTTCAGCACACTCAATCCTGGAGGGGCCATCCCAAGAGAGAAGGCCACTAGGCCAGACTCTGACAAAGCAGTGACACCTTAAGGCTGCTCTACTTCCCAGTGGCTGCTAATAGCCCCAATGTGCTGTTCCAGTAGCCGTACATTGCCAGGGAATAGAAACATCCTAGCTACAGTCTGTGCTATGGGGACAAGAAGTGGGGTAGTGCAGGAGCCACTCTGGGATACACTGCCTAAGAATCCTCCCAAACAGGGGGAACTCTCTAACTGCTATCTAAGTCAGGTTTTAGGCCAACTTATGCAGCCAGAGTAGCACAAGGCAACATTAGCAGGGTGCAGGATCTAGCCCTCTGTTTAACTACTTTTACAGTAGTTTGTTAGTCTACCATTCTGTGAAAACAACATGATGTATTATGTCATTAAGCCCACAAAGGTAAAGCCTTTTTTTTTAAACATAAAGAACACTTATACACATATTAAAATATGATAAAACCATAAAAGGTTTTGGGGGAGCTTGAAAAGTATCTACAGTAATGAACTGCTAGCCTGTACTGAAACTTGGAGGGAAAATGAAAGGTGGAAATGATATTCACTGAAGAATATTTTCCACTGGGGACTCCACTGGCATTCAGTTGTCTCATTTAATTATCACTTTCCTGATCCAACCATTATTCATGAGCTGCTTCTTGTTCTTAAAGAGCTCTGAGCTGTGCTTGCCAATATTTTGGCATATTATGAAGCACAGTTATGCAGCAAGGGGGTTGGGGTGATAATGCATTGGTCTACACTGCTGGCATGTTTTCTGTTTGAACTCATCAGCTGCCAGAAGAATGCAGAGCTCTTTATTCAAAGCCAGAAAATCAAATGGTTTTTCAGCATTGTACACTATTTGGCAGGCATCACATTCTTTTACATTATTTAGGTAGAATATAGACCATTCAATTTGCATAGCACATAAGCAGTATGAATCATTTGCATGGGATTTACACTAGTTGCCATGTGATTGCATTCCTGTCTGTAACAATGGAGAAAGAAATGCACAGAAAGGAAAGTTCCTAACAGACGTAGGCAGCACCCGCTGGAGTAGTTTTGAGATGAATATTAATTGGAATTGGTTTTATCTAGATGTGAAGCTGAGGTATATTCATCTTTGTTTCTTCATGCCCCCTCTGCCCAAATTAAGTGCATAGTTTTTTAGTGGAATTATACAATGCAAATTTACTTGGTCTGGATCTCTGTGTCTTTCTCTCTCATTCTCTCTCTATGTCCAGGGTAATAATAGTCATTAATAGCTAAAGAAAAAAATCTGTTCTCCTAAATACTTCTCTAACCATGTCACAGCTAATTTAAAGAAAAAATGTATAATTTCTGTTCTAAACCATTGAATTTAGTTTATAATAGAAATAATCCTGAGGAAATTGGTCCTTAATGAAGTTAACAACCAGTTTGTTAGAGTGTTAGCTGCCCTTGGCTTCACCCCAGGCCATTAAGTCAAAAACCATCACTTGTTAATAATGACTGATTTCAAAAAAAAAAAAAATTACTGCTTAAATAGTGAACTGGGGTTGATAAGCATTTAGATAAACTTAACACATTTAAGGGTTTTTTTTTTATTTTTGTCAGCAAATAACGTTAACACTCTTTAGAACTTTTTATTAGGCATGAAAAGTATAAGCAGAATATAACAGTGGGTCTGATTCTCCTCTCACCTCAGTTCTACATAAACGCAATCTCATTGAGAAGCAAAGCTACTCCCAATTTACATTGGGATGAGAGGCAAATCAAGCCCAGTGTCTTTTATGCATTGTAGATCAAATATTCTTCTCACGCCAAATTATCATGAAGAAGGGCTTGATGTAAGCTCAAAAGCTTGACTCTCTCACCTACAGAAGTTAGTCCAATAAAAGATATTACCTCACCCATCTTGTCTCTCTACTATTCTGGGACCAACACGGCTACAACAGCACTGCATCCAAATTATCCTGTAAAACTCCCAAAGTTCACTGAGTTGAATGGAAAAAACAGAGAGAATTTAATGCAGAGGACCAAAATTAGTCATTTGGAAACCAGGTGTAATTCCCTAAAATTTGGTAGAGTTGTCAAAAGAGTGGCAAACAGGTCTGAATTTGGCCCTGAATAATACATTACCTGAAAATTTATTATGTGCAAAAGCCTCAGAAGTCATTCAAATCTTTTAAAAAAAGAAAAGGAGTACTTGTGGCACCTTAGAGACTAACCAATTTATTAGAGCATAAGCTTTCGTGAGCTACAGCTCACTGACTTTGCAGGGAGCAGGAGCAAGGCCTGCAGGTGTGATGAGAAGATTATGTCATGGGTGTGATCCCTGCCATTCCAGCCCCAGGGCTAACACCTGTATCTGCAGGTCCCTGGGTGGTTGCAGTATTGATGCTGCCATCTAACAGCTCTGGCAGAGTACTGGCCAATGGCCTGTGAGCCTTGTAGCATCACTGACTGTGCTCTCACGGAGGCTCTGACTAATGGCACATACCTGTTCCCTGATTGGGATGGGCATGCTATTTAGGGCCTAGGGGAAACACGTGCTGCCTATCTGTATACTAAGGTAGATCCCTGATGTGCTGCTAAGACAGACCTTGCCTAGTTCCTGTTTTCTTGCCTTTTACTCCTGCAGTGCACCAAGCCTTGCTCCAGGTAATTCAGTTCTGACCCTTGGCTCTGGCATCTAGCTTGTGGCTCTGGCTCTGACCTAGCTTTCCTTTCCTCATGCCTGACTCCTGCTCTGACTGCTAGTTATGACTGCCCACATGCTGATTCTTGACACAGGGTTTGCCCTAATATTCTTTCTCATATCTAAATATATAACACTAGTATAGAGCTGTGGGCTGAGGAATGAGGATAGTATGCCAGATTCTGATATCCATTTTAATTTGATGAAACTACTGCAGAATTACCTCTGTGTAACCGAAAGCAGAGCTTGGCCCAAACCCCTTAGTCCCCAAAGTTGTAATTGCCTACTCTAGTGTGTGCATTAAAAGAGCAACTGCAGACACTCCATGCCACTCAAACAGATAGTAAACCAGTATCCCTATTTAGCTGTGCATCCCATCATCCCTTACATGGCCTGTCCCTGCCATGCCATCCTAAACCGCAGGGTATGCATGACCAGAACAGAGCCCTTTCTCTCTGCAGCATGCAAAGTATAGAGAAGCCCCGCTGAATGGCAGGTTTAAGGACTCGTAGAAAGGTTCCATTCCTGCCAAACCTATCCTCCCCCGTGTAAGCACTTGCGGGACTGAGTTTTGTGTTATGTAGTCTATCTGCTGCTTTTTATAATAAGATGTATATCGAGCTGAGACTTCAAGATTTTTCTAGGGATTTTTCCATGTACTCTGTTGGAAGTGGATCCAGTTCTTACCTCTGGTGTTTGCTTTATGATTTTCTTGTTGCATTTTATTTTCTTTAATTGCCTATTAACTACTCAAATTCTGGGCCTGATCCCAGCTCACATGAGTGGCATGCATTCATGTGTGTAGTCCATTGGCATCACTGGGTGAATGAATAAGGATCATTCATGTGTGTAAGATTATCAGTATCAAGACATCCCTTTCTTTCCTTGGAAAGATAGTGTGTATTTAGTGCAGTGATGTGCTATACTGTTTTTAGTAGCATGGTTCACCACAATGTAATGGAGATCCTGCAGGGGTATGTAGCCAGTATACAGACTTGTATACTACACATCATCTTTACTTGCAGTGCAGTGGGGATAGGGGGTGTGGTTATTGAAAAGAGGGTACAGCTCCTATACTCCCGTCCCAGGCTAGTTTTTCAGCCCTTGTGGCTTACAGGCTAGCATTATTTATATTGGTGCATGGCAAAAGAATTGCACACAGCAGCAATTTGAGAAGGGTAATGCAAGTGGGAGTTTTGCATACCACCCTCTGTTTTGTGTTCTGTGCATTTTGTTAGTGACTGGTCTTGTATTCCTGTTCTGAACAGGACACTACTTCAAACAATTACCTTTCAACCCCACCATCAAATAATTATTTACCTGTCCCAAAAGATACATCAGTAGACAGCCTGGAAAATGTCAGCATAAAATTTTCAGACCTTCACAAGGCACCAGAAATACTATCATTGTCCTTTTAATTTATGGTACAGTTTTTGTCCTGTCTTACGACAGGAATCATGTGTTCATAGTGTTGCAAAGTCCCAAGAAATTGCTTTGGCAGCTACCAAATGCCTCAATCATTCACAAGATGTGTATCCATTCCTATGTACTACTGCCTTCTTTTATGTATCGTGTACCAGGTGTATTTGCTTTACAGTTAACACCAAAGGGGTTGATTATTTGGGGCTTGATCATACCTGTGATCTGCATGTGGTGGGTCACCTACCAAACCCTTTTCTCCCTTTTATAGAACAATTTTGGGGAAAGTCTACAGAGTGTCCTCTTCACAGAACCCTTTGGTATTTCCAAAGGAGAGATGATCTTGCAACCATGCACACTTACACACAAGTTGCATTGTCACAACATGTATTTATAAAACTACTTTTTGTTTAGAGATTTAAAATAAAGCTATTGATCTTAAAACAGGGCATATATTGGAAACAAAGTCTGTGCACAGGTGAGTGAGAACTTCTGACAGGGCTATGCTACTACAATAATCTAAGAAATGACATTCACTGGTAGGATCTTGAATTGCTGGCCACAACACTTGTGGTTATGTTTTTGATACTATAGACCTGCATAATCTTTGTGAGGATATTCATGGTTTTCCAAACCTCTTTACTGTGTGACTGGTCCACAATGAGGATCCCATGTGCAGTTAATACCTTGATCAGGAGATACAGGTGACTGACAGGTGGATTTCAGTGACAGGGGAGGATGGTTGCTATATGCCCGCTCTCACTTACCAAGCATTTGACTGGATCCAGCAGGGTCAGGACTCCCACAATATAACCAATAATATTGGGTAGGAACATAAGAACGGCCATACTGGGTCAGACCAAAATTCCATCTAGCACAGTATCCTGTCTTCTGACAGTGGCCAATGCCAGGTGCCCCAGAGGGAATGAACAAAACAGGTAATCATCAAGTGATCCATCCCCTGTCACCCATTCCCAGTTTCTGGCAAACAGCCTCTGCCTAGCTCTAGAATTTAATCCACCTCAAAATCCTTCCATCTCCAGCAAGATAGATGGTACCAAAAGGGGATCTTTGACTGTGAAAACTCCCCCTATAGGCACAAGATCCACCAATGAAATAACAGGTCTCATTTACCTCTGGGAGATGGCCCTTTTAGCCTTTATCAGCACTGCATGTTGCAACAAGCTAAACAGTATTATCTCTCCTAATATTAAACTTTCAAGTTGTATTCCTTTCAACCCAACTGTGTCTCCAAGGCAAAACCACCAGACCTTGCCCAGTTTGACCCAATAGGAAAAAATTTCTTCCTGATCCCAATTGATCAGATCCCCAGCTTACTGAAGAACACAGCTTCTACACTACAATGAAGGAGAAGGAGAGTCAACAGCAAAAGGGGCAAGAGACCCCTGAAATGCCCAGGATAAATGTAAAGAGATGTGTGGATGGGGAAAATGAGAGCCAATCACCCTACTTGCTCCCTAAAGCCCATCAATGAGAGGTGGAGAAGGGGTCTGGGTCCTGCCTCACCAACATGTGATCTCACCTCCTTCCTCCCATTTGCTGTGTCTCTATCGTCTCAATGGCACAAGAGAATCCTACCACAGCATAGAGTTGCTCATTCTTTTTTCCTTGTCCTATAATTGAAAATGAGAGTGTACCCCTAGTGTCATGTCTTCTAGAGACTGTGAGGGACAACTTGATACAGTTGTCAACTGAATAATGCATGATTATCCCTGCCACTCCCTAAAATGATCCAGTGTCTGAATCTATACAAAATAATGTTGTGTCCCATACACTGCACAGGATAACTTAAGAATAGTGGTCCTGGAGATACAAACAGGTTGTGTAGCAATGTTTCTAGCTCCGTGGTGAAAACTAAATTCCTCACTGGATACCAGTCTGTTTCACTCCCTGTGTTTTTGTATTTGTCCACCTTCCTACTCTCCATCTTGCTACTTATTCCTTCCTAAATTGCTTCTTTAACTTAAAATCTTATGAATTACTTATCATGCAATTAAAGTGCCACAAAACTATCATTGTCTATCATTAGACAATCCACTGTACAATTTTGTAAATGTGATTGAGCTGGCAATGGTTAAGTTGGTAAATTTTGGGAAAGATAATAGCTATATGAAGTTCATATTCAGTTTATTTTCCTTCTGTTTCTCCTTGCCTCTTTAAATCTAGGCTGTTATCACCGATTTCAGAGGGTGTGGGGGTTGGTTGGTGGGGGGAAGGGGTCTCTTTAAAAAAAAATGCAGTGCAGCAGAAAATGAAGGCATTCCTGGTCTGCAGCTCTGTTCTTTCACCTATGCTTTCCAGTTGTTTTATGCTATTCTTCTATTTTGTGTACTGACGTAAATTACTGCCATCTTTTCATATAAGTCCTCTGAATCTTGTGGGTTTCATTTCTGTACAGGTTGGTAACCTCTGGTGCACACAAAATTAACAAAGTTTGGACCTAATCTTTCTGCTGTTGATATAATGGCAATATCACCTTAACTCCAGTGGGATCAGGCCCCTTAGAATGACCACAAAATCAGAGGAGCAGACACTCACATCTTCAGATGAGTTTCCTTCTATCACCAGCAGCCTCCTCTGGTTCTTTCACACAAAAGACGCCTATAATTTTTTTGACGATACAGAGATTGGCCTTCCATGTACAGTTCTATCCCACTGTAAACAGTCAAGGCACCTTCTTTGGGAATGCCTCATTTCTCAACAGCATCTAAATGTTGGAGTATATATTATAGAAAAGTGGCCAGAGCCTGGGACTGGCCACGCTGTAGCCAGTGAAGCTCACAATGGGGTGGGAGGGGGGAAAGGAATGGTTTCAGGGGACCATAAGACACTTTTATATTATCTCGATCTCGGGGTCACCAGGTGCCAGATCAATCCCTAGCACAAGCTAGAGAAGCCTTGTGGTTGCTGTCTTGCACTCAGCTCCCATTTCCCATTCTGAGACCCAGGTGGAGGTCACAGCTCCCTGGTCTGGTTACTGCTATGTCCCCTAAACCAGAAGCTGCTACACTGCCCTTACACGATCCAAAGGTAATCACCATAGGACAAGTATCAGAGTGGTAGCCATGTTAATCTGGATCTGCAAAAGCAGCAAAGAGTCCTGTGGCACCTTATAGACTAACAGACATATTGGAGCATAAGCTTTCGTGGGTGAATACCCACTTTGTCAGATGCATGTCATGCATCTGAAGCAGTGGGCATTTACCCACAAAAGCTTATGCTCCAATACGTCTGTTAGTCTATAAGGTGCCACAGGACTCTTTGCCACCATAGGACAAATCCCCCAAAAGCTGTCTAAAAAGGCCCGAGCGTGTGTTGGAGTAGCACAAAGCAGTTTTAGCAGGGGCAAAAATATTGACTCAAGAATTTTGATTTAGATCAGCATTCATTAGTTTCAAATAAATCTTATGAGAACTTTTCTCTGTGGTATCCATCAAATATCATTTTTTCAGGATGTTTGTCTGTCTTTCCATCTTGAGGCACAGAAGAAGAAGAAGGTTCATGGAGATGTTCAAACTCCTTTTTATTTTATTAAAATTATTTAAGATTTAAAATGGACAAGCTTCTTAGCCTATTTACTTTTTGTGAACGTTAATATTTATAAATTGTTTGCACGTTACATTTAGAGGTTACATATATGGAAATTGACAAGAATTTTTTTTTCATTCTCTCTAGTTGTGCTAATTCATGGTAGTCTTGGAACCCCTGGAAAAAGATGTTTTCTGAACTGGGGCACAGATGAGCCTGACTTTTAGCCACAATCCTGGTATTCAGATTCTGACTCTACTCCCATTGACATCAATGGGAGCAATTAGGCCAACATTGAGCACTTTTGAAAATCTTACCCTTAATATCTGGACAACTTGCAGCACGCTATCTGCAGATATACGGGCATGCTATTGTGGCACCCTCTTTCTCTTGTATCATTTTTAGGGTAGATTATATTAAATTTTTTTTAAAAAGGCTAAAAGAATGTTTAGGTTGTAAGGTTCTGTATTTAGAAGTTAGGAAATGCCAAAGTTGGAATTGCCTATATACAGCCTTAACTCCACTTCCCTGTGTATATGCATTATGATACAGTCCTTAACTAAATGTGCACCTGTTGAACACTTTATTTTTTGTTTCATTTTGCTTTCTTAAGGATGCAAAAAATAAATTCTGTAGAATGCTATCATGCATAAGAGATGCATTCAATAAGGCAAAAGCAGAGCTCTATAAATACCTTCAAGCCTGAAGGAGGAAGTTTGAAAAAGTTATGAGCAACTAAAAAGCCCATTTAGAATAGAAACCCTTGGGCAACCTTAACTATAGCTGTTGCTATGAGCTACAGCTATAATTATGATATGTTGAAATAGATGCAGTATACACTAGGGATGACTCCAAAACACCCAGATCTGAATACCTCAAAGGGTACTAGAGGGGGGAAACATTAGAATCTGAATACAGTCCATATCCAAATTTTGCAGCAGATCTGTTTCTATACAGTTTTGAACTAAAGCCCCAGGTCCAAATGCCCCTGGAATTTGGTAATGTGCAAAATCTGATCCTAAGCTTGAAGTTGCAGCTTAAGCGTATCTCCATTTTACACGTACTTGCATTTTGCATGTACTTACTGACTATAAAATGTCAATTTATCAATCTAAAACAAAGCTGAATACCTGTCAGTTTGACATATCCTTTACTCTGGAAGTTCCAGTCATGTCATCAACCCCTAAAACAGTCTTTGCCACATTCTGCTGGTTCATGTCTCTTCTGCTCCTAACACCCTCTTTTTTTCAATTATGTTGAAATATATAAAAATATTTCTGTCCGCTCTGGTACCCTAAACTTACTTCTTCAGGATAGTAGTTTCTAAGAAATAGGTATTTACAGATCCTATCCCAGAGAAAATTACTCCAATCGCAAAGAATTTATGACAGATCATGTTTTCTGAAAAATTACCCAATGCATCAAACTAAATTAAAAATTATAAGGAACTGGGGTGTGGGGGGACATGTATTAGGTTAGAGGTAGTACAGCTACTTGACATGGTTGGAATTCTCCCCATAAAGTTTTGACTTTTTGTTGAAAAAATGAAAACCCAAAAATTTTCAGACAAACTGGAAAAAATCATCAGAAAACTCAGTTTTCAGAAAAATGTTCAGTTTTTAAGTTTCCTATTTGCCAAAGAAAATTAAATATTTCCATAAAAAATCATTAGTTGAAAACCCAATTTTCTATCCTCTCCCGTCTCCTCACCCCCCCCCACCACCACCAAAAGCCCTACAAATTAAATTTATTGACCAGGTATAACAGCTATTCCCACTTTCAAATAAAATACAACAGTTTACCCCTAAAGAATCATGTTGTTCTCACTGTACAATGCTGACTCCCTCAGTATCTGACATTCTGGACCACAAATTCAGAACAGGCTGGTTTGAAGCAGAGGGACATTACTCTTTGTCCATTTTCTACTTTTGCTGGGGGTATTCTATTTTTCCTACCTGCTTCTTCCAACTATCATCTTCCTGTTTCCTTTACTATAGCCCATACTTTGCTTTTTCTTTACCTCCAAAAGCCATAGGAATGCTCAGCTCTGCCGAGAAAGGAACTTAATAGATTCCAGGGCCAGAAGGGACCATTGTGATGATATAATCTGACCTTCTGTAGAGCACAGGCCATGGAACTTCCCCCAAAATAATTCCTAGAGTAGCTCTCTTAGAAAAACCTCCAGTCTTGATTCGAAAATTGTCAGTGATGGAGAGTCCACCATAACCCTCGGTAAATTGTTCCAGTGGTTAATTGCCCTCGCTGTGAAAACTGTATGCCTGTTTCCAGTGTGAATTTGTCTAGCTTCAGTTTCCAGCAATTGGATCATATTATATCTGTCTCCGCTAGAATGAAGAACCCGTTATTGAATATTTGTTCCCCATATAGATATGTATAGACTGTAATCAAGGCTCTCCTTAACCTTCTCTCTGTAAAGCTACGTAGATTGACCTCCTTGAAGTTGTCACTATAAGGCATGTTTTCTAATCACGCAGTCATTCCTGTGGCTCTCCAGTTTATCAATATCCTTCTTGAATTGTGGACACCAGAACTGGACACCGTATTCCAACAGCAGTTGCACCAGTACCAAATATAGAGATAAAATAACCTCTCTACTCCTACTCAATATTCCCATTATGCATCCTAGCATTAGCTCTTTTAGCTCCCACAGTATCACACTGGAAGCTCATATTCAGCTGATTATCCACCACAACCCTCAAATCTTTCTTAGTCACTGCTTCCCAGGCTAGAGTCCCCCATAACGTAAGTTGTGGCCTACATTCTTTGTTCCTAGATGTATATATCTACATTTAGACATATTAAAATGCATATTGTATATTGTTTGCTTGCACCTACTTTACAAGCAATCCAGATCACTCTGGATCAATGACCTGTCCTCTTCATTATTTACCTCCCTCCCAATTTTTGTGTCATCTGAAAACTTTATCAGTGATTTCCCACCACCACTTCCTGAGGCCACTGGTAAAAATGTTAAATTTACAGCCAAGAATTGGTCACTGTAGGACCCTACTTGAAACACACCTATTTGATGATGATTTCCTGTTTAAAGTTACATTTTTGTGACCTATCAGTTAGCCAGGTTTTAATCCATTTAATGTATTCCATGTTAATTTTACATCATTCTAGTGTTTTTAATCAATGTCATTCAGTACCAGGTCAAATGCCTTACAGTAGTCTAAGTATATTGCTTCAATGTTCTTACCTTTATCAATAAAACTTGTAATTTTATCTAAAAAGATATCGAGTTAGTTTGACAGGATCTATTTTCCATAAAATAAACCCATGCAGACTTGCATTAATTACATTACTCTCCTTTAATTCTTCATTAATTGAGTCCTGTATCAGCCACCATTTTCTTGCCCAGGATCAATGTTCGGCTGACAGGCCTATAATTACCCGGGTTATCCAGTTAATCTTTTTAAATAAGGGGCATAATATTAGCTTTCTTCAGTCTTCTGGAACTTCCCCAGCATTCCAGTGTGTATTGAAAAATCAACATTTATTGTCCAGCAAGCTCTTCAGCCAGCTCATCTAAAACTCTTGGCTGCAAGTTAACAGGTTGCAAATGTCTGACTTCAGTAGTTTCTCTTTAATATCCTCCAGAGATACTAATGGAATGGAAAGAGTATATCATCTACTTTTTCCCAAATACAGAACAGAAATATTTATTGAATACTCTCTTTTCTGCATTATCACTGATATGTCTACCATTTCCAATGGTCCATGCCATCATCAAGATTCTTTTTGTACCTTATATATAATTAAAAAAAAAAAAAACCCAACAAAAAAACCCTTCTTCTTCTCCTTAATTCTGTTGGCCATAGATTTCTTTTTGTATTTCTCTGTTTCTCTTATCAATTTCCTACAATTCCTAATTTATATTCATTACTATCAACTTCCCCTTTCATCTATTTGTTATATAACTTTTAACTTTTTTACAGCAGTCTTCACTTTCCCTCTAATCCAGGTAGATTTTTAAAATTTTTTTTAACCAGCACAGCCTTATTCATAAATTGTGGGATTATGGCTTTTGGGGCAGAATTTTTCTGATTAAATTCTTCCTTCTACCTGATTTGGGTCTTCATTGTTGTCAGCTTTGGGAAACTTGCCCTATTAAAATACCAAGTGTATATATTTGACTGGTCTAGACTTTATTTTGTTTGCACATTATAAATGTGATCAAGTCATGATACCTTGTATCTAAACTATCACTGATTTTTAGTTCTGCAATTTAATTCCTCTTTATCTGTTCGGACAAGGACTAAGAGAGAATTAGCCTGTGTTGGCTGCAACACTGTGAATTAGGAAATGGTCATCTATAATGTTTAGAATTTCCAAGGATGTGTTTAGTACTGGCAGTATGAAACTCCATAATCATGCAACGTTTTCCCCCCTACACATTACATATAGGTGCATAAGAAGCCAGTCATCCTGTTCCCTAATGTGATTTGGGGGTCTGTAGCACTCACCAACTAATACCCAATCTTCTGCTTTATCTGTCAAAACACTGATCCATAAGCATTAGAGATTATTTTCTTCAGAGTTATCAGTGACTCGGAAATACGTAATGCCCGTTTGTAGACTGTAAATATGTCAGGAGTACATCTTTGAGACAACCTCTTAGCAGCTTCTTTCTTCAGGCAAGGATGCTTTTACTGGACTCCTCTTCATTTTCCAAGCCTTCAAATGTTCTAGCTTCTTCAATAGGAGCACCAGATGACTTGAGCACTGGTACCTGCATTGGTTTTATATGCTTTCCAGACTACTAATTCTGCCCCATACTCTATTGTATTTTATTTCCATGGTGAATGCTGGTCTGACCAATAATTACCTTGAATCCAGCCTCTTCAGCTACTAGCCATCATAAGTAAACAAAGAAAGGAGAAATGGAATCATCATGTTTAAGTTTTTTCCCACTTGATACCTGCTTTTGTTCAAAGATATATTGAACGGACACTGCTATATAAAGGCCCACATACTGCAGTGACTGACACCTTATGAATGCATAAAACAGATCATAGTATAATCTCTTCAGGGAAAAAACATGCCTTGAAAGCTGCCTAGCATTTCACATTTTTTGTAAACTATTTGCTTGAAGAAAAAATGCAATTTTTAAACCATTTCTTTTTAATTGTGAAAGATTTTGACAGTGGGATTGGAGGATTACATCAACCATCTGTTCGTAAGTGAAATGAAGTGTTGAAAAGAGTTGAGACCCACACAGTGTAGCTAGAGATCACTTTTCATTCCACCCCAAAAGACTGAAGAAATCGGGTCTTTTTTTCTCTCTCTCTCTTTTTAAAGAAAACTTTGGTTATCTTGTCATGCATAATATATTACATCCATAGTTTCAAAAAACTAAAGTAATATAATTAAAGATTTTCAATTACTGAATATTTTGTCTAATTGACTAAATTGTTGATGATTTTTAAATTGTTTCAATATATTAAAGATATAGTTCCCAAATAAAATAATACATTGCTGAAAGTCTGACATGTAACAAATGATACTCAGGCTATGTTGGAGTTCAAATAAACATAATGTGTTTTCTGTATATGCTTTGCTATCATTTTTAAGACAGCAGATAATAAAGAAATGAGGAAGAATTATATAATCCAGTGAGTGAATTACAACTAAGGAATCTGTGGGAGAAGTTCAGATTCTTGAACCTCTTGATAATTCCCATTTAAACAGCTTTAAGATGCAAAACTGGAAGAAGAAGAAAAAAGTCTCAAGTACCCCATGACTTATAAAGGGTGGGGAATGCCTGGCATTCAAGTCATATCTACATGAGGCAGATGAGACTCAGAAATTATATTTTCCCTAATCTTGCTGCTACTGAAGCTAAGAAACAAATTTAGGCTAGGTGATGAATCCTGCTCCCTGTGAATCCAACAGAAACTCGCCATTTATTTCTATGGAAGCAGAATTGGGCCTGTAGGTGCAATTTGTTTGACTATTTTCTATTCAGTAATTTTTAATGAAGTAACTGACTTAGGCATAACTTGGTGCATCTTTAATGTGGTTATGATGAATATATTTTATATGATTAAAATGTTAAAATTGTTTGGCCTTAAATATTGTCTTAAAAGATTTGTCAGCTACAGAGCCTTGGGAAAGGCGCTTATGTGAGTGACTGTTCTAAAAGGCAATTTCTTTGTTCAATCTGCAATCCAAATATATTAATAATGTAGTATTGTTTCTCTTAACTTCTTTTTAAAACATGCTCATTAAAAGTTCTTGAGTAAAGTAAAGCTACTATATTGTATTATGTATGCACGTACTTGCATGACCAAATTTTGATCGGTTTTAAATTTTTAAATATTTCAAATCTGTAAACTGAGAAATTCCATTCACTTTGGTTATGGAATAATCCCTTCTTACAAAGTCTGAAAGATGGGCTTGTGGTTAAATCATGGAATTGGGACTCAAGTCTCTGTTCAGTTCTTGGCTTTGTTACAAACTCAATGTGTGACCTTGGACAAGTCATATGCCTCATTCTTGTGCCTCTGTTCCCTTTTTAGAAGATGGGAATAATACTTTCCTACATTAAGAGGTTGTGGTAAGGAAAAATTCATGTCTGTGAGGTGCTCACTGAAGTCCATATGTATGTATAGTAAGATGCAAATACATTTGATTATCTGGAGCAGCTTCACAACAAGTAGCCCAATAATATTTGAGATCTTCCTCATAAATTTAGAACACATGATAAAACCAACCATCCCAAGTTCCTCAACTCACCCCTGTGAGACAGAGATCAGTTTTGCACTATCTCCCAGAGTGTAAGAGGTGAATTACATTAGACCAAACTGAAGAAGTAAGCTCCACATGGGAGGACCCCTCCCGGATAATCCCCTGCTATCAGCTCCGCTCACTTTTAAATTAGGAAACTAATATAGAATTCCTCCTGTGATCGGAATTGCACAGGGAGCATAGTGTCCCTGGTTCTTGGTGCCCAAACCCTTTAGGGCTTTGTAGGGAAAAACAAGAGCTGATTGGAAAATGTCACCCAAAATGAAATTTTGATTAAAAGGAAAGAAGGCTTTTCTATTTTTTCACCGTTTTCCAAAAATATCATCTTATATTTGACCCATAAAAGAAGTCAGTAGCCAGAGCAGTTGTTTAATACATTTTCTATGCTTAGTAAATAGGCTGCTTTAATATTTACTGATTTATGTTCCTGAATGAACTGAAGGCATAGTCGAACTACGTTACTTTATAATGTCTAACATCAGTCACAAAAACATGGCCAATAGCAAGGTTCAGAACCCGAAAACAAGAGTCACAGCCTTCTTGCCAAATGTATTTAAAAAAAACAGTGTCAGTAACTGCTGCTTCCTGGACAGCCAGGATAATGCTACCTCCTGGGTGATAAAATTGAATAACACATGTTGGATATGTTGGGTGCGCTCCCTCAAGCAAAGGCTGTATATAATCTCTACCCATTCTTCCAGTTGCTTTCTTCAACCTACAAGCATTATCCCAGGTTCATAATTCATGTGTACATATTTTCAGTGATTCCTTAAAGAAAGCTGTCACCCTGTCCTCCAGCCTTCATTCAAGCTCCAGTCTCATTCAGATATCAGGCAAGTCACCCAACTGTATTAGAAAGATGGAGATATAGCACATACTGAAAGTGCTATAACTCATGCTTTCTCTCTAACCCTCCTAACAGCCTCATATACATGTTTAAGAGAAGGATTGATACTGGACCCTTGTGGAATTCCACATGAGAGACTCCTTGGGTAGGCAAATATCCAGCAATAGATTCTAAAACAACCACTAAATAGGAGTCAACAGGCCCCAATCCTGCTAACAAGTATACGGTTAACTGTATTACCACTTGTTGTCCCACTGAAATCAATGGAGCTATCTGTGCTAGTAACGGATTGGGACCCAACATATTCACCATAAATCCCTGCTGAGGATTGCAGATATATCACTGAAAGCCCATGGTGAATAGCACCAAAGGCCATTGACAAATCTCTGGAAATTAGCATGGACAGGTGATCTTCATCCTTCAGTTGATCTCTATCTTCAGCTAACACAAGTGTAGTTTATTTCTAATACACTGACTTGAAACAAGACTCTGTGAGATCAAAGAAATCTGAAGTCTTTAGACAGTGGCAAAGAAGCCTCACCATAACCTTCTTAGACAACATTCCCCAAACTAGCAGGTTCATAATTCATGTGTGCATATTTTCAGTGATTTCTTAAAGAAAACTGTCACCCTGTCCTCCAGACAGGAAACTGTACCACTTTTCACCAAGGGTGGAAATTCCACTTACCACTTGATCTACATTGATCTTAAGGCCAGCAGAGATCACTGATCATCTAGTCTGCACTCTTGCATAATTCAGGCCATAGCATTTCACCTGTTAATTCCTGTCGCAGAAGAAGAATTTATTGAATGCATCAAAACTAATCAAGTGTGTAGTTTAAACTAGAGCATAACTCTTAGAAAAACATCCAATCTTGACTTAAAGTAAAACTGCTAATGAATTTGTCACCTGCAGGTGGGGGTTGTATACAAAACTTGTATACAGCCATCCCTTAAGGGTGAACACCCTGTCAGTATAAATACTGGCCTTCCACACTGAGGGACTTATTCCTGTGAACTGGTCAGCTCCCTGAACTTCCCTTCAAATTAGTGTGACTGAGACTCAAATCTTCACATCATAGAGGCCACAGTTTGCCTAAGAAATTATAAAAATTACATGGGCCAAAATCCTGCAGTCATTTGTTTCTCAGGTAATGCTTCAGTTGAAGTCAGAAAGGATTCAGGATCTGGCTGTATCAGAATATATATATATATATATATATATATATATATATATATATATATATATATATATATATATATATATATATATGTTCATTACTATATAACTGCCAACTATCCCTATCCTGGTAAAGCAAACTTCTTTTGACACCCACATTCCCTCTCCTGAGAGAACTGTTTTCAGAAGAGAGAGATCAGGAACTATAGTCCCATTCCCAGAATAAAATACATATCTGAGGAGGGTTCCTTTGCCTGCCTCCCTCACCACCATACCCCTTCAGGAAAAAAAAAATCACATGATGGGCTTCACATTTCCCTGTTTTGTTACCTCTCCTCAAACTCCAATGCACTGCAGGCAGCTCACTTTGTACCATCATTTTTCCTGAGACTGAAACCAGAAAGATAAAAAAGCAGTAGGCATCAAAACAGAGAAAAGCTCCCACAAGTAGCAAAAGTTCAGAAAACTGTTAAGAGAGAATATTTCCAGAGTGATCTTCATTGCTTCTTGAGTCTGGCAGTCGGGGGTGATTTACAAACATAAACAGCCCAGTTCTTCTGGGCCAGTGTGCAGTGCTGGATTGAGGAGGGACAGGGAGAATATCTGGTGATGATTAAAAACCACACACAGTTATATTTTATACATTAGTTAACGTGGGAGTGAATAACCCAGGGCAGAAAGGAGCTGTGCTTCTGTGACAGCCACCGAGGGAGCAGCAAACCGGCCGTGGTGCTCTTTTTTGTGCATGTGTTTTCCTCTTCCCGCATCCCCCCCTGTTGTGATAGCTGTCGGTGCGCCCCTCTGTCTGTCTCTGTCTCTCTCCGGATGGGTCTCCCCCTCAGTGGTCCCAGCCGGGCTCCCAACTCGGGAGGCTTTTGATTGGCGGCGGTGCTGACAGCAGGAGGAGCTTCGGGTAGCCGGTGCAGCCAGCTCTCTGCTATAAGCTTCTTTGCAGCTTTCTCTCTCAATCTCTCTCTGCGCGTCCCTGTAACCGAGCAGTGAAAATTCACATTGGGGATCTGCTAACAGGCACAGATGTCATGTGAAAACGCACATGCTCTGCCATTCACACAGCCCTTCTTTCTTTCTTTTTTTTCCCCTGTTCCCTTTTTTTTAAAAAAAATAGGAACTCCTCTCCCCGCCCTCCTTGTAACTAACAAACCAACAACCACCATCGCTCCTGCTCCTCCTCAGTCCAAGTAACCACAAAAGAAATCTTTTGGAGCTGCTGGTGGTATTTCAGAGCAAATAGGGGGGAGGAGGGGCGGAAAAAGAAACACGCACAATTCAGACCAGCCAGCCAGACATTCCTTTTACATCTATATACACATAATACTTTCAAAACATAAGAATAACAACCTTGGAGGAATGATTTTCCCAGCAGAGCAGATCTACTCCGGCTGCAGCCTTCGTTCTTGCTGAGAGGGGATTTTTGTGATACAAGGTCCAAGCTGTTAGCTTCATGACTGCACTGAGCAGGGAATCGCCAACACCATGCGAGGTAAGGGAAGAATTAGGGGAATAAGGAGGTGGGAAGTATATTACTGGTGGGGGGTGTTGATTTCACAGAGCCAAGGCTTTTCTTCAGTTCCTTTTTTGTGGGTGTGGGGAATTTTGCTGCTTATGTTGTATAAAGTTTTTCAGTGATGTCTAATGTACTGTTTGTGATATTGATTTTTCTTTCTTTATTATGGAGGTGGCGCGACTTATTTAGGTTTGTACGGGGGAACTAAAACAAGCCCAAAGTAAACAATTTAGAAATGTTGGTATAGTTCACTCGGGCATCTGTTACAAGTACTTCTATATGATGATTAGCAGGAGTGTAATTTAAAGAGGGAACGCAAGAGCACTTCATTATACGGGAGGTTTCAGCTGGGAGTTAGGATTGAGAAGAGTTAAGTCTCCTTAGCATGTCCCGGCTTCCATTAATAGGAAGAGATGAGGAAACAGTCCCCTGAGAGCTGTTCGGAAATGTTTAGACACGTCTTATTTTGGCGTGCGTTGGGCATTCGTGTAGGTTCTCTCGCAGGTGGTTTGGGTTTATTTTAGGAAAGGGGGAGCATTTGGACGCTTTCTTTCCTGGCGTGTTGATGTGCCGCGTAGGGGGCACAAACCGGCTGCGAGGAAGGGGGTAGTGGCTGCTTAACTTCTGGTGGGAACTTCCATGCTCGCTTTGTTTTATTACTCTACACTCCCCCGCGCCAGCCCTGCTCAGTGTCAGCTGCCGTCACTTTGGGTCGACTGACCTGGGGGGGGGAGGGGTGCAGGTCACCGGTTCCCTGAGGGTGGTTGAGGGGCTGGGCTGTCTGGAAGCACCTGCTTGGTTGCAGAGATGGGCTCTCTCCGTTGGGGCTGCCTAGGTCTCAGCTCGCCCGTGCTAGGAGCCAGCAGCCCCCTTTCCTGTGTCTCCCTCCTTCCCCTGGACTTTCAGCTGACTCATTCTTCCATGGGAGAGGAGCTCCTTGCATTTTAATGGAGTCTTTGGCCTGTCTCAAAGCAAAGATTCCCCCACCCCCATCCCGCCTCCCCTCCTGTCTCTCAGCCCTTCCCAAACAGCCAGCGACGCTAGTAATAACACTTCATGAAGTGGCCCTCAGCCCTCCTCCCACCCTACCCAGACACCCCCTCAGCATCCCCCAGCCCGCAAGTTACTGAGAGGAGTGAAGACCCGAGGGGGAAGGGGGCAGACGGGGCGCCCCCGGTGCGGGGAGCAGCGTCCCCTGCGCACCCCAGCCGGGCTGTGGGTGGCCCTGAAATCCCGCTGGGATCGGCGGGAGGCGCTCTGGCGGCCTCTGCCCCCACGTGGTCGCCGGGCCGGGAGAAGATGCTCTGCCCCGCCGGGGCAGGGCGGGGGTCGGTGATCGCAGCTCCCGTGATCCCAGGAGTCCGCTGCCCGTCCCTGGCGCTGCCACAAGGCGGGGGGGGGGGGAGCTGCTGCTGCTGCTGCTGCTGCTGCTGCTCGGAAGGGCAGCGTGCCGGGGGCGAGGGGAAGCGGCGGGGGCTGGGGGACGAGGTGACTGGCAGCGGGTTTGCTGCGGGGCTGGGTGCTGGCAGGGGGTGGGGGTGCGGGCGCGGGCGCCGCCCGCGTGCTCTGCCCGTGGAGGCAGGGGGACTCCAGGGAGCAGCTGCTCTTTTTGCGCGGGTTGGCGGTGGGTCGGGCAGAGCCGGCGTTTCTGGGCCGGGGGTTGGGGGGGACGGGAGGCGTGTGCCTGGCGACGTGCTGTGCGCGCTGATTGGTGTGGCGGCCAGGAGAAGCCGGGGGGGTGTGTGTGTGGTGGTGGCTGTGTTTCCCTGTCGGCATCTGCGGTTGTCATGTGCTCCACTGACCCACTTCTCCCCGGCCCGGAAGCCAAGCACAGGGACCAGGGCAGGACCCCCGTACCTGGCAGATTACTTAGTGAAAGCTCCGCTCTCCTCCTCCTCCCTGTCGCTTTTCGTCACAGCTCGTGCCCCCTCGCCCTCCAGCAGCCCCTCTTCCTCCTTCTGGCTGCAGGGATCAGACGGTGCATCCCTCCGGAACCACCCGTTCCCGCTACCGTTCTGATGCCGGGCCAACAAAAGAGGGTTACGGCCTAAAGTGTGTGTGTGTGTGTGTGTGTGTGGCGGGGGAAGGAGAACAGTGTATCACTTCTGACTATTGATAGGAACCAGCCCTGTGTGCACATTTCTCCAGTGTCTGAGTTCCTCTCATCCAGCCCTGAAATGTGATGAGTGGAAACACAGAGACGCCATCGCTCCCTTACAAAACTTTTACATTAATTCTTCCAAATGTCTTATGCTGGATTTTAGGAAACTAACTCATTTCCCTGGTGGTTAGCAGAGCCGTTAGATCGGGCATCCCTCTTATTTAGAGGAGAAGGAACTGGCATTTGCACCGGGAAGAGCAAGGCGCTAGGTGACCACATAGGCTGGCAAGAGCTTAACAAAATTTAACTTTAAAAACCCCACCTCGAGTCAGTGAAATCTCTGGTATGCCACGTCTTTTCTACCTTTCATCTTTTAAAATGTTCTTCTTCTATGTCAACCTAGCAGATCATTTGCTAGTTACTGTGTACTTCATGTTCTGAATGTAGCCTCGTTTCTTGTTTAGGGTTTACGTTTTGTTTTGATTAAGGATGTAGGAGATAGCGGAGGGGTTTGTGTGTTGGGAATAAGCTCTTGAATGACTCTCTGCATTAGTAAACAGTCTGGGAAAACAATCTCCTCTCCCCATCTCTCCCCACAGCAGCTTCCTCTGTTGTAACTGAACAGCAGCTCATCAGGGTCCTTAACAGGTTGTAACATTAATGGGAGAGTTGCCTCCAGTGTTTCTTCCACTTGCTGTATGGTAAATAATGTAAAAACAAAATCCTTTGCAGTGGTGTTGCAGCTGTGCTGTTCCCAGGATATGAGAGAGACGAGGTGAGCGAGGTAATACCTTTTATTGGACCAACTTCTGGTGGTGGAAGGTTCAAGCTTCCCAGCTACAGAGAGTGGGCTTCCACCACCAGAAGTTAGTCCAATAAAAGACGTTATCACACCCACCTTGTCTCTAAACCAAATCCTGTCATTGCCTAAAAGAAGTCAATTTGATTTCCTAGAACAAAGGAACGTGCCGTCTCTATCCCTTGTTCTTTTCCCAGGAGATCGGTGACCCCTAATGTCAGAGGTATCCAGACTGACTGAGTGAGTGATTCATGGGAATGGTGAGGTGGTGCAGACATGTCAGCAAACTTTGCAGTGCCCGTACCAGCATTTCCCACTGGTCTGCAGCAGGATAGCCACGTTCCCCCCATCAAATTCTGTCAGTTTGACGGAGGACTGCCAACCCAACCCTCCTCCCACTAAGGGGAATAAGATAGAGTCCTAATGTGTGTGTTAAATACATTTTATTCAATACTTTTAAATTGGGTCTGCGTGGACTTTAAAATACGATGGTAGAGCACCAAACCCGCCCCCACAAGCGATCTATTGTTATGCGAAAGAACGTTACCTAAAGAGTGTTTTCAATCGAATATACATAACGACGAAACGAGATGCAATCTTGTGTGGCTTTAAGGTATTCGTTTAACTCAGTGGGTTAATATCAGTCCCATTCCATGTTCAGTTTTGTTAATACACGTTTATTTAATGAATAGATTATTGACTTTAGCAAATTGAAATAATATTGCAGGACTGTAAAACATGCGTTTGCGGCTTCTTGTAAACTACATATTCTTTTATTTAAGAATAATTTATTTTGGTTCACTATTAGAAGAGAGAGCACCGTCTTTAACATGAGATCTTCAAACTTTCCCTGGCGATTTGCAGTCCCACGCCATTCCGTTTAGAGTATTAAGTCTGCGATGCATGCATGCTTGTCTAAAATTTCCCAGACTAAAAATTTCCATCGAATGCCCCAAACTTGGAACAGCACCTCCATATGTCTTTACAGAATTATAGTCTGGGAGTCAGCCCATATCCATAAAAGTACATCTGTGTTAAAGTCACACTTAAGCAGTTATTAACTACCTTACAGACATTGGTGATCTGATACAGACAATTATTTCCTCGAGTGCTTATAATTTTAGTTTAAGTCCTTTTAAGAATACTCAACGCTGATTTATTGCTGAACAATATTATGGGACAGTAGCTGGAATGTAAACATCATCGTGCTTTAGTCACTGTAGTTGTCATCTTTAGTCCATCTCTTTCTTTTTTACTAGAAATCTCAGTCAATATAGAATATGTAATTTTGGAATTTATAAGGGGAAAAGGCTAAAAACTGCTAGAAGTATAATGGTGATGTTACCTTTATAAGGATGTACAATATATAGGCGTAAGACTCATATGAGACCTTTGAACTGAAGAAGGTTGATTTTTAGATCTGAGATAAGAACACTCATATTTTTCTTAGTAAAAGAGGCTTTTTATGTGCACTATTGTAAAAGCAAGGTGGTGTTTGGATTAAAAAACAAACCAGAAAAAACACTTGTTTTGTTTCCTGGATATTTTAAATTTGATTTATAATATCATTAAGCAAATTATGAACATTAGTGCATTTTAACACATTTTAATGGGGTGGGTTGTTTTTTGTTTGTTTGTTTTTCATATAATGCAACTGAGTCTCAGTATAGAGAATTAACAACTGGCTAAAAGCCATGTCAAGTCACAACTAATTTTATCTCAAGTATTTACAAACACCAAGATTATGATCAGTTAGTCATTTTGTTAAAATTACATGTAAACAGTGTTGCAAAGCACAACATTTGTTGATAAGTAATATTTAAATTCTCCATTGGTATCTCAGCAAACAGTTAAATCTAGTATATTTCAAAGGAAAAAACCCTCAAAACTCTAGAGTTTAGGTACTTTTCCAGGTTTTGTTCTATGATTTACTTTTAGTGAGCTGTAGCTCACGAAAGCTCATGCTCAAATAAATAAATCTAAGGTGCCACAAGTACTCCTTTTCTTTTTGCGAATACAGACTAACACGGCTGTTACTCTGAAACCTTTTTTTTATTAGTTTCAGGACTGGGCTGTGAAATAATACATTACTTTATACAGTTATTCTATTTTCACAGTTTCACTGAAATATTCATGAGCAATTAGGAAGGTGTGAATTAAACAAATCCAATCTACAGTGTTATTGAGGGAGTTTATTAATTAGCATGTAAAAAGTGTCTGGACAACTGAGAAGCATGTAATTTCCTTAAATTTAATAGATGGATGCAGGTAATTTTATAATTGTATTAAGGTAAAGAAAATAATTTTCTTTAATTACCCCCAAATCATGCATCTCTGCAATATGATAAAAATTAATTTTGGAAAGAATGACAAAATGCAGTCCTAATTAATTGACATGAATATCTACATAAATGTAATAGTGTATTACCTATGCAAGTTCAATGGTAGCACAAACTAATATTGATTTTAATGAGTAGGACCAGACCCCAACAGAACTGAAATCTATATTTGAGCTGGTCACAATGTGTTTAATTCTTCAACTCTTACTTAGATAAGTAGTTCTGACTCATATGAGTAACACTCATTGCCTTCAGTAGGGCTACTTGCATGAGGAAGAACCATTTACACCAGTAAGAGCTTGCAAGATTAGGCCTTAGCGGAACGCAATTTGGCTTTACTGATAAGTTTTGATAATTTTCAATAAACACTTAGATATGATGAGACCATACTAAATGGTAAAATATTACTCTTCTTTTTTCATAAAAATGCGAATGTTAATGTTGATAGGTAAATGACATCCCTCTCGTTAAATTATCATAAGCAGAAATCAAGTCTGAAAATTGAGAGATTATTTTGATTTTTAAACCATTTACTAATTCCACATGATGTCACATATGTATGTTTCTTTGCAATAACAATAGTGTTTATATTAGATTGTACATATGGAAGTGCTGTATTTAAAATTTAATATAGAATCAGATTTCTGTCATAATTAATTTCTGAAACATTTGTACATCCAGATTGGTAAAGATTTGTATTTCCTAACTTTGTTTTATGAACAAACTCTTTTTGGTGAATATTTTTCCAGTGATCAGCAATCTCATACTTAATTTAAAATGTATATTTAAAAAGCATGGACTACATAGGACTGTGAAAATATAGAGTATATAGGACAGTGGAAATTCATTCTTCTCTGTTTTGAAAAGTGCCAAGCACAATGTGAGTGCTACCAAAAATAAATACATTGAAAAGTCATCATCATCATCATCATAATATGACAACTAAATTTCCTGTTTTGGAAATATAGGTCCTGATCCTGCAACTTTTGCTCATACTAGTTGTCCTTACACAAGAAGCACCACTGAATGCAGAGTTTTGAAGCTTTATATTTGATAGTAAAATATATCACTAATCTTAGGATGGGGGAGGAAAATATGTAAGAGGGAAAACAATCTCTTCACAGGAGTTACAACTCAGAATTCCTATTATAAAACAGGTTTCAGAGGAACAGCCGTGTTAGTCTGTATTCGCAAAAAGAAAAGGAGTACTTGTGGCACCTTAGAGACTAACCAATTTATTTGAGCATGAGCTTTCGTGAGCTACAGCTCACTTCATCAGATGAAGTGAGCTGTAGCTCACGAAAGCTCATGCTCAAATAAATTGGTTAGTCTCTAAGGTGCCACAAGTACTCCTTTTCTTTTTATTATAAAACACATTCCCATCCTAAGCAGAAAGTCTTGGGGTTGGCATAGGAATCAAACACTATATGACATTGACATGTGCCTATTAGGAAAGTATAGATGAAATATATCTTTGATAATATACAGTCACAGTAACTACAATTTGCCATAATATGTGTGCTAGTTATCTAATGCTGGAAAACAAAATCAAAAGAGAGAATCCCAGTCTGCCCAATAAATCATTTCTTTTTTTCCTGTTTCAAGTGAAACAATGAATTCACAGAAGACAAGATTTGTGCTATGAAATTGAAGGATGTCTGCTTTGTAGCTAAAGACAAAGGAAGTACACAGGAATAAATATTGATTGAACTAATCATCAGATGAATAGAAATGAGCTTTACCAGTGCACCAATATAATAGGTTATGTTAACTAGCCCTTTCGTAGCCCATATGCTGCCCTTTCAACCTATGACCCTATCCATTCAGCTCTTAATGAGTGAAACCACAGGTGTTATAACGGCATTTATGGTAAATCATGCTAAATATAATAGTTGTATAAATAACTAACATGAACTCTAAAGGAAATGTAAAAAGTGACTCAAAGGAAACATTGTAAAAATGTTAAATGAAACATAACAATAGAATAATAGAGAGAATAATAATTAGCAATATTTGTACAATGTTTTACTATTTTAAGGTGCTGTCCTAAACATTAATTACTGTAGGACATAATAATAAATCTATTTAATCAACGTTATATGTTTTAAATTACATTTGTGTTTTGACTGGATGAATTTATACTTAAAATCAGTTCCTCCAAAGACTAGTTTTAATAGCTTTAAGAATTTAGTCCAGTTGGGGATTTCCTTAATGTTTTTTATATATGAACTATAAAAGTCACTATTATTCTGTATGTTTTAATATACCGTCCCAGTTTTATTACCTCTGCCTACTCTGTTTTCAGCCCTGGCCAAGTTAATGGAGCTACTTAGTCAGATACCACACAGTGTGAGTAACAGTGGCAGAATCAGGCCTATAGTATTTTGGAGACAATCATTTACTGTTTTATTTCTAATATTCTCATAAGCATATTGAAAATACCCACTAATTTCAACAGAAGTTTTCCAAATAGGATTAAGTATCAAATATGACACTCAGTTCCTAATCCTGCAGAACCTCACTCACTTAGATTTTACCTACGTTAAGTAGTTCTATTTAAATAATATCTGGGAGTAAGGAGAGCAGAGTTTGGCCCTGTGTGTTTTTCCTTCTTTTTCATTGAGGCCCACTTTTTTAATAGAGCAGAAACACACATACTGTGCTTTACTTTGCCAGAAACATATTGCTGAAATTTATGCAAACAGAATGACAGCTGTTTCTCTGCTTCCAATACAAGTATATAGGCTAATTCAGTTTGACATAAATGTGTTTACTATGGTGTTAATGATGAATTATTTTGATGAATTGGCAATTATAATGTATCTAACAACTTTTAAGGAAGGACATCAGTGAATTTCATGTACCATCCAAAATTTAAATAACTTTAGAAAAAAAAACATTAGTTATCTCTGACTGTATCACAGACGTTTCAAACAATGTACTCAATAAAGAGTGAACATCAAGCAATTGTGGTTATTTGTTAGATGAACTCATTTTGATTCAGAGATGACCGTTTTATACAGTCTGGGCCAAATCTTGTTATCTTGGACTTTGCTTTTGTGAGTAGCCCTGTTGGATTCAAGGGACTGCTCACCTGAGCAAGAAAGCTGCATTTGACACGGTATACCGTATACCCACGTGAAACCCAGTGGTCTGGGATTGTAAGAAATGTGAAAGACTATAAAGATTTAGAGGGAATCAAAGTTATAAGAAGCATGTTGTGATAACAAAGCTTGTTGCACTGAGGGTTTAAGCGGAATCTCCTTGGAGCCTCAATCTGTTCCGTACTCTTTAAAAATGAAATGAAGTTGGTAGCTTTCCAGAACAAGAGAAGCTGTCAAAAGCTCCACATTTTTTCAGAGGAGCTACTGTTAAAATTTCAAGTATGCCATTCTAAAGCAGTGCACTCTGGCCTCCAGGGTGCTCAGAAACAAAAACCTGAGTGTATTTAAATCTTTTTTTATTATTATTTCCTCTAAGTGCACTAACTGCTCGCCACATTACAGACTGGGTACATATTCAGCTTGGCCAAATTAACCTCTCTTAGTACCAACACTTCCTTGAACATAATATTAAAGCTGGAAGCTATTATAGGTAGTTACAGGAGTGTAAGTGTGGCCAAAAAGCACTATAGTTTTGTCACTGGTTAATGTGTATTGCAAAATGAATGTTTTAAACATACGCTGGGCGAATGTTAAAAGTGTCTCTGCCAGGCTGCGTGTGTGTTTCAAGAGATCTCACCACAGGTATGAGCTTCCTTGTGGTTATCCATGACCAACTAGAAGGCTTCCTAAACTTGCTTGTCTAGAAACTGTTCTCTTTGAGATTGTGTTATCTGAAATGTCAGTTCACAGGAACCAAAATTGCTCTATATTCTTTAGACTAGCATTGGCAAACAAGTCATGCATTCTCCTTGCATTTCATTCGTCCCCGCTTTAAGGCATCTTTGTATTCTAAAAGTTTCCTTACTCTTATGAGTACATCTTAAGATGTTTTCTGAATTTTGTTGAGTGAAGGTGTTTGGGGGGGTGCAGCAGAAGAAAAAAATAGATTAAAAGAAGTTGTTAAATTACAGTTCAGTGTACTGTCAAAATAATGAGCTGTCGAGAGGGTGGCATATATTTTTGAATAGGTTGATCTTGGTCTCAAATGAAATTATAGTTCCACTAAAATAAATCTCAAGTGATAAAAGTAAAAAAATTAAAAAAAAAAAGGCTGCTTACAGATAAGTAATACTTAAATACCCAAAGCATTCATAACACAATAGGAGATAAAGTTCCGAACAGAACCTTTGAAGAATTAAATGATTAGGATACATTTATGACTTGGATTGTCAGTGGAATGAAAGAGGAAGACTTGTTTTATGTAAGTTATACATGTTGCAGAATAGAACTTGAGCTTGGATAATGAGTGTTTTCAGATAATATGGATTCTGGTGTTCAAAGGTACTTATTTTGAGAAAAGTGGAAGATGCAAGGACAGGGGGCCCAATTCTGCTTCCATTGCAATAAGTGACAAAATCCTGCTTATTCAAAGGGATTAAGACTAGGCCTTTAACTAGAATAGTGAAAACAGCATCAGAGGATGAACATGGATAGAATTTACAACCCACTTTTTAACAGACTCACTTAGGAAAGGGATGACTGCATATACTGTATATGAACAACAGTAACTAAGTCAACATGTTGTTTTAAGGATAACAAGAAGGATTCTAGCTAAGAAGTTATAATAAAGAGACATTTGTCTCTTGGTCTTCCATTTTATGAAAATGTGCCTGGTTTTATTAAGTGGAAAAAACTTCTAGCTGGATCTTTTTAATTTAAGACACTGTTAGAGAAGTATAACTATTCTTTAGAAAACTTCATGCAGCACTTCCAGTGTTTGTTTTCATGACCACTTGTTAGTGCTGATTTTGTTTGCTACAAGATGTTTGGAAAATAAAACATTACAAATCAGGTCTTAACTATATAATCTAGACATAGTTAAAAGGATACTTGTGGGGTTGCCTTTCGTTGATAGCTGTCTGGGAGAGAAATAAAACAGTGGTACTTGTTTCTAGTTACTCAGAACTACTATGAAAAACCATCCTGACAACAACATGTAAATTTTTTTTACAATATAATTATGTACTAGAATATGCTTGGTATTAATTTATACTGCTGCAAATTTTAATTATGAGTTTGGGAAAAAAAGCCAGATTTGCATATCTTTACCCAAATACAGGGGAATCAAGAATGAGCAAATGTGGTAGTCTGGTAGCACAGAGAAGCGATGACACTAGAGAAAAACATTAGGGAAGGGGGCACAGTGTTTTTCTGGGGTCATATTTTTGAGAAGGGAACCTGTCTTTGGAGCAAGTCGTATTGATAACTTATTTTAACATGCTTAGGAATATATAAGGTAGCGATCATTATCCTGTCTGGGTATGCTTGAAAAAATATTTAACTACCATCAATGATTGCCATCAACTAACTGCAAATCAGACTTCTTCCATTACGATTAATTCCACTTTGCCAACAAAAATGTACACTTTCAAACATTAAGTGCTCCGTTCAAAATATAGAAAGCCAAAATAACAAAACAAACAAACAAAAAATCCCAATCAGATGGGTCAAAATAATAAACTATATTGCACCACCAGTTTTTAAGAAGAAATATCAATTGAGATCAGTGGAGGGCTTTTGTAATAATTGGGCTTACAAATTTACTCAAATTATAAGATCATCTGTAAAAAGTATGTAAACATTTATAAAATGTTACAATAACCTAAGATAGCTAATGTTAATTTTAAAAAGTACAGAAAGGACTAAATTAGTCTAAACAAAAAAGCCTACTAGTATAACTCCAGAACAATGTTAGAGTTATGGTTAATTAACAAGAAAACTGTTTGTTTGTTTTTTTTAAAAAAAGGGTTAACCAAAATTAGTGTGTCAGAAACTAAGCCTAACTGGTAAACAAAAGAATTAGGACAGTGTTTCTCAAACTTGCTCTGCCACTTGTGCAGGGAAAGCCACTGGCAGGCCGGGCCAGTTTGTTTACCTGTCGCATCCGCAGGTTCGGCCAATTGCGGCTCCCAGTGGCTGCAGTTCACTGCTCCAGGCCAATGGGAGCTGCTGGAAGTGGCGCGGGCCGAGGGACGTACTGGCCACCGCTTCCAGCAGCTCCCATTGGCTTGGAGCAGCGAACCGCAGCCACTGGGAGCTGCGATCGGCTGAATGTGCGGACGCGGCAGGTAAACAAACCGGCATGGCTCGCCAGGGGCTTTCCCTGCACAAGCGGCAGAACAAGTTTGGGAAACACTGAATTAAGAGATGGGCTGTTCTGCCCACCAATCCCTTTGTGGGGCCTTAGAAAGAAATTAGCTGCTGAAGCAAGCTTCACCTATCATGGCTGCCACCTTTAACCTCTCCTGGGCCTTTATCATCCTGATCCTGAGAGATATTCTTTCCAGACCAGGCTAAGGGAGGAATCCAGATAGTATCACCACATCTACCAGCTCCTGCTAAATCCAAATCACCACCTGAAGTGAAATGGGATTGGATTTTAACAATAATAGCAATGACACTAGCCCATGTCACTAACTCCCAAAAGACAGTTATTACCATCTTTAATACAATCTAAAACCCGTCAAACATGGTTGGTTTGTTTTTCCCGTCTAAAAACTCTCTCCTGCTAACAGGAAAGAGAACAAGTAATGTTATTAAAATGAAAACCGTATTTAATACTTTACATTTCAAATGCTTTAACTGTTTTTCCTTTCTTTATCTTTAATAAAAAGTTAAAAATTTTTAATATAGTATTTGTCTTAATATGAAATTGGCTGAAGTCTCTGTATAACAAACCCCAAACCTTATTTAATGCTGTTTAATGTTAATTAGTGACTAAGTTATGTTGACGCTATTGGCCTATATATTCCATCTAAATTAATACAACAGAGCTCTACTTGAAAATCAATGGCACAGAGTAGCTTAGTGAAAATTGCAAAAGCAGGAGATTTTGCACTTAACCTTCTGACTCTAAAATCTTTTATAACCATCGCGGTTTATTCAATGCAATTACCTGAAACGGTCCACACCCAAATGAGAACATAAGTCTTCATATGCTGAAAAAACTAAGTGTGCTAAGTGTTACTAAAAAGAAAAAGAATCAGTATCAAATGTTTCTTGATTATAATAAGGTTTTGTCTAGTTCAAGCTGAATTCATCCCTCCAGAAAGAATAAAGAGGGGACCTTATTAGTGAAGAAAAGGATAAAACAGTGATGTCAATAGGTTTGGGTATAATTGTATCACCCTTACCAATGTGTAGCAATTTACAATCATGAATAGTTCCATTGTATAAGAATTGCAGAATCAGGTCCTATATAATTAACAAATATTCAAATAAAGTGTTAAATATTTCTGGATCATCTGGATTTACCTATGAAATCATTTCCTTACTGTCACTTACTGAGAGTAGCTTAAACTAAAAAAGGTGTTTACAATTGTAAGGCTGCTGTCAAGATAGTAAGGGTGGTGTTTTAAAGAGCACCCAATGTTTTGCCTTACTTGGCTTCCAGTTTTGCTCCTGACTTCAATGGCAAACGGTGAGTGCTCTTCAAAATTCCACCCCAAAAGTCTTATTTTTCAAGTAAAAAGTATCTTGCTCATTTTGAAGGACATTTTGCAGGCCTCTCCTCACATGAAAGGTTTCTAGAATAATTGTTTTTGATATGCTTCTCTATATAAATGTCAATATCCCAACTGAACATCTAGTATATTACATTTGGTGAATAAAATCTGTGTGCATGCAGAACTTTTGCTCACACTGGGCCATAATGTATTCTTGATTTTTTTTTTTTTTAAGTCAAACTCTCTACTGACTTTGACAGGGGGTTCTTAAAAACTGATGGCATGACATGCCTCATCAGTTGGAGTTTGCTCCAAGAACATAATAAGGGTGTAACATAACCCTCTGACTATTATTGAAAGATAACAAGGCTAGACAAGGACATCATGTAAAGAAAGAAATTACTAAGGGCTAGGCTGTGCTATTTACACACATCTCACATAAAGGATAGTGTGGAGCCATGTTGCCCTGGGGGAACACAAAATGCATTCTGCTTTGGGGAGGCAGAGTACATCTCTTGGAGCTTTGATGTGTGCAGGCTTCAACCCTGCTTCTGTACCATTTTATAGGTTGTAGTTGTCCTGCTTCCCCTCTGCCTTCCCTGTTCCCTTTGCAGCAACATGTTTCCCAGGAATGTATGGAGGGAGCAGGATTGTGCTCTTCGGAGTTCAGGGGCTGGTATTTCTGTTTGGTCAGCTATGCAAGGGGAAGAAGGAACCTTACACCCTCCCCGCACTCTGTGTACTTAGGCAGACTCTGGCTTCAATTGAATTTATTGTTAAGTAGGTATTCAGCTGTGTCTGGGCCAAAACTCCAATCTTTGACTTTGAAATGAACATTTTTCAATATCTGCTCTAAGCCAAATAGTAGCTACAACCCAAAAAGGCCTATGATTGCATGTTTCGAAGTATCTTGCAGGGCACATATCAGAATAAGGTATTTTGCAACATTTAATTCTAGACTGCTGAATGCAGGGAAAACCAGGAAACTGAAGGGAGAAAGTGAAAGAAAAATATATGAGTGTGAGGGCTGGAGCATCTGAAGAGATGTAAGGGGAAGAAAAGGGAGGAGAATAGAGAAAAGGGAAAACTTGGCAACCCAGAGGAGAATATTGGAAAAAATAGGAAAATGTGCTATCAAGAGAGAAAAGAAGTGGAGGCCAAAGGAAAACATAAAGAGAGAGAGTGGAACTGTAGAGAGAAAGGACAGAAATAAAAATTGCTCAGTATTACAACACACTGAGCTCCCTCACTTCCCATTGATGTCTGTGGGAGTTCTGGCACTCTGTCAGAAAGGCAAAAGGAAAAGAATGAAATAAATGGAAAAAGAACGAACACACAACATTAATCTGCTAATTGTATTACTATCCAGTATTTGCTGTTGTGCTTGGATTTGGTGGGTTAAAATCTCCAGGTATTTAATATTCAGCCAAACACTAACATTAGCCATCCAGTACATTCTTATTCATTCCAGTACATTTACGTTGTGGTCTGCTCTTTCAGACTGCTGTGAAATTGGCACATCATATTTATATTTACTGTGACATACATTCTCATGTCACACCATAGTTTATATACATTTCCTCTGAATGTTTGGCCTGGCTATTAATTGTAAATTTTATACATCAGTCATATTCTCCCAATTCCAAAATATGGCCAAAACCAGTCACTTAAAACACTATATTGAAACAAAAATTGTTTTAGCTTTAATTTATCATATAAAAAGAGAAAAGTAGAACAATTTGTTTAGAAAAGTTGTAGACACTGGTTATAAAATGCAGTACTTGTTCTTGCATCATAGAGTTACCCATTGTCTCTATTTTAATTAGTCCTGTTTATTTTACCAGATTATTTTATTATTTTGGACCCACTGTTTGAAGGGTGGTTCATTCACACAATAAAGAAATTAATGACAATGTTAAGAACAATGAGTCAAATCCTGACCCCCAGTGCATCTCCTCTACATTTGTGTGGCTCCAAAACCTTGGAGGAAATGTAGATTCCCATCCAAGTACACAATTTGGTCCCAACATGCTGTATATTTACTATTTTATAGATTTTGTTGAAACAATTGAATTATCTAGAATGCAATTTTCCAGTCCATTTGCACATCTTGTGTTTATTTTTGTAGGTTTTCATCTTAGAACTAAATAGTAATTTCAGGAACTTTTTTTTTTTTAACAGTTTACCGAAAAGTAAGAGGCTGTGTACCTTTTAGGTTGCAGATTCAAATCCAGCCGAGGTTGGTAGTGACTGATAGTTGTTATTGTCTCATGGCTGCTTAGAGGCCCAGAGTGAATAGAGTTGCTCCAGTTCTGTTTTTTGCGAGGTATTCCCATCAGAGAAAGCACCACCATAATTGTCACTCTTGGTGGCATTCTCAAAAGGGAGACCAAATACTGAATGGACACTGAGAATGAATTGTCCTTTCAGCCTTTGATGTGGTCCTTACAAGTCAGTCATGAGGCTCATTGGCAGGGCAGCACAAAGAAGGAGCTTTTACTTGCCAGGCTATCCATACCCCTGGCTATAAAAAAATACTTTATTTTCCAAGGTTGTCAATCTGGCACCATTTACCAGCAAGAGATTTAGATGAAAACTATAAAGAAAAATATGCATATTGTAATAAGGTATGTGATTTTTTTTCTTTGATTGAATTCTTCTCTTCTTTCTCTTTAATAATATACTTGTCTTGGTTTCCACACGATATAGTGTAAGAGTAATAGCTTTCTAAGGTGAACACATTGACCACATTTATGCACTAAGGAAAAAACAATAAGAAATATTTTGTGAAATGCTAGTGTATAAGGTGGACCCAGCCCTTGGCTATGGGAACTTGCCCTGTTTTAGAAGTCAAATAAGCACTATAAACAAAGAATTGTTGTAAAGCAGGGACGGTGATCATGTACCTTCAGAATGATCAATACTAATTTAGTACTGAAAGGTCCCACACTGATCTCACTCCTGGAGACTGAAATGTCTTGGGACCCTGATGATGCCTTATGTATTTGAGTAGTTACATGGATAAAGTTACCCATACGCCCAAGTGTTGAAAGGATCGGGCCCTTATTTAGCTACAGAAACAGATACAGGAAACTGTACAGGCAGTGTCAGAGCAAGCTTCTCCCAGGCCGTTCCACTACTGTTATTCAACCTTGACCTGGAGAGACCCCTTTTTCATGTCCATTAAATCCTTGGCCTTACAGCTGAGACTGCCAACGGGGGTGCCAATTAGTGCTAACAGAAGTGTGTGTTCATTTTTTTTAAACAAAGTCCATTGAAAACTGGATTGAGACCACCAACTTATTTCACACAGGCCACCAAATAGCCATCACATTTTTATAACATTAAGTCACTACTGACCTGAAGTTCAACCTGCAGTTTAGTCTCTATATTCATTATGAATTCCCTGACCCATCTAGTTTTGAGAGGGTGCTTGCTAATTGAGCAGCATATATTTTAAGAAGTAATGTAAACTGTAAGTAATAAATAAGTGGTACAAGGCAAATACAGAAATAAAATCCATGCAGATGTTGTCTTTCATGCTGGTATATCAAATTTATTTGATCAACCATGTTTTAAAAAAACCTCAAGATTTTTTTAACATAAAATTTGAATATGATGGAAAATTGAAAGAATCATGCCAGGCAGATGAATAAAATGGATAGGACAATGAATAGCTGAGCAGAACAGAGTTTATTTAGAAGTTTCCCTTATATCTTTTTTGGTGTTCAAAAAAAAATCTTCTGTATTATAATAAATCTCATAATCTAATACACATACAACATTTTTTGTTATACTACTATGGATTTTTATATTAGGATGGGGGAATCTAACAATATTTTCAGTTACTAATACCTTTCCACCTAGAAATGCATATACGTATCCATAAATCTAGCTTAGATTTATTAAGAACTTCCAACGGTGAGACAGATCCTGCCTTTTATATACCTGTATTTGCAGGAGCCTGCGTTTAAATGGGCTGCCCTGAAACATGGTTCTATTTTTTTCCCTAAAAAGGCCATGTAGTAATGGAAATAAGAATTGTTTTTAATATGTGCTTTGACTTTTTATATAGGGAATAGGATCTTCTCAATATCTGATATAAGGGTTAAATAATCATTAGTCCCTCTGTAAACCTGTAATTCTCAATTTCAGATTCAAATACTGTACACCCTGTGGTTAGTCAAAATAGTGTCTGAAATGCTGGGAGAATGAAATACATCTGTGTTGGATGAAGATGGCATGTTGCTTTTTATCTTTTAGAATAATTAAAAAATGAGACGGCAACATTTTATAACTAGGCCGGGAGTCAGTTTTCTTTTCAATGGAAATGGTGAACGTCAATCTCTCACAATGCAATATATATTTTATAGTCAAGTCCTGTTGTGATGGAGTTAAAGTTGAGTAAAATTTGGAACTTCTTTATTATCTAGAGTAGACTGGAAGCCACAGGGACAGCTAAATTGACTTTTTATTGAGCTGCAGGCTGTGCTGCGGATACATCCTGTTAGCATAGCAGGCTTGATATTAAAAAAGGTTAGTCTTGGTATTCCAAATGTATATACTAACTGAGAAATTTCAAAAGGAATCATGTGAACGTTGGATCTGCTTGGAAAGTTATGCCAAAAGGGCATTTTTTCCAGTTCAGTAAACTTGAGTTCTGTAAATTTGTGTGTGTGTGTGTGAGAGAGAGAGAGAGAGAGGGAGAGAGATTTTGTGTGGAGAGAGTAAAGATTTCTGTGTGAAAGATGAGAGAATTGGGAGAGGGAGACACTTTAGCCTCTCCTTCAAGAACATCTCCCTCCTGAGTACGTTTACTTCCATCGCAATGGACTAGAAGAGATCCTTGTTTAGTGGTGCAGTGCCCCTGAGATCTAATTTAGCTTTTATAGGAAATTCAAAAAGAGACAGAGTGAGCAAGGGAGAACAGAACAAAGATATGAGTTTGCACAGGGAATATTGATATTTTGTAGGTTGCTTCTATAAATCCTTTCAAAGAAATTCTCTTAGAAAATGCTGACTTGGACTTTCTGCTAGAAGAGGGCAGAGCTTCAGTGCTGCACATTGAGCTTCACTCTTCTTCTTCTTCCAAAATCAAGGGTGGTCAGAAAGTTTGTTGTTGTGTGGTCTTCATTTTGTTGTTTTAATATCATAAACACAGTAACCTGTTTAAAAAGTATGTTTAATGTTGTTGCCTTTGGAAGCTTTTTTTAATTCTGAGGCTTATTGTTAAAAATATGTACTGGGCCCAGCTCTGTGAACACTGCAGCAAATATTCTCAAACATTATTTGAATAAAATTCACTTGAAAAATATTTGTGAGCATGACAAGTGATCAATCATACAAGCAATTCTGTTTGTTTTTTCACAAGTGTGTTAGAGTCTAACAAAAGTCTTGCAAATATTCATGAAGAAATTTGCACCAAAAGAGTTTGTGTAGCCCTCTTGATAGCTTGCTTTTTTTTCTGTATTTAATTTTTCTCTTCATATATTCAAAAATTTGTCATCCGATCAAGGAGCTGAAAAAATACCATGCAAACTAGGTGACTGATCACACACTATGAATAACCAGTTCCTGTAGAATTCAAACTTCCAAGTGAACAAGCAGAGGTTTATCCATTGCTAATCCCTGCAGGTGGACCCTGCAGGCATATTTCATGTAACCCACATGAATCATATCCAACTGGGTTTGTTCTCTTCATCCTGATTACCAGTCTCCCGCTTTCCCCATTATACATGCTCCCGTATGATCCTGAGCAGCACTAATCTAAAAACACAACATGAAGCTATTGTGTATGTGGGGCAAACTTTTAGGGGAAAACAGTCAATTTAATCGCTATGAAATTAATTAGCTGTTGAGAAATGTGTCATTTTCATATCAGTAATAACACATGAAATCTTTAATGTGCTCTGGGCAGACAGGTATGAAAATGTTCTTTTGGTTGGTAAGAGGCCAGATGAATTGCGTATACGTTTCTTTTATTTTAGGTTTTGTTGGTGGCTTTTGGCTGGCCCAGTTGTATCACTGTATAGTTTTTTAATTTTCTTTTTCCTTCAACTAATATTTTGTAAATAAAAATATGTTTGTCAAGAACAGATGGGAAGCTGAATTCAGACAACATGCTTTTTTTTTAGTGATACCACTGGATATTTATTCTTTATTCATCACCTAACACTGATTGGATTCCTTTCTCTTTCCCCTCCTCTAAAGAGCACATAGTAAGTCACTAATAAATATCCTGCATCCAGAGAACCATGCCCACAGCAGTACTCTCCAGTTTATATCATATTGCTTAGCTGAAATTGTTGTTGTTGTTGTTGTTTGTTGTTTCTAGGCAACTAGATTTATATAAACTGATAGAATTATGTAATTTGGCTCTGTAACAGAGTGCAATTAAGGGTCCAATCACATAATCAGTTACTTCAGATGATCAACTCCAGAGGTAGAACAATGAACCAGAAACCAGAACCACATTCACATTTGGTCCTATAAGGTTTTCATAATAGGTCTTACATTGATAAATCATAAAAATAATTATGCAATTAATTGAACTACTTATCTTTTTCTTCTTTACTAGCAAAATACAGCATTAGCTACAGGGCCATATTTTTCCAGTGCTTTACGAATAGATTTTATCCCTACATAAAAATATTAATGATGTTTTCGCAAAGTCCTGTTTCTGATCTAAAATGGTGAGGCTAGGAATCAGCAAAATAAAATCTGGGCTAAGGGAAAAATGTAAGCTTTTTAGAAGAAAGCTTAACAGTAATTTAGAGAAAAAATATAGGGAACTGCATTTCAATAATAAATTAAAGAAGGGATCTAAAGGCGAAACAAGAAGCTTTAGGATAAAAATGATATTTTGTATTTATAAAGGATTTATATAGGAATGCTGAAGAGCCATTTGGGAATTAGTAAAATGAGATATTCTTCAATAACATTTCTTGGTGATTTGAGTCATCTTTTTATACTGTGCCAAAGTAACCAAAAATTAAAGATACCAAGGCAGATTCTGAGATTGGTATGGTTTATTAAAACCTGGACTAATTCTGCTGACTTTTGATTTACTCCAGTGTAGTTAAGATCAGATTCTGGCCCAGGAGGAAATATTTTTGCAGACACCTTGTTATTGCTACTTACCCAAAAGTAAACTGAATATTTTTCCTGTTAATATGAGGTCAAAATTGAATTTGCACAATTTCACTAACGTTCTTACAGGTAACAGGCCTTGTCCTTGTAAAAATAAGCCTGAAGAATTTGTAGAATACTGTAATGGTACCTGGACCTATTTCCTACCCTCTGTCCATGTACCCTCTGTACGTGAAGATACTGGAGTCGGCTACTTGAAGAAAAAATAGTTAGTGTTTTCCTTCTCGCTGATGATGCCATATCCTTTAAGTGAATTCAAATTCTATAGTAAACTGGAGTATGTCTGCATAAGGACTACAGGATAGGCCACTATTATTGGAAAACTAAGTAGTAAGCTTCCAATATACAGCTTAGCTATGGTGTGTTCCATAGCAACTGAATGGAAGCTATTAGGAACCAAATTCTGCCCTCTTTTTTGCCAGATTGTTTTCAGTGGGTTTGCACAGATGTAATTCTGAGGAAAATTTGGCCCTAAATGTCCTATTTTATCCTGAAGAGGCCCAGAAACCCTTTTTCTCTGTGTGAAATAAATAAAATGTTCTCCTCCTGGCAGAAAAGAGATGGCATATTTCAGTTTCCATGTTTGAAAACAACCCCTCAGATGCTGAACATGGAGGAAGAGTCCATAAACTGGATTGTAACTGGTAAATGTCACCTAATGATAAAGGTTCCTGAAAGGTCAGGTTCTGTGCTACCCCAATCACTGGAATCTCTTGTTATTACTGAGCTTTAGGCTGAAGAGACAAAGTTCAGTGTATTATGCTCTCGTCCTCCTGAAAGTCACAGATAAATGAGTTTGGTAGTCTTAACAAAAGATCATCATCACACAGTTACTATAATAGTCTGTTGCCAGAAAAACCCAGGACTAGAATAACAGATGCACTGAGTTTCAGAATCCATGTTTATTGACAGATGTGTACAATAGGACTGGGCTGGTCTCCTCTTGGCCAGGCTTTACGTACCTGATGGTACAAATTCTGCTTGCCTTCCTCATATACGTAGTCCCAGCAACTCTTTCTTGATTACAGCCAGCAAGCTTTATACTTATGTCAGTACATCTCCCTGCTACAATATGAACATAAGAACGGCCAGACTGGGTCAGACCAAAGGTCCATCTAGCCCAGTATCCTGTCTTCTAACAGTGGTTAATGCCAGGTGCTTTAGAGAGAATGAACAGAACAGGCGGTGGTGAGCTGGAGCCAGTTCCCACCGGTTCGCTAGAACTGGTTGTTAAATTTCCAAGCCTTTTTAGAACCGGTTGTTCCGCGAGGGACAACCGGTTCTAAAGGGGCTTCTAAATTTAACCGGCCAAAAGTGGTGCCTTAGGCGCCAACTCCATGGGTGCTCCAGCCCTGGAGCACCCAAGGGGAAAGTTTGGTGGGTTCAGAGCATCCACCGGCAGCTCCCTGCCCCACCCCACTCCCGGCTCCAGCTCACCTCCGCTCCACCTCCGCCTCCTCCCCTGAATGTGCCGCCCCGCTCTGCTTCTCTGTCCCTCCAGGCTTCCCGTGAATCAGCTGTTCGCGTGGGAAGCTGGAGCGGGCTGAGAAGCAGGTGGCAGCTTCTTGCTCAGGCCCAGGGAGGCAGAGGTGGGCTGGGGCGGGGGGGGACGGGACGAGGAGGGCCGCCCGTGCCACAGCAGGTAACCCAGGGTGTGGGGGCACGCAGGGGAACCACTCCTCGCCCCAGCTCACCTCCGCCACCCTCGGCCTCAGTGTGAAGCCGCCACCTGCTTCTCAGCCCTCCCAGGCTTCCCGCCGAACAGCTGATTCCTGGGAAGTGGGGTGGGGGGCGGCACGGAGAAGCAGAGCAGGGTGGTGCATTCAGAGGAGGAGGCGGAGCAGAAGTGAGGTGAGCTGGGGCTGGGTGCAGGGCGGGGAGCTACCCGTGGGGGCTCTGCACCCACCAAATTTTCCCTGTGGGTGCTCCAGCCCCAGAGCCCACATGGAGTCAGCGCCTAAGGTGCCACTTTTGATGTGATCAGTGGGGGGAGTGGCCGCTCCCCTTGCTCCCCCACCCCTAGGAGCCAGAGGGACCTACCGGATGCTTCCTGGGAGCTGCCCCAGGTAAGCACCGCTGGGACTCCCCACTTTGCCCCCCGGCAGGTCCCTCTGGCTCTTAGGGTGGGGTGGGCACCCACTACGATGGCCCACGAGACCCTCCTGCCTGGTTCTGGGGGCAGTCAGGGGACAGGGGACGGGGGTGGATGGGGCAAGGGTCCTGGGGGGGGCATCAAGGAATGCGGGGGTTTGGATGGGGCAGGAGTCCCGGGGGGCGGGGGTGGGCAACGACCCCCTCGTGGGGTGAGGAGGGAACCAGTTGTTAAGATTTTGGCAGCTCATCACTGAGAATAGATAATCATCAAGTGAGCCATCCCCTGTTGCCCATTCCCAGCTTCTGGCAAACAGAGCCTAGGGATACCATCCCTGCCCATCCTGGCTAATAGCCATTGATGGACCTATCAAAATTAAAATACAAAACAAATAAAAGGAGAAATAAGTGGTCTGGAGGAGAGCAGTGCATTTGGTTCAATTCATAGCTCTGCTTTGACATTTGTCACTCCTTTGAATGTCAGCAAATGACAACAGGCTATTTGATAAAGTAAGGAGGGACGAGAATTATTGTGGAAGCATTTGCTATTTAAAAAGAATAAGTCAGTATTTTCCCAAATCTAAAATTCAAGAGAGGTGTAATTTTTAAGAGCAATGCACAGCACTGAAGACATTTGGACTCTGAAGGGTCAACTTCTATTTTTAAAGGGTCTACCTGGGTGTTACACAATTTTGGGGTCAGATCCTGTGAGGCATTTCTCAGGAGGCGCAGCCCAGAGGTGGAGGCAATGTGACTTTATGCCTCCTTGGTACCTCTCTAATTCTGGATTGCTCTGAGGCCAGTGCTGCCCACAGCATCAGGTAAAGGACCCACTTTATGTATCTCTCATGGGCTCCTCCATAACCCAGAATTGTTAGTGAAAAGATGAGATTCTAGAGCACAGTTCTGTGGCAAGGGGTGAATTGTACAGTCATGGAATCAGTGCATAGATAGCTCCTTGAATGTAACTGTATAACATGCCCTACTCCAGCTCACTGTATTATTAACTGTATCACACTGATTGATTGGTCATAATGCTGCAGTTTAGTTTCAAGTCAATAAACCATAAGCATCCTTTTGGAGATCACTTAATCTCAAGTGAGAAACTGTTGCTTCTTCTGTATTTCTAGATTTCCTTTTTCTTTCTTAATAGGTTTTGTTGTATTATTTTTTCTTGTATTTTTATTTGATCTTTTTGTTCTTTTCCAGTCTTTCCTTGTATTTGCTCCTCTAGTTTTTCATTTGTTTTTGCTTCATTTTCTGTATTTCTACTTATATTTCTCTCCTGCCAGTTTCTTCTTTTAATCTCCCTTCTTTGTATTTTCCTCTTCTCTACTCTTCTTTCAGTCATCTCTCTCTTTGTTGGCTGTGTCCATTGAGTGTGAATTGATCCATAGCTAGTCATAGCCCTTTAGAATTAAAGGTTTTCATGAGTCTCAGCTATTTTAAGAACCAGAATATCTCCTCTAACTCCACTGATATCTCCACAGATTTCAGCTTTAATATTGATATTAATAAAACAAAGTTAACCTGTCAATTACCTTGTCCCAAAGGGTTCTCAAAGCCGGTCTGCCACTTGTTCAAGGAAAGCCCCTGGCGCGCCGGGCCGGTTTGTTTACCTGCCACGTCCGTAGGTTTGGCTGATCGCGGTTCCCACTGGCCGCGGTTCACCACTCCAGGCCAATGGGGGCTGAGGGAAGCGGCGCAGGCCGAGGGATCTGCTGGCCACCCTTCCCGCAGTCCCCATTGGCCTGGAGTGGCGAACCGCGGCCAGTGGGAACCGCGATCAGCAGAACCTGTGGACGCGGCAGGTAAACAAACCTGCCCGGCTCGCCAGGGGCTTTCCCTGAACAAGTGGTGGACCGGCTTTGAGAACCACCATACTCACAAGCTTATTCATCACCTGTTTTGCTTTTTGACTGCACTAACTTCCAGCCCAGATCACGATCAAATCAATACATAATAATATATCTGCAGTTTGGGGAAAGTTTTGATTCCACCCATGTTAGACATATCTCCTACAGCATGTAAAAATATGTTATTTCTTATTGATTCCGAAGGTAGGTTCACACCACAAAGAGCACCATTTGTGTTTTCATGACCTAGGATGTGATTCACCATATATATAAGCATTAGCAACCAAGGGACAGATCTTCATCTCATGTAAATCAGCATAGCTCTCCTGAAGGCATTTCAGTAATAACAATGTAGACTAGCTAAGGATCTGGCCAAAGAGATTGATTATATGGAGGAAGAACTCAATTGCAGTGAAGAGTGGTTTTAAATGTCCTTCTTTGGTACCTTCCAAATTAATGACAGAGGGGTTAATTGCCAGATGGTAAACAAGACTCTGGGAAGTTCTCTTCCCTGCCTGGAGCATGCAGCTTTAGCAAGGACATTCTTACCCTTTTCCTATTCTGTAACAACTCCAAGTTGTCTGTTTTTACTGTACTGGGCTTGATTCTTCTTCTTTCATTTATATATTGGTTTTACACAAGTGTGAATCCATTGACATCAGTAGAGTTATTCCTTAGTTAGCAAAATTCATATTGGTAGCATCATAATCACTGTGGGGCAGACTCTGTTTTCCTTACTCACATGGCTTATTCCAGGAGTCATCTTACTGATTTCCATGGGCTTATTTGTGGACTGTTCAGTATGAATAAGGATGGCAGAATCTGGCCCTCAGTGGCTTGTTTTACCCTTCAACTTCAGGATGCTTCTGAATATAAGTACCAACAGTTTCAATGCTAATACAAAGAGGACTATCTGACTTCACTCATCTTTGCCTCTTTCAAAAATGAAACCATCCAAACCTTGACCATTAGTTGCACTGCTGCTTTTTGTAATAAAGAAGTTTCACTAGACAATGAAGCTCCTGTGGGAGGTGAAGTGAGGAAAGGGAGCACCTGGTAGTCCTCGGGTTCATTACTTTAGTTATTTCTTGAAATAACTTCAGGACTAAACAAGCTGATTTTAAGTTTAAGATTCTCAGCTTGCTCCATGAGCCTATATCAGTACATGAAGTGTTAAAACTGTACGAGAAAACTTTGTGCCCTTAAATCAGGACTCTGAGGTAGTCCTATTCTCACCAAACTATCTGTGATTGTAATGCAGACCTCTGAGATTCTTTTAAGCTTGGGACTATAGTTTCCAGTGTTTACAGGTTTTAAAGGCCCTCATTATCTGATGGATGCTGACATTCCTACTCATGTTGAGTAGAACCTTATTCCGCAATTAGCCCTATTGATTTCAGTGTGACTACTTGCAGAGTAAGGTGCTATTCAATGTAAGGGCGCTTGAATCTGGCTCAATGCATCTTGTAAAGGGTGGCACACAGCTGTCATTCACCCTTTATAACCACACATCTTCAGAACACTTGTGAGAAATTCAGTTTTATGACTTTTATTACATAGCCAATTGAATATTTTATTCTGATTCATACTTCCTATGTGGGAACCAGTAGCCCCACTGTTTAAATGAGTGAAAGAAGCTCAGTCCTCTTCCACTATAATAATGGCTCCATAAAGCAGCAGTCCAAAGATATAGGCTGACCACTTTGTCAATCTGTAGCCATCCCACCACATATGACCTGTGCTTTTCAAAATTTTATCTATATATTTCAGTAAGACTACCCTTTTCTCAGCCCTATTCACCAATAATGGTCAAAATGAAGAATTTTGAGGTCAGTTCTCAATTTTCTAATTAGTTATCATCCATTTTCTTTTGATATTTTAAACAACATCTTGGCAATTCCCTACCCAATCTGGTCAATGCATAGAATGGGGACATCTCTGCATATTCTTTGCCCTATATTTTCTCATAGCTTGCACCAAACGTTTATCTAAAGTCTACTACATGCACCAGCAATATCAATCTGCTTTGGCAAGGCCCATCATTTTGCGTAATTTTGCTTGAACATTTTTGTCTTCTCTTTTTCTATTAGCCAGATGTTCCCATCTGGTTCTGATGCTGTAGTTGCCTGAGGTTTGACACAAACTTGACCCATAATGTTTTTCCTCTGCCTGCGAAATCCACTGATGCAGCCCCTTTCCTATTAACCATCTACAATCTGAACAATGGGTCTTACATACAAGAATCACTGCTGTGTGAGCACTTCAGAGTCTTGGTTGCAGAGAAGAGTAATTGCTCTTAATTGCTTGCAACCAGCTGCTCAGATTATGTATCACAACCATATCATTGAGATAACATGTTCAAAACTATTGCATAGTCTTTGTCATACACCTTAGAGTAAGACACTCTTTTTTTGTGTCTTCACTACTGCATACTTCCATCCTATGACAGACTTTCCTTGGCAGCACATGAGATGACCATAATTCTATTCTCTAATTTCCCTCCTTTCCCACAATTTTCTACTCTTTTTCCACCAGCATGTCTATTCTTAAATTACTTTGGGTACCTTGCTGCATGCAACCCTTTAATGGCACACTTCATGGTGTTCTTATGTTGTGTTTCCTTTGATCTTTTTTCTAGGTTTGGCCCTCTTAGCTCTGATTCTTATTCTCTTAGGCCAGACCTACTTTCATGATGGGCCTGCCCAAACCTTCAGCAACTGTGTACTATTTTTCTTTTCATCTCTTATTTCTTGTTCTCACTATGATAATTTGGTATAGCATCTAATGGGGGATATGTTGCAAGCACTCTGGATCACAACCCTGGCATACCTTTTACATCTATAATAATTTATCATATGTGGATTTTATAATAGAAACTCTGAAATGCTGTTTTTCCCCTTTGGAAAAGATGGAGGAGCTTGATTCAAAGTTCAGGCTTCCTGTTTGGCTTACAGTTATTTATAACTCTCTTGTTTTCTGATATCGCTATCATAAAATAATACAGGGGTCGGCAACCTTTCAGAAGGTTTATTTCATTTATTCACTCTAATTTAAGGTTTTGCGTGCCAGTAATACATTTTAACGTTTTTAGAAGGTCTTTTTCTATAAGTCGTAATATATAACTAAACTATTGTTGTATGGAAAGTAAATAAGGTTTTTCAGATGTTTAAGAAGCTTCATATAAAATTAAATTAAAATGCAGAGCCCGCCCCCCCCCCACTGGACCAGTGGCCAGGACCCAGGCAGTGTGAGTGCCACTGAAAATCAGCTCGCATGCTGCCTTCAGCATATGTGCCATAGGTTGCCTACCCCTGAAATAATACCATCATGGTCTCCATTGAACTAGCCACTAGTGTTTTAACTCACAACTGCCTCCTACTAACTTACAGTTGAATATCCCTCTATGACATCTATTGAATAACATTTAATTAATCCTTTTTTAGTAAATGAGAGTTTTTTACAGATCCTTGCTAGTTTACTTGCCATGCTGCTGCTGATTCTTTCTCCCTGTTTGTTTTATCTCCATGCTGCTACTTTATCATCAGTGATGCTTCTCCACTGCTACTGATTTGTTCATTCACTTGGTCACTTAACCATTTTCCCACTGCTGTAAGGCATCTCTTTCTACTTGTTCTCCCCTTCATGCAGACGAGTGGAGGTCCTTTCCCAAATAGATCATTCAAAGTAGTCATGTGCCGTTAAAATCTGTTATGGTTCTTACTGTCTGGTTCTTATTCACTTTTTTCAGTCAGTCCTTTTGTGTGAGTAAGGAATTCAGGAGTTTGTATAAAAATAATAGGGTAATCATTGTAACAGTAGCCACCACAGTCAGTGAGTACTGATCCCTGTCATGTGACAAGAGTAATGACCTTTAATCCTGCCCCTGCAAGTAAATGGAATCATGCACCTGCACTCCTGTGTGTTACACTCTTATTACAGTCACCCGCGCTTCTCTAAATGGCCTACTTAATTGGATTAATTCAGTTATAACAAACATTACCAACTTGAGAGGTGAAAAGAAAAGGAGTACTTGTGGCACTTTAGAGACTAACCTAATTTATTTGAGCATGAGCTTTCTTGAGTTACAGCTCACTTCATCGGATGCATACTGTGGAAACTGCAGAAGACATTATATACACAGAGACCATGAAACAATACCTCCTCCCACCCCACTCTCCTGCTGGTAATAGCTTATCTAAAGTGATCATCAAGTTGGGCCATTTCCAGCACAAATCCAGGTTTTCTCACCCTCTGCCCCCCCCACACACAAACTCACTCTCCTGCTGGTAATAGTCCATCCAAAGTGACCACTCTCTTTAAAATGTGTATGATAATCAAGGTGGGCCATTTCCAGCACAAATCCAGGTTTTCTCATCCCCCCCACCCCCCTCCAAAAACCACACATACAAACTCACTCTCCTGCTGGTAATAGCTTATCCAAAGCGACCACTCTCCCTACAATGTGCATGATAATCAAGGTGGGCCATTTCCAGCACAAATCCAGGTTTTCTCACCCCTCCCCCCCCCCCCACACACAAACTCACTCTCCTGCTGGCAATAGCTCATCCAAACTGACCACTCTCCTTACAATATGCATGATAATCAAGGTGGGCCATTTCCAGCATAAATCCAAGTTTAACCAGAACGTCGGGGGGGAGGTAGAAAAAAACAAGGGCAAATAGGCTACCTTGCATAATGACTTAGCCACTCCCAGTCTCTATTTAAACCTAAATTAATAGTATCCAATTTGCAAATGAATTCCAATTCAGCAGTTTCTCGCTGGAGTCTGGATTTGAAGTTTTTTTGTTATAAGATAGCGACCTTCATGTCTGTGATTGCGTGACCAGAGAGATTGAAGTGTTCTCCGACTGGTTTATGAATGTTATAATTCTTGACATCTGATTTGTGTCCATTTATTCTTTTACGTAGTGACTGTCCAGTTTGACCAATGTACATGGCAGAGGGGCATTGCTGGCACATGATGGCATATATCACATTGGTGGATGTGCAGGTGAGCCTCTGATAGTGTGGCTGATGTTATTAGGCCCTTTGATGGTGTCCCCTGAATAGATATGTGGGCACAGTTGGCAACGGGCTTTGTTGCAAGGATAGGTTCCTGGGTTAGTGGTTCTGTTGTGTGGTATGTGGTTGTTGGTGAGTATTTGCTTCAGGTTGGGGGGCTGTCTGTAGGCAAGGACTGGCCTGTCTCCCAAGATTTGTGAGAGTGTTGGGTCATCCTTCAGGATAGGTTGTAGATCCTTAATAATGCGTTGGAGGGGTTTTAGTTGGGGGCTGAAGGTGACGGCTAGTGGCGTTCTGTTATTTTCTTTGTTAGGCCTGTCCTGTAGTAGGTGACTTCTGGGAACTCTTCTGACCCTATCAATCTGTTTCTTCACTTCCGCAGGTGGGTATTGTAGTTGTAAGAATGCTTGATAGAGATCTTGTAGGTGTTTGTCTCTGTCTGAGGGGTTGGAGCAAATGCGGTTGTATCGCAGAGCTTGGCTGTAGACGATGGATCGTGTGGTGTGGTCAGGGTGAAAGCTGGAGGCATGTAGGTAGGAATAGCGGTCAGTAGGTTTCCGGTATAGGGTGGTGTTTATGTGACCATTGTTTATTAGCACTGTAGTGTCCAGGAAGTGGATCTCTTGTGTGGACTGGACCAGGCTGAGGTTGATGGTGGGATGGAAATTGTTGAAATCATGGTGGAATTCCTCAAGGGCTTCTTTTCCATGGGTCCAGATGATGAAGATGTCATCAATATAGCGCAAGTAGAGTAGGGGCGTTAGGGGACGAGAGCTGAGGAAGCGTTGTTCTAAGTCCACCATAAAAATGTTGGCATACTGTGGGGCCATGCGGGTACCCATTGCAGTGCCACTGATCTGAAGGTATACATTGTCCCCAAATGTAAAATAATTATGGGTAAGGACAAAGTCACAAAGTTCAGCCACCAGGTTAGCCGTGATATTATCGGGGATAGTGTTCTTGACGGCTTGTAGTCCATCTTTGTGTGGAATGTTGGTGTAGAGGGCTTCTACATCCATAGTGGCCAAGATGGTGTTATCAGGAAGATCACCGATGGATTATAGTTTCCTCAGGAAGTCAGTGGTGTCTCGAAGGTAGAGACTGGGAGTGGCTAAGTCATTATGCAAGGTAGCCTATTTCCCCTTGTTTTTTTCTACACCCCACCCCCCACCCCCGACGTTCTGGTTAAACTTGGATTTATGCTGGAAATGGCCCACTTTGATTATCATGCACATTGTAAGGAGAGTGGTCACTTTGGATGAGCTATTACCAGCAGGAGAGTGAGTTTGTGTGTGTATGGGGGTAGGGGGGTGGGAAAACCTGGATTTGTGCTGGAAATGGCCCACCTTGATTATCATGCACATTGTGAGGAGAGTGGTCACTTTGGATAAGCTATTACCAGCAGGAGAATGAGTTTGTATGTGTGGTTTTTGGAGGGGGGTGGGGGGGTGAGTAAACCTGTATTTGTGCTGGAAATGGCCCACCTTGATTATCATACACATTTTAAAGAGAGGTTTCAGAGTAACAGCCGTGTTAGTCTGTCTTTGCAAAAAGAAAAGGAGTACTTGTGGCAACTTAGAGACTAACCAATTTATTTGAGCATGAGCTTTCGTGAGCTACAGCTCACTTCATCGGAAGAGAGTGGTCACTTTGGATGGACTATTACCAGCAGGAGAGTGCGTTTGTGTGGGGGGGCGGAGGGTGAGAAAACCTGGGTTTGTGCTGGAAATGGCCCAACTTGATGATCACTTTAGATAAGCTATTACCAGCAGGAGAGTGGGGTGGGAGGAGGTATTGTTTCATGGTCTCTGTGTATATAATGTCTTCTGCAGTTTCCACAGTATGCATCCAATGAAGTGAGCTGTAGCTCACGAAAGCTCATGCTCAAATAAATTAGGTTCGTCTCTAAGGTGCCACAAGTACTCCTTTTCTTTTTGAGAATAGAGACTAACACGGCTGTTACTCTAAAACTTCAGAGGTGGTGTGCCTAGTGGATGGAACAGAGGGGGGTCAGGCCTCCTCTGTCCTAGTTGCAGCTCTGCAAGTCAGTTAATCTCTCTGAGCCTCAGTTTATCCCCTTTAATGTGTGGGTAACAACTGCTACCTCTCAGGGATGCCATGAGTATTAATTATTTTTGGTTTTGCTCTGTCAGATGCTATATTAATTACAGAGTATTATTATTTAATTTAGGTTTATGATATAACAGCTAACAGCACACAAACCTGAAGGGACTGAATGGGAATATAGGAACCATATCCCCTACTCCACTATAAACACCAACTAGTACTACCAATAAAGGATAATACTTACAATTAGAAGAGAAATATGGTGCAAAGGGAAAACAGGCACAAGTAAAATCCCTGTTTAATTGGTCATGGTAGTGAGAAGGAGCCTCTAAGTTATAAAGACACTGAAGTGTTTCTAAAGTGAACCGCAACTGTGAAGTCACCTTGTATATAATTGTCTTTAGTTGAGAGTGATGTGTTGCCCTAACTAGTCTATCTGGAGTAGTGCCTGAACTACATCTAAAACACTGGGATCATAAAGACATAAAAGGGTCACTTGCTGGATTCTTTCTCTGCTTCCTTACCATATTCTTTCATTTTGCCTACAGCATAGCATCAGCCAAAATCTTTTTCAGTCCACTAGTGCTTTAAAAGGGATGCATATAAGGAAGACCTCCAAATGGTTTCATTTTCATGAAGTGTTTTATCCAGATTGTGTTTGACTTTTAAGCCAGACATAGCTTTTTCAAATTATTGGAACATTAACCCCAAAATGTTTGGTTTACTCTTATAATCATTTCAAGTATCCAGTTAGGAATCAAACTATTTTGTTTAAAAATATTTGAAGTGCAATTAGTGCCTGCTCCAAAGCCCACTGAAGTCAGTGGAGTCTTTCAGCTGATTTCAGTTGCTTTGAATCAGGCCCTTAGTGTGCATAAATTTGAGAAGACAGCGTTATTCACAACTCACAAACGAGTTAAGCAGTTCAACCCAAATGAGTGCCAATTAAAATTTGTATAGCAAGTCCCACCATCATACATTCAGTAAACAGATTTTGGAGACAAACAAATCAGTGAATATTTTAGAGAGTGTAAAAAAATTATTGGTAATATTTTTTCAATGCCCTCTGCTTGCAAAGCCAGGCTTTTAGTTACAGTGACCCAAATACTACTACTTTCAGTTGTGCCCTTGTAAGACTGGAGTAACCCTGCTAGCAGATTTACTATGGTGTAGTGAGATGAGAATTTGTGTCAGGAAGCCCAACTGTACAGGGCTTTGAAGGACAGGAAAATTATTGTTAAAAAATGTACCTTAAATAGCATTTCTACACATAATAATGTCAGAGTTTTAAAATGTGAGATCAAGTATTCTTTATATCAATGGGAAGCTGGTAAACTCCCTTTTATGTTGGAAAACTATTCAACAGAATATTGTGAATAACTCTGGTCAGTTTCCTGCACTTGGTTCATGTTTGGAAAGCTATTTTTATAACCATATAGTTTAGAAACATTTTTTAAGTATTTATTTATTTGTATAATGAAAGAGCTGCCTCACCTTAGGTGAGTGGATTTTTCAAGCACGTAGTGTGTGTGCACAGGTGTTCGTGTCTGAAAGAGAGAGAGAGAAATGGAGAGACACATAATGACTCCTTAAGTAAGAATGAAGTTATAATTGTAATCATAAATACACACACACACACTTGGATAACTATAGATATAAAAAAAATCAAAAATTAATTTCTTTTGGTAAGGTAAAAGAAACCTCAGGAAACCCATCTTTGATTTGTGTTGTATTTAAACAAATGAAGTAACTAAAAGTTTCATAATGCTGATGGTGGAAAATGGAACACTGTTTTTATCCAAAAATATGTTTATAATCTTTAGATCATGAAATAACTATGTAGGCAATTCTTCTTTTTAAATTTAATACACCAGAATTACAGAAACCACATAATACAGCTCTAGTAAGTGAACAAAGACTGAAGAGAATAAACAAAATGTGCTTCTGCTGTCTGTAATCCCTCCTGTGCTTTATTAAACACTCGGTAAAATAAAATACAGATGTTATAAAGAGTTGGAGGGAACATTGATTTTTTCATTACTAGCTAAAGGTTTGCAAGCAGTATAAAACCAATTCAAACATCATAGCAGCAAGAAGTAATGTTTTTAAAATTCTTTTGTAGAAAGCAGCAGGAGACCAAACAACAGCTTGCTTTAGTTATTGTTGTTGTGGTTTAATGTGTGGAGATGGTGGAGTAGGGTCTTACTTATTTCTGATATTAGCAGTTTTTGTTCGGTTTTGTTTATGTTTGCGGGGGAAGGGGGTTATGTGTGTGTTTATTTATTTTTAAATAAAGCTATAGATTACAGCTAAGTAAATAGTGTATTTGATGCATTTTGCCCCCTTTGTTCCTAAATTATTCACAAGCAGGCAGCAAATTTATCAAATTATTCACTATTACATATTAATTTCTAAATATTTTCTGTTATAATTCTTGGTGTCTAGATTGTTCACAAGCGGTAAGTTGCCAAAGTTTGATTTTCAAAATTCAAGATGTACTGGTTAGGTCTGATCACATGACATGTGGTGGTGTTTCTGTTTCCTGACAGGATTACAGTAACTCTTAAAACCAGATTTTCTAGTGTGAATGCATTCAAAATTCATGACATTCTCTAATATTAACTTAAAATTAGTTGTTCCTGAAATTCAGTAATTTTTTTTTGCTAGACTACTTGTGGAAAGTGAACATGAAAGGAATATGAAAAAATCTGAAGCTAATTCAATTTTTTCAGGTAAATATTTGCTGAAAATATTTTTAGGTATTTGCTCAGCTCTACTACAGATTAAATATTATTAGTCTAGTGAAATTTTTCCTAAATTCCTTTATTTGCTTTGCAGATATTATAGACCAGTCAGCCTATCTTCAATACCTGGAAAGATACTGGAACAAATTATTAAACAATTTTTTTTTAAAGCATCATGGATTTGTCAAGAACAAACTAACCTAATTTCCTTTTTTGACAGGGTTACTGGGCTAGTGAATGGGGGTGGAGGGAGCAGTAGACATAATATTGGTTGATTTTAGTGAGGCTTTTGACACAATTGCATGTGACATTCTCATAAGCAAACTAAGGAAATGTGGTCTCGATTAAATTACTAAAAGGTGGGGTGTGCAACAGATTGAAAGACTGTACTGTACTTGAAGAATAGTTAAGAATGGTTTGCTGTGAAACTGGGATGGTGTACTTGGGGGGTCTTGCAAGGGTGAATCCTGGAGCCAATACTATTTAATATTTTCATTAATGACTTGGATAATGAAGAGGAGAGTATGTTTATAAATTTTTTGGATGACACCAAGCTGGGAGGGGTTGCAAGCACTTTGAGAGACAGTATTAGAATTCAAAACAACCTTGACAAATTAAAGAATTGGTCTGAAATCAACAAAGATATGTGCAAAGTACTACATGTAAGAAGGAAAAATCAAATGCATAATTACAAAATAACTGGCTAGGTGGAAGTACTGCTGAAAAGGATCTGGGAGTTATTATGGATCAGAAATTGAATATGAATCAACAATGTGATGCAGTTGCGAAAAAGACTAATATCATTCTGGGGTGTATTAACATGAGTAGTGTATATAAGACACAGGAGGTAATTTTTCCATTCTACTCAGCACTGGTGAGGCCACAGCTACAGTACTGTGTCCAGTTTGTGCCAAACTGGAGAGAGTCCAGAGGAGAGCAACAAAAATGATAAAAGGTTTACAAAATCTGATGTCTAAGGAATGGTTAAAAAAAAACCTGGCCTTGTTTAGTCTTGAGAAAAGAAGACAGAATGTGGACTTGATAACAGTCTTCAAATATGTTAAGGGTTGTTATAAAGAGGATGGAGATCAATTGTTCTCTAACTCCATGGAAGATAAGACAAGAAGTAACGGGCTTAATCTGCAGCATGCGAGATTTAGGGTAGATATTAGGAAATACTTTCTAACTATTAGGACAGTTAAACTCTGGAATAAATACGGAAGGGAGACTATGGAATCTCCATCATTGGAGGTTTCTAAGAATAGGTTAAACAAACACCTGTCAGGGATAGTCTAGGTTTACTTGGTCCTGCCTCAGTACAGGAGACTGGACTTCATGTCCCCTTAAGGTCCTTTCCAGCACTACATTTCTATGATTTTATTTGCTGCATAGTTTGTATTGTTTAAGATGATGATGTGTATGCATGTTTCGGTGTGACAAATTGCATGAATATGGTCTGCAGGATCAAGTCGTAGTACAGTTTGCTTATATTTGTGTGGGGGAGAGTGCAAGCTTGTATGTATGAACAAAGTGGTGTGTGCATGCATGCACACGTACACAGATAAATAGCAGGCTACAGTCCTGCAAACACTATGCAACAACTAACGTGCCAGTCTTTCACTACTGAAGTCAATGGCAAAACTGTCATTGACCTCAGTGGGATAGGATTTAATCTTCATAGACTTTAATGATGCAGAGATATATCCTAAGGATGCAATGTTCATTGCGTCTGTGAGCTGCTGAGCTCCCTTAATTGCCACTGACTTCAATGGAAATTGAGGTTGCTTAGCACCCCTGGCTGCTTCAGTACCTTTGGTATCAGATCCTCTCATATTCATTCTAACTAAAACCCTTTGTTTAATAGGCTATTTATTTACTTGGTTTCTGATGATGAGATAACAGATGACCATTTGTGGAACCAATACTGATGACTGAATTGACTGATTTTATAGCTGTGTTCAATACATTATTTGAAAAGGTTCTTTCCTGACTTTGATACATGCACTTTGTGCTATGTTCTCTTGTCAGACTAGGTGAAATGGCTTTTCTGGAAAAACATGAAGAAATAATATGATAAAGTAAGCTGGTAAAAGCATCGGATCTTTCTTATATACATTATCAAATTATTTGGTATTCAAATACAAATTTCTATCATTTAAAAAGATCTTAAGTTTTCAAAAAGTATTTTAAGAGCCTAAGTCCCATTTTCAAAAGCAGTTAGTTAAGCAGTTAGAGCCAGATTTGAAAGGTATTTAGAACCTAACTCTGACTAAAATTAATGGAAGTTAGGTGCCTAAATACCTTTAAAAATCTGGTCATTAGGTCCAGATCTTCAAAGGTATTAATGTGAAGGTATTACCTTCAAAGGTATTAATCTACTAACTCCCGTAGATTTCAATGGGAGTTAGGCTCCTAAATATCTTGGGGGATCTGGGCCTTAGGAGCCTAAGTCCCACTGACTTTCAGTGAGATTTAGAGGCCAGATTTACAAAGATATTTTAGGCACCTAAAGATACTGACAGGCAACTTGTAGGATTTACAAAAGTGTGCAGACAAGTTAGGTGAAAGTCCGTGGGAGTTAGTCACGTAACTCACTAAGGTGAATTTGTAAATCTCACTAGGTGCCTGTCTGTGTCTTTAGGTGCCTAAATACCTTTACAAATCTGTCTGCAAATTTACAGGTAGGTCTGCACAGCTCATGGAAGTGAGCCTCCCAGCCCTGGTCAACAGACCTGGGCTAGCTGGGCTCGTGCTATTGCTTTAGAAATAGCTGTGTAGGCAGCACTTTGAAGTTGCGGCTGGGGTGGAGCTCAGGCTCTGAAGCCCACCCCTTCACCTCCCTAGCATTACAGAGAAGATATATTAAAAACAACAAAAGGACTTGCATGCATTCTAATAAGCCTATCAGCTCCAAAAAGAGCTTTGGCAAGTGAACGGTCCATCAAAACCCACACAGTGTCTACAACAGCATAACACCTTTTTCTCAGAACAAGAATCTCCATGAGCAGGTCAAGTCCTTCCAACCCTTTCCAGAAAGGATTGAACTCTCCCTGGTACAGAAGGTGCCGTCCATTTTCTGGATCAGAAAGCAGGCCCTGATTGAGTTTAAACTCAGGCAGTGTATCCAAAAGTCGTTTCTTTTTCTGCTGATCTGTGGAGAATCCAGTTTGAACCAGTAGATGAAAGTCTCTCCAGGCAGTGGTACCTTTTGGGAAGTGTTACAACCTGAGTGAGTTTGCCTAATCACCCCCAACTGTTCTTACTTTCTGGAAAGTTGTTCTTCCCCGACCCCTTGGAATTGCATACAATCTCTGGCCCACAGTGATGCATACATTTAATACAGTAAATCTCCTGGAGACACTGCGGGAAATTGCCATTGTCTGTCATGGAAGGTTGTGCTGCTTGTCACTGGAAAGATAATTTTAGCTACATTTATCGTAAGTATTTGGATCTGGCATTTGACCTGAGTAAAATAGGACCACATTTCCAAAATAAAAAAGCAGGACCTTTGTGAAGGCAAAATAGTCATAACAGGAAACTAAAGTATACTTTAAAAAAGTGTGTCCTTACTGCCAGTTTCTAATGGTCCTGAGACACCTGGGTATTTCTCAGCTTGGAGGATTTTTCCAGTAGCTTAAAGCACTGAATGAGTTTATCATGAAACACTAAACAGGTGTCATTAACATTTACTTTGAGCAAAAGAATATCTTTGATAGAATATATATTCATTCAACCTTTTGCTACAAACACCGTTCGCTACACCCAGTGCTCATTCCTCACTGGACTGTTTGTTCCTGATAAACAGAGCAAATGTTACTGAGTTTAGCAATATTCTTGCACATACATTTGGCAGTTATGGAATAAATAAATATTTTGACTGATCAGATGAAAAGCTGGGAAATTTCAGGACATCCCAGAAGTTGTTCTTGGGATACTAAGACATTATATGAAAAATTGGGATTGTTTTTACTAACACCATGACACATGGTTACATTATCACAGTGTAATGATGTTTTGTGCAATGGGGGTTGTAGTTGCCTTGTGTCACCGCAACTCCCCTCCATGCTGGCTTTGCACAACTGATCCTTTGTGTAATGCCATCAGAAGCCAGTATAATGGCAACGCTGGGGCAGAGTTGTTCAAGATGTGTATTTTGGGAGGATGGAGTGTCTGGGTCACTCTCCTGGGACTCAAAGTCTACCAAGTGGTAGATGAGTTTGTAGATGCATTATTTGCCAGCACCTGGTTACTAGGAAGCAGAGTATGAACAGCAACTGAAGGCCAGTTGACACAAGGCTCTGGTATCAGAAGTCTTCTAGGAAGTTTATTGGCAACGTATTGCAGTTGAAATAAATTCATGAATAAATAAAATGCCTATTCACTGCAGAGTATTCATCTGTTATCTTTTGAACACTTGGGGGAAAGATTAGATGTATATCTATCTGTTTTGATTCCCCCCCCCCAAATGGAAACTGGTTTTGAGTTTTATTGAGCTGCCCAGGCAGAGGATCCCAGATGAATTTTAATAAGAAGCTGGGAGGAGGGGGGGGGGCGCAAGGGGAAGGACTCCAAGGACCTTGTTGACTGCCCTGCATGTGTTTAAATGTTGTTTCCCATTTAAACATTCTCCACTGGAGAAGACTTTGGATTTTCTACCTTTCATTATGGAGAGGGCATGTATGCATGTTCACTGAGGGCCTGGTTATCGTTTCTCAGTTGTTTGGATTTTCAGGAACACTACACTCCTAAGGTTGGTAGAAGTTAGTTTTATCCTCTAATATCTAATGTGATTCTGTAGCTGAGGAAGTCTTGGTTCATAGACAATGGCAAATCAGTGTTCTCTGGCCCTAGTGATCAGGTAAATTGTGAAGGAAAGAATGGATTGTATTTTATCCTTGCATTGAGTCACAGATATTGTCAGTGACTTTTAAAGGTATAGTGGAGAATACAAACATGACTGTAAATACAAGCAGGATATGTATAATGCATATTAAAAATCCATATCAACAATTATATTCTCATCATAATGTTCAGGGATTTTATATATGTAACACTGGGATGAAAAGTTATGAAATCTGCATAAAATAGTTGCTTTAAAATTCAGAACATGGCTGTTTTCCAAAATGAAAACAGATATTAAGTATCTGTAATACTGTATATTTATCTTGCAGTATATTGACCTTCAAGACTTGCCCATTTGGCCTTAGTTAAATGGACCAGTTTATCCTAATATGTATGGTATTACCAAAACTTCTATCTCCTTACTATAGGGGAATACCTAAAATGCTACTGTTTACCTAAGATTTTATTTATAAAAGAGAATGTGTTAATTATGTCCTTTTAACCAGAGGAGAAAAGGACTATAGGAACTAGAAGTTTCCTTGTCACTTAGATTATGAATGTCACTTAGAATGGGACCATTAGGGCTTGAACTTGTAACCAAAACACACATGATTTGGCCTAACCATGCAAGTAGGCTCACTGATGCGTGAGTAGGTGTCCAGAATTGGGTCCTAGGAGGGAGGAGAGATCAAGTGGAGAAGAGGGAGAAGTGTGTCAGTAGCAAGACCCTCCAGGAGGAGCAGCACAGGGAATAGTAAGTGAAGAAGAGTTATCAGGGTAAAGTATGTGATAAAAACATAGTGTAAGGGAGGTGAGTTAATAAAAGGAAGGAGAAAGAAAGACAAAGAAAAAGAAAGTGGCTGAACTAAGAACAAAGTAAGAACAGAACTTTGCCAACGATGGAAAAGCAGACTGAGAAATCCATCTGAAAATATTCTCTCCTCATTATTGCTCACTTCACTGATGGTATGGGAGGGGTTTAAATAGCTGCCTACCGCTATCTCATGCTTACACATGGCCCAAATTCAACGCTCACTAAGACCAGTGCAATTCCATTGTCTACATATATCTTTTCTTATTGAATAAAGGTTTGTCAGTAACACACTGATTGATTAGTTAGTGGAGCTGAGCAAAACATACTTATTTGAATGTATCTGGAAACGGTCTGTCTTGCTTGGCAAGTGTTCACTTGGAATTTTGGATCTGATTGTTCAAATCCAGGGAGCTAGTTGTGTGGGAAGGATTATCACTGGCAGTGCAGGGCACCTGAATCTCCTATGAGGTTTCTGTCAACTTTACACACAGTTTCACAAACCTACACCCGAAATTCACACAATTCTCTGCTTTTAATTAAATTCTTTCTGAAAATCTCCTACCATTGCTCTTGCAGACAAGATGAATGTATTTCATTCTCTGTGTAAAATTTTAGAAGCTACTCCCGTTTACTCTAGATATGTGCAATAAATTCACCACTGTGGAAAATGGATTTACCAGTTTTTGCATCTGTCAAACATTTACCCCCACAAAGCAGCATAACAATTTCTTTTAATCAGTGCTTTCTGGCTGATAGTTTGCTATCCAGCTAACATCTCAGTGCTGGCTAGAAACAGATGTGGCGTAGTTATAGTAGTTGATGCGTTAGCCAAGGAAATCTGGTTACTTACACCCATTAATCTGAAAAGATGTTCAGTTACAACTTCTTTTTGGACCCAGTTCCACTGCAAGAGATGCCTATTAAGAAATAGAGGTCTGGGAATACTCAGCCTGCTAACTGATTGAACAATGTGTAGTGCTTTAAAAAGCAGTTTGTGCTACTGTCATGACTTTGTGTAAAGAGAGCACTGGCTGGGAAAGAGATACTGTTATCTCCTGGTTGAGCATTCTGTCTCATCACTTCCCTGGATGGGCATATTTTTATAATGGGAAATGATAAGTCCATTCTCTGTAATATCCTCTTGAGCCATTAATATGCTGTCCTGTTTTGGGAATGGCAGAGAGTTGCGTTGAGCTGAGTCAAGCCCCAGGAGGCACTGTGTATGAGAGAAACCGTGCTACCTGGAGATTTTGTGTGCTTGGGGAGTGGGGGGTAGTATGAGCACTGTACCACTCCATCAGAAGGTGCAATGTGTGCCTTGCTCAGCAGCACCCAACTGTCCTGGCAGGTATGGATGTGGGCACTGCCTAAGGTGACCAGATAGCAAGTGTGAAAAATTGGGACAGGGGGTGGGGGGCAATAGGAACCTATGTAAGAAAAAGCCCCAAATATCGGGACTGTCCCTATAAAATCAGGACATCTGGTCACCCTAGCACGGCCTCTTTCCTTTACCCCTTTGTGGTGCCTTCTGCCCAAGGTGATGGTAGCAGAGAGCAGTTCTTACGTCCAGGAGAGTGACAGTAATTGTGCTGGGGGACACATACTGAGGGGAAAAGGCTTCTTTCTACCTTTTCCCACCCACTTTTTCACCTCCCAGCGGTCAAGAAAATCTGGTTCACAATACACAGCACCTTTCATCCCAAAGGATTATGAAGTACCTTATAAACGATATACAGACCAATACAGGAATCAGGCAGCCACTTCTGGGGTAGAAGAGCTGTAACCAGATGGATGTCTGCTAAAGAACACTAGAGTGGAAAACAAATGCCTCTTCTTACCAAAATAGTGCCGGGGGGTATTAATGTCCACACAGAGGAAATAGGACATTGGCATTTAAGTATTACTGAAGATCTCCTCCTACCTGTCCTCCCCTCTTGGAATTCAACAGGTATGTTCCTTCTTACAATGATAAATACCTACTTTACCCTGTTTACTGTTTTCAAGAGCAAATTAAAAGATTAATAATATTTTAACGTTTACATTTGGGGTTATATCTTAGCCCTAGAGAGGCTCATTCATATCAGCTATACTTTAAGTTTCTCAACTTGTACCCTTTACTCATAAGGTGATACTCCTATACTAAGTGGTATCTCTGATGATGCATATTAATGTTTATGGCAATGCTATACTGTACACTCACTTTGCTGAACTGGAAAAGAACAGTGTGTCTTTCAGTGTGAGCTAACACCTCCTTAAAGATGTAAACTGACAACCAGCACACTGGAATTTCACTAATTATTTTACCAAGCCAATGACGACTAATCAAATTGTATTATTAGGCTGTCTGCTGTAAAGTAGCTGGCACTACCTGTTTTGTGGATTTAGGATTTCTCTTTCTCACCAGTATCTGCTGTCAATCTAGCATCTTTCATGAATACAAAATTCACTGAAGAATCTGAAAGGAAAAAATAAACAAAACTCTGTGAGGTCAAAACAAAATCTCCCTAGGCTCCTGATCTTGAAATATCTCCCACAATTTTAAAAAATACAGTCCAAGATTTTTAGTGGGAACTACTGTGTACTTGGCTTTTTTGGAAATTAGGCCACTAATTTAAGTGCCTAAATACAGACTTTAGAACTTGTCTTTAGGCCCCTATTTATTAACATCTTGGCCACAGTTAAGATTTTAAGCACCAAGCCTGCTAGTCCTCTGCTCACAGAACCTCTTTTAACATGGCAGGAATTCTGTCACTTGTTTTGAAATGCGTTTTTGCTACTATGTTGTTAAAGCCCAAGTTCTGTCCTTTGACACATGTGCGGCTCCAGGGCAAAAGTATATGTAGGATATTTCTATGAGAATATTCTAACTATGGAGTACTGGCACGGCTGATGTTTAGGTTCATGGGTTCAGATATTTTGGTCACTGTAAAACCTTTGTAAAGCTTGTGCTGCATGAAGAAATGTTTGTTGTCTTTTATAACTGAGCAGATATATTGTGTCCCTATCTGAAAATAAACCTATATAGTCCATTGAAGCCTGACTCCAAGCTGAGTTTTCTGTCAAGACTATTTGTCCTTAAGCAGGCTCCCTAAGACCTCAGCAGAGAGTCTTTAAAGAGAAAAAAAAACAGTAATACCGCAGGGGTGCTCACTGATATCATTTCCACATAAGGTAAACTAGCAAGTAAAATGTAATTATGTTCTATTAGTAGCAACATTATTTAGTAACAATTATCAGATAAGAGCAAACAAAATCTACCACCAGAAACCATAACAGCATGTTTGAAGGAGGTTCCAACTCTTTTCCATTCGTAACCCCATCCAAGTCCAATTCTGTCCTTTATATCATTTCTTCTTGATTTCTGTTTGTGTTATATTCATCACTGATGTATTCTGGACTACTCAGACCCAAAACAGCCTAGCGTGTTTTATGTAATATTACATAATTATCAGCATTTTGTTTTGATGAGATCAGTATGTGCACAGAGCTTGTGGAAAACTCTAGAATGTTCCCATCAGGGCTCTTTACCTGAGCTATTCCAACAATTTTGGTCTCAGAAATTATGTAAATTGGAATGTTTGGCTGCAGTGATTAAAATATAGAAAACCAGGTTTCACTGGTGGCCACTGTAAGTGCCTAGCACACTTTTAGTTCTACACAAATGATAAATACTGTGGCAGGACTGACGGAATAGCAGTACCTTATCTTCTCTGATACGCTGCCTTGTTTATTGTTCATCTCAATGTAGCCACAGAGGGATTACATCTTCAGTATGTAGAGTTTTTTCCCCTTGATGATTTCAATCACTTTAGTGTTAAAAAAGAACGCACCTTTTAAAAACCAGTGTTGATTTATAAATAGTTTACTAAGCTTTAAATCCCAGCATAACAAACTTGGGTAAGTAGATGACACTGCTAAGCAATTACAGATGTAACAAAAAAGATGACTTCTTTCTGTTTATTGTTGTTGTTGTTGTGTTACTGTTTTCAAGGAAACGCAAGATGTACAATAATTCTACCATTAGGAATTGTTTAGTGGGATATCGTTTGAGATTTAAATTTTTCAGAATAACCTGATTTGTTATTGTATAGTTCTACATTCTACAGAAGGTGAAGACATCTAGGTGATGTCGCTATTGCAGACAGAGTTTATCCATAATGATATAATGCTTCAGCTGTGGTCTTCATAGCATTATCTACCAACAGCCAACTTTCTGTTTCACTTAGTAGAGATTTATCATGACACTGCCTTTCTACTCTACTTCCACTGTGGTGGTCACCATAATCCTCTGTGTTGTGCCTTTAAGGACTCCCAGTAAAGGGGGCCTGTGGCAGGGCAGCGGTAAACCCCTTTAAGGCCCTGCCAAAATGCTGGCTGCAGCCTGCCCTCTGGTCAGGAGGCCAGGGGTAGAGACACAGGTATTCAGCAGGGAGCCGAGCTGCAAGCCCTAATGAGGGCTGGCTCAGAGGAACATGATGAGCTAAGTGCTGACAGCTGGGCTGAGGCATGAGAGGGCTATAAAAGCCCTGGGCAAACCTCAGTGTGGAAGCTAGCCTGGGAGGAGACAGGAGGGTGGTATTGCTGTCTCCTTACCAAAGAAGGAAGCCTCAAAAGCCAGGAGACCCTTGGGAGGGTCTGTGGGGCACTAGCTGTTAGGGGATCTGGGAACTGCATGAACACTGTAAATAAAGACAGTTGGGTGATCCAGCAAAAGAAGGTATGGAAGATTCTTTATTATACCAGCCTAAACACAGGGTGCAGGCTCAAGAGGGAGGAAACCTGTGGTGATCCTGTGACAGGGCCTACTGCCTGAAAAACCAAATCTAATTTTGTATATTGTGATTGCACCCAGATGTGTCTTGACTGCAGCCAAGGAGTCTCCCTGATGCAAATATCAGAGAAACTGCATTAGGATGCAGCGTCCCCCTGTTTGCATGGAGCTCCTCACATCCCTAACTCAAATCTATGTGTAACTCACACAGTCTGACTTTAAACAGTTTGTCCATGGTCACACAGTGAGTCAGTAGCAGAACTGGGAATAGAACATAAGAATGGCCATATTGAGTCAGACCAATGATTCATCTAGCCCAGGACTCTGTCTTCCAACAGTGGACATTGCCAGGTGCTTCAGAGGAAATGAATAGAACAGGTTAATTTATCAAGTGATCCATCCCTCTGTTGTCTACTCCCAGTTTCTGGCAATCAGAAGCTAGGGACACTCGGGGCATGGGTTGCATCCCTCACCATCTTGGCTAATAGCCATTGATGGACCATCCTATATGAACTTATCTAGTTCATTTTTGAATCTTGTTATAGTTTTGGCTTTCACAGCATCCCCAGCAATGAGTTCCACAGGTTGACTGTGTGTTTTGTGAAGAAGTACTTCCTTTTGTTTGTTTTAAACATGCTGCCTATTAATTTCATTGGATGATCCCTGCTTCTTGTGTTATGTGAAAGCATAAATAACACTTCGTATTCACTTTCTCCACACCAGTCACAATTTTATAGACTGGTTTTTACTTTATCATATCTCCTCTTAGTCATCTCTTTTCCAAGATGAAAAGTCTGTCTTTTTATCCTTCTCATACAGAAGCTGTTCCATACCCTCATTCATTTTTGTTGCTCCTCTCTATAACTTTTCCAATTCTAATATATCTTTTTTGAGCTGGGGTGACCAGAACTGCATGCTGTATTCAAGTTGTGGGTCTACCATGGATTTATAGTGGCATTATGATATTTTCTGTCTTACTATCTATCCCTTTCCTAATGGTTCCTAACATTCTGTTAGCTTTTTTGACTGCCACTGCACCTTATGCCCAGGAATCTTGATTCTTTCTCCCCTAGTAATAATCCACTCTCTCCCAATAGTTATAGTAATCTGTAAAGATGCAGATTAATACAGATTTTGTTACAGCATAAACAAAATGTCTTTTATTGACACCCCCTGGAAAAGCACTAACAAAAGTAAAAGTCTGACTGAATTGAGTGTTCTGTCCATCAGAAATAAAGCAGCTCTTCAGAAAAAATGGTCATTTTTTTCCTATTTGTTTTGTTTTTCTTTTTTTCAAAATTAACGGTGAAGACAAACTCACTGTAGCAAACCACAAGCCAGACTTCAAGGGCCCCACACTGGACCAGAACTGTTTTGCGTCTGCCACAGGGAGAAGCATCTAGAGTTGACCAGAGACCCCAAAGAGAGGACAGGAGAGACTAAAAGAGACTCCTCAGCAAACTACATGCTAGACCCAAAGGTCCCCATCTCTCATGTAGAATAAAGGGCTGCAGCTGCCTGAACCCTAGGAGGAGGAGGCAGGGGAAGCAATGAAGGCCCTGCCCCCAACAAACCTATGCCATTAGCTTTGGACACTTGGGGCCTGATTCTCCACTTTGTTATGCCAGTTTTATGACAGTGGCATAAAACTGGCATAACGAAGTGGAGACTCAGGGCTGGTCTACACTAGAAAATTAGGTCAGCATAACGATGTTGCTCTGGGGTGTTTAAAATCCACATGTTTTAGTGGTGTAGATAAGCCGACCGAAGTCCCCATGTAGACAGTGCTAGATCAAAGGAAGAATTCTTCTGTTGACTTAGCTATTGCCTCTTGGGGAGGTGGATTGTCTTCACCGATGGGAGAATCCCTCCCATTGGCATAGGTAGTATCTACACTGAAGCACTACAGTGGCACAGCTGTGCTGCTGTAGCATTTTACGTGTAGACAAGACAGTCCTTTTAGATGCTAGTCACTTAGAATCAATGACTTATGGGCTAGTCGCTCTTACTTTTATCCCCTCGTGACATAACTTCCTTGTACTCAGATCAAGGTTCCTGAAGAGAAGGAAGGAGGGAATAAGTCTAAAGGAAGGGGTGGTGCACACTGTCTACGGTCGGGGAGGTGGGTCAGGAACAAATGGCCAGAGGGAGAAGATGAAAAGGAGTAGGAGGAAAGGGGGTAAAAGGAACTAACAAATTTTAGATAGATGGGCAGTTGGGGATGGCTTATGTACACTACCTTAAGCAATGGAACTAGTAAATTATGCATCAGTTATCACCCTAATCATTTTGCCTGTAATATGGTATGTCCCTTTCTCTCCCGCTCTGTTTTAGTTTTTACTGGTTTAGATTGTAAGATCTACAGGCAAAGACTTCATTTTCCAGTATCTCTGTACAATGCCAAGCACACTTGGAACTTTAATAAAAAATAGTAATTTTTAAAAAAGCAGAGAAGCCATTTCAACACATTTTACACTCTAGGTTTTCCACTGGTAAAGCAGAAGAGGGAGTGGAGACTATGAAGTTCCCATGAGAGAGATTTCAGAGTAACAGCCGTGTTAGTCTGTTTTTGCAAAAAGAAAAGGAGTACTTGTGGCACCTTAGAGACTAACCAATTTATTTGAGCATAAGCTTTCATGAGCTACAGAGAGAGAGAGAGGTTCTCCAGCTAGCAGGAAGCTCCACTCAATTTGTTGGAAAAGCACTGCGAAGCATTGGGAGCCCTGGAACAGGCTCCACAACCCCAGGGTTGGAGTAGTGTATAGTCTGTTAACTGAACTATGTGAGCCCCTGACAGAATAGTGCTAGGAAACAGGAACCCAAACTAGGGCAGTGAATCGCAAGGAAGCAGCGGGAACCCAGATGGACCCCACACGGAAACAGAGTAGTCACCAGCTTACTCCCTATAATTATATCTGCGAGCAAGTGGCATCAGGAGACTCTGAAGGAGAGGCACTGCCTACTCTTAATGGTCAACAATCTTGAAGGTCAGCTGGAGCATCCCTGAGCACATAAATAAACCATGTCAGAAGAGTACAGGTGGAGGTTTCATTCACAAAACATGAAGCTGAACACAGTTTAAGCTGAACAAGTGGAACTTTACTAAACTCTGTCCACTGCTCCGTCTATAGAGCTGAGTTGCCTCCAGCCTAACTTCTCACCTACCTTGTTCTCCTGGTGGCCCTTCAATAACAGTCCTTGCAGGGAACATGGGCCCTCTGAATCCAGTTCCACTCATCGTGAGACAGAGGGGACCTCTTCAGATTATAAAACTTGTCCTGGGGTCAGAAAAGGTTCCAGGGGGGAGGGGTGTAACAAGGCTGCCTTGCCCTTGAAGACCCAAGAGGTTTTGGGTCATTTGGCCCTGTTCAGTTAGCCCTGCCCCACTGCACATGTGCACAGTGTGGGACTTAAAAAGAGGAAAGCACAGCTGTTGGGGGATGGGTGGGGAGGAGGGTGGACAGACTGCACTGATATGGGGCAAGAAGCTGGACTTGAGCTAGGAACTGTTTGAGGGCTGTGGCCTGTCAGACCTTGGTAGGAGGATAGACCTGACCTTGGATGGTTGAGTTGACTGGAACCCAGGAGCTGGCGGCTGAACAGTAAGACAGGCCGTTGCTGCTGGGAGCCTGCCTGTAAGGAAGAGAGTTGAAGGCTGAACCCAGCAAGGCAGACAACACTTTTGTTGCTTTTAGACATGTGCTAGGGGTTGAACTTTTTCAAGTAGCTTAGCCAGAGCGCCAAGTCACCTCTACAGTGGGAGAGGGCCAAAGAGCCTGGTGGGGAGGGTGAGGCAGAGTGGCTGCAATGAGAGGGTGTTCTGGGATGGTCAATCTTGTACACACAGGCTCTTCTTTAATAATAGTGCACCTGTGTTTCTTTGTAGCAATATTCATTTGGCCAACAGTAGCTTTACAGCATTTTTCACGAATCCCAGTGATGATTTTAGCTGTGTAAATTATCCTTGATATTGCCAATAATGGCAAGAGCAGGAATTTTTGTTGTGACCTGGTACTGCTATACAATGATATGCATGCACTGCAGTGAATGTATGATGAAATGAGTCGAGGACCCCTATGGCTGAGCTGCAAGACTGACACTACTCCAAACAGTTTGAGATAGTGATTATAATAATATTTTCCCCCACAGTTATTGCACCCCAAAGTAGTTATGTCAGGACATCACTACTACTTCTGTTTTCTCAACAACAAAACTGGGGTTGGAATTCATTTTGGCAGCTGCTGAGCCACCCTAATATAGCAGCAGACGAAGCCAGGCAAAGAACAGATCTATCACTATATCTGACTGATCTTTCTGTTTATGCACAGTGACAAATTCTCACCTCTCCATATAGATCAGCAGGCTCTGTAACCAGTCAGTCACACATAAGTTGTGACAGCACATCACAAGATTGGCAATTTGGAGCCCTGGAGAACAAGGTAAAACATGCAGTTATTTTACATGAACACAGAAGCCTTTTCCATATCAAGAATTTTTTTCTTTTGCATCATCTTACAACATTCTTCTCAATATATTAAAATACATAGAAAGATATATAAAGATAGGAGACCATGAAAACAAATCTTTACAGTTCTGTTTGCTTCTTTTTCTCTTTAACAGGATTTTATTCTGAGGTGGCTGGACAAGGTAATAAATGAAGTTATTGACTAATAATTGGCATGATCACCTTCCGAATTAAATTATAGAACTGAGGACTGATTCAAAATATTTGAAATGGTATTATCCCCTTTCCTCCACCACAAAAGTTTGTGGTTTTTTTGTTTTTTTGGGGGGGGGAGGGTTAGGTACTTACTCTTCATTATGAAAACAAAATCAATTACTGTCTGCCACTGCACCCTTACAAACCAAGGACTGAAAATTCAAATGAGTCCATAAAGCTAGGCACCTAAATCTGTATTTAGGCACTTACATAAAAAGACCTGATTTTCACAGGCTACTATCAGCTGCCATTGGCTTTCCTGAATCCTTTAGGTGCTTTGGAAAATCCAACCTTTACTCTTCTAGTTTTGAGAATTTTGACCAAGATGCTTGGAAAAAAAGGTATTTTGGGGAGTTGTGAGGGAATTTGTTTTCATTTTATTCTTTGTTATAAATGTACGTGTGTGTGTGTGTGTGTGTGTTGAAAGAGACCAAATGGTAGCCACAGAAATGACTCTAGTGCACCAGTATTCAAATGTGTAAAATTTAAGTGAAAAAAGAGGACAAACTGGCACTGAGAGCTTCTGGTTTTAATGAAAAAAAGTCTAGGAGCACAAAAAATTAGGGATGGGGATGAGGGAGAACTGCGCAGCTGAAGGGGAAAGAGAGATACTGAGTCTTCCATTTTGAGGTTATTGGCTCAAATGGTAGTAAGCAAAATGTATTACATTTTTTCCTGTGGTTTTAAGACGAGTAAGAGTAAACCAACAACTATCTTTCACGAGGGTGTGCACACCCAACATGTATCCATCCCTCATAAGATGGGAGGAAATTAGGTAAGTTGAAAAATAGCTGTGTTATTTTGGTATTATTTCAGACAATGTTGAGTGAGGCTTTCATAAAAACGAACATCCAGGGAGAGAAATCTGAGGGTGGGGTGAGGACTGCAGAAATATAGATGGAAAAGAAGTGTTGGTACAAAATTGGAGTTTATGTCCTGCCTTCAGTCATGTGACATGAGTTGAAGGTCATTACTCTTGTCACACAACAGGGTTCATTATCCAGTGGATATTGTTACAGCCACCACTGTGTAGTGGGCTTATCATCGGATGATTTTTCAGCAGTTTGTGTGTAATTAGTTGGTGGTCTCAGCCCATTTCCTGGTGGAGATGTGTCCACACCACAAAAACTACCACCTCAGTTTCTGCAGAGAGCACAAAGATTAAATGGGCACAAAGACTGAAATATCTTTTCAACAGATGGCCCCTGGTCTATGAAGTGCAGGAAATGTTACTTTACTGCAGCACGCAGAGTGGAGTGAGAATGAGTAATAAAAGGGGGTATCTCTAAGAAAGGCAACCTAGGTCTCTTAAACTGATATATAATTCTAGAAAAACCATAGTATCAGGAGGTCAAGGGTCTCAGAATAATGGAAGCTTTCCAGAATACAAGCTCTTTTGTGTTGGTCTTGATTCCATAAAGAGCCATAATACCAACATTTTTCATTTACGCACAATTTCGGCAAGTCTTTTGTCTCAGTTGGCAGTACACTGATCACTTACATTTAAAAAGGGACTTGAGAAAAATGATAGGACTTCTACCTTCATTTCATCCAAGGCTGAGTGTTACCACTAAAAAGGGTTTTAGCCTGAGAGGGTATTCTTGAGGATGGGGCAGTCGTCCCTCCAAGAATGAGACTGTCCTTTCAATATCAGGAGAAGTAACTTGGGGCACATGGAGGGGCAAATGAAGATCCAGAATAAAAGAGAAGATAAAACCCCTAAACTTCTTTGACTAAGCCACGAGTCTTTCATTAGGGATGAAAGAACTAGAAATATCTATTATTTACCAAAACTCACAAAATACAGTGAAATCCATTTGTGAAACTCCATGGATAGTGCAGTGGAAGGGAAGTCCCAAATTCTTTCAATGCTCTGCACTATCAGTTGCAATTCTGATTTTTGTGAAACTTCACGTACCGTATAGAATACAATGTGAAAGAAATAATTCACTATGAATAGTTTCCAATGTACTTGCAGCTTCTCTGCTTCCAATGTATTACAGCCTCGCTGATGCATTTCCCTGTAATGTCATTCCCAAAAGCACCTATCTAAATTGGCAGTACTTTTGAAAATCCATTGTAGGACCAAGCCAGATATTACTTTCAGTGCTGCAGTGATAGTCCTGTCAGTACTAATTTTCAAGGTTTTTGTAGCAATAGAGAAATATCCATCTTGCCTTTTGCCCTCCAAACATCCCCCAAACTCGGTAGCTCAACTTTAGGATAAACCTCTTTGGCAGAGTCCCTGGCTATTTTTGAGCAGAAGGATGAATATCAAATATTGGGGTTCAGGGGAAGATGGGTGTCTTGCTATGATGACTTATTAGTCATTAATAAGCAAAGTCTCCATTAAAAGTATAACTTATGTTGCAAGCTAGTAAAATACTGTTTAATATTTAAATGTTAGATTTTAAAAGTGGATGGAATTTTTTCCTTTGTAATAAAGTAGAGGGAATTAACATTTATTTAGCAGAACAAAATAATAAATGACTAGGAAACCCAAGAAATGTACATTATATTGAGTTTCTTATATAGGGCCAGATCCTCAGTTGGTGTAAATTGGCAAAGCTCCATTGTAAATTAATCTGCCCTATAATCTATAGGAAGCAGTGTAGTGTAGCACCAGCATTTAGATCAAAGGTTTGGAAACTAGAAGGCTCTCTGTTTGAATCCCACTGACACACTACCTGACTGTGTGGGCTTGGACATGTTACCAGACCTCATTGTTCTCATTCACCCTATCTGAAAACTTGCTACAATCCAGGACCTTTTTGAAAGCAAGAGGCTGCAACTTAATTACATTTTTGTGGATAAACACATTGGAAAGAAACTTAACTATTCTTGTGGATTCCATCCATTTTCATATTTAAGTGACATGAACAAGGTGAACAAAAATAATAAAATAAATAAAAGGCCATGAGGCAAAGGCCAGGGCAGTTACTGTTAGATTACACACCACCAGTTATGGGATACCTTAAAGTCCCCCAAACTTCCGGTGCCATAAAATGCCGTTAGATGTTCCTTCAGATAAGGCAGAATCTTATTTTTAATAAAAGGAGTGGTCAGAATGTTCAGGGTTATGTTTGGCTCAGAAATTCTTGGATACTTTATTTTTTTAACTAGAGGAGGGGAAATGTTAATGTTCTTTAGAAGCAGGGGGATGTTTCAATGTAAGCCACAGTGGGGTTTTCTTGCATTCTTTTGTTTTACTTCTAGGGACTAGATTTCCTCCTTTTCAATCTATTTGTTGTCTCAAGAAGGACGAGAGTCTGCCAGTAATGCAACTGGAACGGGTGTAGAGAGGCCACATTCCAGAAAAAGCCTTCAAGAGAAATTCTGGCTAAGCCAATCAGAATTATTTCCAGAGGCTCCCCGGGAATGCATGTCACAGCCGCGGCTCTGCCACACATGCTGAGGCTATATTGTGCTCATTGTTCCATTCCCACCCAATTCTGTGGGCCAATGTGAAGGAAGGAACTATAGATCTGCCCATCCCCTCTTTGAGGCAGCTAGCACCCAAGAGAGCAACACAAGGTAGCAGGAACTGCAGTCACTACTCACTAGTGACATTTGGGCCAGACTCTAAGGGTCCATGACAGAAATGAGTGATTTGCTACTACACTGACCAAAAATCTGCTTCCTGGGACTGGCCAAAATCTGGGCCATAAATTGTAAGCTCTTTGGGGGCAAATACTATGGCTTCCTGTAGCATGTGTTCTGTAAAATATTATGTAAATCCATGGTACGGTTCTACATAAATGTTAATCATCATCATCCTTACAAACGCTTGCTATACAGTAAAATAGTATGTCTTTCAAACCATTGGCTAAAGCCTCGGCAGGAAGTAAGCTCTTTAGCTTTATAAAAGATCTGATTCCACTGGAAGTTCAGCATCTTTTGTCTAATTCTTCTTAAAGTATCCATTACACAGTGAGCCTTTTCAGATGAAAGAAAACTTTGCTAGAGAGAAAAGGTATTTGTTGTCCAGGAGACTAGCTTTGACTCCCTTTCTTTTAGCTGCATCAAAGAATAATTGTACCAATTGGTAATGCAAACCCCAAAAGAAACAAAAAAGTCAGGAAAATTTCACAATCAATACAAATGTAAATGCAGCACATTTTGATTTTTCTAAAAGCTGAACCTTTTTTACAAATATGAGAATTTGTTTAAAAGCAAGGAAGAGAGAGTTTGTTGGACTGAATTCTGGCTGAATTCAACTGCCTTAAAGCTAAAGTAATTCCAGTGAAGTCAATGGATGTTGAGTGGTGTAACTGAAAACAGAGTTTGGTCTAGGGTGTGAATGTGCTCTCAAGAGACTAACCCTGATTCTTTTTTCACTCACACCAGTTGAGAGTAACTCCTTTCAAGTCAATAAAGTATCTTACACCTCTGGTGTAAAATAGAAGAGAATCACACCCCACTGTTCTCATTCTCCAGCAATTGCACATTTGCTAAATGGGTTTATGCTACTATTTGCCCTTACTGAGACCACGCCACTCTTTAGTACCCTCCATCTTCCAGAGGATTAGCTCGCAACCTTGCCAGACAACTGACAAGTCTTGTAGGGGAAGGCATGGAAACTGTGACCATTTTAAACCATTTTGAACTCTCCTTCAGCAGTCAGGTAAATACTACATACTTTACAAAAGTAAAACAATAAGATCCAGATAAGGATCCCCATCGATATATTGAACTGCAGATGAGTATGTAATATGGCAACTGGAGCTCGTACATGTCTACTGGAACAGACTAAACTCTGTTGTACCCCGTAGATGTTCTGAAGTTCTGCTTAAATATGTGTGATAATAGTAATACAGAATAATGGAATATTTTATGACCAACATCATCTGGATGTTGTATGTAAAGCTAAGGGTATAAAAATCTTGTGTTTCGAGATGTAAACTGATTGCTGCTGTGGTCAGGAAGTCATTTCTTCTACTCCCTTTTCTAGTCCCATTATTCAGCTTTGTATAAAAATTAGCTCCCTGCAGTGTGTGTGAATCTGGGGGCTTTTACATTTCTCTGAACAACCAGATATTGGCTACTGATTGAGGCAGGATACTAGACTTATTGGAGCTAATGCTTTGATCCTTAGTTATGACATATTCTCTATTCCTATGTGTAATGCAAAGCTTCTCTACTGTTTGCGTATTTTTTTAACTCTGTATACTGTTCCCAGCAAGATGAGATGTGTAATCAAAAGATGGAGTCTTTTTCTGGTAATCAGCTGCAGTACTTAGCAGAGAAGGTTTGATAAATTTCAGTTATATGAAAGGATTTAATGTAATATAAGGAGGAGGGGTGTAGATCTGTTAAGATGAATTATTTTTGCGAATGATCAGCTGTTCCTTTAAAATTTGCTCCTTCACACCAGTTAACATATATATATACTAGAGAGGCCCAAGGCAGAAAATGTATATCTGCATCCAAATTTCAAGCAGCACAAATTCTAGGTGCGTGTGGAGCTGTAGTCACATCTAGGTTTTAATTTTGGCACATAATACAGAAAGGGGCCTAGCAAAATATTTGGATCAGGATCTGAGCTTGGATTATGAACGCATCATGCCAAACTTTATGGGATGTTTTGGTTTGGGCTACTTTCAAATTTAAAGGAGATTCTAGAAAAACTCAATATGTGTTCTGTACTCTCCTAAACTTCTTGAGCTAAATCCTCTGCTGGTGTATTTCCACTGACTTAAGCTGAATTACACCGGCAGAAAATTTGGCCCCGTATACTAAATGTAACAAAAAGCACAGGCCAAAATTGTCAGGCATTACCTTACACTGATTTTCACTGCATCTTCATGTTGGGGTACCTACTAAACTGACAAAGAGTCCTGTGGCACCATATAGACTAACATACATATTGGAGCATAAGTTTTCGTGGGTGAATACCCTCTTCGTTCAGACTACTAAACTGAGACACTCAGGTGACAATTTTGACCCTCTGGTATAACAGCATCGATCTAAAAGAGTGCAACAGGCTTAATTACACAGCTAATTGGAGAAGAACAGAGATGTGTGAAATATTTGCAACAAAATATTCAAAACCCTTATCATTTGAGTTGTTCTTGTTTCATTGCTAATTATTGAAAATGGTCCAACTTCATGAAAAAGCTGTGACACTTTGTAGCATTTCTTTCAAAACTAGGACTGTTCTATTTATGTTCTATTTAGCATAAATGGTTCCCTCCTGACCACTGTCACTGCATTCTGAGGAAGACTATATGAGTCAAATTGCCTTGTTTTTTATTTGCCCTCCCTCTCCTATATAAAAAGAAATGTGTATCAAGTATTATTGGCCTTTGTCTCCTTTGGTGTGTCGTTACTGCTGGTGTTTTGTTTTGGCTGCGTAATTGAAAAGCAGCAATCTTTAGTGTGCCATAGGTAAACTTGAGAAGACAGCATGGTGCTACTTTGAGGTTCAGTTTCTTCAAAAATCGAGTCTGAATAAATTTAAGAAATAATGAAGGGTTGTTATCTCTTTTAGTGGGTGCTTATCTGATTGGCGCTAAAGGACAAGCTCTTTTTTGTTGAAGTAAAGTAAATACAAAGGGTTCGAGAAGAAGTGGAAAGGTAGTTGAAATATTAGCCTGATCATTTTGATGACCCAGAGGAATACTTGGTAGCACCTACAGCTTGGTTGACTTTCCTCTCTTCCTCTTCTTTCCCCCTGCACCCCACACTTACTTTTCAGGTAAAATAGTATTACAGAAAATTTTGTTATTCTAAAACTCTTGCAGCATCTCGTTTCTACTGTGGTGAGAACATACAAATGGTATACAGTTGCCCAGATGAGAGAGAGAGCTGGAGGGTATAAAGGGTCATAAACTAAATTTGGAAATATCCTGTACAGTAAAGCAGTAATAAAAACAAGCCAAACCTTGCTTCCTCTGCCTTAGTTCCACCTTCCCACACCCCTTTGATGGCTTTATTTCTTTACGTGCTGAGGATATAGCATGGTCTGCCTCTTATGTAAGTCTGAAATCAGAGCTGGCATGTGGTTTGTTTCAGCCTGTCACAGATGCAGTGCACTGTATTCCATTCACCAAGGCTGTTTAACATAGCATATGACTGTAAATCTTCTCTTTCATACACTCTACAGTGGAGACCTTTGTCCCAGCAGTGATTTAGCAGCTTTTATTAGACTGTGCAGGGCCTAGTGATCAAAAGAGATTTTGAGAGTTTACTAATCTTGAGAGAGAGAAAAGCAAAAGCTAAATTCTTTAAAACAAATAAATTAAATCAGATCCAACATACAGGCAGTTGATGGCTTTATTTCATTCATGATTATGGAAAAAATTATTCTTGCAAAAATTCTGCAATATATTTTGTTTGTAAGGCTATTATATATCAGGAATTACTCACTGAGTAACTTACTCAGAAAAAGCTTTGCAGGCTTGAAGGCAGTAATTTATTTAATGCCTCCTCTTTCTAAGTCCCTGAAAGTTACTGTCTACTTTGCACTGCAGTGTAATTCCAATTAGGTCTTGGACTGACTTTTCAGCAAAAGCTGCAAACAAGAGCTAATAATGCTTCTTTTTGCTGCTTCCAAATGTTAGATTTGACATGGCAGTTTGTGTATGATGTCAGCATGGAAGAAAGAAGGAATTAGCATCTGTAAGCCTAGCAGAAGCTTCCAAAGAAGGCACACATCAGGCTCATATTGCTGAACACACAGTTTAGACACTTTTAAAAAACATATATTTAAGCTTTAAGATCCTGTCAGTTGTTATATTTGTATTGCCAAGCTTTAACTAGACTTCACTAAAATAATGTATTGTATTGCTACTCAGTGCTTGTTATCTTCTTCCTGTATGTCATTTCAACTCAAATTTCTGCATAAAGCAATTTCCAAGACTTAAGCATTGATATTAACCCATCCCATGCTGTACCTCTGAACCACTGAGAGTTTAGGAGACGAAGACTATTAATTTAAATCATTGTAGCAACAACGTATCCTGCTTACACCATGCTCAATCACTAAGCTCACATTGGAAGTATTGTGTGTGCCTTAGATCCCTGTAGCACTGATGGGATTAAATTACTTTTGTAATTTAATTTGTTCCTTCTTTTCAGTAAATGGCACAGCAAAAGTGGACACAAGAGGTTGTAGAAGTTACTGTTGATTCACAAGAATCAGCAAGGACAGGCTGATCTGTTGAACTGTAGATGTCTATAAGAGCATTCCTGCAAAACTGAGCTCTCTCCCCCTTTCCAGATGTAAGAGTTTGAGTGTATATTTATGAGAGATTTGCATGAAACATTCTAAAATGTTCCATACTCCCAGAGAGAAAATGCTTGAGAATTAAAGGTGAGTGAGTCAAAAGAAAATGATATCCAAGGAAGCATAGAAGTCCAAACAAAGACCATTAGCATCCTAAGCAACTGGCTCTACTTAATGTAGACTGAAATTAGATGTAGTGAAGGGGAATACAAGAAAGGCTACCTGAGGTCCTATCTTAATCCCTCTGAGCAGCAGCTGTATTTGTTTGTTTGTTTAAACAGAAGGTATTAGGACCAGAAATAAAACATCTTTGGTTCTTTTTTCTGGTTGCATATTATGTATATGTTGCATATAGTTTGTGACCGGGAAATTGCAGTCTGTGATTTAGGAGCTGTGGAAATGGAAAAACTGGGAATTATGGGATGTTTGGCTTTAATTCTGTTCCATCTATAGGATAAAATACAAGCTATTCTATACGCATTCTTCAGTAAAGATCTAACAGGCTCAAACTAGAATATAGATTCACCCCCTCTTAGCACTTGGGAGCAGTCCAAATTTTTATAACAATTTATGGCTTGAGTCTTATTTAATCATTTAAAGTGAAATTCTCCAGCACATAGTCCATAGTAGCTGGAGTTTGTGGGAAAAACACACTCCCCCCCTCGTCTTCCTTATTGGTCCCATTTATTTGGGGTTTATGTGACAGATGTAAATTTCATTCTTATTAAGATGATTATAGTAAAATACCCCCAGAAGAGCCAAAATTGTGAGGATTGTGTTAGTATGAGAAAATGTTACTATCTAGGTACTATTTGTTTAAAAATGTAGCAGGATGCAAGCAGGAAGGGGCTGGAGAATGTTCTAGTCAGAAGCTCTACAAAGGGGCAGAGCAATATTAGAAATAATCCTAAATAATCAAATAAAGTTTCTTGTTTAGTGTTAGAAGAAAATGACTGTGAGTCTTTACCAGTGCCATATGACACTACTGAGCAATACAGTTTAGAGAGATGACAGGTCTGAGTGAGCACTGTGATTGACAAGCAAAAGTTCTAATTCATGTGATTCACAGAGAAGCTGTCACTCTGTACCTATGAAGCCATTTAAATCAGGGTGTGCCAACATTAACCGTGTAGGTATTACAAGTATCTCCTAATCTAAATATAGGAAAAAACTGATAATTTGCTGTGATTTTTTTTGGCTATACCATAGTTGCTCTTACCATTTTTTCTCACTCAGAAAACTAATGATGGTCAGCTAATGATGGTTGAAATTCGGAATTTTTGTCCCAAAGGAAATTCCAATATTTCAACATTTTCAGTGTAATATTTTGATCCCAAATCTAGATGAAAAACTAAAATATCAAAAAAAATTCTCAAAATTTCCAGTTGTTGAACTGACCAAAACCATTATGCTTCAGCACAGTTCAACATGAAACCACATTTCTCTGTTGTGTCACATTGCCTCATGTATCGAGGACCCTCATGCCCCTATTCTTCCCAGGATCCCTAACTGGACTATCACTTCTATTATGCACCTAGTCATGTGACTCCCATGATGTACTACACAACCGGGCGAGCAGGAGTCATAGTGCATTATGGAATGTAGTCCTCCAGGAAGCCCAGCCCATAGGAGAGAATGAGGTCCCAAATTACTACTCCCAGGATGCAATTCTTCATGATAGGGAAATGCCACTTGATGTTGAACGGATTTGAAACAAAATGTTTTAGGTCATTTCAACAGAACAAAATATCCAATTTGGGTCCAACCAAGAGGAAACAAAACATTTCATTTTACTTTTCCTGATGGAAAATCAAATTTTTGACAAAATTGAAATTTCCCATGCAAAAATTGTTTTTTTGAAAAGTGCATTTTCCATCAGAAAACAATTCTGATGAAAAATTCCCAAAATTCCCTAATGATAACACGTTTCTCAATGTAATAACAACACACCATAGGTGGTTATTCTAAAATTACATCATTTCATGACCTTTATTCAGTCCTACACTACTGGAGTATATTGCAACAATCCTACTGACTTCAGAGATATAGAACTGGGCACACGCATATGGAGCAATTCCAAGTGTGTATTTTACTCAAGTGCTTATTGCTACAGTTTAGGACTATTGCACCTGCATTTCCCCTCAGTGGTCAGCAAGGACACCCACTCTCAGGTTTCCAGCTTCCTACCCATTGCATTGCTGGGTGGGGTATTTCCAGGCTGCACAGTTCTCTGTTGTCATTGTATTATTCCCAGCACACATAGATTGCCGAAGGACATCAGCTTGCTTTCTCCTCAGAGACAGTTAACAGGTGTAATTACTATAGTTATAAGTACCACAGTTCTTTCTATGAAAGCCTATTTTATTCCTACAGTAAAAGGCATTACAGAGAAACCATATTAAAAATAATAAAAGAACCTACACATAGCCTAATAAGCTTATCAGAGTTAACTCCAATTCTAACAAGGATTTTGGGGAGAATAATCCTTCAAACCCAACCCCCCACACCTTCTCCCCACATACAAACACCACCACCACTAAGGGCTATTCAGTGTGGTTACCAGTCCACCACAGCTTCAGCTCAAAATGAACACCCAGTCTTACGAGTCCTCAGTAGGCCCAGTCCTTCCAACACTGCCCTAAGAATTGGGGCTCCCAGTAGAGTAGGGGTCCTGTCAGTTTGCTGGATCAGGAAGGAGGCCCTGAGCCTGTTTAAAACCAGACTGTTTATCCAAAAACTCTTTCTTAGTCTGTTGATCCCTGGAGAATCCAGTTTGAACTAGTATATGCATCTCTCTTCAGGGGGTTGGCTTCAAAGCGTTGATAATGGAGGAAGTTCTTTAGCATCCCTTCTCCATATGAGAGAAGGTACATACAATGACACAGTAACACCTACGTAATTGCATTTTAATACAGTGTACCCCAAGGTATTAACCCTAATTCAATAAAATTTATTGAATTAAATTAAACCTTATCTTAATTCCATAAAGTTTGTTCAGGCTATTACAGGATATTGTTAGTCTGACACGTTTATTCTACCTCTATGTAAAGTATGCAATGATACATACATTGGTTATGAAACAGGATCAGACAGTTTAAAAACAAATGAAGAAATTTCTAAATGCCTTTTTTAAAATTCTAATACTTTGGTTTTTAAAAAGATGTTTGATGTCCCTAAATTTACTTTTTGTACCATCTTTGGTACCACTTTAATGGAATCCTTGATCATTTTAAATTATTAAACTTTTTGGAGGATTATAATTGCTATTACTAATTATACATTGATTTATAATCAAATATCATCATCATAATTGAGATAAAAATGTTTAATCCCAGAAATGTTTAGAGCAATGCAAAACATCCTGGATTTAATTAAGATAGAAGGTTAGGAATTAAATTTTAAAGGAAAACCTAACGTGGGATGGGGAGAGAGGGGACGGGCATTTATGTGTTTTAAAAAATTTAACTTAATTGTTAAGTCCTCTTCAGTTTAAGTTCAGGGGAAAGAAGAGATCCATAGTAACACAAAGGGAAGGCAAGCTACATTCCAGCCAAGGGTTATGGCCAACCAGGACTTTCACTTGCTTTGCATGTCTTCATTTACACTGGTCACTTAAGCTTTTAGACAGACTCCTGTTCCTCTATGCATCTCATTGCAGGACTGAGGGGTTAAATTGCACCTTTGCAGGAGAAGACATGAGGCTTTTAGGGCACATTTTTCTTGTTTATCCTAAGTCTTCACCCCAATGTTTCCACATACCCTTGTTTTTTTCCTAGTGAGCTCATGTATTAAGCTGAGTGAGAGACAACAATTTAAGCAACTCCACTTACATTCACAGGAAATTCCCAGAACAAGGTAAATATATACTGTGACTCTGATCCAGTTTATGACTCTAAGGCTGATGTGGTTTTGTCATGGGCCTTGCAGATATTCCTCAGAGTTCTAGTATTTCTTCAAATCTTGGATAACAGTGTTTTGTGTTTGGATGAATATACATGAAACCAAGACTTACACTTGAAGCCTCCATGTTAGGACAGAAAGTGTCCTCCTTGCTCATCTCTAGTTTCACTCTATTGTTTCTAAAAAAAAAAATGTTTTCTAGGAGAAATAATAAACTCCAGTTACCATCTTCTTCACATAGCTGCTAGATCATTGTGAAGAGGGCAATTGTATACCTGGTTCATGGTCTCATTTTGTATTGTTTAGTTGGTAAGCACACTTAATACAATATAAATAATGTAACTTCTTAAATTTAACAAATATTTTAATCTGACAAAACATTTCTTAATTTAAAAAAAAATAAAAGCAATTTTATGAGGCACTTCTAGTGCCAAGTGAAATGTCCAACGGTAAAATTTTGAAAAGTGGGTGCCAAGAAATTGTAACCCAAGAGCTGAAATTTGGCATTGCTAGTTGTAACTAAACGTTATGATGTCTTAGGACTGTGATTTGAGAATCTTCAGATAGTGTCTTGAATATAGTTATTGCTAGCATCAGCTATGAGTGCAGATGTAATTCTGTAATATAATTCTTGCTAAGGTATGTGTAAAATGGATATTGCTTCTCATTGGTGTGAATAGAAGATAGACACTATTCTGAGTATAAAAAAGTTCTATATAATGTTCAGGCCAGTTTCATTCACGGATTTGCTAATGTTTTGAACCCTTGACAAATCTGGACTGATTTATAGTTTTGTATCAAAAATTGCCATTTCAAATAGTTTCAAACTACTCAGATTCAAAACCTCAGTGACTATGAACCCGCTCAGAGCAAAGAAAGTGTTCCAACAAATCTCTGTAAAGTGAAACAGCCAAGTTTCACAGAGCTCTAATTAGATGTCTAATGATGGTAATACTTGTTCACAAGCAGAGGGTTTTACTGATGATCCGATTTGGAACCAGGAAAGATATTTTCTTGACAGGGAAGATCTGTTTTTCTCCTTCCTCTGGAGCACTGAGCAAGGATCACCACCAGCAGCAGGCAGCTGTATCCGGCACAATCAGATTCTACTAACTGCAAAGAAGGATGGGTAAAGATGGGTCTCGACCTTTGTTTCTTTACAGATCCACAGCACTAGAAACAGTTCAATTTGCCACAGCAAATCTGATTTCAGCTGTAGTCTCAGGATTTCACTAACTGAACTGCGGATAGAGTATGGAGTGTGAAAACTGTGGAGATAAGTAACTTTCAGTCAGTCAGTGTTTAGCTTGCCAGCCTACTATTATCCTTACTTTACACTAGCACATAGGTGGGGTCTTACTGATTGCTTAAAAAAATTCAACTCTAGGCAAATTATTTTTTTATCTATGATAATGGAAGAAAACAAACACTTCATACTATACTCAGCAACTCCATCAGCTTGTAGGATGGTTTCTCACCACAGTACCGGGAAAGCTACCTTAGCTACAGACTTCTCGTACTATTTATTCTGTCACAGTGTCATTGCCACTTCTGGTGCTCTAAAACCTGTTACTGTTATATTCACTGAGTTTCATACCACTCCACACTATCTAGGTGTCTATATAGTCTCAATTACTGTAGTATCTGAGCATCTCACGAAAGTTCATGAATTTAACCTATGAGGTAAGGAAATATTATTACTCTCATTTTAGAAATGGGACATTGAGGAAGAGAAAGATTAAGTGACTTGCTCAATTTCATACAGGAAATCAGTGGCAGAACAGGCCAGAAATCCATCTCAGATCTTCTGCATCCTAAAACATAAAACTGCCCTTCCTCTGTCCAGCCAGTGCTGGATGATGGAGTACAGTATAATGTGCAAGTATTACCAGTTGCTTTGTTTCATCAGAGTAATGCTACCAGAAAAACAAGCAAACAGTCATGTGTTATATTCTCTGATACACTTGGAAAGTCACAAAGGAGTGCAGATGTATTGAACAGAATATTGCTTATACTGTCCACAGTTAATGTCCGTTCAAGAAAAAGAGTAAATGGAACATGAAGACTTTATCTCTGTCATTTAGGCAGAAGTCTATTTAGACCCATTACATTAAAGATACTATTCAAGAAAGCTACCCTTGCATAATATTGTGGTTTTATGCTGGCAAGGTCAGGTTCTGTATGGATTATCTGCTACATAAGCATCAGCTATGTGAGTTAAATAAATTGAAGGTAGCTTTATCATGGACTCTCAGCCTCGACTTTTCCCAGTGTAGGGTTTTATGAATCAATTTTATTTGCCTGAGCATGATTCTCTTTGAGACTGATCTTGTCCCTATTGAAGCCAATGGTAAAACACCCAATGACTCTAGGGAGAGCAGGATTGAGCTCTTTATTCTATTTCTCTTCCTACTTCCCTTTGGATTTGTGTAATTGCACTTCCCGCTCCCCAGACTGAGTGACTGTTTCTTTGTGTGATCATTAACCCACATTGATAAAGATCAGTTTCATGTATGAGGTTTGTGCTATGTAAATTTTCATATAATTTACACCAAAATTTGAATCATTCATGGCATGTGACAGGACCCTAAAACTGTAATGAAATTTGTGCTACAGGAGATTCAGGTCAAGAAAGAGTTATGGTCTGCTGCTGCCTCCTTTTCAGACATGTTTTGGCTGCACAAGACAGATTTTAACAGGTGTCCTTGGGTTAAGCAACTTGTTTTGCTCCTTTCAGTTTGAATTTTTATTTAGGACTCTGTTCTTATGGCCTATTACCATGACTAACATCGCCAGCATTAGTACCAATTAATGGGAGCTATGATTGTGGTGTTTTGTGAAGTGAACACTATAAGACTAGGACTTCGAACCTAGGCAGGATTTGAACAGGTGGCCTACTGGTAAAGAGCTTTCTCTGCTATTTACCAGTCCCTCTCATCATGAAACCTGAGATACACAGTTAAAAATGTTACCTTCCCTAATTTAGGACCGAGTCTTGCTAGATGCTGGGCACCTCTTGGAAGAAGCTGAAATCCACAGAAGCTGAGGATGCTTGGCACCACCTTGCAGGATTGGGCCTCTTGTCACATTCTCCACATTTTGCACCCCAAGTGTCAGTATAATCAGAAAGGAAGTACCAGCATTTTTGTTGATCAGTTTACAGAGAGGACCTTATCAGATGCCTTGTCACTAATGTCTTCTACAATATTCTGAGTAGGATTATCAATATTTGTATTCGTTGGTTTGTTTATTTAGCAAACATGGATTTCAATGGATTTTCCATGGCTGCATGTATCAGACATCACAGATTGTAATCTGGTAAATCATTTAACAATCAAAACACACTGGCCTATTTTCAAGTGTCAGTCATGTCTTCCCTTCCCCCTCCATACTCTCCACACAAATCAAAATTCATGATGCAGTCAATTCTGAATATGTATGAAAAGGTTGACTACAAAAATTAAAAATAATTCAGCACTGGACAGCACTTTCTGTTAGCTGAGTGATTCTGGTTAAAAAAATGCATTTCTGTTTTTGCCTGCAGCATATATTTACATGAATTTTCCAGAAATGGGAGCCAATGTGCTAATCATTATTATTTCCTGTTTTACCTGGTGACACAGGAAAGTTACAGAGTGAATGCGACTATAAACAGAACTGTCACTTCTTTTCCACAGAAGAACCAACTAGACATAACAGATTTTTTTCATAATAAATAACCTATAGCTTTCACTTTATTGTACATGTTATGTGGCAAATTAAAAGTATATTGTCATTTGAAGTAATGGAACCTTGAAAATCCAAAGAGAAGAAACTCTGATTCTTAACAAGAAAAAGAAAGATATTATAAACTGTTTCTAAGCTTCAGATGTTTACAATACATGCTGTGAATCTACAACCATGAAATTCATTAGTCTAAACATTGTACATTCATAACTGGAGAGTCAGGAAAACTACAAATGTTACAGGATTATCTGCTGCCTGTACATGCAAGTCATCACAGTTCTATATATACCCTGTGAAGATATGACATATTGAATGTGTGAATGGTAGGGTTACTAAATGGTAGTCAAAATTGGTTAAGAAATCATCCTTGCACAGTGGATATACTACGGAAATCATACTGTGTAGTAAAACATATCATAGCCTGCCAGCAATAAATAGTTAGTGATATTTTCCATATATATGCTGTTGATTGAGTGGCCTTATTACACAGCTGTGAGACCAATCCTGGATTCCTTGCATAACCCAAACTTCCCGTTGATTTTTACCCGAATAAGGAGTGCAGGATCCTATCCCTCATAATTAAAGTTTGCACCACACTTTGATAATGTAAATCTTGATGTGCTAGTCAGTAACACATATTTGACTATTTACAGTTATTACATTAAACCTTGTAATCCTTGGATATGACATCAGAAATGTAAATAGTGGCTAGATTCTCAGCTAGCATAAGTCAGTGTAGCTCCACTGAACTCAATTGAAGCTATGTAATTTTATACTAAGAATCTCATCCTGTGGATTTTAGTTGGCATAGGCTGAACTGTGCCTGATAGGCAGAGTGGTTTGGAAGAGGTGCAGAGCCTTACCACCGCAGGGGAGCATTAGAAGGTGCTATACAAGCAGCATTTACTACAGCCCTTGAAAAGGTATAGCATACTATCCTCTCAACCTCACATATTTTGCCATAAGGCTAAAAATGTTGGCTCTCTAGTAATTTATTTTAGATATCTCTCTCTCTTTCTTTCTCTCTCAATTTTACAAAATATATAAAAATATAAATAGTTACAATCTTTATCTCTTAAATTACATTAAAATATGCAAGTATTACATAAAAGAGTGTGGGAAAAGTTTCACTAATTGTTTATATCACCTGAAATCACAATGTAATTTTCTCATAAGGTGTATTCCTTCACATAAGAGAGCGAGGTCTTTGGGGATGTGGCAGACTCTACCGAATGTGGTCTTATCCGATGAGATCTGGGTAGTTTATGTGATGTCAGATTTACTACTATCCTATGTGCCTATCACCCACATAGTTTATTTTCTGATCGACAAAACATACTATTATTAGTCATGATGTGCATTTATAGCCAATCAGATTGACCAGAAATAAACTCCAAAGTATGTGACTGAGCATGAAACAATATAATGTACTGGCAAATGAACATGTGTTCCAGTGACTTCTGCTAGCTGGAATCAGAATGGTTCCACTGTGGCCAATATTATTCACAGCTAATGGAGATTCCTATTTTAGCTCAACTAGTACTGTCCTGTGTTGTGGAGCAGGAGCATCTGAGTTCTACTCCCATTATTGACATGAAATTCTTCATAGGCCATCAGCATAATGACAGCCAGAAGTCCTAGTTTGTCTCGGCTTGTAACAATCTAGAGGAGAGTAATATCCTGCAATTTCCGACTAAGAGGCTCCCAAAACAAAATAAACCAGGGAAGTGCTTCTGCTCCCTTGAGAATCATACTTCTATGTAACAACAATCGGAAATACTACAGAATGTGTGATATTTTTATGGAAAGATAGAATTTTTAGTAAGATAAGACTTTACGCCAAATTCATCCCTGGTGTAACTAGATTGATGTCAAAGATGAATTTGTCCCAATAGGTTTTAGCCTATAAAGAATGAAAACCACAAATGTTCCTTGCTTATGTGACCAATTTTACGAAACTTCTTTCTATGACGCTGTAGTTCTCAGTGACACCATGTGGCTGATAAAGACATGTACAACTTGGTGCATCTGGTGTAATAGATCATTTGATACATTGTAATGGATAGGTGTCATATTTCAGCCTCACAATCTATTTTATGTCATATTTATAATAAGGAAATTACCCCCAAACTGGGAAAATAATTGGATCAAATTCTATTGTTGCAAGTATATACTGAGAGCCTGTTCCTTCTCTCACTAAAACTTGTGAAAAGCAGTTGTTAGTGTTAGTGTAGTTACACCACTATAAAAATGGTCTAAGATTTTCCTTGCTCAAAATGTTGGCACAGAGGAGTAGAACTGTATTTTGTAGTATTATTACAGTACTGCAATAGAAAAGCTTTTCCACAGAGTACAAATGAACTACCCTCTGTTTAAGGAACGTAGTGTATTTTAGTTTATCACAGAATGACCAAGAATGCATATTGCCTAAAGACATTTCTGAAATAACTCTGATGTATTATTAATTACAGTAGTTAGACACAACTGGGCTTGTCTCCAAATTCTGGGAGCGCCCAAGGAAAGAGGGTTAGTATCAGTGTTGGAATTATGCCAGGGCCCACAAGGGTTGTATCCTGATAGTTCAAGAAGGAGCCTAGCACCTTCTGGTGAGGACAGACTAAATGGAAGTGCATCACCCTGGTTCTGACAGCTGATTTCTCATGGCTGTAAACAGCTAGAAGCTGCCAAGGGAGGGTCAGCCCCCCAAAAACTTAGGGAGTAAATTAATAAAGGAAACACTGAGTCTGGAACAGAAGCTTGTTTATCTCACTTTATTAAAAATGGACTATTAGTACAAAAATACTCATTAAAGCATTACTTTTTAAATGAATAAAAAGAACTATTTAGAAATTTGAAAATGTTGCAAACAATCTTCTCTCCGAGTTTCTTGAAATGAAATCTTCTACAGCATTGGTAAGCTGGAAGTCATTTTTTTCTTTGTGTACAAGTAAAATCATATACCAGTTGAGCAGTGATTGTCCCGTTGTGTATCAAAGCCATGTTTTAGCAGGACATAGATCACTGAAACTATGCACTCTAACAGCATAGGTTGCTAGTACCATCAAAATAATTTTTTATCAATTTTACCACTTCAGAAAACAGCTGATATTTGAGTCAGATAAGCAAACTGAGGTATTTCTGAACTGACTTCAGTGATCTTTCTGTAGGCTGATGGTTTGCAAGAAATGAAGCTGAGTAATCATGGTTGAAATTGAAACCATACACCTGAAACACCTCTTGAATTTGTGTTTCTGTTATGTTTGGAATTTTTATGAACATTTCAATATGTTTGAATAATTTTGTAGCCTTTCTATTCAGATTTTGATTGAATACTGGACAACGTAAAATCAATTAGTTCATGGTAGATGTACTTATAAAATTCCTGAATTTGGGTAGCTGCGTTCATTTGTCCCTATTTGCATTTTCTTGGTAACTTTTCCTTGGAAGTTCAGCCATTCAGACTCTCTACAACTTTAATCCTTTTTGGTAAATTTGCTCCCAGTGTAGTTTTCATCTGATTGAATGCACTGAGGTGAAGTAAGTGTAATTTTTTTAAGAGATTGGCCTTCTGTTCCTGAAACTTCTGATCCATGTTTATGACTTTTTGTCTTTGTTCAAAGTAAAAGAGTAAGTTAAACTTTTCCATTTGAGCTCCAATGCCGCCAGTTTGACCTCTCATTTCAGGATCTTTCACTGCGTCCTTTGCAACCTCCCACGTTGCACAGAGTGCAGGGTAGTTCTCAGAAACTGAAGCAAATTCTCCTGCACAGAGAGGCCATCTTGGTGTTGTACTTGCACTTCTCATTTTATGTCTTGAAATATAGCATTTTGGAATGTTTTTTAATTAATCTGGAGATTTTGTAAGGTGTTTGTGACAGTATTACTTTTAATGGTGTCTGGGCATGCCAAATTCAAAGGTTGCCTGTAACAACGAATATACAGAGCTTGTGCTTGCAATCTGCTTGCTACACCTGAAACTAAGCCACCCATATTAGCAGCAACGTAACAGCTTTGTCCATGACAGTTGTTGATGCTTGGTTTTAGGCACAATACTGTATCTTTAATTACTGATATAATTACCTCCTTCCTTCCATTTGTGAAAAGAGCACACTGAAGTCATGTTGTTGGAGGAAGGAGGAAGAAGAGAGAGGCCAACTAGGAGACTTCAGGAGTCAGCCCCAGAGAAGTGGCCATTGGCTGGACATATCCCAAGTCTCCCTGGAGAGAGGAAATCAAGTCCTCATACACACAGAGAGAAAAAGTGGATCAATGGCCTTAGTGAGAGGAGAAAAACAGCCAGCCTGGCTGCAGAAAGAGTGGGAGACTTTGCATGTTGAGCCATTTTCCAGCCAGGGAAGAAAGGAATCCGAATTTTCTTTGGAAGTAGGGTTTCCAACATTGTATTTCAAAAATAAGGAACTGTTTTCTTACCAGCTCCACCCCACCCCTCCTCCTGATATTATTATTAGTTTTATCATTATTTATTATCTTTAATAATAATAATAATAATATAATAATAATCAGTACTCACCAACATTCACCAGGAGCATTTCTTGCTGCTTTTTCAGCACTCAGCAACTCCTGATCTTGTACAGAGATGAAAAAATAAGGGATGTCCCTTGTAATAAGGGACTGTTGGCAACCCTATTCAGAAGAGACCTTCAACCCATCCCCTGATTTCAAGAGCCTGCTTATATTCTGGGGGAAAGAAAGGAACTATCAAAAGACTGTACCCTTCCTGGGCTGAAGAGAACAAAATGCGTTATGTGATAACTGTCCCTGCTATGATTATTAGATAGTGTGCAAATGGTATTCAACAGCTATTAGCTTATTATTTTTTTTAATTCTAACCTCTCAAAAAAAAGTTGTCTATGTCCCTGATTCTGAATTAAAGGTCAGAATAGTATCTAGATCTCTTTCCTGCTTTTTAAAAATCTGAACTTTCCAGAAAAGTGGGACAAACATATCTGGAAAAGCAGCTATAGGTATCTTAAGACACAGCCTGGCTAAGCAGTTTCACAGTGGCATAGTCTTTCAGCAATCAAGGTGCTCTTCACCGTTTTGTAAGTATTGTGTTCATTGCCTACCAAACACATTATACTATAATTCAGAGGGAAGGATAGTTCTTGAAATAAGTTAAAAGTATGGGCCATGTGACACCAATGAGAACTTTAATTTGAAAAAGGCAGCTTATACATACATTTGCAATAACTGCCAAAGATCATGCAATTTTGGATTGGCCTATGCAGTCACATGAGACATTGCAAACTATCTACATCATAGGTTGCAACTCCTGTCAATAGGATGCCAACAACAAAAAAATGATCTCAGGACATGATCAGTCAACGGAGGGTTTGTTCTGGTGATGTAATGATTCATAGTTAGTGTTTTATCGGTTGAATGTGTTGTCGCTCTAGCTTGATATTTTTGATTACTGTTGTTCTCTACACAACAAAGGAACATATAGAAAGTCTGCTGTGAAAGCTAAAAGCTAAGATATTTTGGAAAACAAAGTTTTGTTTATCTTTAAAGGTATTTGTGTGTGTTTCGATTTAGAGTCAGAGAAACTTGTGTTTTTAAAGGGTATATTAGTAATAAGGCTTCATTAGTGCATGGGAGCAAAACAGAGGTGTCTGTTTCCCCCCTCAGTGTATGTATTACTCTTAGTGATGCTAACTAGCATTGGGTAAAGTATTTGCTGCAAAAAAGTTAGAACATAGGTCCCTTTTCTCCTTCAGAAATATCTGTGAAAAGACTGATTTTTACAAATTTGGGGAAGATATGTTTTCCATACCCACCTTGTGCTAACAGATGTAAATTATGATGCTACATGCAAATACCCTTCTCATTTCATTGAAGTGAGCCGTTAGACTCCATTTTGCCCCTGTGTTCCACCTAGCCTGTACTTCCGCATGTCATATCATCTTCCCACTGTCATCTCTATGGCTTCTTCTGTGTAGCCTTATGCCTGCAATCTCTCCCAGGGTTCGTCTGCCATTCCTTGAACCTCTTCTTCTTCAATTCCCTCCTTAAAGTGCATTTTCTCCATGAAACCTCTAAAGCCCTCACAGAGAGTGTTAACCCACTAGATGAATGGGAAAAGAAATCCTATCCATAAAACTAACATGGTAGTCCCAAGCATCACCCATCAAGCATACAACTTTTCATTACACACATCCTTTTATTTGTATCCTGCTGATACTTATGCACATGCCATTGTATTTACATGTATATGTGTTGGCAAACTGAAACCTGGGATTGTAAGTGCTTTGAGATAGGGATCCTGAACCTGACTCTCTTTTCACTTACACCAGTATAAATCAAGAGTAACACCATTAGAGCCAGTGGAGTTAATCATAGAATCATAGAAAATCAGGGTTGGAAGGGACCTCAGGAGGTCATCTAGTCCAACCCCCTGCTCAAAGCAGGACCAATCCCCAACTAAGCCTGACCTTAAAAACCTCTAAGGAAGGAGATTCCACCACCTCCCTAGGTAACGCATTATAGTGCTTCACCACCCTCCTAGTGAAAACTTTTTTCCTAATATCCAACCTAAACCTCCCCCCACTGCAACTTGAGACCATTACTCCTTGTTCTGTCATCTGGTACCAATGAGAACAGTCTAAATCCATCCTCTTTGGAACCCCCTTTCAGGTAGTTGAAAGCAGCTATCAAATCTCCCCTCATTCTTCTCTTCCGCAGACTAAATAATCCCAGGTCCCTCAGCCTCTCCTCATAAATCGTGTTCTCCAGCCCCCTAATCATTTTTGTTGCCCTTCAATTTTTCCAAATCCTTCTTGTATTATGGGGTCCAAAACTGGACACAGTACTCCAGATGAGGCCTCACCAATGCCGAATAGAGGGGAATGATCACGTCACTTAATCTGCTGGCAATGCTCCGACTTATACAGCCCAAAATGCCGTTAGCCTTCTTGGCAACAAGGGCACACTGTTGACTCATAAATTAGTTAAATTAGTTTGAGAGAGGCGCCTAGACCCCCTGCCTTCCTATTAGTTTCTAACACACCTAAAACAATGTTGTTGTTGTTGTTATGGTCTATGGCTCCAATCCTGCAAAGTTCTAGAGCTAGTCAAAAATTTTCAGTTTAAAAGGTTTGAGTGGGGGGTTGTTTTGTTTTGCTTACTATCTGGTTGGTACAAGAGAGATGCCTGTTTTTTATTAATTTTTTCAGGTTTTTGTTGAAAAAACTCAGCTGATGTGGGGTGGGGGTGGGAATTCAGTAAAACCAAAAATGTTTGCCTGGTGGCTGAAATGTTTCAGTTTTCAGTTGCCAAAAACAAACTTTTTTTTAAAAAAATTCAGTTTTTAAATTTCCTTTTTTTTAATAAAACCCTCAAAAAATTAGAAAACTTTTGATGAAAATAAAAAAAATAGTTTTCATCTACACTTTTGGTAGTGGGAAAAATCCATTTCTCAACTAGCTCTATAAAATGCTTAAAGCTAAACACATGGGTAAACCTTTGTTGGGTTGGGGCCTAGATTGTGAACCCTTTCCCTGTCTTGTTGAGCAGTTACTTATACAAGTCATGCCATTGAAGTCAGTGGGACTCTTTGCATGAGAAAGTGTTTGCCAACGAAAGCAAGGAGTTGACAATCTGGATCTAACAGTAATAATAGACCACAAAATTTTAAAATATATTTTAATCCAGCTCTTAATCTTAATTCTTTATTTTGTTTATTTATTGAATTGATAGTCATTTATCTAGCTGATACATCCACAGACTTATTGGTCTGTGCTTTTATTTTAAAGGATATCAGAGATCAGGTAGCCAAGAATAGCCAACAGCAGCGCTTACGCATGTCATTTGAACTAATGAATTTCTCCATTAATCTTTATATTTTAGAGGCAGCTTTGGCACTTTTATTTATTTCATGTAGGGACTGAAACGCAGAGCTCCTGTGAGCCTGATCTGACAATATTCAACACAAAGGCAGAACTCCTGTTGTTAGACCACTGGACGTAATGATCACAGCAAGTCGGATTGAAATTTTATTGGTGTGCTTCTGTGTGACTGTGTGTGACAACGCTGACACTAAATCAGAATCAGTTAGCAAGGGCTCATTAATGAGTTCTGCTGCTTTTCAAGGTAGAAAGGACAAAGCATTCTGCAATCTCCATGCTGCAGATTAGTTGCTATCTCAGTGTTAACAGAGCAATAGTTTAGGGAACAACTGCAGGATTTTCTCCCTAGATTAATGTTAAAGAATGCTTTGCTAATGAATCCCTAAATAAATGTGTTGTTTGTGTTATTGGAGAAGGGGGTGCCAGGAGAGAAAAATGCAAGAAAATGTCCTCAAGTGCTCTTGAAGTGATTTATAAAACCATTCTGAAGCTTAGAGAGCAGTGGAAGCTGCATCTGTGGATGACAACATGGCTGAACAGAGATTCAAAGCTGCCAGGGGAAATGCATTCTATTGTCTACTCAGCATATCACTAAAGCTAAGGACTGTGCCTGTCATGCATCTCTGCTGGGTATCACATTCCAGGAACACATGGGAAGTAACACACTATGTGCTCAATCCTGCAGGGTGCTGAGTAATCTGGCCCTGATCCAGCAAAGCACTTAAGCATACGCTTAACAGTAAGAATGTGTGTAGTGCCATTCAAGCCTCTGGGGCTATGCTAGAGTGTTCACCACCACTGAGCTCTATCAAAGTAGTAGTTAAACAAATAGGCCACTAGACAACAACCAGAGGGAGATGAGAAGGATGCAAGTTCTAGATTACAGGATTGTTGTGAGTCATAGCCTGCCCTTAGCTTTTCTTATTTACTGTTCATCCAGTAGACTCATTAATACGCTCTAGGTTTTGGAAAAGAAATGCCCCCCCCGCCCCCCCGCACCAAAACATCACAAACACAATTTCCTGTTGCAATTAGAGAATAACAACACTAATAACTTTCCCTTAAGATCTACAAACCGGCCCAATTATTTTACAAGGTGTTTGTGTTCCCTTCAAACACTATAGGAATATTATTACAGAAGACAATACAGTTGTTAATATTATTACCACACTTTAATACTACACTGAATTTTAAAAAGTAGTTACATTTCTGGTAGATACTACATCTCTCTGTATTATGTGTTCGGTGTTGTATTTAAAACATAACACCCATTAAGCCCAGGTAGTGTGGCAGAGGAAATTGCATTATTAAAATACAGAAAAGACAGGAGCCAGACCTGGTGCTGGTGCTGGGGGAATAGATGGGGACACAGAATCTTGTGGAGCGATTGAGACTGTTGTGGGGACGGGAGAAGAAAACTGAGACTGAGTTGGGGTGAGAGGGTGTAAATGTTCTCAGGTACCCAGGACTGAGAGTAATTTTATTACCCCCTTGTCCCCAGTGAGAGGGAGAATTGCTTGTGCTTAACTGGGTATCAGCTTCCTGACACCTTCAGTCTGTCAGCCACCCAAACAATCTTCTCTAGCCTGTGCCAGCCCTCCCTTTTTGCCTTGCAGGTTAACGATAGGTGTACCCCATACCGCAAGCCCCTTTGAAATATTCCCCTTTAGTCTGCAGCTCCTTATCCACTGAACACTCACAAGAATACCAGGTCTGTTGTCCCCCCTGGGAGCAATGTACCAGCTTGAACGATTCAACCCAGGACCATCTCCTTGTATAATACCATGGCACTGAGATACATTTATAGTGAAAACAACAATGTATTTATTGTGAAAGGTTCATGGTTCAGGAGATAATGTGAAAGGATAATAGAAACAAAGAGGTTACATATAAAACAAAATCATACAATAATTTCTAGAAATTAAATTTCACTTAAGCTAACCTTCTGTCTTTTTCAGTGTTTCCGACCAGGGCAGGTTGTGATCCCATTTTCATGAATGTAATCATACTGTTTAGTTACTTCCTAGATGCAGGATAAAGGGATGTCTCTTTGCCTTCCCCTTATATACCCCAAAGTTCATTGTCAGTATCTGAGTCAGGGATAACTCCCTGTAGCTTATTCTCTGGCGTGCTGCCTCCCTGTTGATTTCACATCTCCTCCCCCACCCCGGGGACTTTGTATGAAAATGACTCTCCAGTGTGTTAATTTACAATGCTTAATTTACATGTCAAAGGGACAGGTGAATAAACATCTGTTGTGTGACAGAAAACCACTCTGCCTTGATACAGACTCTAGGAGCATATTTTCAGCACACATACATAACTCCTTACAGAGTACCTGTATGTACATTTCACAGTGATACTAAAGGGAGACCTTGGCTTTCATTTAAGACCTTGCTTTGGTGAACCAGAATGTACAGGATCAGGATATTCTTGTAACGCCCTTGCCAGCTGGCATTTAGGTGTTCTTAGGGTCACAGGGAGGAGACTGGGACTGGGAGTCTGTCCACCAGATTGCAGTCCCCTCCAGAGCCTGGAACAGAACCCAAAGATTCTATAATCTCACCATTCCCCTGCTGTCAGCAAATATCTGTGAAACCCACCGACAAAGTATTTCATTCCATCTAAAAAAGAAAATGAGTACTAGTGGCACCTTAGAGACTAACCAATTTATTTGAGCATAAGCTTTCGTGAGCATCCGATGAAGTGAGCTGTAGCTCACAAAAGCTTATGCTGAAATAAATTGGTTAGTCTCTAAGGTGCCACTAGTACTCCTTTTCTTTTTGCGAATACAGATTAATACGGCTGCTACTCTGAAATATTCCATCTAGTGCTGGTCTACATAAAGGATAACAACTACAGCTGTGTGGAGAACAACCATTCCATTTCCTATAGGATTTGGTTCAAAATTTGATAGAATTACAGTTCGAAATGTTTGGTTTGCATTCCAAATTCTCTAAGAAACAGAATCCAGGAAAAAAAATGAAAAATTAAAAGTTTGTTTTGATCATTTCAAAACAATATTCTGCCTGATGGACTGAAGTGGGAGTTGGGAGCCTGGACGCCCTGGCTCAGCACACTCAGCACACTGGCTGAACTGGGAGTCTCAGAGCTTGGGAACCAATGCACTGCGGTTTCCAGGCTCCCAACTTCCTGATAGTCTGCCCGACAGGCTGCCAAAGAACAGGGTGAGCAAGCTGGAAGGAAACCAGGCAGGGCCCCTGCCTCATTCAGAGCACAGAATGGACCTGCTCTGGGGATGAATCAGGGTTGAGCAGTGAATGGCATTGTTGCCTGCAGGACTTCTAGTTCATTTGCTGTAGAATTTGGTGGCTGTGTAGTGAATGAGGCAGGGCATTGCAGTTAGATAAAGGATGTCTCATGGTTTAGGCAGTTTAATGCTGTGCTGGAGAATTGGATTCTGTGTCTGCCTCAGCCAGAGAGCTCTTATGTGATGCTAGTCAAGCCACATAAACCAAATTTTTTACACATAGTCACTAACTGTGTGTTCCTCCTTTTCTTGGTACCTGATTTGAGACTCTAGGGTCTGATTTGCAGAAATGCTGAGCACTCACAGCTGCAGTTGAAGTCAATGGGAGCTGGGCTTTGAGAACATAACAATACAATGCTAAGTATTCTGAAAAATCAGGTCCTAGTTATTTCAGATTGGATACCCAGAATTAATTGATACTTTTACCTTAATTTCTCTGTGCTTCAGTTCCACATATGTGAAATGGGGATTATAATACTCCCCGCACCCAAATCTCACTGGGACTTTGTGAAAATAAATTCATGAATGTTTGAAATTAACAAAAACGGAGCAGAGTTTCAATAGTGTGCAGTAAATAAGGCCTAGGGCTGCACATTGAACAATAAGGAGAAACAAAATACTGAATAACTGCTCATTAATTGAGCACCATCCATTCTGTGCACTGACTCAAGCTCAGTCCTGTGCAAACTTAGTATCTGACCATGTAATTAAAGATTGTCTCCTAGAGCATAACCATAAGAAGTATAAATTAAGGTTATACAGGCATCCTTAATTCTGGCATTTCCTAATTTTTGAGTGCTTGATTTTCCAACCACAATAATTCTCTTTTAATATGATGGGAGAGGATTGTGTGTAATGTACATACTAGATATAAACATGTGGAAAAGCATGTGCAGCATTCCGTCAGACTATAATGGGCCAGACGTGGTCCAAATGTCATTCAATCATGCACAGCTTGCAAAACCTAGTTTTTTGTTTCTATCAATAAATCAGATAATATTCTATATTTTCATGTGATTTTTTCATTGCATTCATGTCTGATGAATGTAGCAGAGAGGAAGTATGGTGTGAGTCTAGGATCCAGGAACTTCTGAGCCCTAATCCTAACTCTGCCATTAAATTGGTGTATGCAAATCACCACATCAGACTCTGATCTCAGTTACAGTGGTGTCAATCTGGAATAATTCAATCAAAGCCAATGGAGTTACACTAGAAGTGACTGCAACTGTTCAGAATCTGGCCCTTTAAATGCAATATCAGACCTAAGTTTTTTATCGTTTTTTATTACTCTAGTTTGAATATGGTGTGTTCATTGTCCTCTCTTACATAAGGCTTATGTAATTCTTTGTAAACTTGAGCCTTTATTTATACATGAACTTTCCCATTGCATTCAACTGGTGATACAAAAAACATGTTTTTTCCATTGAAAAAGAATTTCAATGATATAATATTACATTAGATAGACTCAGTATTAGTAAGGAGATTCTTCTAGGATGCTAAATGGAATAATGTAATAGAAGCAGTTTGATCTTTGATCATAACGTTCTATCATCATATTCCATATTCTTTTAGAATCTGATACAGTACATTTTATTTTGATTTAGGGTTTACCTTGGTGCTGTCCTTAGACTTTGTGGCAAATTATGCGAAAGGCTTTTGTTCTTTATAATACTTTGTTTATATATAAAGTAGTGCCTTTCACACAAAGAGGGCAGAGCACTTTACAAACACAAATAAAACTTGAGAATGCTTTTGAAACGCTTCCTTATTGTGACCATTCCCCTTTGGAAGTCAATTACCTTTGACATTAATCCGGACTCCAAAATGGAGCTTTAAATTGCTAACTTCACTATTAAATATATTGGGGTCCTAAGCTGTTTATTTAACTTATTTGAGCTATTCCTCAGTGGAAGAAATACTGCATTTTAAACTGTATTTTTGGTAAGATCAATAAATGCTTTGATATGAAAATACTGTGGACTAGGTGGTGGCATTACAATTTACCAGGCAATAGATTTGTTTTATCATGGCTAACATTTAAAATGTGCTACTAATAATATTTTTACTTTTATAGTTCCTTCCATCTAAGGATCTCAAAACATAAAGGGACAAATCCTGCCTCCCCAATGTCAGTGCCAATCTGTGCCTATAAACTTTGGTGGGTTGTTCTACTTTGAAGGGAGATGGGGAGGATGTGGGGAACCTACACAAGAGGGCAGCACACAGTTGGGTACAAAGAGGTGTGTTTTGTGGAATTTCCACTACCATAGTATGAAGGAATGCTTTGGGGATGGGCTAGGGGTGTGCACAGGTGATCTGCAAGTTCCCCCAATCGACCAGTAAAGTAGGGAGGGATCACAGCTAACATAGAAGCTACTGCAGCATTAAGGCCCGAGTACAGCCATGGAGCAATTTTGTGGTGTTCCAGGGTTTGGAATACAGGATTCAATTCCCCCGTGCAACATCTGTGCTTAACCCTTTGGGTCAGTCTTGATCAGGGAGGAGTTTGGGCTCCAGTTAACTGAGCTACACAACATCCTTTTAGTAAGGAATAAACTATATATTTAAACGATATGTAAACTAGTTACATAGAAGTACTAGTACACTCTCAGAAGTATCCATCAGATGTATTTTTCAGAATATCTGCGTACCCACTTCTTCAGCTAACATCAGTGAGAGCTACAGGGGCTCTGCAAGTCAGGGCTTCAATTTCTCATAATGGATACACCCCAAATTACTGGACACTTTTGAAAATGTTGGCCTCTATGGTTGTGAGTTGTTGGAAGAGCAAAGAACAAACCCAGGGAGTATTCCAGACCTTGTTGCATAACCATTAGATTGCCCATCTCCCCTAAGAAAGGAGGTGGTTAGCTAAAATGCCTTATCAATATAACTCAGACACGTTGCATTATCCCAGCATCATTGGGCTCAGATTGCAAAGACTTGCTAGAGCTACAACAAATGGCACAGCCATCAGTAGGAACCTTCCTTGCAGACTTTGTGGTGGGAGTGACGCAATTAGTTGGGCAGAGCCGAATGTGATGATAATGCAGTGACAGGTTTGCCCCATTTGCCTACCAGTGCAGGAATTGCTGAACCCACCCATTTTGTAAGCATTGAGTGAAGCTGTTTTTGCGGGAGTTATTAAAATTTATCTCCAGTAAAAGGCTAATTATACAAATGCTAAGAAATAATCAAGCTAACATTCATGATTCACTCTATCTTTTAAATTACATAGAGGTGCTAAGAAGGTTGATTAGTTGGATGGGTTTTTTTGGTTTTATTTTTTTATTCTCCAGTATAAGTACAACACAAAGAAATGACACTTTTAACCTGAGTCGTAACTAGGCATTTTAGCGACCATGGCAAGCAAGCAAGAAAACCTCTGTGCTAAATGGAAAGCTGAAATCGGGGAGGGGGGGGGGGCGGGGGACACAAAAAGTTCGCAAAAAGAAAAGGAGTACTTGTGGCACCTTAGAGACTAACAAATTTATTTGAGCATAAGCTTTCGTGAGCGACAGCTCCCTTCATGGGATGCTGTCATAAATATAAAGGGAAGGGTAAACCCCTTTGAAATCCCTCCTGGCCAGGGGAAAGCTCCTCTCACCTGTAAAGGGTTAAGAAGCTAAAGGTAACCTCGCTGGCACCTGACCAAAATGACCAATGAGGAGACAAGATACTTTCAAAAGCTGGGAGGAGGGAGAGAAACAAAGGGTTTGTGTGTCTGTCTGTAGTCGTCTTGGCCAGGGACAGAACAGGAATGGAGCCTTAGAACTTTTAGTAAGTAATCTAGCTAGGTATGTGTTAGATTATGATTTCTTTAAATGGCTGAGAAAAGAATTGTGCTGAATAGAATAACTATTTCTGTCTGTGTATCTTTTTTGTAACTTAAGGTTTTGCCTAGAGGGGTTCTCTATGTTTTTGAATCTAATTACCCTGTAAGATATCTACCATCCTGATTTTACAGGGGGGATTTCTTTATTTCTATTTACTTCTATTTTTTATTAAAAGTCTTCTTGTAAAACACTGAATGCTTTTTCATTGTTCTCAGATCCAAGGGTTTGGGTCTGTGGTCACCTATGCAAATTGGTGAGGCTTTTTATCCAACATTTCCCAGGAAAGGGGGAGTGCAAGTGTTGGGAGGATTGTTCATTGTTCTTAAGATCCAAGGGTCTGGGTCTGTAGTCACCTAGGCGAATTGGTGAGGCTTTTTACCAAACCTTGTCCAGGAAGTAGGGTGCAAGGTTTTGGGAAGTATTTTGGGGGGAAGGACGCGTCCAAACAGCTCTTCCCCAGTAACCAGTATTAGTTTGGTGGTGGTAGCGGCCATTCCAAGGATAACGGGGGTAATATTTTGTACCTTGGGGAAGTTTTGACCTAAGCTGGTAAAGATAAGCTTAGGAGGTTTTTCATGCAGGTCCCCACATCTGTACCCTAGAGTTCAGAGTGGGGGAGGAACCTTGACATGGTGGCGCAGCGGTGGGATTAACCTGAAATCATTTTGAGATCCAGTTGAGATTTTTTGAACTAGAAATACAGATTTTAAAAAGGAATTTTTAGGAAGTCCAGAAGGCAGCTTTGAAACTGAAAGCAGCTTGGTTTCTCTCTGCTTTGTGGCCAAGCAGAGACAAAAGGGGATTATCTTGTGAATTGCAGGTTTCATTTGCCTGGAGGCAGGGTACTTAACTCCTGCAGGGAAATTCACAGTCTTCCAACCCAGAGGTTTGTTTTTTTTTTTCTTTTCTTCCTAAAAGTAAATAGGGGGTGTGTGCTCTACCCATTTGCCTGGAGACAAAAGTGGCAGGGTTTTTTTTAGGATTTTGATTTTTTTTTTTTGTTTTACAAGGAGCACAGGTTTGAAAAGAAATTTTTTTTTTTCTTCGTTGGGCTGGGTAAGCAGGTTTCCAAGTAGTTGGAGGTTTTTTGCTTTAATTTGGGCCCAGAGCAGAGACAAGGGAATTGTCTTTTTCTGTAGGCTGACAATCACTATCAGAGAATAGGTATTCTATTCCAGCACAGCAAAATTTTACAGCCAAGTTTTGTTTGTTTATTTCTAAACCTCAGGTGTAAAGTTAGTTAAAAACAGAGAGGTTAGAATGACCAAATCCTCAGCTCGACTACAGCTGGAATTAGCCAAATTTCAGGCTGAGGAAAAACAAAGGGAACATGAAAGACAGATAGAACTCATGCGGCTGGAGAAGGAGGTACAGGAGGCTGCACACAAGAGGGAAATGGAGGCAAGGAAGCATGTGGAGGAGGAGAAGGAAAAAGAGAGGAAGCATGTGGAGGAGGAGAAGGAAAAAGAGAGGAAGCATGTGGAGGAGATGGAGAGGATAAAGGCCCAGCAGAATATACCAACAAACCCTAGCAATCCTTCTCCAGGTACCACTTCCCATCCCAGAAAGTTCCCCACCTACAAGGCAGGTGATGATACTGAGGCCTTCTTAGAAAACTTCGAAAGGGCCTGCCTTGGGTACAGCATCTCTACTGACCAATACATGGTAGAGCTGAGGCCGCAGCTCAGTGGACCCTTAGCTGAGGTGGCAGCTGAAATGCCTAAAGAACACATGAACAAGTATGAACTGTTTAAATCCAAGGCGAGAGTCAGAATGGGGATAACACCCGAGCAGTCTCGTCGGAGGTTCAGAGCCCTAAGGTGGAAACCAGACATGTCATTTACCCGACATGCCTACCACATTGTGAAACATTGGGATGCCTGGATATCAGGAGCAAGTGTTGAATCTCCAGTAAATTTGCCCTTCCTAATGCAAATGGAACAATTCTTAGAGGGTGTTCCTGAGGAAATAGAAAGATACATCCTAGATGGGAAACCCAAAACTGTAATCGAGGCAGGAGAGATTGGAGCCAGATGGGTGGAGGTGGCAGAGAAGAAGAAAACTGGTCGCAGTTGGAGCGGAGACCAGAAGGGACCACCCCAGACCACACCCTATTACCGGGGGCCGCCCAAAGCCCCACCTACCTCCCAAAGAACCCTCCAGACCCCTTATCGTCCCACCACCCCGTTCTCCAGCAACCCTCCTCGTCCCAGTGACCCGTCAGCTGGACGATGTTTTAAGTGTAACGAGCTGGGGCATGTAAAGGCCAACTGCCCCAAGAACCCCAACAGATTACAGTTCATTGCACCGGAATCACACCAGAGGTCCACAGGCCCAGATACCTCCCAGATACCCTTGGAGCGGAGGGAAACTGTGAGTGTGGGCGGGAAGAAGGTCACCGCGTGGAGGGACACCGGAGCACAAGTGTCAGCTATCCATGCTTCCTTAGTGGACCCCAATTTAATCAACCCAGAGATCCAAGTGACGATTCAACCCTTCAAGTCCAACTCTTTCAATTTGCCTACAGCCAAGTTGCCTGTCCAGTACAAGGGCTGGTCAGGAATGTGGACTTTTGCAGTCTATGATGATTATCCCATCCCCATGCTGTTGGGGGAAGACTTGGCCAATCATGTGAAGCAGGCCAAGAGGGTGGGAATGGTCACCCGCAACCAGGCTAAACAAGCCGTGAGGCCTAGCTCTGTTCCGGAAACTTCTATCAGGACCCAGTCAGAGGTGATGGACCTGGACCCCAGGCCAATGTCTGCAACAGCAGTAGTGGATCCAGTCCCAGAGACCCAGACGGAACTAGTCCCAGAACCGGAACCAGCCGAACAACCAACACCAGACCCCGTGTCAGCACTGAATCCAGTACTTGCAACCTCAACACCAGAGGGCCCCACCGAACCTGAACTGGCAGCAGCCGATAACCCTACACAAGAGGCTCAGCCGGAGCCTGAATCCCAACATAGTGCACCAGCGGAGAGCGGTTCACAGTCAACAGAAACAGCTCCATCCCCTATATCGCTTCCAGAGGGACCAAGCCTAGGTCCACAATCCCATGAGGAACTGATGTCTCCAGCATCAAGGGAACAGTTCCAGACCGAACAGGAAGCAGATGAAAGCCTCCAGAGAGCTTGGACGGCGGCACGGAGCAACCCACCGCCTCTCAGCTCTTCTAATCGATCCAGGTTTGTTGTAGAAAGAGGACTTTTATACAAGGAAACTCTTTCTGGGGGACACCAGGAAGACTGGCATCCTCAGAGACAGTTGGTAGTTCCAACTAAATACCGGGCCAAGCTCTTGAGCTTAGCCCATGATCACCCTAGTGGCCATGCTGGGGTGAACAGGACCAAAGACCGTTTGGGGGGGTCATTCCACTGGGAGGGAATGGGCAAGGATGTTTCTACCTATGTCCAGTCTTGTGAGGTGTGCCAAAGAGTGGGAAAACCCCAAGACCAGGTCAAAGCTCCTCTCCAGCCACTCCCCATCATTGAAGTTCCATTTCAGCGAGTAGCTGTGGATATTCTGGGTCCTTTTCCGAAAAAGACACCCAGAGGAAAGCAGTACATACTGACTTTCATGGATTTTGCCACCCGATGGCCGGAAGCAGTAGCTCTAAGCAACACCAGGGCTAAAAGTGTGTGCCAGGCACTAGCAGACATTTTTGCCAGGGTAGGTTGGCCCTCCGACATCCTCACAGATGCAGGGACTAATTTCCTGGCAGGAACTATGAAAAACCTTTGGGAAGCTCATGGGGTAAATCACTTGGTTGCCACTCCTTACCATCATCAAACAAATGGCATGGTGGAGAAGTTTAATGGAACTTTGGGGGCCATGATACGTAAATTCGTAAATGAGCACTCCAATGATTGGGACCTAGTATTGCAGCAGTTGCTCTTTGCCTACAGAGCTGTACCACATCCCAGTTTAGGGTTTTCCCCATTTGAACTTGTATATGGCCGTGAGGTTAAGGGGCCATTGCAGTTGGTGAAGCAGCAATGGGAGGGATTTACACCTTCTCCAGGAACTAACATTCTGGACTTTGTAACCAACCTACAAAACACCCTCCGAACCTCTTTAGCCCTTGCTAGAGAAAACTTACAGGATGCTCAAAAAGAGCAAAAAGCCTGGTATGATAAACATGCCAGAGAGCGTTCCTTCAAAGTAGGAGACCAGGTCATGGTCTTAAAGGCGCTCCAGGCCCATAAAATGGAAGCATCGTGGGAAGGGCCATTCGTGGTCCAGGAGCGCCTGGGAGCTGTTAATTATCTCATAGCATTCCCCACCTCCAACCGAAAGCCTAAGGTGTACCATATTAATTCTCTAAAGCCCTTTTATTCCAGAGAATTAAAGGTTTGTCAGTTTACAGCCCAGGGAGGAGACGACGCTGAGTGGCCTGAAGGTGTTTACTACGAAGGGAAATGTGCTGGTGGTGTGGAAGAGGTGAACCTCTCCATGACCCTTGGGCGTATGCAGCGACAGCAGATCCAGGAGCTGTGCACTAGCTACGCGCCAACGTTCTCAGCCACCCCAGGACTGACTGAACGGGCATACCACTCCATTGACACAGGTAATGCTCACCCAATTAGGGTCCACCCTTACCGGGTGTCTCCTCAAGCTAAAACTGCTATAGAACGGGAGATCCAGGATATGTTACAGATGGGTGTAATCCGCCCCTCTGAAAGTGCATGGGCATCTCCAGTGGTTCTAGTTCCCAAACCAGATGGGGAAATACGTTTTTGCGTGGACTACCGTAAGCTAAATGCTGTAACTCGCCCAGACAACTATCCCATGCCACGCACAGATGAACTATTAGAGAAACTGGGAAGGGCCCAGTTCATCTCTACCTTGGACTTAACCAAGGGGTACTGGCAGGTACCGCTAGATGAATCTGCCAAGGAAAGGTCAGCCTTCATCACACATCTCGGGCTGTATGAATTTAATGTACTCCCTTTCGGGCTGCGAAATGCACCCGCCACTTTCCAAAGACTTGTAGATGGTCTCCTAGCGGGATTAGGAGAATATGCAGTCGCCTACCTTGACGATGTGGCCATATTTTCGGATTCCTGGGCAGACCACCTGGAACATCTACAAAAAGTCCTTGAGCGCATAAGGGAGGCAGGACTAACTGTTAAGGCTAAGAAGTGTCAAATAGGCCTAAACAGAGTGACTTACCTTGGACACCAGGTGGGTCAAGGAACTATCAGCCCCCTACAGGCCAAAGTGGATGCTATCCAAAAGTGGCCTGTCCCAAAGTCAAAGAAACAGGTTCAATCCTTCTTAGGCTTGGCCGGTTATTACAGACGATTTGTACCGCACTACAGCCAAATCGCTGCCCCACTGACAGACCTAACCAAAAAGAAACAGCCAAATGCTGTTCAGTGGACCGGAAGGTGTCAGAAGGCCTTTAACAAGCTTAAAGCGACACTCATGTCTGACCCTGTACTAAGGGCCCCAGACTTTGACAAACCGTTCCTAGTAACCACAGATGCATCCGAGCGTGGTGTGGGAGCAGTTTTAATGCAGAAAGGACCTGATCAAGAATTCCACCCTGTAGTGTTTCTCAGCAAAAAACTGTCTGAGAGGGAAAGCAACTGGTCAGTCACTGAAAAAGAATGTTATGCCATTGTCTACGCTCTGGAAAAGCTACGCCCATATGTTTGGGGACGGCGTTTCCACCTGCAAACCGACCATGCTGCACTAAAGTGGCTTCACACCGTCAAAGAAACTAACAGAAAACTTCTTCGGTGGAGTTTAGCTCTCCAAGATTTTGATTTCGACATCCAACACATCTCAGGAGCTTCTAACAAAGTGGCTGATGCACTCTCCCGTGAAAGTTTCCCAGAATCAACTGGTTAAAATCGTCCTTGAGATGTGGAAAATATTGTTAGTCTTTATGTACTTGGTAGTATATTTAGAGATGCATGTGTCTTATTAACTCTGTTTTCCTAGAGCTCCAGGAAGAAATCCCAGCCAGTGTTTCACCCTAGCTGAGATTTGGGGGGCGTGTCATAAATATAAAGGGAAGGGTAAACCCCTTTGAAATCCCTCCTGGCCAGGGGAAAGCTCCTCTCACCTGTAAAGGGTTAAGAAGCTAAAGGTAACCTCGCTGGCACCTGACCAAAATGACCAATGAGGAGACAAGATACTTTCAAAAGCTGGGAGGAGGGAGAGAAACAAAGGGTTTGTGTGTCTGTCTGTAGTCGTCTTGGCCAGGGACAGAACAGGAATGGAACCTTAGAACTTTTAGTAAGTAATCTAGCTAGGTATGTGTTAGATTATGATTTCTTTAAATGGCTGAGAAAAGAATTGTGCTGAATAGAATAACTATTTCTGTCTGTGTATCTTTTTTGTAACTTAAGGTTTTGCCTAGAGGGGTTCTCTATGTTTTTGAATCTAATTACCCTGTAAGATATCTACCATCCTGATTTTACAGGGGGGATTTCTTTATTTCTATTTACTTCTATTTTTTATTAAAAGTCTTCTTGTAAAACACTGAATGCTTTTTCATTGTTCTCAGATCCAAGGGTTTGGGTCTGTGGTCACCTATGCAAATTGGTGAGGCTTTTTATCCAACATTTCCCAGGAAAGGGGGAGTGCAAGTGTTGGGAGGATTGTTCATTGTTCTTAAGATCCAAGGGTCTGGGTCTGTAGTCACCTAGGCGAATTGGTGAGGCTTTTTACCAAACCTTGTCCAGGAAGTAGGGTGCAAGGTTTTGGGAAGTATTTTGGGGGGAAGGACGCGTCCAAACAGCTCTTCCCCAGTAACCAGTATTAGTTTGGTGGTGGTAGCGGCCATTCCAAGGATAACGGGGGTAATATTTTGTACCTTGGGGAAGTTTTGACCTAAGCTGGTAAAGATAAGCTTAGGAGGTTTTTCATGCAGGTCCCCACATCTGTACCCTAGAGTTCAGAGTGGGGGAGGAACCTTGACAGATGCACTCAGTGAAAAATACAGTGTGGAGATTTATATACATAGAGAACATGAAACAATGGGTATTACCATACACACTGTAACAAAAGAGTGATCACTTAAGGTGAGCTGTTACCAGCAGGAGAGCGGGGGGGGGGGAGTAAACCTTTTGTAGTGATTTTGTAAATCTCCCCACTGTATTTTCCACTGAATGCATCCGATGAAGTGAACTGTAGCTCACGAAAGCTTATGCTCAAATAAATTTATTAGTCTCTAAGGTGCCATGAGTACTCCTTTTCTTTTTGCGAATACAGACTAACATGGCTGCTACTCTGAAACATGATCCTCTGTGTGTGTGTGTGTGTCCCTGCAAACCTCCCCATTTTTCCACCCTGCGGCTTTGTACCCTGGGCAGCTGCCTCTCTTGCCCTGCCTTGATTATGGCCCTGCATAACCTCTTTAGTTTAACTTGCAAGGTTACTGAATAGTTCTTGAATCTTTTTATTAAAATAGGGAAAGCATGAACTTTCTTATGCAGTCAACACTATAAGGTTTGTACAAATGAATGCTGCATGACTCAGTGGTTTTTCTGATCAACATAGGTGTGAATCTTTTCACTGCAAGAGAAAGTATACCAAAGCAGGGTTTTAAAGGGATGCTCTCCTAGACTTATTTTCAGGGTTTATATTTGAATTTTTATTTTCTGTTTTTAATTTCTCTAGGAAGCTTGAATACTCTTTATCATGTATTTCTCTACCTTTTTGTCCTTTTTGGAGAAACACAAAGCAACATGGCTTTTTGTTTGTTTAGACCTTTGCCCACAGAGTTGTCATTGATTATGTATATGATTATGTCAGCACTGTTATGTGGTTGGGTTTGTATTAATTAATTTGATTTGACTGGCTGGGCTTCCAGTATCAGAATAACAAGATTGTGGAGTCACACATGACTGTAGATTTATTTTCATATTTCTCATATTTCTTGGCAGTGACATGTTAGATTAGTAAGGTACATAAATAGGACTAGATGGTGCATATGAAATCTGCCCTGTGTAAGAGCAACACATACCTCTGCCACCCCAGGGCACTGCAGCTTGAGAGAGGTGCAATTTCTTCCCTTCCCTCACCTCCTCCTGCTCCCACTCATTCCAATGGCTTATATGATCTGTGTAGGGTGACCAGATGTTGCAATTTCATAGGGACAGTCCTGATATTTGATGCTTTGTCTTATATAGAGGCCTATTATCCCCCACCTCCTGTCCTGATTTTTCACACTTGCTGTCTGGTCACCCTAGATCTGCTGCTTGTTTACACCAATAACACATTACTCCTCCCCACCTGCACACTGTCTCAGCTGCACCAGCCAGAGCATTGGTAGGAGAAGAAAGCTGAGCCAAGACTTCCCCCTTCCTCTACCCCTCTGTTCCTACTTGCTCAGTTCATGAGGGGAACTAGGATGTCTTACTCCACATTAGTCCTCTGCATGGCCACATAGATCAGGCTATGATTTGGCCCTGTAAATCCAGAGAACCTTCTTCACTACTAGATCTATATTACTTGACTGTATCATGTTAATGATTCAGAGATATTCTGCTATGAAATAAATGTGAAGAATGCTAATGTCATAAAGGGCTATTTGAAAAAGGCCATTCTTTTCTCTTGCAAATGCTAGAATTGAGATGTCTGCCTACCTACTTAACTTGGACTACAGTTTTGGAAGTGTAAGGTCCTTCTAGAAATGTACCCCAATTAGTTAAAATATGTTTGTGTCAGATGATTGTTTTGTGGAGAGGTACGTCATCCTCATTCTGACTTGATTTTGAAATAGCATCTCATTTTCATCTCACATCAGCACTTTACCAGTTAACCCAGTGATTTTACTAGCATGGCTCCTAATTTACGTCCGTGTGACATCAGAATCAGGCCTACTTGTCGGATTTTTATTTTTTCCATTCACTTACTCTGAAGGTGCATGCAAATCAGGTAACTGCATATGCAAAATGATGGTTTTGCAGGCAAACAGCACACACAATGAGCAAATTTCCATATACAGGCACAATTAGTTTACATGCAAATTAGATGTGCAGTTGCATATGTATTTTTACATCTGCATAATTTGTACATTTGGGCAATTTGAGGAAGATTTTTCAAGGTGCAAAGGGGAGTTAAGCACCCAACTCCCATTAAAATCAATGAAAATTGGACACCTAACTGCTTTCTGTACCTTTTAAACTCTCCCCCATTCTGTCTATGAATATGAGTAGAAGGTCAGGACTTGATGACGTTTTAGATGTGAGAAGTTTCTTTATTTCCTGTTTTATTCATTATGTTCCCCTATCCCAGTCTGTTACCTAACTAGTTACAAAGAATAACAATGTAGATCTGTGAATGCTACTGGTTGTATTCTGCTATTTCCTTTTTAACATTTAGACTGATAGACTTTAATGCCAGAAGAGACCATCAGGATCATCTAATCTGATCTCCTGCACATTACAGGCCACAGAACCTCACCCACCCAGTCCTGTAGTAGACCCATAGCTTCTGTCTGAGCTACTGATGTCCTTAAATCATGATTTAAAGACTTCAGGTTACAGAGAATGCACCATTTACTCTAGTTTAAACCAGCAAGTGACCTGTGCCCTCATCCCCAGGATTTAATTGTGAGATTATTGGTAGCATTTCTGTGCAAGCATAAGATACTATTATTTTTTGTCCTTATTTCATAAGCAAGCATAAGCATGGGCTAACTTTGAGAAATACAATTAAGAGAGCTCCAAAAAGTACTTGTAATGTTGAAATGCCTATAGATAGGAATTGAGAGGTATAGCAGAAAAAGCACTGTTCCATCTTTCACGGCTGGGACCAGTGTTCAAGTGTGGATAGATTTCCTAAGAAATAAAATGAACCGATCACAGCTGGATGCCTAGCAAATTGGAGTCCACTGTAAACCACCACACATGACTGAGCAGTTAACTGAAGCCCAGGACTGTAATGAACTATTCCTTACCCTGAAAAGGGAGGATCTTCCAATTCAGAGATCATGAGAAAAAGAAGAGGGCTTGGATTTCCATTACTGTTACTAATATTCATAGGCAAAAGTATACAAAATAAAACAGATTGTCACTATATTAAAATGGCATCATTTTACTCACAAAGCTGCCCCTCATGTGTACCCAGTTGTCATATCTTCTCTTTTTAGCGAAGATCATTTCTGCACTGTTTTTTACTCCTGCTAGTCAGGCAGAACTAACATAGCTAAGAGAGAGTGACTTAGATTCAGTAGAATTGTTTACAAAGTTCTAACCATGTTCAACCATCTTTGATGGGCATTGATTAAAAAGTGGAAATCATGTCACATATGTTGTCAAGCCACTTATGTTTGCATTTGTCTTCTGGAAAACTCTACCTCAAGTCAGGAGCCCATTATCACTACCAGGACAGACCAAAGCAAGTCATTTCAGAGCAAAGTCAAGAGACTAAAAGGACTGAGCCCAGGCCAGGTAGTGAAAGTGGGGTTTTACTCTGTAAATTAACTATATAAATATGACACCTGCTTGCTCAGTAGAACTATGCGTTATGTCACTTACATCTGTAAAAGGCAATGGAGTGCCATAGATCTAACTGGAGTGCCATAGATCTAGCAAAATGATCTCTGGTTGAGTTTGCAAGGCTAACAGTGAGAAAAACCCCTTTTTTACTTATAGACCGAACACATTTGACATGGAATTCCTTGAGCAAGACTGTAACCATGAAGCCTCACCATGCTATTTTTAGAAAGGCACTTCTCAGAGTACAACTGCACTTCAGTGAAGTTTGTATGTTGACACTGGCAAGAGCAGCCAATATTGTTAAAACCATTTGCCCAGAAAGGATTAGGGTTGACCTATATATATATTGGTATCATTGGATTACCCCTTAGTAAGGGGGAGAATACATAATAGTATTTATAAATTACTTCATATTACAGTATATCAACAGTATGGAATAATAACACTTCACTCATGTACTGATTTACATATTCAAAGTTTTGCACAATCTTAACAAATTAAGCCAATTAGTTAATACACACAGACTAATTTAACTAATTAAAGTTTACATCTATAGTGAAAGATGCTACTTACTGGACCCCATTTAAAAACAATGGCATAAGAAAATATTCTGGAGGTACTTTATAGAGTTGGGCAAATTTAAATTGTTAATTTACTATTAGTATTATTACTGCTTTGTTACACCTATCAGACCACAAGAACTGAAGAGCCAGGAAGAAGGTGATCATTTACAGTATGAAAGAAACAAAGTCCTATTTTGTTTTTATCAGATTTTAGCCCTCTTACTCAGAGCAGAAGTAGGGACTTTTCGGTTTTCAAATAAGATCTCACCGACACAGAGAACAATATATATTTAAGATGTGAATTTATATTTAAGATGTGAATTTGAAGACAATATTCACATCTTCTGAGGCTGGAATGATTGTTTGCACTGGATGAAAAGGTGAGAAGAGAAAATCATTCAGAAGACAGGAGTAACATTTTCCTCATAGATGAGTAACTGATCTCAGTGAGAGTTATGTATATGTCAGAAGAACAGACTACTGCAGACAGATCAGCCACGCAGAACAGAGAATTTTGCCAATGAGTAGGAAGGGTAAAGCTGGGGTTTCTCTTTCTCCCCACTCTTTCCCAATCCGTCCCAGCCTATTGGCTTTCATGGCTTTTATTTGGAAAGTAGCCCCTGCTCTCTGCCTCATCCCCATGGCCAGATCTGCCACACACAGCCAAGAAGGGGAATAATGGAGAAACTTTAATCCCCTGCACATCTTAGTAAAGACAAGGGACTGTTTAGCCCTTGGTTTGCATTATTAGCATAAGGAAGCTCTCTTGAGAGCTTTGAGTCCATGGCTGATATTTTTAATGTACCCTTTGGCAGCTCAACAAAAGATGTACTTTTGTGTTCATTTTTTGTTATGCACACAACATATGTTCAATATGCTGTTTTATATTATTATTATTCCCCTCTCCCCTGCAGTACACAACATGAACACACACATATACAGATTGTGTTAAATAAATTCTCTACTACCCCTCAGTGCATTGCACTATCCAGTACTGAGGTACTAAGACATGGTTGGAATGTATCGTTGATCTTTGGTCCTCTGTCTGTTGCTTGTATAGTACAGTTTTGAGAATGCTTCAGCAGGGCTTTGAGAATGCAAATGTGAAAGCACACTGCACATATTTTGCAAGCATTAAATTGTTGGGGGGTTCTCCTCTTATCTAAAAGTCAGCAAGAGAAAATGAAAAAGGAAATAAAAAATTGTCCGGGATCAACTGGTTCATTGAATTTTCTGAGGTCTTAGATTTCTATTGGGTGCTATTTCTATGAGGTGTATACCTCTGAGGATAGACATAAACATATTCCTTCAGAAAGTCCTCCAAGTGACTAGCTATTTGCATCTATTCTATTGAGTGGGGCTTATAACCTCGTGGGTGAAATACTGGGAAAAACAATAGTGTTAAACACCAACTGAAGAAACAGTACATAATGTTGAGTTGGACTGCAATCATGGAAAAGTGTACGTAATATTAAAGTATACACATTAATAAGCACTAGTATTATGCTTTAATAGAGATTACTTGATCAACATAGTTCCACAAGCTTACCTAAACCTGTCAAAATACAAAGCTACTCTAGCGCATATTTCATAATAGTTGTCACTCACACACATTTGCAGTATTTCTCTCCCTAAGGTTCTGAGGCTTTGGAGGAATTTTAAAAATACTTCCACTTGTTCAGCCATACAGACTGCTCAGCTCTTTCTGACACCTTCTTGACTTCAGTACAGTTTCTCCAGATATACACTGGGGTAAATGAGAGCAGATATTTACCTGTTTGGCTTCCACAATTAAATGTCCACACTTCGTGGATGATGTATTCACTCTGTTGTCAGCATTAGGGAGAAGCGTTTTTTCTTCTTTACACATTTTTAAAACTCTCTGCTTCTTTATTTAATAATAGTATAAAATGGAGATGGACCTGAAATGGAACCTGGAATCTGAACCTCTTTGTATCTCAAGGAAGTTTGGATTTGAATTGCTGGATATTAACCCTTCCTTACGGTTTTTACTTTTTTCAGGTCAAATCCAAAACCAAAGAGGCCTACAGTATTTTCCATTTCTAATTTGGATAGAGCTGAAACCTAATTCAAACAGCAATTTTTAAAAGATTTTAGCCCCAAGTGGCAAAAATCTTATGAGACCAGCACATCTTGTGAAATTTCTGCTACTCACAGTGAAATTGTGCAAGATTAGCTTCCCTCACAAGAACAGTCCAGAAGATTGTAATGCTGTCGAATTCAAATATAAACCTTAGCCCTGATTCATCTTCAAACCTGAACTCTAGGTTAACCTGATTTGAATCTGGATCTTAACACTGCCTCCACAGTCTATATCTAAAACTACATTCTCAATTTCTTCTGTCTTCCAAGTACTGCACTGAAATGTGGTTTCTCTAGCTTCTTGGGTATGTCTTTGTAATATGGAGTTTTTTAAATTAATTTGTTACTCCGTATGACCAGGTGTATTCTTTAGTAAAGTTGGAAATTTTAAGTGTCTCAAAATAATTTCCACAAAGGTACATCATAAAAACCATTTGAACTAAAGTGTGTACGATTTATATGTAGAGTATAGTAAATTAAAAGGAATAAATCTGAGATGATATTTGAACCTTTTCTTAAGGTATCTTATCCTATACTTTTCATTGTAAAGAAGGCCTAGGGTAGTTGTATCTAATTTCCATGCTGGTCCCATATTGGCCTCTTAATGATCAGTGAACTCTCAAATGCTGTAGGTATTATTTTTATACAAGATATTGGTAACGTATTTGTGTGAGGTTTGCAGAGCATAATTTTGTTAGTTCTCTCTCTATATTTTTTTCATATTATCTAACTGAGTTTGGCATTTTTTATTCCTCATTCTTTTATCATCCTTTAAAATTGGCAGAAGCCTCATATTGTTCATCCCCACAAGTATATTTCTATGCGTAAGTTTTGTCTGAGAAAGGAATCAATGACCAAATTTGATGCAAGGATCAGACAAAACTGGCTGGTGGTTTGATTATGTGTAGACATAATTGTGAACTAGCTTTGCTTAAACTAATAATATTCTCCCTCCCTTAATCCCGGTTCCAGTTCTTGTTTGTCACGGAACTAGACCCTCTACCGAATAAGTACACATTACATGATACACTTTGTGTAAGATTTGTTGCAATTGTAGAACAGTGGTAGCAACAATGATAGAAATGGTCATTTTCAATCAGACAGCATCACACTGAACAAGGACTGAGTAAAATTCAATAAGGACCTCATGATCTGACCCAGAGGATGGTTTCAGTGAAGTATGTAGTAAGGTTTAATTCAAATGTTTTTACTGTTACTGGGGGAGGAAGGATAGTTCCAGGGACTTTGAAGACTCAAGTTCAGTTCCTTGCTCTGCTACAGACTCCCTGGATGACCTCGGGCAAGCCACTTAGTCTCTCTGTGCTGTAATACTCCAGCTGTGAAATGGGGATGATAGCACTTCCCTACATCACAGGGGTGCTGTAAGTATAAATACAGTGAAGGTTGGGTGGTGCTCAGACACTAGAATGATGGGGGAAATATAAGTACCCCCCATAGATAGATAGATACTTTATACATCATCCATCCTTTACATTTCTTTTATTCTCTTCTTCAATTAGCTTTTAACTGTGCTTAATAATGGCTATCTCCTCATGCTACCTTTACTCACATTGAGTAGCACCTTACTCTACAAAGGGTCCCACTAGCTTCAGTGGGCAACTCATGGGTGAACACTGGTATCAGAATCTAGCCCTTAGGGAAAATAAGTAATGTTCGCCACATATCTTTGTGCATTAAAGAAAAACAATTGTAATAAACCAGATGGCACTGTCATAGGACAATCAACTGGACTAATGCTATCACTGAAGAAAAAGATGTTACAAACTATAATCACCATTCTGTTTTTATTATGGCTATCCTTCCATTGATTACATATAATATTTTCTCTGATGTTCACTCTTGTGTTTACTGTTAAAGTATAGTTTTCTATACCAGTAACACCAGTTACCAGTACTGTCTTAAATGAGAGTATCTCTGTTAATTCACCCATGAAAAATCAAATTTCCATGACAGTCCAGTGCAGGACAGTTTAAGTCCACTAGTATTGAGGATGGATAACTCTTTGAAAACTGCATCTCATTCTGTCACACTGTCACCAGGATCATTTCTCTTTGCTCCATTGCTATGGCTGGAAGAGACATCACATCACTGAAACTCTCATGCAGCGATCCTCTTCACATCCTTTCTTGCCACTGCTCTATGTGGGGCCTAGGTTCTCTTCTTTGTTTTTAAAAAATAGTCAATTAGTTGAAAAGTAGCTGTATGTTTGCACACTATGGCTGAGCTGGGAAATGGGGATACCTGTTGTTATTAATGGGAATGGGGTGTCCAAATCCACTAGACAGCTTTGAAAATTTCTATAGCCCTATCTTTGCTTCTGGATCATATGATCAATGTTTAGCCTGTGCCTATAACCATGTGTCATATTAATTTCTTTGTTCATTATTTGTCTGCCACATTGTTCTGGCTGTCCAGTCCAGGACTGATTCCCTAGCCATATCTTACCTGGGCATAATTTAGGCCAGCTAAGTAACTGTTTAATGGAAATCAGGAATAAACAATATTTGAATGAAATTGTAGGCTCCAAACAGTCTAACCAACATGTGTGAGCTGAAAATACTATGTATATTTGCTTTTATTGCTTCTATTCCTTTTGGGAGTGCAGTAATCACAAATTACAGTGTAATATGCCTGACTGGTATCTACAGCAGGATTTTGCACTTAGGGTTGCAACTTTTTGTGACATGAGACTTGACTCTTGGTCCAGAGTAAGGCACATCATAAGAGGGCTTTTTAGACTTTCCAAGTCACTCCTCATTCAAAATCCCAAAGCATCACTTGTCTTCTATTTGTACATACCAAAACTTTGCAGTACTCACCCACAATTGGGACTTTTTGTATTTTCCATTCAGTGTAGTTTCCCATATACAAATTTCAGAAGCAGTTAAATAAACTAGCCTGTATCTAATTGACTCAGGTAATTTAGATTGAATGATAGTTGAATTCATTATTAAATGAGGAGTATTGCTCATGTTATGTCTGCCAGAGATGATAAATTACATATGGATGAGTGTTAAGGCATTCATTTGGTTGTGGAGCCAGAAAACCCTAGAGAGTGTCACAGACCTACATTAATGGCTCAGAGCACTGAACTTTGTTCTGAATCTCTGAGGTAGCTGAAAAAGTATACAATCACATGTGTGCTAACCACTCCCTGCTAACAATGCATTTGGGGAATAAGCACATCGATTATGTAGCACTCATGAAATGTGCTTCTGACACTAATTTCAGAAAATGAATAAGCAAATAACCAAGGATGTAGTTAACAAATTTGGAATGTATATACATATTGGCACATCTATTGTGCTCTGTCTGCCTTAAAGCAGACCTGTCATTGCAAATCTCCATTTATAACAACATATTAAAATTGCTTTAAAGTAAAGCTCTATAAGCAGGAGAGGGAAACTATCCTGTCAGCCTTGCAAAGTATATATCCAACCTTGCAAAGCATTTATATCTGATCAGCTTGTTGGAATTCAGTTATATTGCCCAAAGTGATACCACAGAAACTTTAACAGATCCTATAAGGTCATTTTGCTTAAACTAGATATGGTCCTGAATGCTAACATTTGATTCTGGATCTGGAAGCAGATCTTGAATCCTCCCAGATTTTCAGGGTGTTCCAATCTGGAGTTGCAGTTCAACTCATGAGAGACAGAGAAAAACTCCCCTTACCAATCAGGGCTGTTTGAATCTGGTGCTTGTCTCTATATAACTAACTTGTAAAAACACCTCTTGTTTAAATAGTTTCACAAAACAAAAAACAAAACAAAAAGTGAATTAAAGGAATGACAGACAACAACCACCAATTGCCAGGATTACCAAAGATGAAAAAATATTTTCTTTTAAATACTATCAGTTGTACCAATAAGGTATGTATAAATAAACATTTTATGAAATAAACCGAGTGACTCCTATCTTGATTTTCTGTCCCCAAAGTAGATGGTGTATGTTAGCAGGACTGGTCACTGCTCTTATTTTTATATGAAAAGGTCAGTGCAGAGATCAAGAAAATCCTTTCCCAGATGCATTAGGATTATGAAAATCCCTTTTTATGGCAGTTTGGCTCAGAGAAAGCCTCCTATAAGTCCACTGAGGACAGAGGGATAATAGCTTGGGTCTGAGAAACCTTGCCTAGACCTGGGTGTTTCTGGAATACTATATCAAAATGTTATGGTGCAGTGTTGTGTGTTCTGAGTTTACCAAGTTCTCATTTTTCCTGAAGAAACTCTTCACTCCATTTTTCTTGTTATACTCTGAAAAGTAACTACTCTGTGTATGTGTGTGTGAACACATGTGTGTATATGTGTCTACATATTCTCTCTCTCTCTCTCTCTCCCCCCCTGGATGGATCTTTGCTTCTGATGTATTTTCAGAATTTATAGCTAATCACTTTAATAACCACAGTAAGTTTTTAATTTTTCATACTCCTGTTAAAGCTGTAGAACCATGACAGCTAAGAGAGCATGATCTGGGTTCTGTTCCTCCTTGTGTATCATCATCAGAGTTGATTAATAAATTCCAGTCATTTACTCCTGTTCAAATACCCAGTTTGCAGTGGGACTGAACAGGTGTCATTGAGGTCATGGAAGACTGGAAGACATTGAGGTTGTACGAGTATAACTGAAAACCTAATTTTTCTTGCAGAGCCTTTATTAACTTAGATGATGGCTCAGAAAGAGTCCAGCTTGATTCTCAGATCCCAAGTTGAGTTTTCAGGGATTACAATTAGAAAAACAAAATCTTGTAAAATCGATTTGCTTTGAAAATTATTAAGAAACAATAAAGATAGAACTCACCATTCAATTTGTAGGTGTTATTTTTCAGAGTGCAAACACACTTTAAGGAGCAATATTGTACTTCCCTTAACCACTCCACATATCCCAAAACAAGCTATGCTGGCATTAATTTTGGAAGAGGCTAGTTCAGTACAGAATCCTCTTTCTCTCTCACACACACACATACACATTCTCTTTCTCTCATTTTTGTTGTTGTTGCTTTCCTCCTTGTACTTAGGAAGTGTCTTGTCATTCTGAAAGGATCTTTCTTGAAAACTAATGAACAGGAATTTCTGCAAAATACAAATACAAATAAAGGGTTAGTTTGTGGCCAGCACCTGTGCTGCTGAGCTAGGGAGCCTCTCCTGTGCAAAGATCAGCCACACTTAGCACAAGGATGCCCCTTGGCTGGTGCTGCTAGAAGTGGTAACCACACTAAATTAGGTATAGATAAAATGGGACCATAGCCCCTCCCTTTACTATGACCAAAGGAAGAAGGATACAGTGCAGCCCATTAAGCGGTGTAGGAGTGGGTGTGCTCTCCTATGCACCAGGGAGCTCAGAGAGGCATTGTGCATAATACCTACTGGAGTAGTCTACTGCTGAATTGCACCAATGCAGGACAGTACCTTAAACGAACAATTGAGCCCAAGTTTTCATGTAAGGACTACAGGTAATTGTTCTTACAATTCAATAAGAATTAATCAAAGAGTATGTTTAAGTAAGACGTTTCTTTTTTTAAAGGATTCAGGGACAAAATCCTCTGTTCTGTGTATCCATGCTTTTCCTTAAAAGTCCTTCCCTCTTCCAGCCAGTGACCTTCTACTCTGCTGGTACATAATCATCCTCAAATTGCCTACTTGTTCTTCCTCTTTTCTGAAGAGATTTCAGAACTCTTTTACCAAGAGCAGCTTAAAATAACAGCCCTCTGCCCCCTCCAACCTACTGTTTATTTACACTAATAGGGAGTACTCGTATGTTTAAAGTAGATAGGTGTTTAAGTACTTTGCTGAACTAGGTCCTATATTGTTTTTAGATGGGTCAATTTGATAGTGTCCTTTTCAAAAATAGACCTTAGAGGTCAGCACTACACTCTGGAGAGGTCAGCACCTTAGTCTAGTGACAACTGCTACCCAAGAGACCTGAGTTCAAGTCCAAAGCTTACTCTAAATTCCTTAGTCATGAAATACACTCTACTGCCACATCCAGCAGTATTATTGTGGTCTTGAGCAATGGTTGCTGCCATGTGGGATCTTTGAGGGTAGGGTGAGAACCCCTATTTTTCTCTTGGAAAAATAAAACTTTTCCAGGGCTGGAGAAATCAGTGATGTTAGGCCTCATGAATACTGTCACATTAGCAGCGTTAGGAGATGAATATTTAAATCCATGAAAGAGGCACAACATCGGTAACATGTGAAGTTCCGCTCATCGTCTCACAATATGTCCTCACCAATACCTGGAGGTATCACTGGCAAAATGGTAGTTCACTCTCCATGCCCAGTCAGTCCCAGGTATGTCTCTCAAACCTGCCATCAGTCTCAAATTAGTTCCAGCTTTGATGTGCACATCTGTCCACCTGGATTTAAGTTGATAACACAAACCCATTTCAGACTAATCAGACATTCAATGGCAAATAAGGTTTAGCTGCTATCAACCTGGGCTGCTTTCAAATCCATTAAAATGTGGTTCTTTTGTTAAAGATATTATATTGTTGCTGGCCTCCAGAAAACAATTTTCTTACAAGCAAAATGTCAGGAATAAAGAAAATCTGTGAAGTTGTACATCTGTGTGTTTCACAGAGAAACACACAGATGTACAACTGTGAATGAAACAAAAATCTTGTTTTGAGTCATTGTGTACCAGGTACAATCCCGTGGATGACTAAAGACAATGCTACTGATAGTTTGCATTTCTGGGATCAAATCTGTTCTCTGTTTCACATGTGTTGAGGTTATGTAGGTGCAGCAGACAGTAGAATTTGACCCCTAATCTTTACAGTAACATTTCAAAACCATCTATGTGACTCAAGCACTTAAGTCCCATTTTCAAAAGAGATTTAGGCAATTAGGTGTCTAAATCCCATTCACTTTCAATGAAATTTAGGCTTCTAAATGCATAATCCCTTTTAAAAAAAATTATATTGATTTTCATAAGAAACAGACAATGAACGGTACAAAAAGGGAAAATATTTACAGCTTGTATATATTTCCAAATCTTATGCGTCACAGGATCTCCAATAGAATTAAAAAAAATTGAGGGTGTCAAAAAGCATGTGGACAAGGGTGATGCAGTAGATACAGCATACTTGGACTTTCAGAAAGGTCCAGCATCAAAGACTCCTATGCAAACTAAGCAGTCATGGGATAAGAGGGAAATTCCTCTCATAAGAACATAAGAATGGCCATACTGGGTCAGACCAAAGATCCTTCTAGCCCAGTATCCTGTCTTCCAACAGTAGCCAATGCCAGGTGCCCCAGAGGGAATGAACGGAGCAGGTAACCATCAAGCGATCCATCCCCTGTTGCCCATTCCCAGTGTTTGGCAGACAGAGGCTAGGGACCCCATCCCTGCCCATCCTAGCTAATAGCCATTGATGGACCTATCCTTCATGAATATATCTAATTCTTTTTTGAACCCTGTTATAGTCTTGGCCTTCACAACATCCTCTAGCAAGGAGTTCCACAGGTTGAGGGTGCATTGTATGAAGAAATACTTGCTTTTGTTTGTTTTAAACCTGCTGCCTATTCATTTCATTTGGTGACCCCTAGTTCTTGTGTTATGAGAAGGAGTAAATAACACTTCTGTATTTACTTTCTCCACACCAGTCATGATTTTATAGATCTCTATCATATCCCCCCTTATTCCTCTCTTTTCCAAGTTGAAAAGTTCCAAATCTCTCTTCGTATGGCAGCTGTTCCATACCCCTAATCATTTTGTTGCCCTTTTCTGAACCTTTTCCAATTCTAATATATCTTTTTTGAGATGGGGTGACCACATCTGCACGCAGGGTTCAAGATGTGGCCATACCATGGATTTATATAGAGGCAATATCATATGTTCTGTCTTATTATCTACCCCTTTCTTAATGATTCCCAACATTCTGTTAGCTTTTTTGACTGCATCAGTAACTGGTTAAAAGATAGGGGTAGGAATAAATGGTCAGATTTCACAGTGGAAAGACATAAATATCAAGGTCCTCTGTGGATCTGTTCTGTGACCTGTGCTGTTCAACACATTCATAAATGATCTGGAATGGGGATAAACAGTGAGGTGGCAAAGTTTTCAGATGATACAATGTTACTCAAGCTAGTTAAGGCCAAAGCTGACTGCAAAAAGTTACTGTCAGGGTTCCCTTTCCACTCTGAACTCTTGGGTACAGATGTGGGGACCCGCATGAAAGACCCCCTAAGTTTATTTCTATAGCTTAGGTTAAAAACTTCCCCAAGGTACAAATTCCTTTTGTCCTTGGACGGTATGCTGCCTCCACCAAGTGATTTAAACAAACACTTAGGGAGGGCCACTTGGAGCCCTATCTCCCCCAAAATATTCTCCCAAGCCCTTACACCACCTTTCCTGGGGAGGCTTGAGAATAATATCCTAACCAATTGGTTACAAAGTGAGCACAGACCCAACCCCTTGGGTCTATAGGACACTGAAAAATCAATCAGGTTCTTAAAAGAAAAATTGTATTTAAAGAAAAGGTGAAAGAATCACCTCTGTAAAATCAGGATGGAAGATAACTTTTCAGGGTAACAAAAGATTCACAAACACAGAGGAGCTGCCTCTAGGCTTAGTTTCAAAGTTACAAAAAACAGGAATAAACCTCCCTCTAGCAAAGGGAAAATTCACAAGCTAAAAACAAAAGATAATCTAACGCGCCTTGCCTTATTTATTTATTCTCTTTGCAATATTGAGGCTCATTTTAGGATGATTTTAGGAGAAGGAATTTTCTGACCTGATGCTTCTCTGCATCCCCAGAGAACACACAAAACAAAGAGCACAAACAAACCTTCCCCCACTCCCACCCCCAATTTGAAAGTTTCTTCTTTCCCCATTGGTCAGGTGCCAACCAGGAGCTTCTTAACCCCTTATAGGTAAGGAGGAATTCTAGGCTACCCTTAGCTGTATGGTTATGACAGTTACAAAGTTACTAAATTGGGTGACTGGGCAACAAAATGGCAAATGAATAAGACCCTACTTGAATTGCAGGGTGATTGTCAAAAAATTGCGGCTGAAAATTGCAGAAAAGTAATAATAGACCTTATTATTTACAGTAATAAAGTCCATTGTTACTAGTCCACGATTTTCCACTGTCGGCTGCCTGGGGCTGAGAGCGTGGCCTGGTGCTAACAGCTGGAACACAGGGCTGAGAGCAGAGACTCCCACTCTGAGCCCCGGAGTTCTTGATGTCAGAATTGCAGTGGACGCTTAATATTGTGGAATCCACAATTTCTGCTATGTCACAAGTTAAGTGGGGCTTTACAGATGAAATTCAATGTTGATATGTTGATAAATGCAAAGTAATGCACACTCGAAAAAAATAATCCCAACTATACATACAAAATGGTGGGGTCTAAGTTAACTGTTACCACTCAAGAGAGAGATCTTGGAGTCATTGTGGATAGTTCTCAGCAAACACTTTTCAATGTGCAGCAGCCGTCAAAAAAGTTAACAGAATGGTAGGAACTGTTAGGTAAGGGAAAAATAATAAAACAGAAAATATCATAATGCCACTATATAAATCCCTGGTATGCCCACACCTTGAATACTGTGCACAGTTCTGGTCACCTGTTTCAAAAAAAGTTATATTAGAGTTGGAAAAGGTGCAGAGAAGGGCAACAAAAATGACTAGGGGTATGGAACAGCTTCTATAGGAGAAGAAAATAACAAGACTGGGACTGTTCAGCTTACAAAAAAGATGACTAAGGAGGGATATAATAGTGATCTAAATCATGAATGGCATGGAAAAAGTGAATAGGAAAATGCTGTCTATCCCTTCACATAATACAAGAACCAGGGATCACCCAATGAAATTAATAGGCAGCAGGTTTAAAACAAACATAAGGAAATACTTCTTCACACAATGCACAGTCAAGCTGTGAAACTCAGTGCCAGGGGATGTTGTGAAAGCCAAAAGTATAACTACTGGGATCAAAAAAGAATTCGATAAGTTTGTGGAGAATAGGTCCATCAATGGCTACTAGCCAAGACAGTCAGGGATGCAACCCCATCCCTAAACCTCTGACTTTCAGAGGCTGGAATTGGACGACAGGAAATGGATCATTCAGAATTGCCCTGTTCTGTTCATTCCCTCTAAAGCGTCTGCTCTGGCCACTGTCGGAAGACAGGATACTGGGCTAGATGGACCATTGGTCTGACCCAGTCGGGCCGTTCTTATATTCTTAAGTATTCAGTTACACAATTTTACAACTTGTCAAAGCTGCAAGACTAGACAATACAAACCCAGACACTACTACATACACATACAATGTCAGGGTGGAGGTAACAGTAAAAAAAAAAAAGGGCAGGAGAAGACATACATGAACAGGGAGAAGAGAAAATGAAGACACAGGGAGAGGGGAAAAGAGGAGGCGGAATTGAGCTCTGGCATGCTTAGAGCCATATCAGCATTTTTTACCCCAATGTATCTAGAAACAGGGTTCAAATTTTTTTGAATTCATATAATGGCTCTTGACAGCGATAAGATATTCTTTCTTTGGCTGCTAACTCAGACAGGTCTGAATACCACCGTTCTATTTTGGCCATAAGCCTGGTTTTCTGTTTTTGTAAAACCATGAGGTTGGTGATGATTGCAGGCCTCGAGAACCAAAATCGCTGTGGCGGAGCTCAGCAGGTAAATCACCTAGGATATAATTTTCAGCTGAGGTTTGCTTACTGAAGCCAAGCACCATTTTAACTCTCGTGTCCACCTCTTTCCACAGCAACCTGGCTGTTGGACAGTCCCATAGCATATGCACCAGGTTTCCTTATACAGCACCAACAAACATCAGAGCATAAGGCCTTTATCTTGTGCCTCCTCTGTAGCATCCAGTACATTTTGAATAAAATCTTGTTGTATCAGGCATAGGCTGAAATCCAGAGAAGCATTTTTAATATTCCCATAATATCCTCTGCTATTGGGATTCTTTTAGGGGACTGGTGATAAATCTTCTTTCTACACTTGCATAAAGTACTCCATACTAGTGGCATTCCTCTTCATTAACAAAGTTTACATAGTGGATATGGGCCTGGGGAGTTTATGAAGTGCTTCTAAGGTATCCAGTAGTTCTGGGGCCTGTGGCAGTCCTAGGGCATCCAGACCAAATTAATATGCTATCAAGTGTGTTAATTGTAAGTACTGCCAATCTGCTAAGGGTGAAGGATCATAACGTTGCTTTTGCATTAGAAAAGGAACAAAGCACTCATCCTTGGCTGCTTGGGAAATCCACACAATGCCCCTGCACAGCTAGTGCTTCCAAATTATAGATTTGTTCCCAATCTGCAAGTCTGGGTTGCCCTGAATAGGTGATTTTGCATCACGGCAAGAATGAAAATAGTACCTCTTAGCTAGAACAGTCCAAACCCTTCAACCAGCAACCACTGTAGACACTTTATTTCTCCATTGGACAAAAAGAGGCATCAAGGAGACCCACAGGGGGAACTGGATACATAAATACATATTCAATATCCACCCACATGGGTATAAGGGTATTAGCATAGTAGAACCAGTTTGACACCTGTGACATGGTCATTTTAATTCTGTAGGTCTGGGAGCCCAACTTGCCTATAGGGCATTGCAGTTTTTAAATGTTAGTCATGGATATTGACCATGCCTTACAGAAAGGGTCTACTAATCATATTAAATTTTCCAGTATGCAGATAAGCCATTTAGAATATAGAGAAGCCAAGGGAGAATATTCATTCTTATTATGTTAACCGTTCTCCACAGGCTCTGGAATAGAAGATGCCATCTATTTGTATCACTATTTGAGAGACTATGGGATCTAAATTTATCTGCATTAGTTTATTAGTATTTCTTGGTACTTTTCTACTGAGACACTTAATTCCATCAATGTGCATCTATTGAGAGAGAGCCCCACTATGTGATAACCAGGAGATTTCCAATAGTTTAGATTGTTCCCAATTTATTTGTAACCAGACACTCACTGATCCTGATTTTTGAATTAGTGGAATTGTGGTTTTTGGCTAGGAAATATAGAAAAGGGCATTGTCTGCATATAACATTAATTTATAGTCCATGGAGCAAAGCTGTATCCTCAGATATTTGAATGAGCCCATAAGTCATTTTTAAAAATGGGACTAAGGCTACTAAATTACTTAGATACTTTTGAGCATTTTACCCTCAGCAACTAACATGCTATTTCATACACCACCAGGCAACAAAGAATTTACCTGTTCACCAGAGCAAAACTTAACTGAATCACTAATAATAATAATAAATTGATATTCTATATTGTTTGGTCTATAAGAAAAGTGGTCAACCCTTTAATATCATCTTTGAAAGGGTTTGTCGATAATAAACAAATGCTGACTTCTGTTGATATGAATATCAACAGCTATTGACCTGAGATGGTCAATATTTAATGCAAGGGCCAATAAAATTTCATTACTCACCCAAACAATTCGTCAGTTTGTATATTTTTACATATATTCTGAATTTCTTCGTTGAAATGAATGTATGTGAATCTTCCATTATGGCCACAAAATTAAAAAATGAAACAGTTTCCTTGAAATAAACTTTCTCAGAGTATATACAGGGATCTAGAAAAGCTTCTGTTTATTTCCTGGGATGTGAATAATAGTACCATAGAATTCACTGCAAGTAATTGCAATGCAATTATTCACATGTGTTATCCAATTGGTAATTTTCCAAATCTCATTATTGACCTCTGAGGAGGTAAGCAATAGAAACGTATTGGCATGTCACATGATGGTTTTCAGCTAAGTAGGAGCTAGTACTTTACTCTTGTACCCGGCAATAAGCAGATATTGATATCTGTTGTGACAAATAAAGATGTATTGATCCCACATAGTTGAGGTCAGTCATATTTGCATTGAAAGACAATGAATCTACATGTTTTAATCCATAAATGAATCAGTTATATAAAGTTATTTTGAATGTCTCCATCAGCTTTACCTAGAAAGATCACCATTGTGGCCATGGATTTAAAGTGTTATGGTTTTTTAAAGCCATGCTATCTGAGTGGCTTCAGATTGTGGTGTGGGAAAGCTATACTTGATTGAACCCTTGAACCCTGTCAGAGGCCAATCACTATGGAGTAATTTGTGCATGCAATTGAATTAGTTTACATTGTTCATTATAAACCTCTGAGGTGGTAAACAGCAGAAACATCTTGACTTACCACAGAATAGTTTCTGCTAGTAATGAGCCAGGATCATTTCTTCCATATACCAATAACTGATATTTAAATTTCAATTAAATCTAGTTCACTGTTAGAGAGCAATTGTTTTGTTGATTGGTTCACATTGCTGTAAAGTTGACAAAGGGAAAGGATTCAAACCATTTGATTTTCTTTTCACAGCAAATTTATCATTCTGGACAATTTCTAACATAAGGTCAATAGAACAGTAACAAGCAAAATGTAACTTGACCAACATTACATGCAATCCATAATTATTTTCTTTAATTATGCCTGTTTAGTAAATATAGCATTCTACTGGACTGGCAAATGTCTTGTACAATTCTTGAAATAATTTATTATTGTTCATTTTATGTATGGTTGTCTTGAACTGTTTTTCACTAAAAGCAAATGGTGTTGGGAAGCCAAATATATTCTGTTCCAGAATATATTCATATCACTAGTTCCTCAAGTGGGCAGATAATGCATTTTTATTACTAATGCACCACAAGCAGATGACAATGGCCTTGCATTTCTGACCTCTTTAGGTATTCTGTTGTTATTTTCCCCATGGTTTCCAGTGGCCTTGCATGTCATAAAATTTCATCTGGAAGTGTTTACTAAGAATATTTTCTGAAATAGTGCAATATTACAAGACCTTAGCTGTGATACAGTAGTTATATGTTAGAAGCAACAAAAGAGGATCAGATACTTTAAGGGCCAAATTTCCAAAATCTTGTGCAGGCTAACTCACAATGTGCAATCAAGAGCTACAATTGCATGGATATCCAGGCTGGTGGTAATGCACTGATCATGCGCACACCACAGAATGGGCAGTGTAGAGGGAATAGCCCCTGAGGTTAGTGTGCACAATCTTCTTTCAGAATTGCATGAGGTGCACTGAGGCTGGATTAAGCACACACAAAGTAGATGTCGTTTTGGCAGGTGGAACGTAGATGGAGAAAGTCTCCCATCAGCCCTCTATTCTTCTGCTACGTAACTCACTCTGGGTCAAAGAGGCAAAATTTGAGGAAAGGAACCCATATATATATACACACTACTTGTATTGGAGAGAGACAATTTTCTGAGTGTAGAGAGGAGCTTTGAAAAAAAGGGAAGAGGAGAGAGCCCGGGGATTGGAGGAGGAAATAGCCTGAGTTTTGTGGAGCTGATGGGAAGGGATGGCAGATGGAACCTTGGGAATGGGACTGAGGAGCAAGCAGCAGTGCTGGACCTATTAATTCTAAGGCAGATGAGGAAGAGGAGAGCGAGAGAAGGAAAGAAAAGACTAAGGGCCCTAACTCAGAGGTAGAGTCCACAAGCCACCTTCTTGCTATAGGGAAGAGCATATTTGGCTACAGACTAGCTAACCTAATGAGGAGGGCTATAAACTAGGTTCAGTGGGGCAGGTGACCAAAGCCCACAGGTAAGTCAAAAACATGAAGACCTGGGAGAAGGGTCAGAATCTGGGGGGAGCATGGGCTGTTATAGCAGAAAAAAAAGGGAGAGACAAGACAGAACTTCAGGAGGGAGGGAAATCAAATCAGTATCTTAGATGTCTGTATACTAATGCGAGAAGTGTGGGAAATAAGCAGGAAGGACTTGAAATGCTAGTAAATAAACACAACTATGACATAAATGGCATCACGGAGACTCGATGGGATAATACGCATGACTGGAATATTGGTATAGAAGAATACAGCTTGCTCAGGAAGGACAGGCAGGAAAAAAGGGAGGAGGTGTTGCCTTATATATTAAAAATGTATACACTTGGAATTAGGTTGAGCTAGAAATAAGAGATAGACTTGTTGAAAGTCTCTGGGTAAGAATAAAAGGGGTAAAAAACAAGGGTGATGTCCGGGTAGGGGTCTACTACAGATGATCAAACCAGGAAGAAGAGGTGGATGAGGCTTTTTTTAAACAACTAACAACATCATCCAAAGCACAGGACTTGGTGGTGATGGAGGACTTCAACTACCCAGATATCTGTTGGGAAAATAACACAGCAGGGCACAGATTATCCAACAAGTTCTTGGAATGAATTGGAGACAATTTTTTATTTCAGAAGGTGGAGAAAGCTGCTAGTGGCTGTCCTAGATCTGATTTTGACAAATAGGGAAGCACTGGTTGAGAATTTGAAAGTGGAAGGCAGCTTGGGTGAAAGTGATCATGAAATGGTAGAGTTCACGATTTTAAGGAACAGTAGGAGGGAGAAGAGCACAATAAAGACAATGGATTTCAAGAAGACAGACTTTAGCAAACTCAGGGAGTTGGTAGGTAAAATCCCATGGGAAGCAAATCTAAGGGGAAAAACAATTGAAGACAGCTGGCAGTTTTTCAAAGAGACATTATTAAGGGCACAAGAGCAAACTATCTCATTAGGTAGGAAAGATTGGAAGTATGGCAAGAGACCATCCTGGTTTAACCAGGAGATCTTCAATGATCTAAAACTCAAAAAAGAGTCCTACAAAAAGTGGAAACTCGGTCAAATTACGAAGGATGAATATAAACAAATAGCACAAGTATGTAGGGACAAAATTAGAAAAGCCAAGGCACAAAACACGATGAAACTAGCAAGGGACATGAAGGGTAACAAGAAAACATTCTACAAATACATTAGAAGCAAGAGGAAGACCAAGGACAGAGTAGGCCCATTACTCAATGAGGAGAGAAAGACAATAACAGAAAATGTGGAAATGGCAGAGGTGCTTAATGATTTCTCTGTTTCGGTTTTCACCAAGACGGTTGGTGGCAATTGGACGTCTAACATAGTGAATGCCAGTGAAAATAAAGTAGGATCAGTCTAAAATAGGGAAAGAACAAGTCAAAAATTACTTAGACAAGTTAGATGACTTCAAATCACCAGGGGCTGATGAAATGCATCCTAAAATACTCAAGGAGCTAACTGAGGAGATATCTGAGCCATTAGCAATTATCTTTGAAAAGTCATGGAAGACTGGAAACATTCCAGAAGACTGGAAAAGGGCAAATATAATGTCCATCTATAAAAGGGAAATAAGGACTACCCAAGGAATTACAGACCTGTCAGCTTAACTTCTGTACCTGGAAAGATAATGGAACAAATAATTAAGCAATCAGTTTGCAAACACCTAATTTGTTATACCTTTGTACAAACCAGTACAAAGATAATAAGGTGATAAATAATAGTCAAGATTTGTCAAGAGCAAGTCGTGTCAAACCAACCTGATAGCTTTCTTTGACAGGGTAACAAGCCTTGTGGATAGCGAGGAAGCGGTAGATGTGGTATATCTTGACTTTAGTAAGGCTTTTGATACTGTCTCACATGACCTTCCCATAAACAAATTAGGGAAATACAACCTAGATGGAGCTACTATAAGGTGGGTGCATAACTTGTTGGAAAATTGTTCCCAGAGAGAAGTTATCAGTGGTTCATAGTCATGCTGGAAGGGCATAATGAGTGGGGTCCCGCAGGGATTGGTTCTGGGTCCAGTTCTGTTCTATATCTTCATCAATGATTTAGATCAGTGGTTCTCAAACTTGTTCCGCCGCTTGTGCAGGGAAAGCCCCTGGCGGGCCGGGCCAGTTTGTTTACCTGCTGCATCCACAGGTTCGGCAGATCACGGCTCCCAGTGGCCACGTTTCGCTGCTCCAGGCCAATGGAGGCTGCTGGAAGCGGCGGCCAATACGTCCCTCGGCCCGCACCACTTCCAGCAGCTCCCATTGGCCTGGAGCAGCAAACCGCGGCCACTGGGAACCGCCATCGGCTGAACCTGCAGACGCGGCAGGTAAACAAACCGGCTCGGCCCAACATGGGCTTTCCCTGCACAAGCGGCGGAACAAGTCTGGGAACCACTGCTTTAGATAATGGCATAAAGAGTACACTTATAAAGTTTGCGGACGATACCAAGTTGGGAGGGGTTGCAAGTGCTTTGCAGGATAGGATTATAATTCAAAATGATCTGGACAAACTAGAGAAATGGTCTGAAGTAAATAGGATGAAATTCAATGAGGACAAATGCAAAGTACTCCATATAGGAAGGCACAATCAGTTGCACACATACAAAATGGGAAATGACTGCCAAGGAAGGAGTGCTGCAGAAAGGGATCTGGGTCATAGTGGATCACAACTAAATATGAGTCAACAGTGTAACATTGCTGCAAAAAAAGTAAACATCATTCTGGGATGTATTAGCAAGAGTGTTGTAAACGAGACACGAGAAGTAATTCTTCCGCTCTACTCCATGCTGATTAGGCCTCAACTGGTGTATTGTGTGCAGTTCTGGGTGCCACATTTCAGGAAAGATGTGGACATTTGGAGAAAGTCCAGAGAAGAGCAACAAAAATTATTAAAGATCTAGAAAACATGATCTATGAGGGAAGATTGAAAAGATTGGGTTTGTTTAGTCTGGAGAGACTGAGAGGGGACATAACAGTTTTCAAGTACATAAAAGGTTGTTACAAGGAGGAGGGAGAAAAATGGTTGTTCTTAACCTCTGAGGCTAGGACAAGAAGCAATGGGCTTAAATTGCAGCAAGTTTAGATTGGACATTAGGAAAAACTTCCTAACTGTCAGGGTGGTTAAGCACTGGAATAAATTGCCTAGGGAGGTGGTGGAATCTTCATCACTGGGGATTTTTAAGAGCAGGATGGACAAACACCTGTCAGGGATGGTATAGATCAGGGGTCGGCAACCTGCGGCACGCGTGCCAATTTTTACTGCCACGCTGCTGCCAGCTGGGGTCCCAGCCGCCAGCCCCGCTCAGCCCACTGCCTGCCTGGGTGAATAGAACCTCAGACCAGCAGCGGGGCTGGCGGCTGGGACCCCAGCTGGCAGGAGCCGATGGACAGAACCCCAGACCGGCAGGGGGCTGAGCGGCTCAGTCCGCCGCCAGTCTGGGGTTCTGTCCGCTGGCCCCACTCAGCCCACTGATGGTCTGGAGTTCTGGCTGCCAGCCCCTTGCCAGCCGGGGTCCCGGCCATCTGCCCCACTCAGTCTGCTGCCGGCCAGCCGCTGGCCCTGCTCACCTTGCTGCTGGTCTGGGGTTCCAGCCACCCAGCCCCCTGCCAGAAGGGGTCCGGGCCTCCGGCCCTGCTCAGCCCTCCTTCCGGCTTGGGGTACCAGCAGCCAGCCCAGGGATCTGCTTCTGGCCTGGGCCCAGCGCTCTGCAGTTCTTATCAAAAATTACACTACAATTAGCTTAAAAACTTGAAAACTTAAAAAATTTAAAAGTTTGTATATTACAGTAATCGTTAAAAAATGTATAATGTTAATAAATACATAGGTTTGATGAAACAAAGTAGTTGTACTTATGTGCCTGTGCTTAATTTGTTTTCGATGATTTACCTTCTAAACAAATCTCGCATGTCTTGCAACCCTGGAAAGGGCATCTCTCATCCCCAGGGGGTGCGTGCATCCCAGGTTAAGAACCACTGCACTAAACTGATAAGATCTGCATTTTAATTTAATTTTAAATGAAGCTTCTTAAACATTTTTAAAACCTTGTTTACTTTACATACAACAATAGTTTAGTTATATAATATAGACTTAGAGAGAGAGACCTTCTAAAAACATTAAAATGTATTACTGGCATGAGAAACCTTAAATTAGAGTGAATAAATGAAGACTAGGCACACCACTTCTGAAAGGTTGCAGACCCCAGTCTAGATAATACTTAGTCCTGCCTTGAGTGCAGGGGATTGTATTAGATGACCTCTCGAGGTCCCTTCCAATTCTATGATTCCTGGTCCTGGAAAGAAGGGAAAGAAGCAGGGAAAGAAGCTGGCATTCCGTACTCTCTTCAGGGAACTAAAAGATGGATTGGAGAGCCAGACTCAGCAGAGGCATGTCCTTCCAATTTCTGTGAAGGCCACCATGACCCTTGGAATCCTTTGAGACACTGTGTAGTCAGTTACCTGCATATACTTCCCTAGATTAATTCTTTAAGCATTTCCCTGTAGGATCAGCGAATGTATCCATTGTCCAAGGGACAAAGAGAAGTAACAGCAAACCATGCAGGAGGTCTATACAATGGCATAGTTCCTGTTTGTCCTGGGTATCATGTCCCCCTGAAGCCACCCAAGTAATAAAATGCTGCTTACAAAAAAGAAAATTCACCTACTTCTTGTCTATAATAGCAGTTTACAATTTCAAGCAGATGTTCACATATGCAGCAGCCTAGTATCTGGGATCCTGTCATGACTCCTTCATACTCAGGCACTCTGGTCTGGTAGAGGGCACTGAGATTATTTGTACTATACACATAATCATAATATACCTAACCTAAGTAACCACTGTCATTGCAGACAAGGATGATCTCCTCTCTTCTAGTGTTGTCACCACAGAATGGAGATAAGTAATTACTATTGAGTAATCACTGCACCGGGGACAATGTAAGGATAAAGGTTTGCAAATGCACAGCACCCAGTTTAAACAAGCACAACACATTCCTGGGGAACCGTAAAGCACCACCTTGTTGTTTAGAATAGTTGAAGATCATGGGATCCTAAATTAAAGGAAAAATGCATCCAATGAAGTGAGCTGTAGCTCACAAAAGCTGATGCTCAAATAAATTGGTTAGTCTCTAAGGCTCCACAAGTCCTCCTTTTCTTTTTGCAGATACAGACTAACACGGCTGCTGCTCTGAAACCAGGAAAAAGGCAGTAAGCTCTGGCCCCTGTCACTTCAACCCCTCTTTTCAAGACACTTCTTAGCGTGTTCACTAGTAAATGAGGTCCTGCTAAGGCAGTGAGTGTGTTGTGTGAACAAGTTTCAGCACCAATGCAGCAGAGGCAAGGGACCAAAAAGTGCAAAAACACTGTGAAGAGCTGAGACGTGAGCTGTCTAAAACACTGTTCATTTTTATGATCAGTTATTTGTCTGTATTTGGATAAATCTCTGGTAGTTTCCTGAATAAGACCGTGCCAGTACTATAGTGTATCTCAGGGGTGGGCAAACTTTTTGGCCCATGGGCCACATCAGGAGTGCGAAACAGTATGGAGGGCCAGGTAGGGAAGGCTGTGCCTCCCCAAACAGCCTGGCCCGCACCCCATATCCGCCCCCTGACTTCCCCCCTCAGAACCCCTGACCCATCCAAAACCCGCCCCCCCCACTCCTTGTCCCATGACCTCTCCCTCTCGGGACCCCCATCTCCTAATCGTCCCCCCCAGGACCCCACCCTTACCCAACCCTGCCTGCTCCCTGTCCCCTGACTGCCCCAACCCCTGTCTGCACCCCTGCCCCCTGACAGGCCCCCTGGGACCCCCGACCCATCCATTCCTCTCCCACTCCTTGTCCCCTGACCGTCCCCTTTCAGGACCCCGTCCCTAACTGCTCCCCCAGGACCCAACCCCTTATCCAACCCCCCCTGCTCCCTGTCTTCTGACCGCCCCCCCCGGAACCTCCACTCCATCCAGCTGCCCCCTGTCCCCTGACTGCCCCCCAGGACCTCCTTCCCCCACCCCCATCCCTTTACCCTTACCAGGCTGCTCAGAGTGGCAGGACAGGCTTATTTGAAAGCCTGGGAGGTGGGCGGGCACAAGTCACGCTGCCCCCACGCTGCGCTGAGGCTGCAGGGGAGGAGGTACAGCGGGGGAGGGGCTGGTGACTAGCCTCCCCGGCCGGGAGATCAGGGGCCGGGCAAGACGGTCCTGTGGGCCGGATGTGGCCCGCAGGCTGTAGTTTGCCCACCCCTGCTCAAGATTGCCACCAATATGTCTTTTTCATTTTTGGTCCTATTGTTTTACATAAGGGAGAGTCACATTTTTCACTGAAATAGCAGAGATTTTTCTTTCACACGGAATCAAGTTGCTCAATGAAGACAGTAGTCTCATCAACGGCTGTTGACATTTGAAATTGACAGGAGGGAGAGAAAACTTTAAATACACATAAACTAATGGAGCTAGCAGCAGCATTTGAGAAACCCTTAACCTAAGAGCCTGCTGTTAGGTGTAATAATCCCAATTTGTTATTGAGAAAAGAGTACAGGAGTCACCTGAAGAAAGAGGATTCATATTTTCTTCTAGACATGTCCTTTCTTAGCATGCTGTTTAAAGACTCAACTGTATAAAACAGGATTGACATTATGTAATTACTTGCCTTTTACACTGTGCTAACTTAATTTGCTTTTGGTTCCCAGGTATTTAAAAGACCATTATTTTCCCATCAGACTTTACTGTCTGCCAATTAAAGCATTAGATCGATGAGGTGGAGAGAGAACTTTGTTATAAAAGGTTTCAGGTAGACATATTGAAAACATCTGTTTTTCATTGCTCAATTTTTTGCAATTTTACTGGTTAATTATAACAGCTTCTCTGACATTTTTTTTCCCCAATTTTGTTCTCCAAAGCAAAATGTTTGAGACTTAATAACTGTTTTGCTTAGCAACCTTAAGTGGAACAGTAAGAGCAATGGGAATTCAGTCCAACAGCTGCAGCTGTTTTTTAAGTCCCTTTTGCCCTCTTGGATGTACCTACTAATGTTACACCCAATAAGCGCACATTATTGTGGGCTGCAACTGTGACATGGCTCTGTACTTGGTTTCTGGAATTATTGTGTTTCCCAGTGCCTTGCTGGATACTTTTCAGTGGGCCAATATTACAGCTTCCACTGGATCTTTTGAGTTGCATGATCGGAAATCATTAGTGTCCAAGAAAACATTAAGCTGGAGTTGGATAATAAGTAAGATATAACCATCTGAAATGAAAATGCATGTGCTGTCCCTTGTTATCCACTGTCATTTTAAGTAATAAGAGCTATGTTAGTAAGGTCTTTCTTTCTTGCACGGTACTTTGAATTCAGGTCATTTTCCTTCTCTCTGTGTAGTTATGGGAAATGACTGCACTTTTGAGGTGCAGAAAATTATAGCAATTGCATTATGCATGAGAACTGTGGAAAGGGATAGCCAGTAAAAAGATGTATACATTTTCTTTCCTCAAAAAGAGCATTTTAAATGAAAAGAATAATGGATAAAAGGTCACTATTAGCAGACTAAGGTTTACTATACCATTAACACATTTTAATTGAGATGCCATTTTTGACAATTATAATATGAATATAGTGCAGCATTTAAGAGTACAGTGGAAGTATCTTAGTACTTTACTTTGATAAAATATGATTGTTCTACTGTAACCTTCATTTAACTTTTTCTAACAAATTATGTTCTCATTTTCAGGACCTAGAAAGGAATGTCTTGTACTTTCAATTAGGGATCACACAAGTATCAGAATTAGAAATCTAGAGAACAGTATTTTTGATTATGCCATCCTCTTTGGATTCTTGCATTTTATCATCTACCATATCTCATTAGGAGATGCCAAATTTGCATCTAATTATTTTATTAGCTTCATCAGAGGATATGTCTTTTATCCCATCCAAGAACAATCAAAACTTAGCATGGATAAAGAATTGCAGGCATTCATTGTGTAGGCAAAGTACATTTCCTTCAGTAAACTTGTACTTTCCAATCTGGATGATCTAAGACATATCTGGAAACATGTATATTTGCCTATCAGGAAAATGCACTATTTTTTTCTTGACAACTTTCATGGACTCTGTCCTAAGTTAAGATGTACAAAATCATATCTTCCCATCCCTTTTTAAAATAAAATTCATCTCTAATTCCTTGAAGATGGTATCTATAAAACTTTTTCCACCCAAAAGGGATATCAGATGTCACCTCCATGAAAAAATTCCAGTAACACTTAGGTTCTGTCAGTGGTCTCTGCACCCTCCAGTCTTACTTTCAGTTTACACTTTCTGACTTCCAGTTTCCTGTAAATCAGATGAGCTTTCCTTACATAAGACTTCTGATAAAGCCATTACACTTTAATACTATGTGGCAGGAAATTGTGTTGCTGATTCAGTGGGTGGCTCCCTTCTCTTTTATTCAATGCTTCAGCACTGGACAATGACAGGATACTGTTTGTTGGATAAAATGTTAAACTGAGGGCCTGTACCCAGAGGTGAAAGTAACTTAAAGGACTTACCGTTACTCTGGAGTCCTGAGAAGGGGGCATGGCCTCGATCGGAAGGGGCATGGCCTCCACTGGAAGAGGTGGGCCGGGCCCTTTAAATCAAGATTTAAAGGCCCCAGGGCTCCGGCTGTGGCTGGGAGCCCCGGGGCCTTTAAATCACCCCCAGAGCTACCAGCTGCAGAGGCGGCTGGGAGCCCTGGGGCTCTTGGGCAATTTAAAGGGAGCCCTTTAAATAACTGCCAGAGCCCTGCCACCGCTACCCCGGGGCTCCAGCAGCGGGGTTTGGACAGCGCTTTAAAGGGCCCCCCAAACCCCGCTGCCAGAGCCCCTGGGATAGCGGCAGGGCTCCGGAGGTGCTTTAAAGAGCCTGGGGCTCTGGCTGCTGCAGAGAGCGCAGGGCCCTTTAAAGCGCCAGTCTGGGGGAAGCCAGTCCGGTCCAGCATGGCATACTGGCTCTTGCCGGTACGCCGGACCGGACCGGACCGGCTTACTTTCACCTCTGCCTGTACCCCTTGTGGCCATTAGAGAGTCCATGACTCATTTTGCAAGAGTAGGGGCTTTAGCCCTAGAGTCCTAGCCACACCTGAATTTGGGTAGTTTCATTCCACCTAACTAACTAAATATCCCATGAGGTTTTAATACACAGAGTAACTTTTATTTCCTGTCTTGAGCTGCTGTGTGGTGTATCTGATGGTATTAAATAGCTATCTTAATCCATCCCAGAGATGGCAGCATTTCTGTGTTGGTTGCAGTGATTTCCAAATATTACCCTATAGCTTGTAAAGTGCTTTGTGATCTTTTGGGCTGACCAGCATTATGTCAGCATAAGATTTTATTATTATTTTACTACTTAGAATTTATCTCTGTTTTCATATAGCTTCATGTTGAGTTTGGGTTTTAATTATGTGCATTGCAGCTAGCTTGTTCCATGAGCATTTTTATAAAAGGATGAACCATTTTCTGTGATTGCTGCAGAGATATTCAGTGAACTGCCCTCCTTCCCTCCAATGCCGATCCCTGTCCAGACAGATTAATTCAGATATCTCAGTAGGGATGCCCTATCAGTTGATTTTTTTCACTTATAGGGCATCCTTCTCTTCTGTTAGACTGACATTCCAATAGGACCCTGCACAAAAGACCTCATGTGGAGGGGGAATAAAACTCCCAATGGCAACAAACTGAAAAACTTCTGATGGAACATAAGAATTGTCAGACCCAACGTCCATCTAGTTCAGTATCTTGTCTCTGACAGTGGCTGGCACCAGATGTTTCAGAGGAAGATGTAAGAACCCCACAGCAGGCAGATGTGGGGTAATCTCTCCCCCATATTAGGTCTCATCCTGGTCTCTAATATTTAGAGCCTGGCTTAAGCCCTGAAGTAGGAGGTTTAAAAGAAAAAGTCCTCTTACTGATTACATGAAAATTCAACCCGAGAAGTGGTGGCTACCCTGAAATTCATTTTTAAGTCTTCTACTGAATATGATTTATACAGTATAACAGCAGCACTACTGATTCACTATTTATCCCAGAAAGAGGATACATCATCCTGCATACTAGTCTTATTCCTAAAATTTTAAGGTGAGATTAATAAAAGGGATTTCCCAACTCATAGGCCCCCTGCTGCCTAGTGGAATTCATAGCCCTCAGTTAGGCATCCAGGTGCCCCAGACAATGCATAGGGAAAGTTAGGCACCTAAAAAATAAATTCACAGAAGTCAACATGCTGAGTGAGGAGCCACCTAAATTAACCAGTAGGAAACACCGAGGAGAGGGGCATGGCCTAAGCCCCACTCCTCAAAGGAAATTAGATGCCTAAATCTGGATTGAAGGAAGGTGGCTCCCTTCACTCAAGTTGCACAGCTATGGACTGTCTCCTGAAGTTAGGTGCCCAAACCAGATAAAAGCCCTTTCTCAATAAAAAACAAGGAAGAGGAGCAGGTGGTGGTAACAGTGCCACCCCTCCCTTTACCAAAGAGCCCAGCGGTGAGAGCACTCACCCATTATGCAGGAGACCCAGGTTCAAACGCCTTCTTCGCTTGATGTAGAGCAAGGACTTGAACCCAGCTCTCCCCTTATGACTGCATCATAAGTCATATGATAAGTCATGACCACTGGGCTATAGGGTATTCTAGGGTGGGCATCTCTCAGTCACTCTGTTGAAAATGTTCCACTCTGTATAAATAGTTAAATATTCTTTGAGCCAGAGAGAGAGAGAAAGGAATAATGCTATGACCCAGGGATAAGGGCACTCACCTGGGCACGTGGGGGAAGACCTCCGTTCCAGTCCCTACTCCAGTGACACTTCAAGTAGTTCTTACAAAAGAACAACTCCAACAAGAGAGATAGACATGGCTCTACTCTACAGTACCATATAGCCCAGTGATCAAGGCAGTCAGCTAAGTCCCTGCTCCACATCAGGAAAAGGAAGGATTTGAACCTGGGTCTCCCCTGTCCTGATGACTGTGCTAAGCACTGGGCTATTGGGCTGAATGGGGGTAGTACCCCCTGTTTTGCAGAGATGGAGGGGTGCTCTGAGCACACCTACTGTGTTGGGACCCAGAGGTGAAACAGATGGGGGAATGCCTAGATATTGAATCCCACCACGACTTAGGCATGAGTTAGGTGCCTAGCAATTTGGCAGTGTCAGGACTGAGGTGGCTGAGGTGCATGTGCCATGGGGCAGAAATTTAGCCCTCGGCGTCATTACCAGGGAAACTTAGATGCTTCCAGGATTAGGGAGTAGCTGAGCAGGGGTTTTGTGAATGTCAGTGGTGCCTAAATATTGGACTGAAGCACCTACAAGGACTGTTAGATGCCTCAGCCTTCCTTTTTAATCTATTTTACTATTTAGTCATTACTGAGAATATAACAGGGTAGATTTTCAAAGTAGCTTGTGTGTCTAATTCCCATCAGTGGGAGTGAGGTACCTAAATGACATTTTTGCCTTTTAAACTCTACTCCAATTTCACTGTGTACTCAAAGCATAAAACCCATAAAATCGCCTTTAGAGGAGTGGATAGCTTGGGGAGCTGGTAATGGGTAAAGTAATTTTCACCTCTGTGTTAAAAGTCAAATGTAGAAATGTTCACCTCTTCATTATCAGCTGAAATACAACACAGGAGACTAGTGAGTAAAAGAAACCACAGAAAATAGGATTGCTGTTTATCCTGGCTTTTGCAGGATCCTCCTAATTTTGAACATAACAATCCCACATAAGTGTCCCAAAACATCTTTTAGGGCATGACGGAAGTTGAAACGGAAGCCTCGACATACCATTTTTAATCACTGATTACAGATGAGTTTTGTCTTGTAAAGTTGGTGGATTTAATTGACCAAATTACTTTGAGCTGCAATCTTGTTAGTTTTGATGATTAGTGAGGTAAGAGTACTCAGAAACTCTGAGTACAAGCTGTTGATGATTCATCAGGAGGCAGTTCTCCAGTTAGGAACCCTGGCTGCCACACTGCAAGGTCTTAACCAATGCCTGAGCAAGGTGTTAGGACACAAGGTTGTTGGGATGCTGTGTTTTGAAAGAGAGAGAGGGAGAAAAAATCCCAACCATTTTTATTCATGAAAGACACACAGCCCTTTTTATAGAGGATGGTTGTTAGCTCCCATGTGCTCCTCAGATTCCAGTTTAAATAATTACATCTGGCCTATTTAAATTCCCCTGGCGGGTGCAATTGGATATGGAATGTTTCTTCTCTTCTTGTCCTAGACTGTTTGTGTTGTGTTTTGCTGTGCACTATTAAACAATCCTCATTCTCCTCTCGAGAAGTGGCTGCTTTTCAGCAATGACTGAAGTGATTATATATTTTGTAATACATAAGGGCTTGATCCTGTACATTGCAGTAGAGTCAGGACTGTTGCACATATAAGTGCAAGCTATGAAATGATGAACAGGAAAAGAAGCCCAGAGAAAACAGATCCTACGTTAATGAGAGAGCTGCAGCGCAGCTGATGAGTTCTTCTTTTCTCATAACAGGAGTAAGGTCAGAGATAATTCCCTATTGTAGCTATATTCCTCATTGTTGTGCTGAGAACCACACATAAGCTTATGTATCTTCAGACAAGCCCTTCTGCCTGCATATAGACACTACCTGTTTTATACCATGGGCTGTTGAGAATAGACGGAACATCTTCTCAGTGTGGAGGTCTACATTTAGTCCCAGATGCACAGAGGTATTTAGGCTCCTAACTTCCATTGATTTCAACAGAAGAAAGGAGTCTAAATATCTTTGTGGATCTAGACTAGTGCTTACCCTTATTTCAGCCGAAACATAGCGTCTGCTCACACTGGCATTGGAGCACAACTCCCTTTCATGCCTTCCTGTGCACTGCACAAGGACATCCATGGTCAAGAGAGTTGTGCAAATAAATAATTTTGGGGGTTTCTGTCAATTCCAAAACAAAACAGGGGGGGGAGGAAATTGGTTCAGTTTGAACAACAATTTTGGAATTTTCAGTGAATTGAAAAAGTTGAAAAAAAATTATTTTGGGGTATTTTTAACCTTTAAAAGGGTAAAAGGAAATGAAGGTCTAGATAATGAAAACTAGGAGGTCCAGGAGGCACTGCATCCATCTTTTGCCCCCATAGCCATTGGCCCAGTACTTACGGCATTCTCCTGGGATATGAGACGCCCAGGTCCAAATCCCTGCTCTGAAGTGGGGATTCAACTCCCATTTTGCAAATGTCACCTAAATTGCCTTGTGAATCTAGCCTGAAAAGCTGACTTGTTCTGATAACAATTTGATGTGTTTCAATATTTCTGAATTTTTTTTGATTGAAATAATTTGCCAAAATTGACACAAATTTGCAAAATGTTTTGGTCGACCAGAACCTTCATCTTTCAGCAAAAAAAAAGTTTCAGATGAAAAATTTCACTAGTGCCAGAAGTTATATATTTTGTGAAATGTTCTGAGATCCTGTCAGATGAGAACACTACAATAATAGCACATTATTACGATTGTTTCTAGCTCCCAAGAAATTAAGTTTATTTCTCAGACAACAGCAGAGATCTTTTAATTTTTTTCTTATTTAAAAATACTGACCTCGGCATGTATTATTTACGTGCTGCATTCTGAAACAGAAAACTTTGCAGGCGTTTAGAAGAATGACTTAAACATGGATGCAGTCTTTTTGTCAAAGAGCACAGTCCTCACCTTTGGGAGTGCCAGTAAGTGCTGACAGAGCAGTTAAAGCATAGTTCTGGCCTTGTTGTTTTAGAAAGGTTTAATGTATTTTGTATTATTAACGAGCACGAGATTCAAGATTAGAAACCCAGTACTGATGTTTTCTTTGCAGCTGACCTTGCAATGTGGCAGCCAGTGGTCCTATTTTTGAAAACTAGCTTGAGAATTAACATATTACCAAAAAGCACCTTTAATATAAGGCACAGGTTTCCCCCTCCCTTTTGCACCCTTCACATTGACATTCTGTAGAAAATGTTATTCATGCAAATAGAATAATGTCCACATTGTTTCAAGATGCCTACTTAAATAATTTTGTTGTGTCTCTCATTTCATACATTTGGGCTTAGCAGACAGAGAGGGATTTCTTATAAATACAATCAGCACCCAGTGGCCACTGTTAACTAGGTAATATTCACCCACAGTACTGCTTATACTTTAATGGGAAATAGCAAAGGTCTCTGACTCAACTATGCAGTAACACAGGGGTATGTTGACTTTGTAATGGCGACTACTGTTCATTGATAGATAAGACTTGTAAGGCTTTCTGTGTGCATGCTTTACTAAATTGCATGTAATTCGGGAATTTTATAATGGATTTTATTTAGGAGCCAGAGTGCAGTAATTTTACTTCACAATTAAAATATTTGAACACAGTGAAGAGGTTTCAGTTCAGATATAATAGTGATTCTCAAACTTTTTTACCACTGACCCCCTTTCACATAGCAAGCCTCTGAGTGCAACCCCCTCTCCCCCCATCAATTAAAATGCTTTTTTATATATTTAACACCATTATAAATGCTGGAGGCAAAGTGGGGTTTGGGGTGGAGGCTGACAGCTCACGACCCCACATGTAAGAACCTTGCGACTCCCTGAGGGGTCTTGACACCCAGTTTGAGAACGCCTGAGATATAATGTAAAATATGGAACGTATAAGTTACATTAAGGCTTACATTTCATATTAACACATTCTTGCATACATGTTTCACTGAGATACTTGCTTTATTCACAAATTAGTCTAAACCTTCTAGTTTTGTTATGCTTTTCTCTGCAGCTTGAGGCAAACACACTGCTATTCCTAGCAGATCACCCAGTGCCAGTGACTGCCTTCAGCAATTCAAGGCAACCTGTTGGATTGTTAGCTCTACAGTTCAAGTGGTTGGACCTGTTAGTAGTTTAGATTATACCACTTTCCCTTTTTTTATTGCCAAGAGTCATCAATAGCATTTTCTTATTGGACACTTTTATAGTCTTCTCAGGCCCTGATCACTTGTAAACTTCCTTGGCAGATCGGTTCTCAGTATCCCTCCATGTGTCAAGAGTTGATAGTTCTGCTATTCCAGAAAGCCGGAGTTTATAGTGGAGGCACAGTGGAGGTCCTGCTTTACAGATATCCATCCCCAGAATCCTTAGAAAGATCAAGATAACACTATGACATTTCTTTGGGAAAAGGAGGCATTTACATATATCCTAACTGTGAAGGTGTCCTCCCAACCCAGAGGACAAGAATAGAAAAAATGACTAACTTATATCCCTTACAGGCACAGATGGATGGTGATGCCTCATACTAAACAGTATGTCTTGATTTTATAGAAATGATATTATAAGGCATTATACGGGGCCACTGCGACTGCTTCCCTTCTGCAACTTACCAAAGCCCAGGATCTGCAATTCTAATTGATTTTATCCTGTAAAAGCAAAGACGTCCTCTGCTTGGGAGCCAAGCTACATAATACGTGCTCAGAGCATCAGGCCAAAAGAGAATAATATGGATTGACATGTTAGACATGAAAGCAGCCTTCAAAGCTTTCCTGGTTTTCAGAAGCTGACTCATGAAAAAGAAAGAGTTTATTGGCCAACCTCACTTTGGTCAAAAATATCTAAGGGATCACCAATCACTTAAAAGTGGAACTCAGCACATAAGCTGGCAAATTTCCGATGTACCAAATACATTGGAAGATGTCTAAATTTGGATTTTACTTTCCTAGGTTAACTCATTTTCAGAACTATGATTTCTTGTGTACCCATGACAGAGTGGGAGTGAGTGCTACATTTAGGTTAAACCTAACAAGAATTCCAGCTACAGCTCTCCAGTCACAACCAGAAGATCTCCAATCATTACACTGTTATAGAGACTGTCAGAGAGTACCAATGTGTGCTGTTCTTTAGAAGTCAATCAGATCTCTGTTGTGTATATTTCCTCATTACTAATGATTGCAAAGATATTAGAAAAATGCAGTTGCATGGCTGGGAAAATTTACTGATTCCACAGGAACATAAGAATTGCCAGACTGGATCAGATGCAAGGTTAGTCTAGCAGCCTGTCTTTGACAGTAGTCAATACCAGATGCTTCAGAGGAAGGTATAAGAACGCAACGGTGGGCAGATATGGGATAATCTTCCCCCCACATTAAGTCTCATCCTGGTCTCTAATAGTTAGAGATTGGTTTAAATACTTAAGCATGAGGTTTGGTATCTCTTCCAAAAAAATTATTATGATTAATTATAGTCACTCTGGATATTCTTGTTATCCATACAATTGTCCAATACCTTTTTGAATCTTGCTAAGTTCCTGGCCTCGCTAGCATGAGGAAGCCCAGCATCCAAAAAGTTGTGATGCAATGAGTTCCACAGTCTAATTATGTGTTGAATGAAAAATATTTCCATATTGTAAAAGGGGATGAGGTTTCCTGAATTGGTGGACTTGGCCATAAATGTTCCTTTAGAGATTTCAAAGAGCCTGACATCATTTTTCAGGAGACAGATTTTTACCAAGAGCAGCCTGTCACTCACTGCTTGGAAAGTGAAATGGAAGCAGTGAGGCAAAAAGGTCATCCGGACATTGCAAGTTTCCAGCAAAACGTCTAATAATAGAGCATACTAAAAATCGGAGGTCAGCTTTTTTCAATTGGTTCAGTTTAGAAGATACTGTTTTCTACATGTCCTTGATTTTCTTCTTCTTTGGTATGGATAACTTTCTAGCTCACAGAGTTCTTAAAGTGGTGGTTTTCTGTGCTATTAGAAGTCATATTGCAGGGGAAAGTCTCTCTACTTACTCTAATGTTGTAAGGTTCTTCAGAGACACTTCCTTTCTCTTCATAAAGGCAAAGGCTCTGTTACCATCTTTGAATTCTTTGAACTTAAATGCACTGCTCAGTGGACCAACAGACCTTTAATCTCTCTCTCTCCCCGCCCCCGTTCTAGAGGGTTTATTTTCACAAGGTCCAAGAGAGAACTGGGGCAATGTCTTTGTTGAGATCCCCCATATATAGTAATCCCAATATAATAATAATATATAGTAATATATATATATATATATATATATATATAATATATAGTAATATAGTAATATATATAATAATATATAGTAATCCCAATGAAAGTTCCTGTATTCATTCTGTATACATTAGTATTGATTTTCATTGAAACCAGGAGGCAGTGTCACAATTTCTGTATTTTAAGCCTGTGAACAGAATTTAATTCATATTGGCAAAATGTCCCCAAGGCCATGGAGACTTAGATTTACAGATCACAAACGTCAGAATGGCAGAGAGACTATTCTTTGTATTCTGTATGCACAAGGGAGGAAGCCCAGCATCCAAAAAGTTATTTACAAGGTGGATCAGAGCCTGCATGGCTGAAGTATATAAAGCAAAAAAGAGTAAGCCTGCAGGTTCATCTGATCACATTCCCCAAGGACAATACCTACTTCCTACAATGAAAGAGTAGAAGCTTCTTCTTTGAAATTGTGCAGGGCCACAACCTAGAAGCTGTTGCTCAATTTCCTATGGCACTGTCAGTAAAACCCGGGGGGGTTACAGCATATGCAGCTTTCAAAAGAAGAGCTCTGCAGTCAGCTGCACTTTTTACAAAGTTCTAGTCTTTTCTTTAGTCTACTATAATGACTGATGTAGGAATAATTGAGAAGATAGGACCAGATCCTCAGATAGTGTTAACTGGCACAGCTCCATTGACTTCAGTGGAACTATGCCAGTTTACATCAAGTCAGGAGCTGGCCATATAGAATTTATTCTTATGTGTAGTTATACTTTTTCAACCCTCCTTCTCCTAAAAGAGTTGGATGTATTTTCATAAAATAGAAGAAATGCATTTTGAGAAAAAAGTTCCACTCTGGATACATTCGGGGCTTGATCTTAAAATATTGGTGCACTGATAGGGGTGTGTGGATAGCAATAAATGCAAGCTGCTACTCTCCTTTAATCTCACCATTTATAGCTGTCTCTAAAGCTTGGGCCAGATTGGCCTCAGTTAAGATGAACCATCTCACGTAGAACAACTGAAATGTTTTACGTTATAAAAACGTATGCAGGGTTGCAGTAATCACCATAGTCTGAAATCAACACACCAGAGTATGGACAACACCCTCAGTTTCCACTCAGCCCTATGCAGGATCAGTTCCTTTGTCATCAGATTTAATCAGATCTATTTCAAACTGTATATTTGTTTGATTTTTGCCTTTAAATCCAGCCCTGCATTTTTATCATTCGAAATATCAATATTTACTTCTGGAGGCAAGGAGGCTATCATAGGATTGAAAGTTCCCCCTCCTTTTCTTTGCTCTACACTGATCATGTAATAATTAGCCTGTGAGTCCCTCATGCATTCCGTGCACAAGTCTTAGCGACCAGTTACAAGAAAAATAAAATGTAAAGCTAATTTTATAGACTTTAAGTCACCTACATGTGGGACAGATGCAAATATAAAGATGTTACTGTTTATTGCTTTCAAAATCTGCAATCTCAAAAAACAAAACCTGGAGTACCTGACAGATTCTCTCTTTTAATGCCTCTGACTTTTGAGGATCAAATTCGTATTATGGTATAATCGCTGGTATCCTCATATTTCCAACCAATAGCCTATAGTGTTGCTTGTTCTTGTAGTTTCTTTTCTTTTTCAGCTCCTAAGGAATAGATGCCAACTTCTTATTCTCTCTCACCCTCTTCCCCCTCCCAGCGGGAACTTGATGTTTACCTCCATATATTGGAAGAAAATACAGAGCAAATCATGGTTCAAGAACGACTGAAAGGGCATTCATAGATAAGACTGTATTCCACAGTTTAAAGTGACTATGCATAGAACAGCAGATATAAAATGCCATGAAACATATGAAAAACACTCTTCATTTTAATTCCTTGACCTTTTTCAAAGAAGTTTTCACATACAAGAATACCCTTTTCTCCTTCATTGAACAATACTACTTCATCTTAACTGCCAACCTGGCAATACTGCACATGGGGAATTTTTTTCACAAACATCCAAAAATGTTTTTTTCTTGGTTCCCTTGTGTCTAATGTGTAAACGATGCCTGAGTCCTTGACATTCATGCAATAACTACTGTGCAGTAGTTTGATCATTTAGGTAAGTACTTTTTCAGCTCAAAATGGAGGTAGCAGTGGAACTTCAGGGATTTCGGAGCTCACATAACTCTGTACTAAGAGAATTGGAGTTCCAGTGGGCCAGTCCATATTTGTTGAGCTTCTGTAATGGTGTCCTCAACGTACATTTTCAGGAATAATAGAATAATTCATTTCCGGAAATGTTACCTACTGTAGTTTCATCTTTCTATGAACTTGAAATAACGTTATAGTCATATATTTATTTTCAAAAGCTGCGGTTCAAGTATTGCCAACTTTTCTAGAAATAGAACATCATTACCAAATTCAAGTTGACTATAAATATTTGGGGCCAAATTCTGCCTTCACTGATGCCCATCGAAATCAAGAAGTTACTCTTCCTGTAAATACTGTATAAATAGATCCTGCATTCCTTGCACACCAAAAATTCCCATTGAAACCAATGGGACTTCTGAGTACACAAGAGATGGATAAGTGGATTTGAAATCTAGCATATCAGTAATTGAAACTCTGCACCAATTGGAAGTTAAATTCTGTGTAATATTTGGTGACAATCTATTGATTTCCTTATGACTTACGCAGAACCAATTCTTACTGAAACAAATTAGAGAGGAAAAAATGAAAACAGCTTCTATGTTGTTCATTTCCTTTGGCCATTTCATTGATCCATGTACTTATATGGGAGAAACATGGTGGGTTTAATATGAAACAGTGAGCCATAGAAATCTCCTTCTGTGATCACTCATTCAGCAGTATAAAATGCTGTTGCAACAGAAGGGAAATTA